>NC_044005.1:55955992-56580992 GCF_900496995.4 Aquila chrysaetos chrysaetos
TTTTTTTTCTTCATGAAAGATGAAAAGATCTCTCTGTTTTAAAGCATCAGGAGTTTTATATAATCACTCTTCATTGTTATTAGTATTCTGGTAAGATGGTTTGAATATTCCTCTTTCTGAATTTTGCCAGATGACCTTGAAAGACATATCTACAGACCTAAAAGCCAACTAGTGGAATAAATATGAGTGCATTTAACAACAAAGACATCTGTGGTCGTGCTGAATTCACCCCAAAAAATCCACTTTGGAAAGATCTCATGATTTCTCAGTTTCAACTCTGTAGGTGAAAACTAGGGAACTGACAGCAGCTGATTCCATGTTGCAGCAGTTGTTGGTTTGTTGCTGCTTGTGCCTGATCAGGAAGTCAGTCATGGAAAGCTCCAATACTTCAGTACAACAGCATCCTAGAAATTCACTGTTTACATTCTTGAAAACAGTAATTATTGTATCTGTTAAAAATGACACTATAAACTACAAATAAGTTACTTTTTTGCCTGCAGTTGTTTTTTCAGCACAGTAGAGTTGTATAGGCTGTTCTGTCTTGTGTGTGAATGGTTTTAAAGAGGTTGCTGCTCTGTATCAACTGTCAAAGGCTTTCTTGTCAGCTGTGTAGAAGGTGAGGTGAATTCTGTGGTATGAAAGGTGGTAGGAAGTCCTGCCATAGTCTTCGTGGAAAGTAAAGGCCAAAAAAAATCTTCAGTCACAACTTGGAATTGCACAAATGAAGCTTAGTTGTCATTAATCTGCTGTGAAATTGTTTGGTTAGAATAAACAATATTGCATGGTTATTTTAAACTTCATGCATTCCACACTGGAGAAAGGTTTTGCATACATACAGTCTTTTTGTTTCTAAACAGATACTGCTTATTTAAAGGGTTTCACTGATATTTGGAATAGCTGTGTTAGTGTACAGAGAGCTGTTGGAGTCCAGTTGAGTATTACCAGGTGGAACATGGTAGAAAATAAAAAATGAAGAATTCATACAAAAGCAATAAATAACTGAAACTTAGTAATTTACTGAGGATGCATTTTTTGTCAGTGCTAATATGAAGTATGAAAATTTAAATCATAACCTGTGTTTTCATTCACTTTAGTCTATGCAAGAGAAGCTTTTGCAAGAAAAGCTGATAGTTCAGAAGATGACAAATGAGCTTGAAGAAAAAGAAAGGAATATAGAGCAGTTAAATAAAACTCTCTCTGAAGTAAGTAAAAACTCCAGTAACCCAATCCCTGACCACACCAACTGGGAAGAACCTTATAGAATGATCATAAGATCCCATGGTAGGGCTTTATGAGCTTAATTACATACTTGACTGTGCTGGCTGCTGTGCAGACATAAAATAGATACCATCCCTACCTCAAGAAGTGAGAACTTCAAGGGTGAAGGCCGCTAAGGAATGGTAACATGAAACAGCCAGCCATGTAAAAGCTGTCTGCCTGCCATTCTTTGGAGGGGTACAGAAATATTGATTATATATACAGAAATTAATTATTTTTAATTATATCATTTGTGGTTTGAAACAGGAAACTTTCTGCTACAGTGCATGCTGCAGAGTAACTTGCTTCTTTTTCCCCATTTACTTTTCACAAAGAACCAAAGACTGATGGAAGAGAATGCCTGCCTGAAGGAGCAAATGCGGCAGGTGGAGCAGTCCAGGCAGCCAGTATCTGAGAAGATGCCTATAGCAGACCAGTTGTTCAAGGAAATGTCCCATTGCTTGTTTGACTTGAAAGCACTGTGCAGTATTCTCACCCAGAGAGCTCAGGGCAAGGAGCCTAACCTTTCCTTACTGCTGGGAATCAGATGTAAGTGATGTTGTCATTCCAACGCTTAATAGTGTTTTGACACAGAGGAATTAAGCGGTGCTCGAACTTGCTAGCTGGACAGGCCAGTGTCCCCCTTTGCTGTGCAACTGGGGCAGCTGTGCGTGAGCCGTACTCCTGGAGCGCTCTGGAAAAGCTGGGCTTTTAGTGCACCTGGGCCACTAAATGCATATGACTACACAGGTCCTTGCCAAGTCAGGGGAGCAGGTAGCTGGCTCTTCATATGGACCTGATCATGGATATGTTCACCCCACTAGAAAAGAAGGGTGTGTAGCCAGGTGTCCATCCCTCCTGAGACATGCTGCAGTCACCCTGACAGTTAAGGGATGCTTTTCGGTCAAACGTGTTCTGCCCTATAAACTCATGATGAGGGAGGTGAGGCATAAGCAGGCCTGGTGTGGCTATATCACGTGTTTTTGTTTTAAAGCCCTTGGGGTCAAGTGGTAGGAATATACATCTACTGTTTGAACATGTATATGTCTGGTTTCAGGGGTGGTGGTGGTGTATCTGTGTGTATTAGATAAGCCTAGTGCCAGGCAACTTCATGTCCAGTACTGTTAATGGCACATCTAGTCTTCAGCACCTACTAAGCTGTTAAATTTAACCAGGAAATGAGAAGCACGCCCTAAAGCCAGTTAGACAAAGCTTCAGTGTAGTGAGTTTGTGTTAGGTCTTGTCTTTTAACAAGCTTAATAAACAATTACTTTTTTTTTTTTTTTTACCTGGAAGTATCATACTCTGTTGTTTTCTGAATGTTAATTAGAATTAATCAGATAGACTGGTTGCTGAACTGGACCATCAGCAAGGTAGAAAAGTAACAGTATAGTGTCCTGTGCAGCAAGAGCTACTATATGCCACATAGATTCATCTGCACTGTAACCCCCTGAAGTAGCGGAGAGTGCAGCGTATGCCAATCTGAAAGTCCATGAGACCGTCATCAGCCAGCAGGATGAATAGTGCAGCATATCTGTAGTACTATGTCATCATCATAGATTGGGCTCATTTCCCAAGCCCTCCTATCCATTTTTTTCTGAGTGGTTATAGAAACCTCCAAAATTTCTAGGAAATGCTGTTTTGCTCAGTTTTTTCCTGCTGTTGAGATCCATCAGACTTTAGCAAGTCTAGATCTTGGTGCAAACAGAAAAACATGTCTTTCAGAGAAGCACTGATGGGCTCTGAATTGACTTTAAGTTCACAGGGTACCACATGTTGTTGGCTTTTCATCATACTACAGCATGATTTGTCTTGATGTAATTAAATGAAAGTGACCTACCCCTTATTTCAAAGGGGAGTGACTAGTTCAAGTATTCACAGAGCACAGTTGCTAGAGCTTTAACCTTGGGTGTTGTTTTTCGTAGCACTGAGCTGTTCAGCTGAAGAGAATGAGAATTACCACAGCACAGAAACGCTTTCGAAGAAGCTCTTGGACGTTTGTCAGTTACGAAAGGATATTGATGAATTAAGGACTATAATGTCGGACCGTTATGCTCAGGACATGGGGGACAATTGCATTACTCAATGACAACATTTCATCTAGTAGCAAATGACTTATTAAATGCTGCTGTGTCACAGGTCTTTGCATTTCTATTAAGGAGCCATATTGGAAGACTGCAAATAGCGCCGCATGTGCATCTCTCTGAAGATTGTGCATATTTTAACTTGGGAGTCTGGTGGGGAGAGCAGAGTCATCGTTTGAACAGAGTGGTACAAAGTACAAGAAGTCTTTTCTCCAAACTACTGAATGTAGGAGCAAACTGTGAAGAATGATTCAGTTGGATACTCTGTTTCCTTCGTTAGGTCTCATTTTATTACTTCACCTAGTTTCTGGAATCAGAGCATCAAAACAGCCGTGCTGCTACTCTCTCAGTCCTTTCCTTCTTCAAGGGTTTGTATGGCATTATCTGTGTTCTGAAATTAGAGCAGAGGGTCGAAGGATCTATAGCTGTGTGTGGTGAAATTGGAGGCTTCTGCAACTGCACTTCGCTCTAAGAATTGCAATTGGAACAATTTTGGAGCACTACAAAAAGTAGTTGCTCTTCAAGTTGCCTAAAAAATTTGATACAGGAAAGATGTTGGTTTTAGTAATAGGTGTCTAGCTTGTTTGCCCAATAGCAGAAGAAAACCAAGTTTTAACTCCTTAATGCAAATGAATTCCATAAAATATAGCACTATCAAATTGTTTTAAGCACTCTCACATTGCTGTAAGAAGTTTCAGTAATATGAAGTCTGTGACAAACCCAGAGAAGCTGGAAGGCATGAAACTGCAGCAAAGTATATGGCTGTCAGGGGAGGAAAAAAAAAAAAACCACAAACTATTTTAGTGTTAGGTCATCTCCATTTTAAAATGTGGCTGGTCTGTGTTCCATTCCTGAAGGCCTCTGATGAGGTTGTGAACCACCTCAATCGATTTTTACCACAGCTACAAAACGGGTGTTTGGCACTTGGCAAAATCAGGGCTCAGAACAGAATGTTTCCACGTAGCAGTATTAAGTACTCGGTTATCTGAGGACTGCAAAATTTTCCACGTTGTTTGGGAATTCTTAATTTCTCCATTTATGTAGGAAGCAATTACAGTAAAAAAATAAGATCATGTTCCATAGTTTATTCAGTGAGTGTCACTTGGCAGTGGTGTTTCACTCCTGTGGGACAGATGACATTAATGCTTCTAATTTCCTGGAACATTACTGCAAGTTAGCTACACAGTTATGCATGGTGTAAATAGTATTTAACTGAAGGAAACAAAAAACTTGCAAAGAGCAAACACACTCTTAAATCACGCTGTTAAGAAAATACATGAGCATCAGTTACATATATGGTATTAAAAGGAAGTTTCAAATGAGTAAGGTGCAAGCCAGTCAACTGACTCGTAGTGTGGATAACAGCAGAAATCTCTTAGAAAGCTTAGTGGTTAGAACCAAGTAAATTCTAGGGTTACATTTCTATGGCAAAAGTGTTAGTATCTTCAGTTTTCTGATTATATTTATGTTAATAGAAAAAAAGGTATAGCAATGTAGACTGGTAACCGGTTTTAACTTGGTGATGTTTTGCTTTCTGTTCATTGCTAAACAGTTACCGTTGTTTTTATAATTTAGTGATTTAATTTTTTTAGCTATATGGACTTATTTATTTGACAGTTTTCTCTATCCTGAACCTACACATGGACTAATTTGTGAAAAATATTGTTGCTATTTGTATTATTGCTACATGGTGTTTTCAGATAGATTAATCTGACTGGTTCAGCTCCTGTGAGCACTAAAACAGTGGCTAGATGAAATGTCAAGTGAAATTGCCCAGTGTCTCTACTTCAAGGTAAAAAAACAAGGCCATTTCATTTTAAATTTCTGTGTTCTTTCTGTAGGTTTGAAGGTGTACTGTTATACTAGTGCAAAACTGAAAACACGGATCTCCGCACAAATGGGCTTACACAGTCTCCTGTGGCTCTAACAGCATTGGCTTTAGTGACTAGGGCCTCAGCTCGTTCCTTTGGTGTAGTTCATCAGTTTTGTCCTTGCAGTGAAGTAATAGTCTCCAGTTTATGGCATCTGTCTCATAACAGAATTCAACAATAACATTTCAGATAATAAAGTAGGTGTTTCCTCTCTCCCTAATACTTTTAAGTTGCACATTATTATTTCCTTAGATGGAAATGTTGTACCTATAAAAAATTACCAAGCAGCACATTTTTCTAAATTTGTTGGAAATAACAAGGAGTTTAATAGAGTGATTAGAGAGGAGCAGGAGATTTTTTGAGTCACTTTGAACTATTAAGCTGGTCACTTGGCTGGTGTGCCTCCATTGCCCCTTCTGTTAAATGGTGATACTGTACTGCAGAGTTGAGATCAGTAATTTATATTTGCAAAGCACTTCAGGAGCTTTTATGCTCTTCAAGTATTAGCTGAAAGTCCCTCAGGAAGGAGGTCCCATTTTATTTCTAATACTTTGATTGCAGTGCTGTAATCTTGCATTGTAATATTTTTATTACGGAACCTGTAATATTTATGTTGACTTTAAAGCACTTGATTTTAAAAAAACCCTGAGTTTATCTGCCTCAGTCAAATTAAAGTAGGGAGGTAAATGATGGATGTATGAGCCAAAGATGCAGACTACCAATTGACTATCTATAGTGATACAGTATTTTGCTTTGATTTGTTAAAATTTGGCCTGTTGTAGTAGTAGCAGTTACTATATATGCATCAGTTTACCGATGCCTCTAAATGGAATAAGCTTTGTCTAAGATATGCATGATTGTTTAATTGGTTAAAATGTAGTGTGTGTGGTCTCAGCATATTTAATACAGAGTTGATTAATGAATGTTAGCAGTGGAATTGCTCAGATTTAGTCATGACAACTTTTTGCTGTAGCTATTAGACAATCTCAAGGGCTGAAAAACAACCGCTAATGAATGGATACTGTGCCGTTCTGGCTGTCAGCAAATTTGTACAGTAATTTTTTTGTACAGTTTCAGATTGCATCTATACAATCCTTTAGAAGATATTTACAGTAACTACTGTATTCAAGAATGTATTTTGAAAAAGACTTGGAAAGTAACTGTCTTCGGGCAAGCTATAGATGATGCTATGTATTTACTATATAGAAGTAACACAGCTCAGTTGTGTAAACGTGATTTAGGTTGCTAGCCTCAGCTGTGCAGCTTTGTAGTGTGATAGTTGTGTGGAATTGTGGAGATTGCTGTAACCACCCACTCGGGCTCCGGCGTTCAAAACTGCCGGTGGCCGTGAAGTCATTACAAGAGCTGAAAGTTTGTCCTTTTCACTTCAAAAGGTTTCCTTCCTTCCTTTGCCCTTGCTTGCCCGCCTTTTGTTTCAAATGGTTTTTTGGACGTTTTTCTTGCAGGGTAAGAGCACAAGGAAAGAAAGAAAGCAAACCCCTTCTTCCATGACCTGCTGCCCTAGCACAGGCAGTGACGGCACGCTGCAGTCTCTCCGCATGGGCATAGCTTGCTCCAGTTTTCCTCATCCTTATCAATGATGTTATGCAGGTGGAGTTGGAGGTATAATTGGGCTCTTCTCATTGATGTGATGAGCTCTGTCA
The DNA here is from genome assembly GCF_900496995.4 of Aquila chrysaetos chrysaetos. NCBI lineage: Eukaryota > Metazoa > Chordata > Aves > Accipitriformes > Accipitridae > Aquila > Aquila chrysaetos. The sequence continues at coordinate 55,962,869 of NC_044005.1, forward strand.
TGAGTGGGGAGAAGATCTTCTGAACTAATCTGCATTCTTACACTGCAAACAAATCGATGGTTATTATCTAAAGGGATGATCTATTCCGGTAGCTCATTAGCAATATTAATTCCACAGCTGCATACCTTTGTGCCTTTTTTGCCTGAAGTAAGTGTATATCCCCCTTGAACTTTAGATAAGTTGTTAGGATGCTGATGACTGCACCTTGTTTTCCTCTTACCTGCCGATATTTTGTTTATAAGCTTTTGCAGTAAGAACTCTCGCATAATGTCTAGAAACAGAAGTACTCTAAACTAGGTACTAGGTGTACACTTTGAATGTTAGGCTGGTTGTAGTATGCAGCTTTTTTCAATATGAAGCATGAGCAGGAAACTCAAATCATAATGTGTTTATTTTGTGTATATTAATTACAGTATATCATTAGTTCAGTGGGGAGGAGTGTCCGGAGCTATCTTTTAAAAGCACAGCTGACATATGTACTGGATCAGTCCCTGAAGACTGGTAGTTTTGTAAATTGGGTTCAATTTTTGAACTGCTCAGAATACCTCATATGTAAATAGAGTTGTCATGACTTAATCACAATGTGTTCATTGTAAAAAGTAAAGGAGCCACTGGCTGGCTCAGCTTTAGGCTTGTTGTTCTTGCCTCTTTTGTAATTTTTTTTAAAGTAGGGTTTACAGCTAGAATTTTGAATGCCAAAGTTCTATTTATTAAATAATAATAAAAGTTTTCATTGTTAATGACTGGTATTTTTCCACTGGAATTTGTTTGTTGATGTTTGGGATTTGTATCCACAGAGCAAAAATAAATTTTGTTACAAAAGTGATTTCTTCATGGTTCTCATTTGTCCAGTATCTGGCATGTGACAGAAGTGACCAAAGGGCAGGAGGCAAGAAAGGAATAGTGAAAGATCTTCCCAACACCCACCCCAGCTTCCCTTCGGTGGTCTATAGTTCTGCCTGAATACCACCTGACTGAGCTCTCTTCCTGGCATTAATTTTTTAAAAAAATCAAGGCCTTGATAGCAAAAATATTGTTTTAGTGTAGTGAGAGGATTTTGGAGCAGAGTTCTTTTTAAAGTCCCTGATGCTTTTTTTTAGGCAGGTGCTCCTGTTATCCATCTTGGATGCTGATTGGAGAGATCACAGGTGGGAATTTTTAAAAGTCTAAGTTGGCACAAAATAGTAGGCAGAACTGTTAGGATAGCTAGTTTCAAAGTTGCTGAAGGATTCATCGTCTTTGGAACATGTGGTTGCCCCAAAGCCAGTCACACAGGGCAAAAAAGAAAATTGGATGGTGAAACAACACCAGCAGTGGGTCTGGTACCAAGAAGAAAACTGGTGATCAGGAAGGACATGTGGTTTTAATTATTATTTTTCAGTTAGAAAGCACAAATGGATGGCTGGTCAGACTGAGCAGTAGTTCAGGCAGTCGGAAATCCCTGCTGCATGGAATTCTGCAGGTCAGTATAGTCCAACACAACCAAGCAACACTGACTTCCCTTCCATGTCAAATTAGTGCAGCCTGAGCAAAAGTCAAAGGTGAAGGGTTTTAATCAACGTAACAGGAGTCTTCACAAGTGCCAAGGGAAGTGGGGTCACCCAAAAAAGGGTTCTGTTCTGACAGCTCTCTGTGAGAAATCTCAGAGCCTGTTTGGAGCATCGAGTGCTGAATGAACTTTGCGTGTAGAGTGGTGTTCCCCTCTTCCCCCTTTGTACTGCATCGTGCAGAGCACAAAAGTTGACGCTACCTCTTCTTTTCAAAGACACTGGGAAATTCACTTTAATTGGCTAATGCATTATATATGGTAGAGATCACTTGCTTTTCTCCAGCCTTGTGACTGAACACTGAATGATGGGCTTCTAACTCAATTAAAAGCATTCTGTGCCCTGTGTAAATGTATGTAAAGGGCTGCGCAGATGCCAACTTTCCGTAAGATTTCTGAGGGTGACCTTTCGTGAACTGCTCGAAGTCAGGTTTAGGTTTCAAAGTATCATGATTAAAGCACTGCTAACAATAGTAGTGGTAGAAAATGTTCTGTTGCCTTTATGCCACAAACAAAATACAACTCCAAATGTGGATAAAAACGAAACCTTAAACAATAACGCTGGTTGTAACACTGCAGCATCTTGAATGAGGACAACTCGCAACAGCTAAATCTGCAGTAGATCGCCTACATTATGTAAATTAAGCAATTCTGCAGGATGTGCTAGCGACACTGGGTCATTTGTTTTGTAAATGAATGGGTTCGGTATACTTGGAGAATTTCCAAGTGGCAAGGGAAAGCGTATACTATGAATGATGATACTTAATTACGTTTTAGTATGTGCATATTTCTCCTCCTACTTTGTGTGAGTTACCCCCCCCCCCCATCTTTGGGGGCAGCTGCCGCTTTTCTCCTCCTTTCCTTGGCGTCGCAGGTCTGAATTTCATGGAGGTAAAGGCATGCTTCAAGTCATGGAGTTGAAGCCTGCTCAGTTTGTGGGGAACCTGATAGGTTCAGCTAATGCTTTGGGGCTCTTTCATGAGTGATTTGGCAGCTCCCCTGAAGAATGCAACCCGTGGGTATTAATAGACCAGAAAACTGATTTACTGGTCTGTGTACCTGTGAAAGCATTTGCCTGGAGGAAGGCAAAAGGAAACCGTTGTCAAGTTGAGAAAAGTGGTATCTCTTGTCGAGAGAGTGAATTGTAACGCTAAAGGTTGTGGTAAGAGAGTTTTCTGAGTGAAAACCCCTCCTCGAGGAGGAACCGAATAGAATGTAGTATCCAAAAAGCTCGTCTCCCCTACATTAAAACCAGAATAGAGGTAGTCCCTGACTGCCAGGAAGATGACAAAACCCCCTCCCAGACGAACGTGTTGTACCGAGCTCTGCGGTGGCCCCGGTGCCAGGCTGGAGGGTATTTCCGAGCCCGCTGCTGTCAGCCTGCGTCGGGGCGAGGGTCCAGCCGTGCCCCGCTGCCCCGGGGCGGGCAGGAGCCAGCCCTTGGCCTCACGGACACAAAACCAGTCACGGTGCTCCAGCGTGGGCTGAGCCAGAAGCCAGCTTTTCCTGGTTTCTCAAGAAGCCAGCTTGCCCTTCCCAGCACCAGCGGGATCCAGCTCCTTAAGGATTTCGGCTAGCTGTGGCACAGGTGCTGCAGCCTGTTGCTTCGATCACAGAAAACGTAAACCTTACGCCTCCTACATTAGCACAGGGAGGAAGAGGCAGAGTGTGAAACCAAATTAGCCTTCTGCCTGTTCCCAGGACTGGCATACCGAGCCAGCAAAGTGGTTCAAAATGTCTGCATCCGCGACCGACCACTTTCTCTGATGAGACAACGGTTCCTTATACTTATCAATTGTCATGATTTACTATTAGGGAAAAAAAACCCTCTTTAATCACTACAGTCGAAGGGGTTAAAACTTTTTTTTTTTTTTTTTTTTTTTTGCTATTGATTCTCTGGTGACAAATTAATTGCTGTTCTTTTTTTCATGGCTGGTATTGACGACTCCTGTGTTGTGGAGCAGGCGTATCACAGAAGCTGATTTGTCTGAGATCTTGAAGCTAATGCAGTAATTGGGGCAAGGACTCATTGCACTCTGTGTAATCATCCGCTTTCATTCCTTTACCAAATTATTTTGCAGAACTCTGCAATCGCTTTCAGACTTTTTTTGAAGTTTGGTTTTGTGTTTCTAACCGTAGGGGTCAGGTGTGTTACGTATTGGCTCGGGGCTGGGGGAGGGCAGGGAGGAAGCACCTAACTGTCTGCTTAGCCGTGGCCGTTCACAAGAGCAGGACAGCGTGCCTTTCTAAAGGCAATTTGGACGATGGGACTTAATGGACTGATGCACTTTCTAACCTCCTGCTATTTTTGCTCTAGTAATGGTTAAATAGGACGACGCCTAATTTATTCTCAGTTAACTCGGGGGGGAAATCCAGCAACAGGGATGGAGATGAGTGAGCAACCACGCAAACTTTTTCAGATGATCCGTCTTCCCCCAATGCACGGACACTTGAGCTGTTCAAGAAGCTGGTCTTGTGTCGGTGCATTTGAGCCCCGTGCTTTAAGGTGGCCAAAAAGCAATGCCAGTGCCTGGGGCAAGCCCGGGGCTGTGGGACACCGTGGGCCAGTGAAGACCCTCGGTCCCACTGGAAACAAATCCTACCCGAGACAGAGTCTCAAGTCTGACACTCACACCCCAGCCCAGTCCTTGAAAGCCCCACTGGGGCACACTGGTGGCTGTCACGCTGTGAGCACAACCACCCGACTCTTCACTCAGTTCAGCCGCTTGAGAGCTCCCACGGGATTTCAGACCGAGCTTTCTCCTCTGCAGGCTCAGCTGCGCCATGGCATGTTGATGGCTCTCACCCTTCCATTACTCCAGACAACTCCTTGTCCTCTTCATGTCGGAGCTGGGGTGGCAGGACCCAGTTTCTGGACCCTTCTTTGGTCCGTAACTCTTTTACGATAAATACGATTTACTTGCAGGTTAAAGCCACGAAACGGTCACCTCCCAGAAAAGTCATCCCTGAAGTATTATAACGATGACTAGAAGATGCCAGACTTCGGCTGTCTGCAGCCTACCTTTTGCCCCCCTCATGGGACCTCATCACTTTGGAAAGAGAAAATAAAGGTCACAGCTGGGAGGGAGCTGGCGCAGGCATACCCCCCGCTGCAGGGAGCTCTGCCCAAGGAGGGAACCCTGCAAAGGGGTTTGATTGATGCCATAATTTGATCGGCCCCCAGACAGGCTTCATTATACAAGCCGGTGACAATCAGATCATTAGTTACATTATCGCCCGCTGCCTTAGTGCCTGTGAAATAGCAAAGATAAGTAATAGGATATTTTTAGTTTAAATTATGGTTTGAACATTTTAATTAAAAGCCGATTATAATCAATCTGTTTCTAACACCCTTTCCCTCGCCCTCATTCATAAAAATTAATTACCACCGTGACGAGCCAGTGAGTGAGCCTATCCTGCTCCTGGCCAGTGGCAGCTTCAGAGCCCGGGTTTGCCGCTGCCCGGGTGGCTCCGTGCACGGAGCCAGCGCAAATTGTGTGCACAGGCGAAAGTAGTCACGCGGGGCAGGTTAAAAACCTTCCCGGCACTGGGTATGGCCCGGCACGGGGTGTGTTGCAAGTCATTTAGGCAAAAGCGATGGTCTGCTCAGACCCTGGTATCTCAGACATCCATTTGTGTCTTGGAGGTGAGAGGAATTGAAAACACCTAGATTTTCACCGATTTAAAAAACAAAATTGTTTTCTCAAAGCGCTGGCATTTTCAAAAACTCTCAAATCTTCCCCAAAGTGCTGCTGCAGTGGCTATGAAGGTCAGCACACAAACTACCCCATATGGCTGAGAGAGCGGCTAACAGCGTGGGGATCCCAGGCAGCTTAAAACTAAATATGTGCAGCATGACTCCAAAATACATTGAGAATGTGAGAATAAATACAAAACTGACCCTTTTTTAAAAAAATTAACCTCAAGTCATTGGCTAAACTTTGCCTTGACCTTCTCAAGGCTCATCACTGATCCCAGTCTGCATACACAAAAGGAGACTTTGGCCTTAAAATACCTCATTTGGGAATTAAACTCTTTCTAGCAGCTCTGGAGTCTGAAGCAGAAATGCTTCCTCTGCCAAAGAGAAATCAGCAATTTTAACTGAGGCTTTTTCTTAATTGTCAAAAAAAAAAAAAAAAAGGGGATGCTGGATGCTCAGGAGAGCACCTGAATTATGAGATTATGGTAAAACGGGGGCAAAGCATCTTGCTGAAAGTCAGAGGCCAGCCAAAGAAGAGTGAATTTCAGAGGAGGCATCCTGCCCGTCACCTTCAGAAGTTTTGGAGGAATTTGAGCAAGCCAGCTGGCTGTATCTAAAGGGACGTTTGACCGTAGGAGTGCGGGACAGTACTTCTCCTGCAAACCCTCCTGTTAGCCAGGAGCATCTCCGGAGCAGGTTGGTGCGGGACGGAGGCGGGAGGTGCCCGGCTGGCTTAGTGCTTCCCGTGGATCAGCTTAGGCATCTTTTTGCTCCACAGAGCAGGAGGCACAAACCCTTCTGGTGGGCATCCAAGCTGGGTTTGCAAATTCCCATGCCCAAAGCAAGGCAGTTAGGCAGCGCATGGACGTACCTTTATGACTGAGACCACGTGCTGGGTAATGGAAGAGCCAAAGCTGCCTGTGGTTGGGAATTAACAGCTTTTTTGAGTGTTGCAATTTTACGTAGTTTTCTAAAGCCCCAGTAGATTTGTTTGTATAACGCAGAATTGGTAACAAAAGCCTCTACTATTTCCACAAATGAAACAAACTTAGATTGTTTGTAACACACGTTGCAAGTGGTGACTTTACAAAGCAAAAGAGTGAGTCAAAGACCTTGATCACATAAAGTAAGAACATCTAGTTCAGGAAAGAAATTCATGTCTTTTTTCTAAGTAAGCAAAGAACTACACCGTTACAGGATACAGACAAATTAACCGACAATTGCAGTAGGACCCATAACTCATCAGTTTGTCCATGAGGATGTTATAGGAAAGAGTGCTGAAAGCCTTCCTAAAGTCAAGGTGGTATCACCCATTGCTCTCCCCTTGTCCACCGAGCAAATAATTTTGTTGAAGTCTGTCAGGTTGCTCACACATGATTTCCCCTTCATAAATCCACGCTGACTACTCCCAATCACTTTCTTGTCTTCAGTATGTTCAGGAGCAGTTTCCAGCATAACTTGCTCCATCACCTTCCCAGGGGTCAAGGTGAGACCGACCAGCCTGTAGTTCCCCGCGTCCCTCCTTCTTGCCCTTCTTGAAGATGCCAATGACATTTGCTTTCTTTCAGTCCTCAGGACCCTCTGCCACAACTGTCCAAAGATTATCAAGGGTGGCCTCGCAGTGACATCAGGCAGGTCCCTCAGCACTCATGGGCCCCAGGATTTGTGCGTGCCCAGCTTGTTTAAATGCCTAACCTGAGCCTCCTCCATGGTGAGTAAACCTCCATTGCTCCATGTGACAGTGAACAGCTCCCAAACCTGGAAAATAACTAATCTCTGCCAGCTACCACTGCATTTAGTGCTGCTCTTCACTTGTTTGTGTACACCTTCCATTCACTCACAAGTCTTTCCCCAAGCTCTGAGGGTGGCAGACATTGCTCCAATAATTTAGCTCACTCATTTATGTAAGTTAAAACTTCAATGCATTTTGCAGGCGATAATGCTAACATGATTTTTTTCTGTCTTTCAAACAACTTGACCCCCAAAAGTGAAGTAAACCACTCTGAAAGTTCACTGTTATTCAGAACGTAAGCATGCGTCAAGTAAAAAATCCACGGAATTCAAAGAGCTGTGGAGGCTGGATGTATCACCTCTGCACTGACGACATACGCCTTTCCCTCCCCGTTTTGCCAGCGGTCTGTTAGCTCTTCTGCGAGCTGCTCCACGCCGGAGCAAAGCCTTTCTGTACCTTTGCAGGAGATGCACCACGTTGTGGGACCCTCCTGAAACGATTTGCAGCAACTACATTTCTGCAAGGAACTTTTTTCTTTCTTTTAAGAGACAAGAATTGTGCTTTAGTGTATACGAGGCAACTTAATGAGAAAAACAACCCCAGTGTCGTCTTCCATTGCTAAGCACCAATTCAACCTCGCTCACGCTGAGAGCTGGCACTGTGGGGTGCTCCCAGCACGCAGCCCAGCCTGCTAGGTTGAATATACAGGAATAAGGTGAATTGTTGCTTCTCTCCCCCAGCCTGGGGTGGAGTGATTAAGGAAGCAGTAAATCAAGCGTTCACTGCCACGCCATCTCACCACTGAGCACTTGTGGGCTCTTGATAAAGCGCTGCCTTACAGAGCTCATCATCGGGGCTTTCTTCCACTCAGAGAGGAAGAGTCCTTTACATCTGTAATTCTCACCGTTGCGAGTCAATTGCTGGTTATTAACATGTAAGCGAGGAGGCCAAATTCACAGTGGATCAGACACAGCAGATAACAAAGCCTGTTTTTTCCTGAAATTTATCCTCCCAGATTTCAGACACGAAAGCACATTTGATTGCTTGTCATGACCTTGTTGCGTAGGTCCTTTCGAAACATCACTTGCTCGAAATCACACATACACACCCAGAGCCCACTTTGCAGCTTGGTTCCCTACAGGACTTGCGTTATTTGCATTCTGTTAGTGCTTAGCCTAACATTTCACCATGGCCATCTACAGTAGTCTGAGGGCAGGACCGGGAAGTCTGGATGGACTCTGAAACACAGAGCCAGGGGAGCACAGAGGAGCTGGTGAGGTCCATGCTGTCTCCGGGGCAGGAGAAAAGGGACAGGGAGAGGCCTTCACCCAGCGATAGATGGGTTGCACCAGAGGAGCATGGCAAGCAGGCAAACCTTAGCTCTGCCTTGGACATCTGGAGACAAACCATTTGTGCAGCAGCTCAGTCTCAACTGATTGAAACGAGGATAAAAGGAGGTTTGACGGTGAGGCAGTCTGAAGCTGCAGTAGTGACATTTTCCATGTCTTAGGTTTAGGGCTTCACAGAGATGTCCAGCAAGAATTTCTAAAAATATCATAGCACCATAGTACTATTATCTATGTGCACATTAATATAAAGCACAACATGGTTTCTGTTTAATTAAAGCAAAAAAAATCTATTACATAAACTGACCTTCTAATAAAAAGAAATTAATTAGCCCTGCACTTACACATTCTAAATCTGACTTCTGAATGCTTTGAATTGTTTCGGTGTACAGAGTGAAGAATTTGGCTCTTCTTGACACAAACTAAGCAAGAAGAGGTCAACCTTGCATCTGTGGCATGCCTGAAACGTATTTCAGAGGCACCATGTCCTGAAAATAGGCACAAAATGCCCAAATGTGGTGCTGCCTGTTCTGTTTGGGGTGTGCTGAACAGCTTTGGGCAAGTCGCTCCATCTCGGTGCCTCGGTGTATGTGTATGTCGAGTGGAGACTGCACAGGCTCCTTTGGAAAGCATCTTGACACCTCTGGATGAAAATTTCCACAAGAACTAAACAGCATCTCCATTAATCAGCATTTGCACATAAGACTGTGTATGTTAAATTAGATGCTAAAAAAAAATCAGTGGTTTTCAATTTACCCACAAAACTGGGATACTATACCTGTCTTGAATCCCCTACCACCCCATGGCAATCAGTGGACCAGGAAAACTGTCCTACTCCCAGAATTGAGATTAGTTGAGCTGCACAAAACTAAATCCAGTCCTCATATGATGCGGAGGGGAAGCCCTTTAAAAAGTTTTCTGACTAGTACCCCAAGGGCCAAATTCAGCCAAAAAGTTATAATGTCATTTCCATCCAGCACCATTTCCCTGGATCCACAGGTACTACTGCAGGAAGACCCGCACTATTTTTCCCTCCTTCTTCTGTAGACCTAGCACAGAACGTAAGTTTTCTTTCGTCAAGTACCGGATCAACCTGTTGATCACTGAATTCCCTGGGCTGGCTGGGTTCCCCGCGTTGGGGTCCGCTCAGCTGCGGTTTGGAGATCGTCACCCCGCGCTTGTGCATTGCGGCGGAGCGTTGCCGGCTCACGTCCTTGCAGAGGAATGACCAAGAGAGCGGAAAAAACTAGCGCATTGCTCAGGCATCTGGCTTTTTTGGGAAGCGGTCCCTTGGGAAGCAAGTGCCACGGGAGAGCATCATTCAACATCGCGGGGTCTGCTTGGATGGAGTTTGCCTCCCGCCCGCCGCAGGCAGCTGACGCCGCCTTCGCTGCTCTCCCTTCCCGTCCATCTGCCCCTGAATTTACAGACCAGTAGCTCCCAGCACCCCTTCCCGGCTGGACCCCGGTGCTTTTCCTCCCCGTCCTGCAGCGCTGGTAGTCCCCCTGGCACCTCCTGGTGCCACTCGCCGCTACGGCACGGACACGGGCGGTGAGTACCACCGCGGCAGTGGCTGCCGTTGCACTCCGGTGTTACTTCGTGATTTAATTCTCCTAATTGAAAGGCCCCCACTCGTGTGTTCAGCGGTCTGTCGGAGCTTCAGGCTGTATCTGTGCAATGTTAAATGGAAAATGAGCTAGAAAATGTAATGCAAAACTCCAAAAGCTCAGGCACAGCTGTTTGATCCTTTGACAAACAGTGGACAGATTACGCGCTCTCATTTCCAACCAGGAGAAGGAACATCAGAATTACAGAAATAAAGTAGTTTCACAAGGAAGAGTCCTGGCCAAGCAAACAGAGATTTGCAGCACCGATGAGGACAAAACGTACAGAACAAAATATACAGGATTAGTTTAAGTGGATAGATCTCGGGACTGTGACAGTCACAAGTGGTGTATTTACAGTGCTCCTTATTTCCTTCAGATTAAAAAGAAAAAAGCAGTTGACTTTGTCCCCTTGCTTCGCACCTGAGTGCCAGCTGTGTGGGATCTTAGCCCCAGTCCCCTGGGAGCAGAAGGCCTGTCAGGAGGTCCTTCTACCCGCGTATCTCAGTGCATTTTAGGGACCGATCCTTAGCTGTGGCAGATGAAGAATTCTCTCCCTGCTCTAAGCTACATTTCCTACGCTCCCCGTGTAAACGGCTGCTGATGCACCTGGAGCAGCAAACGCTCCCAGGCATCGGCGAGCCCTCTCTGCGCAGAAGCAGCACGCCTAGCAGGGGTTTGTCCCCAGGGACGGGCAGGCAGCACCCTTCATCTTAGTCCAACAGCCACGGTAAAAATATTCTTCAGCCGTGACGTGAAGATTTCCATTACCACTTAGTACCGCTTTTCCGAAGCGTTAACAACCCTCCTCTCCCTTGCAGTACAAGGGAGCACGGCAAAGCCTGGGTGCACCTCCAGTGCCTCCCCTCCCGCGGATCCCCCTTGGTTATACATCGTGCCTGCACACCAGGCACTCGCTGGGCACGTCGGCAGATGCCTTGCCTCTACTGCACTGCAGGAGCTAAGGGGAGAGGTGGAGAAATACTTGACTCGGTTTGGCTTGAGCCAAAGAGTGGAAGGGAGCTGGGTGAGCTCTGGCTGCCCACACCTGGCACAGACAAGCCGAAAGCAAGGATCAAAGCCAATCCTGACTTAAATCCCTGCGCATTCTGCTCTCTTCTTGTCCCATCAATCACTCTTCCACCCACTTGACATTTTGCTAGCTAGTGAATAATGTGTCTGGCCTTCTCCTAAGGCAGATTCAGCAGCACAACCCTTTCCAGCTATGGCATGCAGAGGCAAAAGGTGACGCTGTCACAGTCCATTTTAGAAACAGCCCAGAGTCTCTGGCTGAAAGCAACACAGGCTCCATTCAAGTAATGGATTCTCCTTTACAGGGGCAGGGGCAGCCTTGAGGAGCACAACTACAGAAAGGGTTATTAGCTAATCTAGTGATGGACTGCATCTTCAGAATGGCGATTTTAATTTTTGAATGCTTTTGGTTCAGCATTCAGCGATGGCACCCATCACTGGGCTGCCCAGCGAGGAGCCCGTCCTCACCATAGACTACGTGTGTACCATTGCTTGCTAAAATGGTAACGGCACGTGAATACTGACCAGGAAGGAGAAAACTTACTCTGGAAGTGAAATAGCAAGTCATCATTGCAAAAGAAAAACTGGAGAAATACAGCTCCCTCATTCAAACTGCAGGCAGTATATGCCATCAAAGTCTTTCTAACAAGCAGATCCTATTCTTTCTCCAAATGGAGAAAGGGAAAAGGCTAGAGAGGTTTTATCCAAAGCATCACTTACACAGAGATAACCTGTTCAGTACACGTCAGGATTGCTCATGCCTGGGTACCTCACTATGGCTCGGGGAGAGCTTCAAAGCATAAGGGACCTTCCTGAGATGCCCCCTGTCATTCAGGGAGTCATCACCTGTAAATAAGCACATTGTGGGAGAGGAAGGGAGATAAAGCAAAAGGAAAAAAAAAAAAACAAAACAACTAAGTCCCAGAAAAAACTTGAAATTGAAAAACCCAGATCATGGATGTTATGAGTCCAGTGTTATGAAAAACCTAAGGCTCAATGTGCGAATGTGGGGATTCCCACAAGCAGTGTCTTTTTGAACACACACAGCCCTCCTCTGGGCAGAAAAAAAATCTTTGAACATTGGGCTGGCTGGAGGCAGCCATGAGCCTTTGGAGTAGGACCCTTTTCCACTGCTCAGTGAAGTGTAATGAAGGATGAACTTCAGAGCGGGAGCACGGTGAACCTGGGGCACCATCACCCAGGGGAGGGACCACAGCTCCCACAGCTGGGATGCGGTAACTCTCACTGCCACCGTCAGCCGTCATGCTGGCTCGTTCAATCTTGCCCGAATGTCAAAGTCCCTTTCTAAGATGACCGTTCTCTACTCATTGTGGTGCCTCCTATTACAGACAGCTACAAAGACCACCAAAGTGAATGGCAAGAAGCCTTCTTAAAAGGGACTTTCACACCGGGACATGTTTGAAAGCAGCAGTGACAACAAAGAGCTCCCTTGGCCCGTGGTTTTTCCATCTCTCTCTTGCTCTCGGTGCGGACCTGTGCCGTCTGTCCAAGCTCTCGCCCTCTCACCACGTTTCCCGTCCTCATCTGAGCAAGGCCCCACGCAGGAAAGTGGAAACGCTCGGGATGGTTGCCAAACTAGCCCAGATATGACCTGAGAAACGCGGACCAGTGCGTTCCCCACCGCAGTATTTTCTGTGGTGGGAAGCTGTTTGGGAGACCCGGGGGGGCCACGAGGAGCCCCCATGCCCTCCCCGCCGGCTCCAAGCCCGTCGCAGCCCGGGGCTGCTCTCCTTAACTCACAGAGAGGCTCTTCAGGAGCCTTTGCTTTCTTTGAATAAAATCCACTATTCATGCACTGTGTTCCCTGTCTCCGGTTACCCGCTGCGGCTCCCAGCAATCATTCTGAAGGCCGGTAGCGGTAAGCATACTGCTGTGTAAAAGAGGAACAAGGCTCAGCCTTTCGACTCAGCCGCCGGGTTTTTTCCCAAGCTCTACTTCATACCATCAGCCGGGGCGGCCCCTGAGCAGGGCAGGCACGCTCGCAGCACGGCCCTGGGGAGCAGAGATGGATTTCTGGTCTCCTTTTAGTCGGCAGCACGGATGTGGCTGTAGAGACATCTTTGGGAACAATGATAGTAATAAAAAAGATTCTTTCTGCGGCCTTCAAGCTTCATTTCCGCTCTGCGATTTTCCCTGAGTACTCAGCAAAACTGTTCGGATGCCCGGACTCTACAGTAGAAAAGGGCTTGGATCACCATTTGTCCTGGATGAACATTTATCTTTATTAGTGATTTATCACCAGTCACTGTTTAATCACCAACAACATTTACCCTAGCAATGGGCACATCAGCTACATTATCAATGCGGTAAGGAATTCGGTTCCTCCATTAGCTGTTCTGTTTCTCTTGCAAAGACAAGAAAAAAAAGCATTTAAAACCAGCCTTTGGTCCCAATTTTTCTCCATAATAACAGCTGCAAACTTGTTTATCTTGACAGCAAACACGGGTGGTGCAGGTGGCCAGGCTGATCTGCCCTGTGCCGCTCCCAGGCTCCTGCTGGTCTCTGGCATCGGCCGGCGGAGCGAGGAGATACACAAATAAAGCTTCCTCACGATGACACCAAATCAGCACTTACTTAAGGAAAACTGCCCCATTCCTGCTGGGAATTTCTCTTGGCTGGAGACGGAAGACACGAGAGGGTTACACGTTTTACCAAAACTTAGCTTATCGTATAGAGGAGAACGGTCCCATCTTGGTTCTCCATAAGGAAGTCCAGTAGCTTCTAGAGATGTTTGGCACCAACCGCCATCCACCCAACCGCCCGGCCCACGACCTTTTTGGCAGGGACGTTCAGGGACCCCTATCATTTAGCAGTACTGAAAAAAAATCCACATTTAATTGCAGTAGGCTATTTATAAACCTGCTCTTCCAAAGCAAGATGTTCAGGGAAGCCAATGAAAGGAGTCACTGCTTGTGCCTGGGAGGGTTCGATCTCTCTTCCATTAAACTTCTGAAGACAAACGATTTGGAAAGAAAGCCACACAGGTCTCAGGGGACCTTGGGGAGGGCAGGAGGAGCTGGGCATCCCACCTAGCTGGGCCAGCACAGCTTCTCCTCGCGCTGCCCGGCTCCCCACTGCCCTGTCCCGGCTGTCCTGCCCATTCCTGGGCCGAAGGGCAGAGCCCGTGTCCCCGTCACTCCTGCCCACACCACCGCTGCTCGCTGGGAGACACCGTACCCGGCTCTGGGAACACGCCGCCTTTTTGTTTTTTCAGGAGGGAGTGGGGAGAAGGGAGCAGAAGCAGCTTGTCAGGGCTATGCCTAGCACGTACACGTTTGTATAGCGAACACTGCTTCTCCCTCACTGGATTTTTAACCCTTCTGACGAGGCAGGGGGTAAAGAAGGACGGTGAAGGGCAGAAAGGTGTTCCTCCCACGGGGGCGAGCACAGTGCTCTGCTCTCTCAGAAAAAAAAATAAATAAAAGAAACTCAACATTTGTGCAGGATGACCCAAATTTCTCTTCTAAAATATGCATGAAGCTTTAATCTTTTTCTTTCCCCTGACATATCATTTAAATTCAGAGCAATGGAGGTGTCTATATCCTGACAGACACTCGGCCCATTTCATTCAAGGTATTCATAAAATATTTCACACACTAAGGATGGCTGTCACTACAAAGAGCAATTCCTACATAACCACAGAAGTTATTGTGATAGCATTGAAATTTATGTATTATTTCACAATAATTTATTTTTTCTTGCCAGGGCAGAAGATGCTAAAAGAAAAAAAAAAAGTAATATCAAACAGGAGTACAAATGACTTCACACTAAGTACCTAAGCTTCCACCCTGTAAGTTATTGACAAAATATAATCTGTTTGTTCTTCACGTCCATAATGGACACTTCTGTTTTCAGCCACCGCTTGAATAGTCCTGGAGGTAGGGACGGGGTTTGTGGATGCCCACCTGCAGCAGCTGAGTGCAGAGAGGCAGCCGCCCTGATGTCGGCTCCCCTTCCAGACCTGGCAAACCTTGTCTCCTGGACCACGCTCACAGCTCCTCCTCAGCTCATCTAATCACTGGTTCGCAAACTCAACCGGGGAACCAGAGTCATGATGGAGTCAAACCCACTTTGACTCCAGAGAAGCCAGAACCCAAGTGTTCCAAGTCCTGGGCAAGTGTCCTGTAGGTTGTTACGAGGGAGGAGGAAACAGGACAAAATGCATAAAGCCAAGCCCTTGCCTCCTTGCTACGGAGATACTCTGAAGACAGTTTAAGACTGGTAGAGGTGCCCACTGTGAGGCCTTCGATCAGGCAACTGGTCGGCTTTACTTCCATGCCTAGGACAAGGTTAGCAGAAGACATCTGAGAAATCACGGCTTCAGATTAAGTCGGTTCATGGCACTTACTCCATCTATGGCCAGTGGAGAGAATTATGCCCCTAACATGAGGCTCTCCGTCACTCCTCAAAGCTTCCAGGCGCTCTGAAATTTCTCCATAGATTACCCACATTACCTGGGCAGCATCCACATTTTTCAGTCAGTGGAGAGAGCAGCTTGGAACTGGTAAGTGTATCTTGACAGGTCTAAGTCCAGGCCCTCTGGGCCCCACACCCATGATCATAAAAGTCATCTAAAAATCCATCAATTTCAAATCTGCTTGCCTCAGTGTAATTGAAATGCAAATCTCAGCAAAACATCTTGGCTAGACTAATGAGTTTCTCTTTCAATCATGCAACGATGCCATTCTTACAGAACAATTTGTTTGACACAAAGCACACAGGCTCTGGAGACCTCAAAATCTACCAGCACTTAAGCTCATGAATGATAAAATTGCCACATCAAAACATGAGAAATTAATTGCTACTAACAGCAGGACTTGTCTGAAGTACTCAATTTAAATTGTACATCTTTCAGAATAACATGAATTGCTCATTTAATAGACTTTTACATGGGGCACAACTGTAGCAACACCTTTAAGACCTCAAACATTTGCAAGAGCCTCAGAAAAAAAAACAACAAACAGAGCTGAAACAATGTTTGGGACACGTGAGACTTGGTGAGATGGAGTCATTTTAAATGACCTTTCCAGTCTAAACAGAACCAGAAACAACAAATTATTTTTTTTTAAACTCATGACACCAAAAAATTGAAGTGTCTGAATCACTAAATATCAGCATTTCAAAGAGTTCACTGCAAATAAGAATAAAAACAATCTGGCATATGTAATACATTTACAAGTGTAATATAGTATGTATAAATATGCAATGTAAATACATGTATATGTACACGTATATAGCTGTAATTATGCATGCACAATAATGTTTAATTAAAAAATCGAGACCGACAACTTGTGACATGATTCAGAGACTCTTGGCAAAAAGTATGAAGATGCTTGAGTACCTATACAAAAGCCAGAGCCCATTTGGATGTTGGATCATTCTGTATTATCTATATGGTTATATCTAATAGTCTCTTTCTTATTGTAAAGCCAGCACCTCAAATGCTCTTGAGTTTCTTCAATGCAAGTTCTTTGCACCTTATCTTATAAAGGACTGAGCCACACTAATAGAAAAACTGACGACAAAGTCTCTACCCCAGTGTGGTTTATATCACTGCAGGCCTTGGAGTCCCCAGAGAAGACTGCAGCTCCCCTCGGAAGTTTCGGTACAAACCCAGCCAAGACATCCCCCAAGATGAAGCGCTAATAAACCAAAGTGACAAGACAGTAAACAAAAACGGGATGATTACACGAGTATTCACCACATACAGGAGAGACAGAGGCTGCGTTCGTTAGCTGTTGCTTAGTTGCACGCCTCGTGTGTTAACCTCCGTGAAGCCATCTCCTCTGCCTACCTGAAAAGAGTACTTGCACTGACCGTCATTTGGGGCATTTCGTGAAGAGTATTGCCCAAATGGGAAATAATTTGCTGTCACACAGCATTCGAGACAGGACCTGTGCTGAGATTTAGAATGCGTCCATGACAAGGACTTTGAAACTGAGGATGGAATCAGAAGAAGAGGAAAAAACAACTGTTAAGTTATGCAGAAATCCTCGATGGAAAAATGCTAGGAACTACATTGTTCAGTAATAGGCTATCAATTTTCAATAAGCTATCAAAGCCTTAGAGAACACTGCAAATGTGTCCTACAAGTGGGTTGTCTACTTGATCTAATGCTCCATGGTCATTCTTTATGAAGGCAGGGATGGAGCAAACAGGCAACAGCAATCCCGACCTCCAGGAAACAACCTACCGCAGGCACAGAGAGCTCGTGGGTGGAACTGTTATGGTGCTAAAGAAATGCTGAACAAGACCGATGGAAATGCTGCCGTAGACTTCCCAGCTACCACCTATGTTCGAAGAGAAACAGGACAACTGTCAACCTCTGACTAATGAGATGTTCACATCTCACAGCAGAAGTATGGTGTATTCTTCAAGTTCCACTTCAAAACTTTTGGGACTTTTTTTGACATCTGAAAGGCAGAAAATAGATCAGGGCAAATTCACCTGTGGTGTAAGCCTATTTATTTTGCTTGATTTAGATTAGATATGAAATTGGTTCCTACTGGGATTTTAAATGATGATTAAATTTGAAATGTCACTATCGGGCTTCAGGAAAGTGAGAGCTCCTGCAGTTGCATACGGCCCATGGAAGGAAGTGGTGCTGAGCCACCTGGAGAGCAGCCATCCATCTTCCTGAAAGAAAATAATTAAATTCTTCGACCAGAAGCTTATCACATTACCTGACTTTTAACAGAGCAACCTGTTAGGTATCCTACTTTGTCTCCCTGAGAGCGGCAGTTGCCAAATTTCATTACGGCAGGGATTAGATGGTTGGACCTTGTGTCCAGCGAGCTGTAGCGTCTGTACGATACCTGTAACAACTGCTGCTCGAAGGAGTGCAGTAATTTCTGTCTTCAATGCTGCAGCCGGCTGACAGATTGGTGACACAGCTCCAGATGTTGGCAGACAGCTGTTCAGGTAGTATAAAATGTGTAGAGGTTCTTGTGGCTTGAACGTCTTCTGCCCCCATGTCAACCCTTGTCCAGTCTCAGCCAGGTGGCTCTCACCGCCTCAGTGGTGTTCATCAGTGGCACAGGTGGGAAGGAAATACAGTTTTGACTTTATTTAGACAGTTGTTCAGAGGATCTGGACTGGAACAACCTTCTTTGCATTGTAAATGAGTCATTATCGGGGCAAGGAAAATACTAAGACCTATGGGTGTCACTCTGTACCCCCAACCTTGCCTGTAAACATGTTCTACTTTAACAGCAAATGAAAACAATGATAAATCTTTAAAAATTTGATAAAACTCCTGCCTTTATGACCCTATTAAGCCACTGCCCACCCTAAGCTTTTCTGACAGGCAGTATTGGAAACTTGGTTTCGGTGACTCCTTTTCCAAAATCAAAATTAATTGCCTTTCTTGTGTCAGCAGACGGTTATGTTTGCCTCCCACTGAAGACGAGAGGCGCTTTGGTGTGAACGCATTCCCCCTAGGCGATAGCATTGTGGATTTGCACTATGCTCCGTGTTTCAAGTGCCCGGTCTCACCTGCAGTGCAAAATAG
Organism: Aquila chrysaetos chrysaetos; assembly: GCF_900496995.4. Lineage (NCBI taxonomy): Eukaryota > Metazoa > Chordata > Aves > Accipitriformes > Accipitridae > Aquila > Aquila chrysaetos. The sequence continues at coordinate 55,981,360 of NC_044005.1, forward strand.
GCGAGTGCTTAACAGTGACCCACCTTGCCTTTGCCGTGGAGCTGGAGTGTGTGTTGCAGAGCGGCTTAATGCAGTGTGGATTCAGATCTAAGCTTACTCACAGCTTGTCTGCGAGTGACAACAGACGCGTTTTTCTTTCCTGAATGCTATTTTAACCTTGCTGAATGCTGATCAACAGCAGCTTGGGTGCTTTCTCTCCAAGCGCTGGGTTGCCAGTAATGAAACGTTTTGGAGGCAGAAGTGCCCCAGAAGGCCCCCACTGGAAAATGGGTTGTCTGGGAAAAAGCACGCAATGGGCGGATGGGAATGCTGGGGGGATGGCAGTAGAAGGGGAGACACTGCTCCAACAAAGTTTGGGCAAATAAGTTTGCAAAACATATTTCAGGACTGACAAATGATAGCATCAATATTTGGACTGGAGGTTTGCAAAAAGTGCTTCAAAGTTGGTCCAGTGTTGGCCCTCATAAAAATGAGCGCTTTCCCATGAACCACGATAGGAGAGAAGTCTGAGGTCAGTGCTTAGTTCCTCTTGAAACAGTCCAGCACCAATGTTTGATACACTGAAGTATTATTACTGCACTGTCTCAAAGAGAGGTACAAAAGTACATAAAAGCAGGGATAAATTTGTATCTGGAGACATATGCAAATTTCCAAGGTGGCAAGGAGATCAGTGGAGGAGTTAAAATCAAAACCACAGATGAAAGGCAATACAATTCTATCTTATTTTGTTTTATTTAAAGGACTAGAAAACAGGCACTCACCCAAAGAGGAAATCTTGTTAAGAAAATAAGGTAGAATGGGTAACTGCAAGAGTCAAATCTTTAGAGAGGTATTGAGACAATTTAGATTTGCCTATTTGGGAGCACAGAGCAAATAAGAAAATCACAAAATAATAGAAGAAAATCAGGAACATCAAAAGGAAATCAGCATGGCTATGTACCAAGGTAAAAGACATTACTAAAAGCAGGAAAATACACACAACAACACCGCCCCCAAACCCCATGGTGTCTTTCTAATGAGGATTGCAAACTCTGGCAGTACACAGGCCAAAAATGTGCAAGGAACAGCATGTAAAGGGTATTAAAAAAAAACCCCAAACGTTTTAAAACTCATTAAGGTTAGCACCTAAATGACATACAAATGATCCACATGTGATAGAATTTCCTACAGAAAATAAACCGTGGACAAACACCTAAGTGAATCTCTTCACATCTGCAATTACCATTAAGTAGCTTGAAGAAGTTCCAGTGCTATACCTGCTCTCTCTTGCTCACCCCCCTGCCTTTTTTTTAGTAGAAGCCATAGAGGATCTCTCTCCAGATGCAAAATTGGCAGAAGGGCTATGGAATAACGGACAAAGTGAAGGGGAGGTGAACAAGCAGTAAATGGACAGAACGAATGGTAGTACACGGCCAGGACTTAACTGCATTCTCAAGAAACGCTGAGATAAAATAGCTGAACTGCTGCCAGTGGTGTGCACCCTCTCACCTGGCGTCAGAGGGAAGGGGAAGGTGGTAACGTGATGACAAGATTCCTAAGAGGTGCCAGGGAGGTTGGGCCAGTGCAGACCAGGGATTCCCAACTGACAGGAAAAATGTTCCGCGCTGTAAAGAGCAGCACTGCTGAGCACGTGGGTCACGGCACGGCAGCAGCGTGGAGAAGGCTCATCCTGGATTTTGTAAAGGGAGGCTTTACTCAAGAGAGTAAAAGCCCAGACCTCCTTGTCCACGTTCTTGGGCCAGTTCCCTGGTTTTCAAAGAGGCTTTCTCAAAGTCTTCAGAGCTTCTTAAGAGACTCTGGTGCCCTGGTGGTGAATGGAAATGGCCTCACACAGATTGACAGCTCGTTACAGGATTGGAAACAGAGGGCAGAATTGAACAGATTATTTACAGAGTAGAGTGAGATCTCACACAAATCTGTGCTCAAGCTGATGCAATGCAACATATCCACACACGACCTGGGGTGGGGGGCAAAGTTATAAAGGTTTTCTTCCAGTACTAATTTAATCAAGAGATTAAGGAGGGTCAGGCAGGAGAGGAACTATAGAGGACTTTGTGATACTGAACAATTGTATTATGAAACAGAAGATGAAGCACGACTTCCCACTAAGATGTCAGCTCAGTAGTAGTGACGAAAAAAAAAGAAGAAAAGAAAAAGGAGAAGGAGAAGGAGAAAGAGAAGCAGAAGGAGAAGGAGAAGGAGAAGGAGGAGTCATTTGGAACAAGATACAAACCCAAACATACAGCTGGGACCCTGGGTACATCTGTACCCTGAGTGCTGTAGGAAGATCATCTCAAAGTACCATCAAGTACGATCTCAAAGATGGTAAAGGAAAAATGGATGAGTTCCTTAGAAGGACAGTCAGATGTATGGAGCAGCTTTCAGGTGAGGAATAACTAAAGTCACTAAGACTCTTCATTGCAAGTGTCATAGAAAAAACAAGTAGAGGTATTTCCCATCCTTTCCAATACAAGTAAACAGGGCGTCAAGTGACACTAGTGAGTGTCAAGTTCAAAAACAAAACAAAGTTGAAGAGGTTGATCCACACACAGGATGGAGAGAAGATGATAAACTCCTTGTTGAATGATATTATGGATGCTAAAAAACTTCTTTGGGCTCAAAAGACCACCTGGAAAATTTGATGGAAAAAATCCATCAGAACTTATTATATACAAGTCACCACCTCTGGCTCAAAGTTCTCCCATGGCATTTCTGCCCATGGCTAAAAATGTGTTCTGGGAATTATTGCTCCTGGCTTACCTTGACCTTATCATCTCCTCTGGGCATCTGCTGCTGAAGGCAGGAAACTTGGCTATGGGTGTCTTTGATCTGGCCAAGAAAAGCCTTTCTTTTTCTCTGATTACTCTAGCCAACAGGAAACACAGTACAGACCTGTCCCAAGAGGAAAAACAGAGAAACGTGTAAGTGCAATTGAAGAAATCTTTTACTCCAGTGCAAAACAAAAGATCGCATTGCATCCGTGCATGAAACACCATGTAAGCAGTTTCTATTTGCATTTTTAATCGGATTCCGTTTTCATCTTTCACTTTGGAGTCTCAAATGCACTACTAAATTTCACATAGGATGCTAATCACTGGAACCAGGTATACGTGCACTTTTTTTTTTCCAAAATGGATCAGAAACAAGCACAAAGAAGGATAGAAGAGGAGTGTATTAATTATTCTTTCCAGTGGCAACCTTATCCAGAAGATGTCACCAGAACACAAGTAGTGCTCAGAGTTCCTAGAACAAGGAACATAAATGGAAGGACTTCAGACTTGTATAAGAACCACTGAAAAATCAAGAAGCATGTTGAAAGAATACCTCAAAATAAAAATTACTTCTTTTCAGAGACAAGATTAAACCTTCATATCATCACAGCAAGAAGGTCAGCATATGGATGAAATTATGTACAAATGGCAAGTCACGCAGGCAAAATATGACATTGTTTTGAGCGGAGACTGAATTCTTGTCAAAATTCTTTCCTTAAATTAACAAAGCACAGGCATAGCAACCAGAAAGCTGATTGCTCTATTTTTCCACCCTCGCTGAGTCCCTTTGCTATTTGTCTTCTCTGCTTCCTTCTTATCGATACCTTACTTCCATCGGGGACTGGCATGTTAACAATCTGCTCCTATCTCAGCTTGTGTCTCTCTACTGTTAGGGAGTATATCCACACACATACTGAATCAATACCTAATTGCTGCACTATAACGATCAGCTTCATGCTTCAGAAGATCATGTTCACCCATTTTTTCCTTTTGCACTTGCACTGTGAATTTTAAAGCACCGAAGATCACCTTTGACTGCAAACAAAACTGAGTAAAGAAAGAACAAAGGGATTCATAACCTGAAGGAAAGGAAAATGCATCAAGTGCAGCAACTAAAAACATTAGTGCACAAAAACTCAGAGCTACTCTAGTGGCACCTGTTGTGTGATAGCTGAACCCAACCCACAGCAAAAACCGTGTGGTTAGTTACGGTCAGATCAGTACCTGGAGCAAAGTCTCTTCGTGCTTTAGTCTAGCATGGCAGAAATGTTGCCACTGCTGCAGCCTCAAGCAGATCAGCAATCAGCAGCTGATATCTGACAGGTAAATATCACTTCACTTCTTTGTGACAGCTGAGTGCAGATATGAGCCAGCACGGCTCGTGTTGACTAACACGCCATGGCCCAGAAGAGATGCTATTGCAGGAACAAGTTCAACATAAAGCACACAGACCAGGACATCAGCCAGCAGGAATTGTCCTGAGTCTTGAGGTTTGGGTTTAAGGGTTCTCTTGACCCTCTCCGGCACCAGGCGATAAGCCCCATGCAGTCACGTTTATCATTCTCTAAGAAGGAACAAACAAAAAAATCTACCTGGTAATGGTAAAAACCACAGATTTTTTAGGACTGACAACCTATTAGGGTGTATCACCTCCTGAGTATCACTTTCCACAGACCTCCCTGATGAAGGTGTTCTGGGAGCAATAACAGTACGTATCACAGGGCTTTTAAACTCAATAGCCCTTTATTCAGATGTTGTTTGTACACGTGACTGCCCAACCAGTTTACACCATTTCAAGCATGAAGTTAAAAATAACATTTGCTCCAGTGGTATTTGCACTGTTATGGGAAAAGGTTTTGTAAGAAAGAGGTGCTCCTAGGAGATTGTGCATAATAGTTGCATAATATGAGAAATCACGTTTTTATAATGTCAATTGACAGGTTTAGCCTAATCTCTAGGAAACTTAGGCTGATGGGAAGTGTAACCTTTCTGATTTTGTATTAATCAAAACAATGGAATGAGGCCAGGTCTACACTAAAAAGAAAAAAAGTTTCTGTTACCTTGAAATCTGAAGGTATTTCAGCATGGAGTTCCAGTGTCCTGAAGCTAGCTGTAGTCTAGACAGATTTCGTTATATGCTTCTATATTAGATGTATATATATATATATACATACACACACACACTATTAGGAACAGTCCATTTCCGTAACTAGATTTTCAATCTGCCTGATGCAATAAGCAAGTCTTCTATAAAAATTAATATTACTTTAAAGTCTGGACATCTAGCACCTACTAAACTGAAAAGTTTTTCAATTTCTAAAAATTCATAAAAAACCAATTTAGCCAGTCATGAGGTGAAATGAGAACTCCTTCAAATGTGGAATTTATTTGAGGTTCAAAAAATGAACAGCATGCTTCTTGGCTGAAGAAGTTCAAATCAGAGAGTCCTTTAAAAAATCAACGCGTGCAACCTAGCCTTGTTGCTTGTGTCTGAACTATCAAAGCACTGTTTTGCTTCAGATAAAGACAAGCAGTTTCCTTAGCAATCTCTGAAAGTTAAAAACCACAGCAACAGGAAAAAAGGTTTACCTGCTTAAAGTAGTAATAAAAGTGCTATTCTACTTCACTAGCGTGTCGGATGCCAAGTCATGACTAACAGATGAAATCAGCACCTTAGACACCACACAGTCCCGAGCTCCCCCACAGGGAAGAACCTCAACCAGCAGAGAGGGTCGGGAAGTTAAAAGCGATCCCTGCAGAAGTCAGCTGAGCTATCAAGGTAATTCTCCAGTTCTTGTGGTGAGGAGCTGCCTGGTTCAGAGAGGCCTTTTCAGAAAGCTCTTCTGATTTGCCTGTCTCCATAAGAAGAGTTTGCTTTCTATTTTTCTGAGTGAGAATAAACAGGTGGAAGGAGTGGGGGAGGTTGTTGTTTTAGTGTAAGCTGGGACTGGACATCAGGTCGAGTTACTGACAAAGATTCTTCTTTGTCAGACATTAAGACCCTATAGCTTTGTATATGGGTAAGTTTACATCAAAATCTAATGCCTGATTAGACATAATTTGGGAGACCAGGCAATGTAAACAGGCATCCAGCCTTACTGGGTAGAACAAAATCAGAATTTCAGACTCTGGGAAGCTCCGTTCGCAGATCTATCAGGCAATGAATCATTGGAAATGCACAGGCTTTTTTATGACAGAAATCCTCCTCCATTCCATAAAACCGTTTCTTGCTCTCTTTGTCATAGCCTAAAAGAGGATGCTTGATAATAAACACAATTCTCATGAATTTGCTGCTGTTTGTGCAAAACCTTCCTGGTTTCACACAGACTTGGACAACCAGTATGGTTAGGAAGTAAGATGTTGGGACCAACCAGAAGCAGCACGGTTATCAACCGGGTAACCGATGAGATCTTTGCAATTTTCAAATTCAATAAGCTTTCAGCGCATACTTCTATGAGCAAAGATACTTACAGAGATATGAAAACAAGTCAGGAGATGCTGAAATCCACTTTTTTCTCTTTTGTTATTTTGCGAGTAGATCCAGATCCTATTCTGTGTAGACATCACAGTTAGGCTTGCTGGTAGATCCCAAGCAGAGCATTTACCATCCTAACACACATTTGGGGGGAAAAAAAATGCTTCCAAATGCAACAGTGAGTAACCTGAGCTACTGTCAACTACAGGCAATTGAAAAGTCACATTTTTACTCCACATGCTGATCATTTAGTCTTCTGTATTTTCAACCTGTGCTTAGCAGTATTCACAGGTTGTCATACACATTGCAATTATAAAGAAGACATAGTTATGAGAAAATTACTAGTTCTTCCTATCTATCTTCTATTCTGTACTGTTGTCTATATTGGTAGAGAATACAACATTACATATTGCTCTTTTATCAGATTTCATCATACAGCACTTGCTGGTTTGGATTTCTTATATTCTAAGGAGCTACAGCCATGGAGTTTCTGTAGCTGGTGTACCCACAGGACTGATTACTTAAAAATGGGATGGAAAATATAATTACATAAGTGTAGCTTCAATTTAATTCAGAGCCCTCCTTCTTGGGGAGGTTACATTAAAGCTGAACTCCGTTTCTTCTCTGAGTGTTTCACTGCAGGCAACGAAACAGAAGTGTTATTTCAGGAGCTACACTATCGTGGTGATGGTGATCCACTGCCAAATTTGGCACTGGTGCCATGGACAGAGATTCGAGCTGACACTAAGTCGCAAGGTATTTTAAATTAATTTGGCATCAAACATCAAAAAGGTTTGTCATCACTTTCCTGTAACGCAAGTACAACAGCCTGGCAGACACAGTAAAGGCTGCGGTATTTTTCTCCGTCAGCCTAGTTTCTCAATGTTCATTTTTCAAACATACTCCTTCATCTGTGTTGCTCTGTTGGAGCTCTTGGAGGATGTAGACCCTACCCAAAATACAGCGGGTGTGAGGCTGGGTGAGCTTCCCCTCCTGGGAATTGGCTTCCTTAGCCGAGACACTGTATTAGTGATTAAAAATAGCAGACTTGAGAGTAATTCGAGAAGAGTCTGTATTTCACTGGCAAAGAAGAATATTGGCCATGTCTGTGATGAGATGTGGCTCTGACAATCGCCGCCCCGGCTGCAGTACGTCTAACGCCAACTTTTTGTCCTTAAATCAGGAGTTTCTCAGGGGCAGGTAGGTATCTCCTCTCAAAGTTCAGAGAGGAAAAAGAATTCTGAACAGCGCTGTAACTAATTAGAGGCTACTGTTAGGGAAAACGGAAAAGAAGGTTAACCGAGTTTCTGTGACCATTCAGATGCTTAAGGATTTGCTAATTAAGAGGCTGGATAACTCACAGGGTTAACCTGAAGTATATAGTTAAGTACATGACTGCAGGAAAGCCGGTATCATCAGCCACTCTGAGACACTTGGAGCATCCTGTATTTACAACATTTTGTGGTACAGAATCCTATTTACTAGTCTGAACCCTTAGCTTATTTTATAAGCAAGTCAATGAAGAAACTTAGATTTTGATAATTTTCTTTTAGCATGAATGTAGGATGGTTTTAAATAAATCACAGTAAGTAGGAACATACTAGATAACCTATAGGTTTAGCCATCTCAATTTACACATCTGTCTTGTTGTTTTTTTAAGAAAACCCAACAAAATAGAAATATGCAGGATCATTCCTTTTTATCTGGTAAATGACAGCATCGTTTCATATTTAAAAAAAAAAAAAAATCGTGCTGATCAGCCACCCACACACTTTCTTTAAAGCTCTCATAAATTGGATCAACATTTAGAAAGCACAGCAAGTACTGGCATTTAAGTAACGTTATAAAAACAGTCAAGCTACAATAGTGAATATGTATCCTTCCTTTGTACGTTAGCTTCCCTGCACTGTTATGATGTTACGAGATGCTGCTCAGCAATACAAGAACATGATTTTCATGGGAATTTCACAGTTAGAAATCACCTCTTTCTTTACGTACATGAACAACACAGTTAAGCTCGCCCTCTCCCCAGCACCAGCTATTCACAGAGCTGCTCCCTCATCCTGCCTCTGATTACGGTTACGCTCCAAGCCCAGCATCTGCATCTCCCAATGCAAGAGGTTAGCCATAAGCTCCTGTGCACGGTTGGCTTCTTGGTCCTCCCACGCCTCAATTTAAACTGAATTGGATCCTGACATGCCTTGGGAACAGCTACAGCTATTGCTGCACCATATCTCTGCTTCGTCCAAAGTTCATTGCTTTATCAGTGCTATGTATCCTCTGCTTCCAAGAAAAGACAAATTAAATAAGATAAAACACGAAAACACACAGTTGCCATTTCATCCTTTGTCATATCCAATGCAGCTGCATGAAAACAAGCTTGGGTTGGTTTTTTTGACTCGGTATTTCAGGGAAGAGTCACTGTGAACAGACAGTGTGGGCTCTTTGCTGCTCTGGCTCTGGCTAGTATTTAAAGTTTGTGTAGTGATCACATTCTTCTACACTTATTTTTAATGTAGCTGTATTTCGAAACACATACACATGCAGAAACTCAAATTTAGGCTGATATCTTTATTATAAAGAAGCTGGCCAGATGCATTATTATCCTTTAAAAGAACATCAAGTCTTTAATATTTACCCTCTTTATTGCCAGTCCCTCCTTAGCTCCAGTCTGACCTTCTCCACTTGTTGGGATGTTTGGGGCCGGGGGATTGCCTTGAATTTTCAATAGAGCTGAAAGTTAGCAAGTTATCGTGATCTTGTTACTATTCCAGCTGAACCCCCCCAAGCCAGCATGGGTAACCCTTGCAAGATGCATTGCCCAGGAATGTGAGCTGGCTACCTGCTTCTGAAGCATCCTAAGGAGAGCACAGTCTGCCCAGGAGGCCGCCCATGGCTGGCCCAAAACCCGAGCATTTTTGCAAATGGAAAACCTAACACATAAACCAGCATTAGCAAATGCAAGAAATATGTCAATCAACTTGAGTCTTCAGCTACCTCACACTTCAAAGCGGGGATGCGCACGTTAAACCAACGGACCTACTGCAATCGTTTGGGCTGTCGGCTTTCCGCTGGTGTCCTTGCAGTCCCCTCTGGAGCACATTGGCTCCCAAAGGAGGGCAACCAGCAGGGTTTTGAGTGTAGTGAATGTTACTTTCTAGGGAGGCAGAAGCTGAAAAGGTTTATAGTATTCTCTTTCAGCTTGCATACTGCTGCCGTTGGCATCAGAGTTGTTGGTGAGCGATCGTTGCAAGTCGTAATTCCGATTTCTTTGATCTGTATTGTCTGCCTGCGTAATCTTCACAGGCTCCGAGAGACGGGCAAACACATGCTCCACGAATGAGCACCCGCAGCACGCAACTTTGGGGTTGTTTTTTTTTTTTTTAATTCCCTCAGGGAATGCCAGGGCAAAGGGACTGGCATGGGGCAAGGTCTTTGTAGCCCCTCACGCCACCGAATTGGGGGGGTAGCACACCCTTGGCTGGCTGAGGCAGGATGAAGATGAGCCCTGGGAGCAGCGTGCCCGGGACTGCAAGGCTTCCTGGGGTGCAGAACGGACCCCTCGCTCCGCACCCCCCAAGCAGCTCTGGGCGATGCCGTTCTTCCTCCCCACCACCCGAAAAGGCGCACGAAGGCTTACACGTCTTGTAAACCACATCTTGTGAAAGTTAAGGAGCTGCTGTGGCCACGGGCACGTTCTCTCTTTAAATAGAAGTGACGATGCCTGCGGTGGGATGCTGGATCCTATCATCTGCACTCAAGGCAACATCTACCCACTCATTAAGTGGCCCAACAGGTTTGGTCTGCTTGGGCTAAGCAGGGACCATGCAATTCATTTCACTCAGAAGTGGAATTTAAAGCAGAGTTTAAAACTGCAGACCCAGAAAATTGATCTTAAAAAACCGCTCAACTCTGAGAAGAGCTCATAAACCTAAAATTAAAGCTTTAAACTAAATGCAAAAGCCATCATCTACTGCATTATGTTTCTCAGTTAGTTATACCAATTTTAAATTTTCACACTGAGATAATCTGAGTAGCCCAGCTCTGTGTCAGTAATATCACCTATGCTAACACCGTGCAAGCACAGCAACAAACCCTCTCAGGCAGGAGGCCAGGTGCCAGCACCGGCTACTGAACTTGAAATCAATTTTTTCTCTCAAGTGTAACTTTATTCTTGTACTCTATGAATACATCACTGTGTACAGGGACAGCTGTACACACATTTTACAGAGATAAGTAAGATGAAACCACTGACTTAATAAATTCATTTTTTTATAGATGTACAGTACTTCTGTGCAGCTGTGTAACACAGAGCAGGACTGAAGCAAAGTAATGCAAAGCAGGAAGAAAGTAAAGACAAGGAGACCTTTAAGATCTGTTATGGTTTCTTGCTCTGGAAAGGGAGCCCCATTTTTTTCCTGCAGGTTTATTGTCTCAGTGAGGGATTGCTTTGAGGGTTTTCATCATTGTAGTCTTAAGGGGGTTGACTAGAGGCTTTATTTCTCATTCTCCCGTCACCCATGCAAGCAAGCTGGTATTTGCATAACTAGCTCTCCTTCTTCCACGTCACAAAGGTATAGGTTTACCTGGTCTTTAAAAAGTGCCCCAAAATAAGCTGGACTTGGAATATCCTTTGCAGATTCCAAAAAAAGGAAAAAACACAGATGAACTACATTATCTTCTGAGTTAACAGATATTGAATTATGGCATATGAATTCACTCACCAAATATTTACTTGGAATTGGAGGGGAAGAGAATAAGGAAGAAAAAAACATTTTCAGAATAAAGCGAGCTGACTGCAGATGCCAGCAGTTAATGCTCTGCTGGCAGCAGGCTGAGGTATCTGCATTTATTCTAAAAACTAGCAAAATATGAATAAGCAAGTTCTAATGTACCACTGAAATAGTAGAAAATATCCTCTTGCATTCTTCTGTTTGTAGTCATATCATTAATAATATGAATACCTATCTTTTCACTCATATTAGACCACTTGAGCCTGACCCAAAATTCTTTAATGTCCTTCTTTCACCACAAGAGTTAGTTAATGGCTCCCTCTAACTTCAGGGTCACACATCTCAGCATAGTTCAAGATCGCGCTTTCAGCAGAGGTAGCCCTCACAGGAGGCAGATCTGCTCACCGCTGTGACCATTTAATGATTTTGGAACAAGCAGAGGCGTTTAGGCAGAAGTGCTGTGGTCGTCTTGCTCTAATGGCTTCGTTATCTGGCACGATGCCTGGCATCTTTTGATGCCTCGTTATCTTGTAAAAGCAGAACAGCTGCACACGTGGTACAGTTTTTCCAATGAACAAGTCACAAGACTCTCAGAGATATAACTGGCGAAAGGCTGTTGAAATGCTCTCAGAATTATAATGACAACTTATCAATGCTTGGAACAAAATCATCCTTTTACTGATTAATTCACAGGCTCCGGGAAGAGTGTTTGCTTGTGAAATCTCTTCTGCCTTTTTTTTTTTTTTTCCCTTCCTTATTTTCTATTGGTGATCTGTAAAAAGGGAATGTTAAGAACACCACAGCCATGGACTCTTCTGAATTTAGCTCTGTTATCAGATAGCTTTCTTGGGAGACTAATAGATAAAAGCAAAACATGACTTTTCTCACCAAATAACAACTACTTTGACATGCACAGTTTGAGAGATAAGCTGCCTGTGCACGTCATCATCTACAGACCTGTGATCTTTATACTAGAGCTCTGTTGCCCGCTGGGTAGCCAACTCTAAAATGTGGGCAGCAGCTTACCTGTGACCATGCAGAAAAGGAAGCTCTTTAGGACTCTTCAGCTGAGTAGAGATTCCCTCACCTGAGAGCTGGTAATATAGAAGAGCTCCAGATGAAACTGCATCTGGCTTTTATCGGCAAGTAATAGTGAGAGCCTGTATTTCAACCAGTAGCTAGTAATGAAAGATCCCTTACTCAACCTCAGGCAGAAATAAAGATCTGAAACCACGCTGTTTGTTAGCAGATATTCAGCTGATGGACTACACCCTCTAAAAATTATGCTCTAAGAAAACAGAGATGATAAGCAGAGGAGAATTAATATTAGATAAATTTACACATGGAGCAGAACTTTTCTATCTGACAGTCCTGAATCACACTCTCCGAGGACATACAATTCCACCTCTTTCCAAAATAAGCCGCAACACAGCTTCTTTCAAATAAAGGAATGACTCAGAGGGAGCCACTGTCACCACGTCTGGCTGCGAGTCCTTCAGAAGTCACAGTGACACCCTCTCTCACTTTGAACACTGGATGACAAAAGCCAGAGTGATCTTCACACTTCAGGCTGCAGAACAGCAGGTGGTTTGCATTTGTATTTAATCCAAGTGGTACAACGGCAGGGTTTATGTAAGCTCACACAGCTGATAATTACAAAGTCCCCTATGGTAAACCAAAAAAGCCCCAGAAGCCACCCCTCCCTGCCAAAAACCCATGACAGGGAGTCTGTGCAGAACAGCTCCTGTGCTAGAAAAGCCCCGTACCCTGAGACCTGGCCAGCGCCAAGGCTTGTTCTGTTCGCAGGCAAATCCCCGAGAGAAGGAAAGGACACAGCGACATGGTTCTGAGAAGGCAGATGAGAGACTAAAAGAGCACCAAACCAACGTTTGCCTTGGCTGGAAGTGTGCGGTAAAGACAAGTCTCCGAGTTTTGTCTGTGCCACTCCTACTTGTGTCCCGCAAGGGGAAGTCAGTCCCTCAGGCCGGTGCTCTATCACAACACTATGGTTACCGTAAAGTTATCAGAAGTTTCTTGTTTTCAGTAGTGCTTTTCTCTTCAGGTCCAGCTACAAGGCAGGGTGAGTGCTGGCAAGAAATCGCAGCATCTAGAGGGACTCTTACCTCCTTGAGGAAAGGAGCCCAGTACCTGTTTGTCAGCCTTTTGAGGTTACATTTCTAAGTAGAGACAGAAAACACTTTGTCCTGGCTCCCCAGGACAGGGATGAACATTTCTCAGTGTTGAAACCTCTGCTTTACTTGCTGCTCTGGTTACAACTTTTCATCTTTTGCCCTACCTGAACCAGAAATCATCTACCGTCCCCACTCACGGCAGACAGTTTATGCAACATCTTTCCCAGTCTAGGCACTTGGTCCACAGAGAAAAAAAACCCAGAGATGCTGACATCCAGAGACAGCGTACGCAGGTCATAAAACACAAAGCCCTCTGCTCTGTAACTGGTCACAAACTGGCCATCATGTCCTGCATGTAATCTCTTCTGCTAAGCTCCCAATCTCTTTTGGTTTTGTTCCTTTTAGCAATTGACTTCATTTGTTATTTCAGTTACAAATACTGAACATTATATTTTAGTTTCTTTGCAGAAAACCTTCTGCTTACTGACCATTATTTATCAAGCGTAAATTGTCTGCAGATGCCCAGTATGTGATTATGAAAGATTAAACAAAGAGTATGGGAACAGCTTTAGGAATCCCAAGTGCCAGTGCTGATGGTGCATACAATCACGGCTTTATTATCGAAGAGAGCACAACATCAGTTTGAATTTTGAGTGCTGCACGGCCTCAATGGATTTTGCATGTTACAGTAGCTTTCTGCTGGTGCTTCACAGTGGTTCAGGAAAAAAGGGGATACTTTTCTCTCCAGCAATATTTGCAAAAAAAATGTACTTGGTACTACGTCTCTTCCCTACTTAAAAACCCTCTGGTAATTACTAAATACTGGAAGTATATTAGAATTTTTTGAAAACAGCAACACCCCACTAAAAAAATGTTGCTTGATGATACCATTCCCTAAATTTAAAGGGCTTCCTTGATTTCTAAATTCCCAGTGACCTCAAATAAAGCCAACACCTTTCTCAACATCCAAGCCAGGTCCCTAAAAGGTGAATAGCACTGTCACAAAAAACCCCTATCCCTTCATAGATTAAAAAGCAAACAACTCTCCCATCTCTAGGATGAGCGACAGTAATTTCTCCCCGACTGGTTTGCTCATTATCTTTTCTGACATCCACACAATATGGGAAGCTGAGCACAATCAGTGCTGCTTTTTGCTGAGTTATGCAGCAGCTGAGTCACTTTGGAACGTGTTGGCTCACTGCTCACCTTTCATTGGTTCCTTTGACATTTTGGTGAGGTAGATTTTATGGAAGTCCTCCAAAATAATACATAGTGGGTGAAAGACTGAGTCTGCAACTGTTGAAAGGAAGGTAGAGAAGTTGCACTTTCTCGACAGTGGCAGAGCTCATAGGAAGGCAAGCTATGCTGATTCAAATGGGGTCATCTACAGCTTTTTGTCTGTTTTGCTTTTTTTTTTTCCTGGCCTTCCCCTTCCCAAATCTTCCTTATGCAGCCTTTGAAAAGGTACGATAGAATGATACCACACTGGTAATAAATACAGAGTGTAAGCCGACGTACTGAGCTCTTTCATCTCAAAGTTGTTTCCAAGAAACTGAGGTACATATTGATTAAGATCATAAATTGCACACTCTCGTTTGAACACTGACTGTACGGTTGAGAAGGCAAAGGAAGTACTTTATGTACTAAAGATCAGTTTTGTTTGCTTGCACTGAAAAATACATTACCCCAAAAGACATCTTGCCAGTATGAGTAGGATGCTTAGGTTTTTAGTCCCAATAGACCAGCCATGGGCTTATTTCTAGAGAGACATGGTCTGAAGAGTCCAGAATGAAAAGACTCAGGTGTGTAGCTCCAGAAGCACCTCTACACATTGAAAAGATGCTTACTAGAGTCTAAGTCTTTTATCTTTTTGGCAATAATTAACCTCAATAAACCTCAGGAGTTTTTCAACTTGGTAAAACAACTCAGACGAGAGTGATGTGGCATTACTAATATGGGAAGGCAAATATTGTATTAGGATGTGAAATACGGTGAACACCATGCACATAATCTGAAAAATCACAGCTAGGTGCTGACTTCTAATGAGGTTTTTGCAATTGTGCTAGAAGAGGCTTCCCCAACAAGGGAGTAAAAATCTGAGCTGTATCACTTCTTAATAATACGTACCACAACTGTTAGAGATAGCTTCTTCAAAATCTAATATTTCAACAGCCGTAATCTTGGGATAAACAACACTGAACATAATGTGATTAGCAGCTATAATTTCCATTTGATGTGAAAGTAATAACCTTAACTCAAATCTAAACCAGAAAATGAGTAAGTATGAAATTCTCAGCTAGTCAGACCTGGAGATAAAGTTAAAGAGAGAGTACCCATCTCCATTGTGGAAACCATCTGAGGGTCTTGACACCGTCTCAGTTGAGCCCCAAGAAATACCATTCTAATAAAGCCAATCTAAACATCTCATATCAATTTAACTGTAAATTATAAAGGGTGCTTATGTTAGCGAATAGCGAAGAATTTTCCAAAGCCTCTGGTTTTTTTATACTGCATAGGAAGAACTGATTCCTGAGTAACAAATATGTTATTATTGCCAAACAACACTCTTGGATATCAGAGACAGCAAGCACCTGGTAGGTTATTGGCGGTGTGGTCTAATAAAAGATATTTTCTTATCCTTTCTTTTCTTTCAATTTTTATTTTTGACGCTTTTTCTTATGTTGCTTTAAATACCCTAGGTAATGTAGCTTCTTAATCATGTTTTAGGAAACCATCCTAATTTGACAGGTAATAATTACAAATTTACCTGCAGGCTAAATTTTTTGTTAATTAGTTTAATGCCATTGATTTCAGAGTATCATCTCCCCCCTTTGAGTGTCAAGCCTTTCAGACACTCAGGAAAACTCACAGCTATGGACAGATAATGTTATTTTACTTACTTGTATAAAGCCTTGTTTTTTGCACAAAACCAATCCTTCCACATTTCAGACATTCCTGACGGTCCCTCTAGGCTTCTTACCCTTCTGCAATTACTCAAATTTGCCAGAGCCAATTCTTTGTAAGTCAGAGATCAGAGCCTAGTCTTGGTGCAGCTGTACATAAAGTAGCCCTGGCTGAACTCTGCTTAATCACACAGTGCAGCACACATCTGAGGAAGCTAAAAATCTTTCAGAAATTTTTTTCTATTATTACTTCTTTTATCAAGGTGAATTCTTCTCACAGTGAAGAAATTTTTTTCCCCTCCCCAGTTTTTCTCACAATCTGAAATTGAACAGAAAATTTTTAGTCTCTGAAAGATGCAGTTGCTATTGTGGAGTGAAATTAAATAGAACTCAAAACTGAAGGGTGTGTACTGGAAAAATAAGATCAAAGACAAACATGAGGAATGTACAAAAGGTTTCCAGTGGTCTTATATGCTTCATTATGCATGTAATATAAGATTGCAGGGAGCAGTTCAACCCTCAATTTAAGAGGTCCTGTGCGAGCATCAGCAAAAGACAGTTGATCAATTGTCCTGAATATGCACAGTAGAAAAGTGACACTAATGGCTATGACAAATTGTTATCTAAGGAGACTGTCAAAAAAGCTGACTCAGGACCAAAGCCGTACATAACCCCGCAAAGTACTCTATACACATAGGATAAATTAATCTTTATTTAATAAAGTCAAGCAGACAGCTCCAGTAACACCACATTCCTATGCATCAGTCATTGAGCTTTTCAGCAAGCCACAAGCATTGTTAATTAAAAGACAAAGAACACAACCATTTAGCAAGAATTACTTTGAACAGTTCAGGTTACAGTTGTGTTGTCCTAGCTACTGCCACCGTTCCCAGACCACACATCAGAGCCCTCTTGCTAACGGCGGTATGCACGTAGCTACAACTTCTGCCTTGTACGTTATGTTCAGCTCTTTCTCTTGCTTGCAAGGGCTCATTTTGCCGTGTTTTGGGGACCCCATTCCTCATGACTGGGGAGCCGTTGGAATACAGTATGTGCAAACCGCAGCCAGAGAGGACTGGTGCATCCCAGACCTTACATCCACGTGGAGTTGATGCGTGGGTAGGGCATACCTGCAACCAAAGCACTTCGGACTCTCAGCTCAGATGTGTCCTCCTTCCACCGCTTCTTCCCTTCTGTCTCTTTTTTCATAGCATGCAGTTTTATTCTCACGTCTCCTGTTGTTGTCTCTGCCTCTTCATAAATAGTTGTGTGGTGTTTAAAGTGTACGTGTTGAGCATGTGTCCATGTAGTGGGGTACTGCATATACTTGCATGACTGAAGAGAAAGAGGGGAGACACATATATATATATATATATATGTGTACACACACACCCTCTTGTATAAAGCATCTGCTCCTTGCCTTATCCCATGAGAACCAAGACAAAAGTCAGATGCTAGACATTGCATCGCATGTAAATGCAAGAGGCCATATTTTCAGGAGCTGCTGTGTATGTCTGAGGTTTTCTTACACATTTAACATTTAAAATCAGTTAGAAAAATAAATTTTGTTGACTCACTTATATCTAAAAGTCTATTGTCAGAGAGGCTCTAGCTACTTCTTTCACTTTTAGAAAAGATTCTGCACCCAGGTACTTCAGTTTTCTATTGCATTTCTGCTAAAACCAGTCATATCTATAGAGCACTAAGGCACTCATTCATGAACTTCTTAAGGAATAAATCCTCTGTTTGAATAATTGCAAATGAAAAGTTAAATCCTGAAATTCAATTGCAGTCAGAATTTTCACTGCAGGCCACGATGTTCTAATAAGCTGAACATTAGAAAAACAGAAAATCTACATAGCAATGTAATCTCCATGGAGAAAGGGAACTTCCGATTCAGCACAAGCATTTCTCTCTTACAATTAAGCACATCTTGTTGGAATTTGTAATCCCCATTGTAACCCTATGTTAACTCTTTTGACAGAATGAATAGTGTTTTCAAGACATATAATTTTGACATAAAACCAAAAATATACAACAACAACAAAAAGAGAACAGATGAAAAGCCACCATTTGATCCCATAGTGAAGAATGGTCCCATCACAGCCTCCATGTGGTAATCAATTAAAAGTAATAAAGACAAACTCAGATTTAACCCTCACTTGCCTGCCTGTAATCCACAGGTAGTTTGAAAAGGTTTCAGGCTGAATGGCTGATGGACAGATGTTTACAGAATGCTTTCATTAACCCACAACAGCGTCGTCAAACTACATGTTTTCCCAATGTGAGGTAAGAAGACAAATAGATATTAAAGTAAGGGAACTGAAAGCTGTTGCCCATTCCTTTTTGTGGCAGGAGCCGGAAAAGTGTTTTGAATGGAGTAACTGCAAGAAATTTATCATCTCAAATGCTGTTGTAGAAAATAGACAAACAATAACTGAACTATAGCAGCAGAACACATCATGGCAATTTCTCTGTGGTGGTTTTGGCTGGGATAGAGTTAATTTTCTTCACAGTAGCTGGTATGGGGCTGTGTTTTGGATTTGTGCTGAAAACAGTGTTGACAACCCAGGGATGTTTTTGTTCCTGCTGAGCAGTGCTTACCCAGAGCCAAGGGCTGTTCTGCTCCTCACCCCACCCCAGCAGCGAGCAGGCTGGGGGGGCACAAGGGGTTGGAGGGGACACAGCCGGGACAGCTGACCCCGACTGACCCAAGGGGTGTCCCAGACCATGGGACGTCATGCTCTGTCATATAGAGCTGGGGGAAGAAGGAGGAGGCAGGGGGACGTTTGGGGTGCTGGCGTTTGTCTTCCCAAGTCACTGTTACACGTGCTGGAGCCCTGCTGTCCTGGAGATGGCTGAACAATTTGCCTGCCCATGGGAAGTGGGGAATGAATTCCTGGGTTTGCTTTGCTTGAGTGTGCGGCTTTTGCTTTACCATTTAACTGTCTTTATCTCAGCCCACGAGTTTTCTCACTTTCACCCTTCCGATTCTCTCCCCCATCCCACCACGGGGGAGTGAGTGAGCGGCTGCGTGGGGCTGAGCTGCCGGCTGGGGTTAAACCATGAATTCGCTTCCCTGCCCCCAAGCAGATGGACCAAGCAGAAACAGTGAGTTCTGGGGAGCAAGGTAAACATGGAGAGATTAGCTGTATTAATGACTTTTGTTTTAAAGTATTGGAGTCTAAAATAAAGATGTTTTATTGCTGTTGTTGGGATTAGAGTCCAATTCTTACATACAAGGACTCCAAAACCAGTGAAGAGGATTGTCAGATATTTTTTCATTTGTACGCCAAAACCCAGTCTAGTAGACAGGAGCAGTGAATGCTCTAAATTGATGGGGTGAAGCAAATGTGGAAATTACTCATGATGAAAGAGACCGTAGCTGCTTGTACTTTTAATGTTTCACTGAATTTTTGGGCTTGTTTTAATAGCTGGAACTTCAGGTTTGCGTTTTAGTACAAGATAAGGAGAGAAAAATCAAGCCTTAAAACTCATATAAACAAAATTCCTATAACTCTTAGAAGGTTTAGAACTAAGACACACAGGAATGAGGTCTTTAAATGGTCTTTTAATCACTGCTTTTCATATCTACAGAACAATAATAAAAGTATTGGGGTTGAGGGAAAGGCTGTATTGTCAACTTGCAAAAGGACAGCTTAAGAAAGGTGGGTTGGAAAGAGACCCAGTATACATCTTTTCTACCAAAAGCAGTGTTCAATTTATTTGATTATTGTGGAAAATAAGGTCAGAACCAGACTTATTTCATTGGAGGGAATGGAGAAGTAATGCTACACGGGACAGGACACTGGATAATGAACATTTCCCTCTTCACACCTGAATGCCTATGGTGTACATATCTCTTTTCGACAGCAATCACTTCACCCATTTGAAACAATATCAGCTTTGAAAGAGCCAGAAAGGTTGCTCCCAGGGAATCCATGCTCTGCTCAGCACTAAGACTACGGTCCTCTTCCCCAGGCAGACTCCTGGGGACTCAGTCAGTGTTGAGCCACTACTTCATACACACAATCGCAGCTGACCTGCTGCCAAGGGATACTAATCACTTCATTTTCCAAATTATCTATCTGCATAAAACTGTTAAGTGTCTCTCTGCTTTTATACTTCAGGAAAAAAAAAGTAGTTGCATTAGAAAATTAGGAAACAGATGCTAGAATTATTTATGCTCAAGAAATAACTTCCAGCATTTTAAGTTTTTTGGCCATGGTGACTTGTTTCAAGTTTGTGTTGCCATCTTCTTTAAGTTTTTTTATAGGCCTTTACAACAGGGGAAATATAAGCCAGTCAGGTAAAAACCGAAACAAAACTGAAAGCCTGTACATCTGGTTTATGTCCTGTAGTATTAAATATTCATATACTAGCAAAAGGCCAAATGACCAAAATAAACCATCATAATTGCAAAATTTAGCTCTACTTTGCCATTCAGACTGTAGGCACAGAAATATTTGTAGCAGAAACACCAAGATTTGTCTGAATGTGTCTGCCTGTGTGTGAGGGCACCAGAAGAAAATGAAGGGTTAAAACAAGAGCATATAGCACTAGATAACTGAGTCCATGGGGGGACAGCAATCAGAGTCGTAAAGACAGAGGACTGTGTTGCCGTCAGGATGCAGGTCATCTCACCTAGCTGTAAACGAGATGATGACACCAAGGCTACATCACATGTGCCATTCCCACCCCTGTCACCCAACCAGAAGTCAAGTTACAGCCAGAAAGATACCTAAAAGAGGGAAATAAAGGCAACAGGCAGCAACTGTGCCTAAGATCAACAGAAGACAAGATAAGCAAGGTTCAGAGGCGAAAGCTCATCCCATGATAACTGTTGAGTCCGCAGAGGCACATCATGTCTGTCCAGAAATGAGGTTTCTCTCCTGAGAGATGCGTTGAGGACTTGGAAGCTGCAATCCTAGTTCTTGGTGTTGTTCACTACCGATCTTGGATGGCTTGTGAGTACCTGGGTGTGAATGAGTGCAATCCGTGAGACGGAGAGTGTGACTGGTGGCGGTTGTTGTTCAAGGCATCTCCTTCCCATTCCCTAAGGTCTTACACAGTCTTCTCTTACATTGATTTACCACAAGATTTCAGGTACTAGAGGATTGTTCTACTTGAAATGAAAGACTTGACTAGCTTCCTTATACTAAGGAAACCTTAAAAAAGAACCCCAAAACAACATCCACTTGCCTGATGCCAGCTGAATACACAACACTTCAGTGATAAACAGTGAGAAGCCTCTGCTGCTGGAGACACTTGTGCTAATTACTTCTCCCCCTGCTTATCCGCAGCAGAAGCAAAAAAAGAAGTGGAATTGATCTCTTAAGTGCTATGCCCAAAGAACAACCTTTAAGGAGAAACTACTTTAATTAAACCAAGACGAGCAGCAGCATTTCTTCAGGACAAAACTGCACACCCATCGAAAGGAGCAGCAGCTTCAGGTCTGCAGAGTTCACAGTAATTAAGAGCAGAGAAGAGCAGCTCCAGTGGGAAGAGACTGAGCAAGGCTTCAGCCATGCTGTCACCCACAAAATAACATCAGAGAGACCAGCAGACAGTTTAGTCTGGACAGAGAAGGCTGATCTGAACTTCAGAGGAAGATTTGGGAGTCATTAACATTCACCTGGCAGATGGTATATGAACAAGTTTACCCGTGAATAAGATGCAGAAGGAAGGGAGAAAGCAACCAAGGAATTAAATTCTCTAAGCCTTAGAGGAGAGCTGGAGGGGGCACGGTTAAGAGCATTCAGAGGATAAATTGTAAAGCTGAGAAGAGACAAACGAGAAGAATGACAAATTCCTAGATCTCAGGGGAGCGTGCAATTGCCAAAGAGACGTGCTGGATGGCGTCAAGGTGATTGCCAGTAAAATGGGGAGACAAAGTGCAGGATCAGAGATGTGTTCACAAAGGTCTTCCCCAGAGCTGGGCAGGAGCCATCCTGAAGCTTCAGCAACATCTGGCAGCTGGGCAGAAGGCAAGGGGATTAGCTCCTGCCCAGCCAGTGTTTGCACAACACACCTCCAGAAAAGGTCAAAATTTGCAGCTGTCTGTAATCAAACAGCTTTCTGTTGAAGTTGTTCCATGTGCACGGATGCCTGAAGGCATCGTCAGGGGATGGAGATGGGAGGGTGGCATCCAAAACAAGAAAGCCCATTTAAAGAGAAACATCAGTTGACGGCTCAGGAGAGGAATACATTTCAAGGATAATCTGCCTGTGCATATTTTCAGCAGTTCTCTTTTCTGCTTAAATGCAAAATCTATTAGGTTGCTCCTATTTTTAAATACAATCCATAGAACACCACACATTCATTGGAGAAACAGTTATAAATGTGGAAACCTCAGTAAGAGCAATTCAGTGCTTATGGCATTAGTTTTAAATACAACGGCATGTTTAAATTTTAAGAGCTATGCCATATAAAATTGGGAAAAGGAAATGTATTTCAAATACTTACTCCCTTTATCATTTTCAGTTGTGTCCTTTAAGGGCTTTTAAAAGTATAGGACTTTTATATCCCAAGTATATTCCAAACAGAGATGTAAATATACAGAAAAAATTGGGTATTAAATCACGGCAGGTTAAATGATTAAATCATCACAGTGGCAAGACCCAGAAACAAGACTTGGCTCTGCTGTCACTCAGAGTTAGCACTGATCACTTGCCTCCGTAAGAAGAAAGTGTGAAGGCCAAATGGGCACGGTACAAACGTCAGCCACAAGATACAGGGAGCAACACTGTATATACTGCTCTGCTGTATATAAGCTCTTACATATAGCTCTGCAAGCATATTAGAAACATTCAGATCTAGTTATAAGTACCATTTTTCTCCAAGTGACAAGTCAAAGTCTTAGACTTTATAAGAAACAAAGGAAATCAAAGAAAATATTCTTTCTTTTGAAGCACTACTGGGTAGCACAAGCATCTACAGTATGCAAATGAGCATCACCTACTACATCCTCAGCAGGCTGAAAATTATTTTGCCTCGTGTCTAGGTAATAAAAATACAAATAATGGTATGTTAAATTGCTAAAGTGAAAATCATCTTTGCATATGCAAAGGCCAGGTAACTGATTGTGTTCAGGTCACCAACTCTAAATGAAAAGCCCCTACAGAAAGATTTGTTCTGTGGGGCTGTAGATAAAGACCATTCCCTCAGGATTATAGCAGCTCCCATGGAAGATGCACTGTCATCCCCAGTGATGCATCACCATCCACCATCTCATCCCCCAATAGCAGATGCTATTGCAATCTGGGGACAGTTCTGCGTAGACGTCTTCCATTTGGGGATTACTCCTTCTGCACTCTTCAATGGATGGTGTGACCGTCCGGTTCATTTTCTGCACATCACACCTTTCATTTCATGGAAATCAGAATGCTCAAGCATTTTAGCTGTGTTATTTTTTCAAAATGCATTAGTGACAATTACAGATTGAAATAGTTCTTGGTTAGTGGTTACAAGCTTCTGTTCAGTGTGCTCTCATATGTGCTGCTTCTCTCTTTTTTTCTTTATTCTCTTTATCAAATCTGTATCAAAATGGATCCCTTCTTAGGCTCTGCTATTAAAGACTCCAGCACATCACTAGGCCTAGGGAGAGGAAGACCCAGAGCAATTGTGGCTTCACTGCTTTATGAACCCACAGTTACAGAGGCAAAACTGTCACACAAGAGGCCCACAGAGCCCCAATAGTTTTTCTCCCTTTTTTCTCTCCCCTCGTCTTTTCTCCTTCCTGCAGAATGAGCAGCGAAAGAAGTGACACCTTTATTTCCTAGCCCTGTTGCAAGCCAAGTGCGAGGCAAGCAGGGGAGGAAATGTTGAGCATAAGATCTGGGAGTTGCTTTTGTCCAGAAATGTTGATATAACAAGAATGAGTTATTTTATAAGTCTTAAAATTCTTCCAAACAAAATATTTTGAAACAACCAACAGAAAGTGCCTGGCACGTCTCATTAGATTAAAGTGTCAGTAGCAAACTCCAGGCGCTCCTCTTACAACACCTCAAATATACACTTAGCAATTGGCGTTCAGCTTGTGTAAAGAACAGTCAGAAGACAGCCAGTATCAACACGGTGAAATACAGAAAAACAAACTAGGGTGGGTTATTTTCCCTCTGCTCAGCCATACTGACCACCTCTCATGTTCACAAAGAGGACACTTCAGCAACACTACAGCAACAACATCCCCTCATACGTTGACACATGTTTTTAAAAGTCACTTTGGGGTGGGGGCCATTGGTAGGAAAAAAACCCCAAAAGCAAGGCAACAAGAATACCTTGTCTGACAACAAGAATAAAGTCCCCTTCCACACTACCATTCTTGTTTGAGAAATTTTTCTTCTATCTTGAGTAGCTGGGAGGGGTTGTTTGTTGGCTTTGGCAGTGTTTTGTTTTAGGTACGCACACATCCAACACAAGCACCACAAGATACAGCTTCTAAGGAGGAGCCACCTACAAATGCAGCTCCTTTCTATTTCCACCGTGATTTCGGAGGGAGGTATGGGAGGTATGGAAATGGGAGCCCCCAGGCAAAGCGCTGCTGCGTGGGAAGGCAGGCAACGCCAGAGCACCATGAAAAGTTGGCAGGAACAGCTAAGAGTAGAAGGTCCAACTTTCTAGTGTTAGTAGGAGTCAACAGAAATGGCATTGCAGCGTGGAAGAGACCTGTTCCTTTATAAAATCAAGAGAAGTCACAGCTGGCTGCCTGCAGCAAAGGGCAGATGCTCCTCTGGCAGGGCTGAGGGCAGAGCACGTTTCCCGTTTCTCCATCTGCTGCTGGAGGGGAGAGCTAGAGCCTCGGATTTTGCAGCATCTGGGCAGCAGGCAGGGCGATGAACGCCTCTCCCACCCCTCTCCAGCCTCCTAAATATCCCCCCAGACCACAGCCCCTCTGCTCCCAACCTTTCTTTCCTTCACAATTCACGTTCCTTCTCCAACCCTTTTCCATCCCAAGAGACCCTCTCTCTCTCTCTCTGCCCATTATCACCAGTCTCCTCTCTTCCCCACCACCACGGCTTTACCTGTCACGACAGTGAGCCTTCTCCCTCACCATCACAGGGGGCTGCAGGAGTCTGGACCTGGCCTCGCAGATGCCTTCTTGCCTGGAATGCTTACTATGTGACCGAGGTGCAGGACTGAATTTCATGTGACTGAAAGTCTCTTGGGCTGCCAAAGCCTTTTTTTTTTTTTTTTTTGGCCTTTTTGTATCTGCATTTTGCTTTAAGTCTCAAACATTGATGTGGAAAAGATCTCTCGGTGCCGTATGTGGGCAAAAAGCATGGCAAACTCACAACGAAAATGCACAAGTTAAAAATGGGAGCGCAATGGTATTTTTTTAATGAACATGTAGCTTTTCCCTCATACTTTGTGATGCACACTCAGGGCAAAGTCCATCAGTATTCCCTTACCATAATAAAATACCTGTGCTGTAGCTGGCAGTGGTGTTTCCCCTTCCACAGTAGCGGAGACAAGCCCTTGCTAGTACAGCTGCTGCAATTACTTTAGCCCAGCAGCTTACAACGATAATTTAATTAATTAATTAATTAATTAAATCAATTAAAGTAAACCTCTGGAAGGTGCCAGACTGCTGGCTCTGCTAAGCACGGCCCAATATCTAGCCCCAATATTTGAACTCGAGTAGCTGTAGCAGCACAAGCTTTCTCATGCCGTCTTTGAGCACACACATCCTTCCCTCCCACACCCAGGGGAAATAAAAAGACCTCAGCTGGGTCTGTCCCTCCACGCTCTCTTGTGAAGTGAGGTCTGCAGTAGAAGTGAAGTTTAGGTTTGGGGGCTGAGTATTCACAGTCCTGCTCCCAGCCTGTGGTAACACATGCCAGCTCAGCCACAGTTCGTGTTTGCACCAAACGTAGCTCAAAGGAGTCATTTGTACAAGGAGAAAGAGAAGCTGTGAGCTATCACAGTTATACCTTGGATAAACCCTGCCACCCCCCCCCTTTTTTTTTCTCTTTTCTTATTTTTTTTCAATGGAATTCAGCCTTTCCTTGGTGTGACCAGCTGCAGAGAGGCTGGAGAGGAAAACACAAGCTGCAGCAGAGAAGACTTGGGCAGAAGCAGCCAGTCTCTATGTATGTGAATGGACTGCCAATGCCATCTCTGTAAATAATTTAAGTAATTAAAAGCTGGAGAGGCATTTGCTTTTTATGTTTGTCTTTTCCATCAGGAAGGGGTGACGTGGGTTACTGTCACTCGCTCAGTCCAAATGTCACTTCACAGCCTGAAATAATATGACTTCTTTTGTTACTGACTTGTTAGAGCCAATGACTTCAAGGATACCCATAGTTCATTCTCCTCCAGCCACCCCTCAGTCTCAAAGTCAGAGACAGCTTTAGCAAGCAAGTTTTCACCTTCCCTGTAAGTCAAATGGCAGGCAAAAGCACATTGGTTTTCAAATCTCTCATGACTGTGGTAGCATACTATATTGGCATACCATTGGCTGAATATCATATAGTAGAATAAGGGGGGGCATTTTAAAATTTACAAAATTTCTTTTTAATACCTCCCATTGCAGTGGAGCAGGGCTGGAATCTGACATTCATACAGATACTGCAAGAAGCTCCTGTTCAAACATTCTGCGACCAGTTGCCCCCTCCATGTCGAGGCCAGAAGCCCATTTTGCTGGCCTACACAAGCAACAAAGCAGCCAGATGCTTGTCCGAGAGGTCAGCGAGCAGGCAGAGGACCCACGCTACGGGGCAGACTGGGAGGGAGACGCAGGACAGCTAAGGGTCTTGAAGATGTAAACGAATTCATTTAGGTCAGGGATTCGGAAGGTAGCGTGACTAACTTAGAGCAAAAGGGCAGAGAAGATGAGCTTAGCAGTTGTCTTGGCCACCTGGAGGTTGGTGGATGGTGACTTGGGGAAAAAAGGTTGTCAGACAAACTGCGTAACGGAGCACAGGTACTAGGGAGCTAGGTGCTATCCTCTTCTTTTCCTTCAATACATAGCTGTTTCACTTTAAAACCCTGTTTCCTTTTGTTATATGTTGTATTAAAGCCCAAGGCTAAAATAAAGACTAAAATTTGGAGTTTTTTCAAAGGCTTTGCTGGCCAGCGTGGCCCACTTGCAGTGCCGCAGTACTCTGCCACAGGAGGTGGTGCGCTCCGAGGGTGCAACGTCAAAGCACGTCCTGCAGCACTAATGTTCCTCATCAACTTGGTTATTAAATGAATTCTGCTGAATGGAGGCTGAAGCGTGGAAGATCTGAGCTGCAACAGTTTTAAATGAATAAAGTTATCATCCTGTTTTGTGGGTACTCCGTTTTCCCTTTAATTAAAGTGAAGGCTCACAAAGGAAGTACGGGGACATAAAGACTTATGAAATCCACTCCAGTGGTTGCATACGTGTGTGACCTATTTAGCATCTGCAAATCTGTTTAATGCCAAGAACTACATTAGATAATTCAAGCCAAAGCTCACAGGGAGTCACATAATGAGACGCTTCAGATTATTGTCGTGATTAGTCCGTTCCCTTCCCCCTTCTCACTTAGGAAGTTCATTTAGGCAAGTAGTCATTTTAAGAATATGCAAACGCTGATTGCTAGTTTGCGATGGATTTGGCAAAAAGCCAAGCTTCTGTGATGCTGGCTACTATAGGCAGCGTGAAGTTAAATATGCATGACCTCACATAGCGTTGATCTATGGGCTCACAGCCATTCTGCACCTGTAAAAATCCAAGCCTACCAACTATCAGAGTCACTATTCTGTATGCAAAGTGTCTCTAGCGTGGTAGTTGAATCACTTAGCATTTCAGCGCTCAGTGATCATGTAAACTCAGCACATGTTCATTATCTATCTCTGCTTTGGTCAGGTCTTGAATAAAAAAAAGTCCTTTATTTATCCATGGTAAATCCGTTACTTTGCTCTTCACAAGCATGTACATATTTCACATGGGAAGGAGGGGAAGATCTCATACTGACAGCTTCGCAGTTATGTTAAAATTGGATGAGTCCACTGCTATCAAGAGATGGGGAATAAAATGCAATAGTTAGTATAAATAATGTATTTGGCAGCAAGGAATTAATAATGCATTATTAAGATCAGGGTAGCACAAGGCAATTGCCTGAGGGCATTGTACATAATAAGGAGTCATAAAAAAGTCAACTATAGCTCAAGGTTATAAATCAGCATCTAAGTAGAATAAAATTTATAAATCCAATAAAATCAGCTTCACTTAGTCTCAATTTACAAATATTTGTATAGTATATAGGATTGACAATATCTGTATTCTTATAGAGCTTCTGCAACATCAGACTATCCATAAAGGGGCAAATTCTGACCTCATGAATACCAGAGGAACTCAGCACATCATTTTCACTTAAAAATGGAACTTCTAGGATGAGAAAAAAAAATGCCCCCAAATAATAGCAAATGTATGCTTTTACAACAGAAAGGACTGCACAAACTATTGACTTTTCACTTCGAGCCTCAAGATTTACTTTGAGCCACGTTTTTTTCCTCTGCCTCGTTGCTGCGTGGTAGCAGTGGTAGCAAGGGCTCCTCGGAGCCGCGGGAAATGCCGGCGAGAGGCAGCGCAGCCGTTCCTCCCTGCACCCCACGGAGCGGCCTCATGGGACCACGGGGCACCCGTGGTGTTTGCAAGGCTGCGGAGGCTGCTCTGTGCCACCCAGCCAGCGATGAAGAAACACTGTGGGCCTTTTACTAAAACTGAAATAACAACTGCAATGCAAGTTACGACGTCTGAGAGTTACAACTGGCTTTTTGTGGTTAATTTGTGGGTTATTGTCTCCTGTTGGTGGCTCACAGCCAGTCTGCGACTAATTACTGATTAGTGATCCCAGCCCTATGGAATAAGCATCCTCCATATAGCAGAAATTTTTATTAACAGGTACCGCAGTCCATGACCCTTCAGTTCAAACTGCATGAGGAGGATGACATGGCCAATGCTCTTACTCCAATGTCATCACCACTGCTGTGTAGTGAGCATTTGGTACCTGCTTTGCAAATGCTGTGGGAAGTGGTCTGTGGCTGCACAAGCAGAGGTGTTCCCATTCGCAAAGGTTTGGCATATTTTTTGTCTTAAATTGCAGAGCAGATTTAACAAAACAACTTTTATAACTGTAAAAAGCATTGCTTCCTTATTTGCGTGCCATAGCATATTGCTGTTAAGCATTCAGCTTCGGATTTGTAGTATTTTGGAGAACTAGTTCTAAATAAACAAAACCGAAGGGAGACTGGTAGGTTTAAGCTGACTGAATGTCCTTCAGTGTTGAAACATGTTTGATTTAAGCACAGAAAGATCCATTAATGCCTATTTGTGATCTATTTTTAGAGTCATTCCAAGCAATTACTATTCATATGACTCAAGCACCCAGGCTGAATTCTAGCCAGGCAATAAAAGGAGATTTTTGTAATGCCAGAGAGACTCTTGAGCAGATTTGGAGGAAAATAACAAAGCAACAGTTAGCATGACGCAGTCATGCACACTACCTCAGTTTCTGGAGCTCTTGATAACTTAGGAAACATTCGCACTGGAAAATCAGACATAAACCAGCACATCGGTGCAGCACTGCTGGCTTTGTAATGTCTGGGCATCCATGTGGTTATGGTGCAGGGAGAGGCTGGAAATGAGCTCACCAGTCTCCATTCCCGTTTTTTACTCTCAGCAATGAAGCATGTGAGAAATACTGATGTGAAGTTTCCTGCAGAGACATCAGGCAAAGAGGGATGGACAGACGCATATGCTGGCACTCTTAGAGGTGAATACATGTTCACAAAATCCCTTGCTCTTCCACACTCAGGATCTTCCTTTCCTTTCTTCCCACATGGACTTTAAACAAGCCAAAACCTCTTTTTTTTTTTTTCTTTCCCCAATTCTGCTCCTCCTGACAGACACTCCTTTTTCCCCTGATGTCTAATTTTTGTCTCCATCCTTTCTTGTCCTGTTTCAGGACGCTGCTGGGAATAGTGCTGCAGCACAGGGCAGAGCAGCCGGGAGAGAGGGCTGGGCAAGGCAGCCGCGGACACTCAGTAACCTCTGCCAGATAAGCCCTTCAACATCATACACGTGTGTTGCCCCAGATTAATTCTAGATTGATTAATCATTTCTGGAAGGCAGTGGGGGAATGCTGCTGTGTCCAAATGAGGGCAAGGAATAGCGGGATACCTGAGCTAGCCATTGGGGAACGGCAGGTTAAGACAGAAGGTGCACAAGAGACCCCTTATCCTTCTGGAGCAGCACCTGGGAGCCAGCCAAGATACCGGAGAGTGTCTAATGGCACCTATGCTTAGACACCTTGGAAGGAGTTGTAGGTTAATCACCTCACAGGGGAAAGAAGTCCTCAGCACAGTGAAAAATTATGCCCTGTAGTCAAGATTTACACTGTAGAAAACTCATTTTAGGCTAAGAAAGCAGAAAGGAAAGAGGCAAGGAAACTAATGACCCCGCTTTCATAAAGCATTTATTTTTTTTTTTATTTGAAAACATTATACAGGCATTACATTGCCACAGCCAGTCCATATAGGTGCATGCAAATATCAAAATGGAGAAAGGTTTGTTCAGCTTTTCGATGCAGGATTTGGGGTTGGGATTTTGTTTGCTTGGTTTTGGTTTTGGTTCGTACTTCCATCTGCGGTGTCAAGATTAGTGTGCTTTATTATGGCATTTAACAATAAAATCCTACCCATGGGGTAAAATTTATATTTGTAGCTAGCTCAGGAATACTAAATGGTTTTTAAAAAAAGGAAAGAAAACGATACTACACGCTTGTCAAAATGTTAATAGCACAAGTTAGCAATCTCTACACTATACATTGAAACTTCTTCTTATGACACAGTGGTGCAAAATTTTAAATTGCTTGGTCTATCATTGTGTGTTTTGAAACTTTATAGCTGGAACAAAGACAAGGTCTGTCTCCCAGTGAAGGTTTTCATCCAGTAGCAGAAAATGACATCAGTCTTGCTAAGGGCTGCTCGGGGCCAGCAGTGTAACAGACTTTCAGTTACTTTCAGTTTGTTCAGGCAAGGAGCTATACAGAGCTAGAGATGTCCTACGCAACACAGAGAGTAGCTGCCGGTTAGATAGCTGAACCTTTGCTGGTGCGTACTGAGGTCTCAAACTGCAGAAAACAAGCGGGTAGAAGTAACGTTTTCCTTTACTAGACCTCAGGTTTTCAGTCAACAGTTACTTGTAAAGCTATACTACTGTTTTCCTTTGAGGTCCATCCAGCACTAGCACACTGGTGCTAATCCAAGTATCCACCCTGTTTAATGGGAGACACGGACGGCGAAGCAGCCCCACTTTGCCCATCAAACTCCTCCTGCGCCAGTAACACAGGGGATGGTGGCTGGGCGCAGGGTACGCGCCGAAACATTCATAACTTACTCCCGTACAACTGAGCCTTTTAAAATAGCCTATAAAAATTGCTTCAGGCGGCACCTCTCAGCCACCCGTGGGTCGCAAAGCCTTGTAAGTAGGAACTCCCAGCCCAGGGACCCGGCCGGGAGATGCCTCCTGCCCAGCTGTTTCTGAGAAGACTCTAACAAACATCTACAAGTTAGTGTCAGAAAAATGAGGAGGGGGAGGCGGAAGGACTACAAACATTTGGCTTAAAAATAAATACTAAAAATGAAATGAACCAAAACAATTATGCAAAAGGAAGGAATTGTAAACATGAAACAAACACACACGCACGCAATCCTCAAGGTTCTCAGACCAACACGGGGACTAATGTTCAGAGAAAGGTATTTAATTGGTATAAAAGGTAGCAAAAAAGACTGAGATGACAGGTGCCCACCAGTGTGCCTCCGGGTACCTGAGGGAGCCGTGGCGGTTGCAAGCAGAGCCCCTGCTCCTGGGGAAAGTACGAAACCCACCTCCAGTCGAAGCTCTCCCAGGGCTTGACCCGAGGACGCTTGCTGGCCCCTGGGCACGAGGGCTTCACCCGACCATGCGCTTCCCACCTGGACTTCCACCCCACAGACCTTACCCTGAAGCGTCAGGTAATCCTTCTTGTGTGGCTTTTAATTTTGTTTTCTTTGAATCTTGTAGGATTTAGACTTTCCTTAATATCCCCAGAATACGGACTCTGTTTCTCTGTGGGAATCTTTTTTTTTTTTTTTTTTAATCCTCAATGGTTTAAGAGAAAAAGCTTGGAAACATGAGTGCTAAAATGATTAAATAAACAGAAGGCAGGGGGAAAAAAAATCATATATTTGTTATGAGTTTAAAACCAAGCCATTTAAAACAAAGTTTTTGGGCTGGTTTTGGGCATGGTTTGGCAATACTGCAGACCCTTCCCTCAGCTGCAGCAGGATTGTGGCAGACAGCCTAAACATGGTGGGACAGAAATCGCCTCTTCTCCTCATCCACGGCAAGAATAAGATACAACATACTTCTGCTGTTCAATAGCGTTTTGGCATTTGCCACTTCACGTATATTATGCGTACATACTTTTCCCAGTCTGCTTCAGGGAAGTCCCTTCTATATTAAAGCAGAACAGGACTATAAAAGATGAATGTTACCTCAGCAGAAATTCATCCTGCTTGGTTGAACTGTGTGGCCTTTCTAATCTCCAGAGTACAGATTGATTTTTTTTTTGCTTTTTAAAATAGAAATAGGTAAGTTGTATTTTTCAAACATGAAGCCCTACATTTTCGCTTGAGACAGACTTCTTCAGCAGAATAACACTCGAATCAAATTCATCTTCTATGCCCACAAGCAAAATATTCATCAACCCTGCCATAAACTCCATTTTCAAATACAACAAATGTATACACACTTTTACAGCACTATTGTGCACTTCGTAAACTCCTTCCTTCTGAAGAGCCTGAAGCATTTTAAAATAACTTGGTCCCATAGCACCCCTGTGAGGTAGGTAAAATATCATTGTTCCCATATATACAGATTGGGAAACTCAGCCACACAGGAGGTTAAGTCATGCCCAAGGATCACACAGAGATGTGGCAGATCCGTGAATAAAACCAAGATCTCCTGGATCCCTCTCCTACCTGTCAGATGTAAGATCATCCCTCCTTCCTTAAATTAAAAATAGATGATGGATGTTAAAATAATGATTTCCTCTTATTGGGCTCTCAGAAGAGCAAACATACAGGCAGAGATGGATTTTTCATGGTGGTGACTAAGATTTCCCCCATTCTGATAAGGCTCCTGGAGCAGAAGTACAGTTGTGGAGCACACTCTTACTATTTTCACATGTCCCCAGGAATGTAAGAAAACTGCTGAATTCTTCTCCTAGTTTTGTAGTTAATGAAAAATAATTGCCTGCACCCTGCTGATATGAATGCCTTTATGCTACTGCAGCAACACCAGCAGATGGTCCAGTCTTTCTGCTCATGAATTCCTCACTTAATCTTCCTGATTTTTACAATTTGTGGGTTTTGGGGAAAAACTGACGCATTTCTAAATAGCTATTGTTAGCATAATGAACCACAGGAGACTAAGCAAACTGGAACAGCAGAAGGCGCCCTCGATGCACTGAGTATCTAAAATAAGTGCCCTGATCCACATGACATGTCATCTTACCATGGAGAGGTACAATACATAGGAAACTAGAAAATGCATTTTTCTTTTTACAGATTAAAATTTAAAAAGTAAGAAATCTGTGTTAAGTCACGACTACAGAGAAACTAACTCCCTGTCACCTGATGCAGAACCTCAGCCGCTAGGAAATCTGCCATGGATCATAGAGAGGTCAATGCTTGAGTACTTCACTGCTGCAAATATAGAAAGGCTAAAATGCTCGCCTTATACCTATTCCTAGAATAGAGACGGATATTGTAAGTTGTCCCTTCTCTGGATTCATGGAACAGATTACCTAGAAAGGGCAACTAGACAGATAGCACAGATGAATTCATTGTCTTTCCCTCACGAAATCCAAGGTGCTAGCAAAAATGTGTCAGGGTGTTGCTACCACGAGTAACCCATCTATTTTGTGCAAACAAACAAATCTTAGAGAGAAATTAACAGTGACTGCACAAGTGTATTTGCTGTAAAAAGGTGGCTTTTCCACAACTGGTGTGGCTTAGGCATAATATCACTCAGTGGGTGCAATAACACCCTTCTATGAATTTCTTTTTGTAATTTCAGCTTAGATATTGAATATCTTTCAAAGGTAGTTTGACATTAACTGATTCATATGCAGCAGTTTGTATCGCAAACATGCTGCTCATATCATAAACGAGGGACTGGCATCTCCTTGCAATGAACACCCTGGAACGAGTAGTTTGTATTTTTATGAGCTTTCCTTATTTGCTACCTTGCAGCTCACCGGTGTAACTGCACCTGGTAAATACCTTTCTCTATGTACAATACAGAGATAATGGATATACGAGCTCCACTGAATCATCAGCAGGTGATCAACAGCCCTGGGTTTAAGCAACTCTAACGTGAGGCTCCTCTTCTGTCTCCTGCCCCAGGCTGGTGTATGTTACTGAAGGCTCCAGCTGGCCGGTGGCTGGCAGGTCTACAACAGGTCCTGAAGGGTTTCGAAACTGCTTGTACACCCGAGGATCCTGGGCTACGTAGGTGGACGTGGAGGAGTAGAGCACCAGCCCAACAAGGATGGTGAAGAATGACAACAAGTAAAGTCCTGAAAACTAAGCAGAAATAAGAGCAGAGTCATTAGACACAGCACCGGTTATCCTGAGCTCATGAAGACCCACAGACAGGGGTAGGCACAGATCCTTGTTTTGGCACGCACCGCACAGAACAGACCTCCTATCACTGGGATGTTGACTTTTTATGGGAATGTCTCTTTGAAAGCCGATTTGCTCCCATCAACTCCCCTGTCTTCCACAACCAACAGCCAACCAGCACCTTCCCATGGCCCAGGCATATTAAGTATTGATCAGGTGGGACTTGGGAAAGCTGGGCTCTGGTCACAGATCCAAAGCTGATTTTGTTGTGCTTTTAGACAAGCCAACCACTTCTCTGAGTCCAAGTTTCTCTAGCTCCAGTGTGGGGTACTCTCATCTACAGTTGTCTGACAGATAGTGGACAAATCTACAGTTAACTACAGCTAAACCACACGTCTGTGAAGTATGACATGCTGTTGGTAATGCAAAAATATAATTAAATAAACATTTAAATATGCATTTAAAACACATATATTTTTAAAAATATAGATTTTAATAAAGGCACTTAAAAAGCCCACCTGCAACTTCTCTTGCTTGTAAACAGAAGGCAGACACTAGAAGATTTAATGTGAGTTTGGATAAGATGAACTTCAGCTGTGACACATGCTCAGGGTTGACCTCGAGGAGTTTGGAAGTACGTATGGAAGGCAGTTAACTGAAAGCTCAAGTACCCATATTTTGGCACACAGCTCCTCTAGATCAAAGGTCAGCCTGAATTTTCTGGCGTAGCCAAACTCAGTGTGCCTGGACTAAAAATACAACACAAATAGCCTTTTTGACAATACGTTAGTCCTTGCAGATAAAGGTAAAGGCAAAAGCAGGGTTTCAAAAGTACAGACCACTGGATATCAGCTTTAGATACTGGGTTCCTCCTATGGGAGACACAAAAATGGCTCTAAGCCCATATGACTTGTCTCCCAATCCTAGACTACAAATAATTGCTTCTTGCGTGCTGTATGTGAGAAGCCATGAAGGACAAATTGCAGAGCCAACTTGTTGGTGGGGATATAGAACTGATTTGTATTCAGTGGGACTTTAAAAAGTGCCTGTATTCTGCAACTGTCAGGGATCCGTACTTGAACACCAACAACTGGCTGCAACCTGTTATTAGCTGCTCTTCATGAGGTAGTTCACTATTTTACATGTTTTTTTAATCCTCACTATGTTTTGACAGATGCCCAATTTGTTTCCTCTGGATCACTTTAGCACAGCACAAAACGGATAGACTGGACTATATTATCTTGAAAGCTTTTTAGCAATTCTGCCTTTTATATTTAAAGAAATAATCATTGTGGAGAAAGCAAATTTTACTTAAGCTAACTTTGTAGCTATGTTAATTCGTTGCCATTTAATAAACCTACAAAACCTGCGTCCAGCTTCCCGCCTGAGGAAGCTTTTTTTTTTTTTTTACAGAATGCACAGTATCTTTGAAAGCTTTGGACATATGACCCATGGTGATATATCTGTATGTGTTTTTGTTTCCCACAGCTAGTATGCAGGTTTTAGAGGGAAAGGACCATCATGGGGAAAGTTTAAAGTGTGTCAGAAGGATTACAGGGTAGGAAGAGTTCTGCTTTTCATCAGCTGTTAATTGCTTTTTCCCAGGAGTGTCACCAGGTCTTCACGTGTCATCTGGCAGTATGATTTGATGTAATCATCCAGCTGTCCCACCAGCCGCAAAGACAGTGTCGAGCCTCTCACCCTGCGACTGCTGAAGGATTCCTCCCATGTGCCAAAGCTCTGAAAGGGCTGTTTAGGCTTAGGTCTCCCCCATGTGGCAATCAAATCCCAGTCAATCGTTTCAAAGCATTTTCCAATTGACTTTTTTCCCCATTTTCAGTTCAGTTTTGCTCTCAGCACTTCCCCCCAGCTTCGCATGTGAACTTGGGTACCACTTGGCAGCAGTGGACTTGACTAAGCTGAAGCAAAACTCAGGAGCCAAATGAATCTAGTTTCCCAAGCTGGGAACTAGTTCCCTAGCTTCCCACTGTCCCTCCTTCCCACCTTATGCCTGAATTTCTCACCCCGGACAGCCAGCTGGCTTGCTCCACTGTATAACCAGAGTGCCAGCCAGATTTGTGATTGCCTTGTGTCCTGCTGTGAGGAATCTGTGGGTCTTCCAGCAGCTAAATGTGCCCTTTTTCTTGCTTCAGCCAAAACCAATTCACTTTCATTTTAGATCGTGGCTCCAGCTCTACCATATCCCCCTCCTCCCGGCCATAGCTCTCGTTCCTCTCTCAGGGGCTTCCTGCCAGTGGGCTCTTTTGCTCGATAATATTCTCTCCACGGCAGTATGTCCCCCAGTGGCAGCTCTCCAGCCTGGGAGAAAGGGTTTGGATGAAGCTGGGGGAAACCTAAACAAAGGCCTGTGAATCATTTGTCTTTGGTATCTATGCACAGCTAGTGCAAAGAGACCTGGATCCTGACAGCCCTATAATAATTCCAACTTTACCTTCCTTAGAAACAAGTTAAGGTTCAGGCTGAATTGTTTTCTGCAGCGGCTCTCTGCAGCACTGAAGTAGAAGGGTTGTTAGTAAGGTTAATATGGGAATATATACTGTAGGTGTATGAGAAATCTCTGGGTTTTGTCAATACTCTGTCATATTGACCCAAAGTCCCTTGAAGTCAATGGGTATTTTCCTCCGATTAAAACGGCACTGAATCTAGCAGTGTGATGGGAGGGTGCAGATTTAGTTCATCAAATACAAAATCTGTTGTTCACTGTACTGTGTTCCTCAGACTCTAGCTGAAATCTTTGTATTTTATTGAAGATAGGATTTCCAGGCACACTCTACTGCAACGTCTACACATAGGTTTTGGAGTTTTTTTATCTCGACCTGCAAACCTCATATGCTGAGATTCACTATTAATAGACAGCAAGAGAGACACATTCAAAACCAGCAGAAAGAGCTATTCCTAAGAAATGAAGTGAGAGAAGGTAATTTTTCATTGCTATCCTCTACACAACTGCAGTACCAAACTGCAGGCTCTCAGGAAGTGTGTAATTCCTCTCTGGGTCTAAAAAGCTACTTGAGAATGATTTTGTGCTTCATTTTTCTGAATTCTTTCTCAGTGTCTACAGAAACATATTTCCTCTAAGAAAAATATTTTCAAAATATCCAGATTTGTACGTCTCCAAATCCCACTTCCCTCCATGCTAAATGAGATAACTGTATGCTGCTCAAAGAGTAACATGGTGAGAAATTGTTTAGCTCAGATTAGCTAATGGGTGTCACACACCCTAGAGTAAGCAACCAAACAAATAACTCATGTTTCTATATCATTAAATAATTTTACTATAGATTTTGTATCTACACATATAGGTACATATGTATATAAGCTTGCTTATCATGTAGTTTACTGACATACCAGATGACTTTGTGATTAAATCAATGATCTAACACTCTCGAGACCTGGGATTGATTTTCAGCCTATGAATTTCTTTTCTGAATCAAAATGATTTTAGATGACCCTCAGTTTCTTACGCATTTAAGAGACAGTAACACTTGGTTACTCAATAAAGATGGGTTTACAGAATAAAAATGGGAAATAGGGATATCATCCTCTGAGGAGAAGGCAGAGACCTCCTTTACAGAGAAAAACTAAGTGTCTTAGTTACGACATTTCAGATTTCATCACTGACATGAAAGGCATCTGCCAAAACTTACTGAGCAGTCAAATTAAACAGCTAAATCAGCCCTACAGATCTCACCATGGCTGCTCCGCTCTGACATCTGGGTGTCTATAAATGCTTCCCCAACTGTAAGTATTCAATATGGAACATGCAAAGACATGGACATGTTGGAGCAAGTCCAGAGGACGGCCACAAAGATGATCAGAGGGCTGGAGCACCTCTCTTATGAAGACAGGCTGAGAGACCTGGGGTTGTTCAGCCTGGAGGAGAGAAGGCTCTGGGGACACCTTATAACAGCCTTCCAGTACCTAAAGGGGGGCTGACAAGAAAGCTGGGGAGGGACTTTTTACAAGGGCATGTAGTGATAGGACAAGGGGTAATGGCTTTAAACCGAAAGAGGGTAGATTTAGGTCAGATGTAAGGAAGAAGTTCTTCACTGTGAGGGTGGTGAGGCACTGGGACAGGTTGCCCAGAGAAGCTGTGGATGCCCCATCCCTGGCAGTGTTCAAGGCCAGGTTGGATGGGGCTTTGAGCAACCTGGTCTAGTGGAAGGTGTCCCTTCCAACCCAAACCATTCTATGATTCTGTAATTCTGTGACTTCAAAACATTAAAAAATTAGGAAAATGTAAAACATGTGTCTTCTCTAGATGTTATTGAGAACCTGTGGTGAAAATAGCTTACAGTAAACTACCATTAATTTTCAGTGAAGCTAAACATACAAAGCAAAACCTAGACAAATGTAACAAGATAACATGTATAACAAGATTTGCTCAGTCCATCAAAAGCCACACTGATTCTGGATGAGTGGATGTTTCTGGTATTTATTTAAGAGACATTCCTTAGGGACCCAGTATTTGAATGCATTCCCCCAGCCAGGCTTAGCAGAAGAGCTAATGACATCTGAGGGCTTTAGCTGCAGAAGCAGGGGTCTTACTCCTCGCTCCGATATGTGCTACTGCAGAACCCTGCCAGAAAACCACTGCAGCAGCAGTAAGGTCTAGCTGACCACAGAAAATAAATGGTGAAATCAGTCTGACTTTCTGTCATCCATGCACAAAGACTTTTACATTAAAAAAGAAGAGAACCCAAACATATCTGCAGTGTTGTTTGGGTTTTTTTTTAAATAAAATACCTTACAACAGTGCTACATACAATTGTAGATGAAGTTTACAAAACCCATTTGAAATTTAGTTTATATACAGTACTTCTGTTCCAAGTGTATCAAAATTACGCATTTTGGGAGTAAGTCAAGTATCACAAGATTTCTAAAATACAGAAGATGCACACAAAAGCATCGGAAAACTTAAGATTTTTAAAGATCCAGCATGAACTATTAAGCCTTTCAAAATTTACTCCCCACTAGTTCTTATTCTCTACTTCTATTATCTCTCCGTGCAAAACTTGTCTTTCATATATCCTTAAACCATTATGGCTAAACCACGTCTACTATTTCCACTTGAGATTCTTACGCATTAAAGTAATCCACTTCAAAAGGCAGGTGCAAAAGAAACTTCTGGATGGGGAGCAAACAGTGCAGCTGATTTCATCCTCTTGAACAGTGATAAGACAGTAACAGTAGAAGAAAAAAAGAAAGAAAAACTGTTCAGAAGGCAGTACATTCATGCCCAGGTCTGGAGAGAGAGAGTCATTCTTCAGTACACAGATTATGACTTTAGAAGGGAAAGCACGAAGAAGGGGCATAGAAGAACAGCTGTATCACAGCGAGGAAACGCTGCGCTGACTGACTGGCTGCTGCAGAGGGAATTTGCAGACAAGTAGTTCTGACTGTCACAGATGTCCACATCCACGTTACCACTGACACTAGGGCAAAACAATATCCAAAGTGACACAACGAGACAGATGTGAGTCTGCAGAGAAGCCCACACAGACAAAGAAATTCAATGATTTGCTAATTTTGGTTTTTCACTCAGCTATCATGATAATGATCATGACCGTTATTACAATGGTTATGAAAATGCAAATTCTCTTTTACCCGGTCCATTGAACTGGAAATAGTCTGCCGGAGCAGACTATTGGAGCTGCGGCGCTCCAGTTCCATTTGTATTTCACAACAGCAGCTGTAGACTGAATCTCTTGGTAGGTAATATGAAGCCCAGCTCCTAGCCTGTGGCAACCCAACTGTGCTTTTTAAGTCTTTAAAAGGAATTTTTTTGTTACGGGACTAATTGAAAATTTAGAATTATCATGTTTCATATATTCAGTGATAAAGTATGAAATGGAATAACTACCTTTTCCCTTACCTCGTCCAGAAATTCTCCACATTTTAACAAAAATGAATAAAGAAATTGGGTCTATTAATTCAAATGTTAAACCTTATAGAGAAGTGATCTCCTCAGAACCACACTGATGAAGAGGGACAAAAAGGTATGTATCAAGCGGAATTCAGTTAGTCCCCTATTTCTGTTGACACCCTCCGTGCTCTCCAGACAGGAGGTTCCCACCACGGTCTTACTCCAGTCAGTGGGTCTGTGCAGTGTGATGAATCTCTCTGTTTTCCGAACTAATTCAGTTTGTAGCATACGCTGCACAGCCCATCAAAGCTAAGGCCAATAGGGGTTCCTGCACCGACTTATGTCTTTTCCCCCTGGGTAATTTCACACATGAGTACCTGAGCGGGCTGAGCGAAGGGAGTTAAAACCAAATTTCTCTCATTATCTTTTATACACCAAACAGACATTTCCACTCGGTTTGATGAATTGATGGAGAGACTGAGCTTCTTTTCACACTGTTTTCTATTTTCCCCTCCAATACAGCAAATGAAGTTCACCGTGACCAAGCGCAGAAGTTGCGCTGTGGGATGCACACACTCTCCAGCCAGCAGCAGTACCAGGAAGGGTGAGGGCTCTCAGAGCTATGAATTCACACGGTGCTTTCACTTGCATAGCTGGATACCACAGACATATTACTTTATTAATAGGAACGGGAGCCAGCACCCAAGTCATAGCTCATAGTGCTCTCTGGCAACTCCCTCAGCTCAGACCCACGAGGACCTGGCCAAATCTGTCTTAGGTCGGGACGGTGACTCACTCAAACTATTGCTGACTATTTTTGTCCCAGCCTGCGAGGAAGATGTCCGTTTGGGATTCAGGGTCTGCCCTGCTCTTTGTCGGGAGAACGATCTGCTGGTTTAGCCTCAATTACTGCTGTCTGCCTTCAGGGGTGAAAGAGAAAGACCTGACCTTTGGCTGATCACTGATCCCAGGTGGGAGTTATGGGCAGAATATTTCTCAGAATACGTAGACATCTTTCCAAACGGACTGCAGAACTAAGCTCTAGGCAGGTGATGCTACATCTTTGTCATCAACAGAAATTGGGGCAGCCACCAAGAGTGAAACACAGTATTTTGTAAAACCCAAATGCAAGCAAACACCAGAAGGGCTGCTGTGAGTTTTCCAGACTGCGTTCGAACAGATAAAACTCATTCACCTGAACCTTTATATGTTCTGCCAGATCTCAGATCTTTAATCCAGAGATCCTTAGAGGGACCCAAACCACTGAGATACGGTTTAGCACGCCTTCTCAGCTCTCCAACTGCAGAAAATGGAATGCCCAAGCCAAAGCGTTGGTTCTCTTGCTGAGAAGGGTACCAAGGGGTGCTGGACAGCTTCAGTAACAATGATAACTTCTGGGCAGCGAGTCTGTCCGCTACCAGCAGGATTGCATTATCTTCACACTTTAATGACCTCCAGCTATTTCCAAGGCAAAGTGTGAGGATATAGTCTTAAGTGATGACTTAAGGTTCTATCTTGCCCTCTGAACTCAGCTGGGATGCAAAGTGAAATTTGTAGCTAGTTCCTCCACATCTTTTTTCTTTTCTTTCCTGTCCATTGTCAGTCACATAAGAAGGTTTTCACTGGATGAAGCTGCAGGGCATGTCTCAACACATCATTGTTACTCATGCCAGCCAGAACCCAAAGCAAGAAGCATCTGGCTTGCTTCAATAACAGTGAAAACCTGACGTCGGCCTCATTGCCATTTGGTGAAAACAAAGAAGCCAAAGGAAGTTTTGCCTCTGTCCTTTCACGCATGAAAGAAAGGCCAGACTCCTCAATTCCTGCTGCCTGCTTGCATCCTCAATATGCTGTAACCCAGATGAAATGCTGCCCGTTACTATGTCTTATACTGAATCGCAAATGTTGCACAGAAATTGTGATGTGAAGTAATCATATGACACATTTTCTGTATTTTCCAGTTGATTCTCAAAGATCCTGTTCTAGTGTTTGCATGTTTTACTGTAGGTAAAACATAGTGGTCTATGCCTTCTGTCATATAGCAGTGCCCTCTTTTTCAGTCCTTGCATGGTATTTGCTGGTGGGCACAGTTTAGCTGGTAAGACAGTGGTGAGTGGGAAAGTCTTAGGCTCTTAGATGCTGAGGTTATCTATACGGGAGAAAAATGAGGAGTGGGTTACCAGAAAACTGTCACCACAAATTCTGTTAAAATTTGGGAAACTTCATAGTTTTCCTGGAATTAATTGGTGGAATAAAACAAACTTATGGAGAAAACTGATTGCAATTGGAGAAAAATCTCCAAGGTTGATGTAGGCAGCTGTAAGGCAAATACTGTTTTTGCACAAATCTGCTTGATTTCAGGCTTCACAAATGATATCATTAGAAAAAATTCATAATAGGCTGTCCCTTCTAAATACAAGCCTGTTAGGGCAAACCGTTTGTGTGAAATGGCTTATCTTCCTTTCCTGGGTGCCGGGAGAGATGGGAATGCTGCTTTCTCTTCTGTTTCCCTTTGTTGTCTCTGCCATCAGATATGGAGAAAAAATGAGCCTGTGTTCAGTACCCCTGCGGTACCAGCAGTCTGTCTAATTAAAAAGTGCAAGGTAGAATGAGTCCTGCAATCTGTTTTAATCTTATCTTATCTACATAGAAAAGAGATTTTTGTGTGACGTTAAA
The DNA here is from genome assembly GCF_900496995.4 of Aquila chrysaetos chrysaetos. Taxonomy (NCBI): domain Eukaryota; kingdom Metazoa; phylum Chordata; class Aves; order Accipitriformes; family Accipitridae; genus Aquila; species Aquila chrysaetos. Next base: position 56,024,576 of record NC_044005.1, read on the forward strand.
GCACTTATATTACACTGCTTTAATTTCCTGTGAGCATCCTTATTGTGGGATAAGGGGGCTTCATTTCTGATTATTTTATATCAATCACTTGGCAAGACAGTGGTAAAGCAATTATCCTTTTAAATGTTCTTAATACAAAAAGGAGAAGCACAACTATAAAAATAAAAACAATTTCCCCTCCCCACTTTTACCTTTCAATATTCTTTGCTGGTTTGCTCTATCAGCTGTCAGTTGCCATGCGTCTTTCTGGTTTTGCGTGTAAGTATTTAATATAGTAGCAGCTGTCTGCTGTACTCGATTCTCTGTTACTGTATATGGGGCTAATTGTGTTCAGTGTGTTCAAAACCAAGGTTACAATAAATGATTCATCTTGGATCCTTTGTTTATATTTTTCTGCCGAATCTAACAATATATTCCCCCAGTAATGTTCTTCCAGAATGGCGTTCTTTTCTCTTAGCCATACAAACGGGGAGCACTCCTACCCTGAGAAACAAGGAATACGCAGCTGCAGTTACCCTTACCACGAGTGACTATGTCAGTTGTCCGGAGGGAGCGCGATACGGCTGTTTCGCATCGGGGTTCTCTGTGGTCTGGCGCGTTTGCTGCGGGCAACGTGAGGCCAAACTCCAGGGGCTCCAAGAGCTCTCAACTGAGTCAGCTCACAAGGCAGACGCACGAGGGAATCAGAACAGAGAGCACGTCCTAAGCTGTCAAATCCAACTCCCCATTACCGCGTACAGTCAGACCACATATTCCATCTGGCACCCCGTCCTCCTGCAAGCATTATTCAGGTTTTTGACCACTCCCCCCTAATCTACTTGAAGTCTGTTCTGGAACCTCCCTGCTGTGATAGCCAAAAAGTCCCCCTAATTTCTATTCCAAATTTATGCATTCTCCATTTCTGCCCATATGTTCTTATGTCTTTAGCTCGAATAATTCTCCTTTCCTCCCTCTGAATTTATAGACTAATTTATATATGTTGAGCTACCATAGTCCCTCCCAGTCCATCAGAAATCAAAGCTATGTTACATACAGCAAACATTTTTTAGGATTTGCACATTCAGCACATTGCTAGTGGACACATGCTTACCCAAGGCTTTGGAGCAGTTAAGAGAAAAAGCTCTGTCTGGCCCTCTTGAGCTGACCAAAAATCTCTGTAGCTGCAGCTAGCAAAGTGCTGTCCTGACATGGTAAGTTGTCCTGTCCTATGGCATTAGCACTTCTCCATCAATACTAGAAATACCTAGACTGACCCATTTGGAAACAGCTTCGTCACAACCCTGCTCAAATTCCTCCCATCTGTTGCCACAGACGTTAACCTCACACTTTGTGCTTCATGGCATTTCTCAATGTCATCCAGTTTTTGTTGCCTAATTATTTTAATCCTTCTTCCTACTGAGGGTGCCAAAGCTATTACTACAGTCACTACACAAGACTGGTCTTCTGACCAACTCTTTGGGACCTCCATCAGTGAGCTCCTTCTAGTAAGCTGTGTCTCTCTCGGCACGCTGCCTTGTCCTTTATCTTCCCTAGCCAGTTTCTTACCTAGCTTCCAGTCTCTACAGTGCTAATCCTGTTCCCTAGCTTAACTGATAATTTTCTACACTGCATTGTACAAGAGCCTTACAGATTAGATCTACCATTTGACTTTTGTCTACAAAAATCTGTTAAATTATCAGACAGACATCAGGTTTAAATTGGATGATTTACCTTTTGTGAACCAGGTTGCATTTTATCCAATTTTCCTTTTATCTCCACGTCCCTAATCATTCCTCCCTGGTGTCTACTTCTGATTTTAGTTTATTGCCTACTTCATATAAAATTCTTCCAACTGTCTACGTTCCCAAGCTTGAAAGTACTCAGATTATTGTGTTCTGTTTCTACTTCTGATGTACTAATTTCCATTTCTATTACTTATTGTGCATTGTCTTCATATTTAACTCTCGTCCTTACTGAATGTGACAGAAGGTCCCAATTTTGTTTAGGTGCCAAACTAAAGGTTGTTTAATTTTGGCCTCTGCTGTCTTTGCATAGCGAAACTTTCTTCTTTTCATATACAAGAACTTTTTGCTGTTTGTTTCACTTCCTTCTTCATTGCCAAGGTCGTTTTATCTTTTACAGCAATTAGACTTTAATCCTTTTCTATTTCACCTGCATAGTATCAGTTTTCTTTTGTGATTATTTTTTATTCCTTGTTTTCTCTCTGTTTATTTCTAACAATTTTTTTAGAAGGATGGTTTGTCCAGTTGCATCTGGAGCTTTTCCCTACAAGTTCTCCTCTTGTACTTAAGATACAAAATCCATATTACTTTAAGTCAAAGCCATTTGAAATCTCCTTCAGACCAATTATGAGCCTTTTAAACACCTGAAAGAGCAGATACTCTTGCTTGCTAAACTTAACACATGCAGGTGGTAGGAAAAACTCCAGAAGTTTACTCCAGTTAATTAAGGTAAGTTGCTTGGCAGCAGCGCTGATGACAAGCTTCTATCCCATATCATCGGTTTGAAAGCTTCCAGTTTAGTGGGAAGGGGGAGTTTAGACATAAACAAGATGCCTTTTGAAGACTTTCTAGCAGTTAATAAAATACCCTACTGCTCAGATTGAAAGCACGTAGAAGTGATGTCTTCTGACTGATGTTAGGTCTGCCTGTTGACCCATTCCTTGATTTTGGTAGGAAATAGAAGGTAATTTGGATGTTTAACCCTGTATGTCTGTAGCATACATTGATTTGGCTGGTAGGAGGCACAACTGGAGTAAGCACTTCAATCCAGTTAGTTAATCAAAACAGATAAATTAATTCATTCCCAATTTTACATATGTTTCTTCCTGGTGGCTTATGGACCATATGGATGGCCAGGCATAGTTCTTAACACACTTCCTAAATATTCTACCTTCTTTTCTGGTCACTTCTGGAAACAAGGACTTGCTCAATTCCATAAGAAATCTCCAAATTTATAATGCAGTTCTTGCATTTAACCCTTGCCATTTGCTTTCAAAGATGATTCTGTCTATATCTCTGGGGAACTTCTAGCCTTTGCTAAGGTGGAAATTGCATTCAATTTGAAGAATCATAATTTGAAAATCATTGTAGATTTTCAGTAACTGAACCTTATTTAAGCTTTTGAATGCAGCTGCTGCTTTGCTAATTCATGACTTTTTTTTTTTGGCTGTCTCCTCTGGGTTGCAAATTATTGCTGAGGTATGTAACTCCACACATTCATTGTACTCCCTTGTCTTCAGAAGTATGCTTGACTTGGGAAATGCTGAGGTTTTCATTTAATTTTTTTTTTTTCCCCACAAATAATTATGAAACTAAGCCTTTTGGTCTTTGTTTTCATATTCACTGAGTATCATTTAGAAAAAGTATGTTGTCAGTAAGATCCAGTTCTTTTAATAGGATGCTTTTGTTATGTTTTTCTGTCTGCACTTTCTCTTGTAATAAAGGGCAGTATTTGTTACAATATTTTTTGCTTTCTGCAGTTCATTCAAACTACTTTCTTGTTGTCTGTTGTTATGCATTTGTATTGCTCCACTCTCCCCAAATTTCCTTTTTCAGCTTATAGTCACCACCACCTTTAAAACCCACATGGTTTTGTTGAAGATTTATCATTCAAGAGTTAATTATTTCCAGTAACAGGAAGATTTCCACTAATATGTCTGCACTTTCATATTGGGTAGGAATTACAAGCACTTCACCTTTACCTTCCACATGACTCTTCACTACTTTTTCCAAACCACTATTTATTTCCTTCAGAGTGTAAGAATTTAACTTCATAATGTAGTCTGTGGCATATTTAAGAGACCTCTGAACAACTTTTTCCTTATATTGAAACACAAAACTAACTCAAACAAGGTAATGTGAGATGACTGTTACTTGTTTCCAAGTGCTTAAAGCCCATTGTTACGATACTTGGCTTTTTGCACTTCTTTATATTAATAATACCCAATTATTAACTCCAAATGAAAATGACAGATGGATGGAGGCCTTATGCTAAACTTAAGGATACCATTGCATGTTCTACCAGTACAATGCTGTTGCCTCCCTTTGGCTCCTATAGTGCTCGTGTGTCTGGAGCGTTGTTGAGGCCGGGGGCAGACGTGGGACCAGAAGAGACTAGTGGGATGGGACAGCAGTGACTTCAAATTACATGCAAAATGAAACAGCATCCTCAATTACACCCCCTGCCCCCAATTCCCTAACCATTTGTCACTAGTTCCCTAAACACTGCTCCCCCTTACCTACCCCTGCTAAGAAAGCAGTGAAGACTTGAGGATGATGGACTCGGCATTCTGCAAGGTGTTGAAAATTCAGGTCCCATGACAGTGATGTGAATTACCTTCTTCAAGTAGTCAAAGTATATTCCTGTTTATTTACCCATGTTCAACTCATTCCCCAAAGACAATTCTTTGTTCAAGACACTTAAGAAAGACTATTTTATAATAACTGAAAGCAATACCAACCCTCAGCGTAACATCGTCCTTATAGAGAAATGTCAATGTTGGAAACTTACAGTCCTGTCGTTCCTCTTCATTTTGTATAAAAAATTAGAGGAAACTAATAGGTTCTATGCTAGGACTTAAAACCTTTGTTCATGATTTTGTTTGAAAAATAACAACTTCTCACTATAAGGTAGGTAAACGACTTTCCCAGTGCCTTGCAGGTCAGAGCACTTGAGTGGTTCATTGCAAGCATGTCTGACCATCAATTGAAGTAGATTACACAGGCAGATATACTGTCTCTTTTCTTTCTCTGGGGACCGCCTGTGAACAGGCTGATTTTACGCATTTGTTTACTACAGTTAACATTTACATTCTTTTTTCATTTCATGTAGTCTTTTGAGTAGTCAATATCCATCGGGCAATTTGCTATCCAATATGACCAAAGGCAGAACTCAGTCACATAGTGGTACTTTTTTTTCCCCTGACTGGTTGGATTGTCAGTTAAACAACTTCTTACTTCAGTCTGAAATTGGTTCTACTTAGTGATTACATGAGTTTCAACTGGTATCAAACACCTTTTATACAAACGAAAATTTACTTGCGTACCTACCTCATGCACGTATTTAAAAAGAGTATAAATGTGTCAAATTGAAAAGCTCTTTTGAAATTGCAAACAAATCTTTTAACATTTTAACACATAAGCTATGCAGGAAGATGTGATAGAGAGACATAAAAAGATTTGATTCAAAAGTTACACACAGTAAAAAGGGAGGAGAAATGGAGAAAGAAAAGAAATATTATGACCATCTAATCATTGATACGAAAACCAAAACCCATACTTTGAGTTGACAACCAGATGTGGAGTAGCAAGGCACAGAACAGTGCTGTTGTCAGTAAACCCTGTTAACCAGGCATTCACTAAGAATATTAAGAAATCTAAATTACATAGTTAAGAGAATATAAACCCATGCATAGATAGGTAGATCAACTCCTGGCTGTTCTCTTGCTGTGATTATGAACTAGTTCCTGGCTAGGAAGCCAAACCGTTGTTCTGTAATTAAAGAAAATAAAAAAATTCCTAAACTGACATGCAAAATAGAAACTGACAGTCTTTCAGGAACAGAAATCCTGCATTTGCTTCTGTTATGAAACACCTAAAGCTGTTGTTTCTAAAACAAAGTATGCTTGCTGGAAACTCTGGCAACTGCTGACTGCAACTGCCAGGATTATCTCCACGGCAGATGCCTGGAAGCCTTAAAAACTCCGTCTTGGGGTTCTGGGCTGCCGGATGTAGAGCTGAGATTTGTTCTCTGGCTTCCAGAATCCATGAGCTGTGTAACTCATGTTTTCTCGTGTCTGAGATCTTCCAGTCCTAGCATACCTGGCTGAAAACATTGGAAAACGCGTGCCGCTGCAACCTCTTGGATGAGCAGGCAAAACAACAGTCAGGGTCTGAGAAATGCCAGCTTGTGTTTCCTTAGGAGCATACTGAAAACGGGATGTTTTCACTTAGCATTTCTGTTTTGATAATTAGGCATTTCCAGCAAGAATGTATTTTGCTAGAAGACTCCTAACCAGTTCTGTTTGAGCAGTCTTTTAACATGAGACCAAAAAAAAAAAAAAAAAATATCCCAAGCTAAAAGCCCTGAAAACAACCTACCAAACTTGACATTTATGATGAGCTAGTGTCTGAAAAAATATAACTGAAATTGAAGCTTTCATCGTAACTTCTGCATACGAATGCCACATCCTTTACACTCTTTTTGATGGCTCCAAAACAGTGAGTATCCATGTCTCACTATTCATGCTTTGCAGCTAATGAATCTATTGCAAGATAACACTGTGAAAGGAAGAGATATCCTTTTAACAATGCAGCATTTTCACAAAGCTGCCATATCAGTGCTGTGTTGTTAAAAATCTACTGTCAGACTGTGCAACGTCTTGGTGGGACTCATTTCATTTTCCAGCTTCTACTCTTTTTCGTCATTTTACTTGATAGCTTTTGTATTCTACGGCATCCTGCATCCTCAGACAAAGGGTGAGTGGATGTGGCCCTTTCTGTCACGGGAACGTACATTCAAGTGTGACCAAAGACACAGCTAACTCCTTTCCACCTAAAGGTAGCTCTTCAGATACAGCTGCCTAACTATTTTCTAATTGATTAAAATTTGGAGGAGGAAATTTAAATAAATAAATAAATAAATAAATTTAAAGAAATGTGCGAAAGAGGCTTTTAAAATCCACTTAGATTAAAGGCATGGAGACAGTACAGCTTCATGGGAACAGAGTTGTTGAGAGGGAGTCCCACTGTAAGAAATGTAGTACTCTGGAAAAGAAAGGGAAACGTGCACATAGGTTTCCGCACATTACCAGTGGCATAAAGAATTAACTAGTAATATGATTTATCCTCATTATTATCAAGGGCTTGGAAGCCTTCACCAGGATAAAGGTCCTGTGAGATTAAATTCCATTCAAACAGAGAGTTTGTGGGTCAAGCAGCTTGCATATCCAATTTCATCAGGAAAATATCCTAAAGTATGTGACTGAAGAAGTAATAATGTAAAAAATAGTTGTTTAGCCTGCACTGCCTGCTCTACTAGAAATAATGATGCACCACTGACAACACCACCGTCAAAGTTTAAAATACGTAGGTGTCAGTCCCCTAACAAGTGCAAGCAAAGAAAAGGATCTTACTGACTTCAGCTTATACTAGCAGATAAAAGTTAAAAAAAAAAAAGTGAGAACATCATTTGAAGTATTTTCTCAGCTTGGTCAGATGATTGGGAAAAGTCTCTCAGGTGTTTATGGATGGCTGCCAAGTAAAAATCAAACTCATAAACAAACAATCCTCCCCCAAACCAATTCTACCTCCTGCTCCCAAACCACAGACTTCATATCCATCCTTCACCAACAAAAAAAAGGACTGTCTGAAGCATATAGAGTCACAATAAGACATGGTCTTTATCTCCACAGTCATGAAACTGTGAATTTTTTTAAAGATTACTCCTTGAGTGGCAGACTTTCCTAATTCAGGAAAATGAACTGAAGACCACTGAAGCCAGCAGAAAAGCTCATACTGGCTTCAGTGCTTTGGATCAGGATGGTAAAGTACATGCTTTTAATGGAGGCTCCTAATTCTTCTCCTTTGTTTCCAGTGAGGACCAAATTTTCATCTCAGTGAAGCCTACATAAATCCCCAATTTATGGGCATTGCTTAGGATCTGTGCTGGCAAAAAAGAAATTGGAACCTATGGCCCCCAACTTGTACCCTCTCTTCTCCATCATGTCAAAGCCCAGACTCCTTCATGGCTTGTTTCTTGATGTAATGGGAAGGCTGTCATCTGCTCCCTCCCATTGGAGGGACTCTGCTGTTAGAATTAGCATTGAAAAGTCATTTTTAGAAGCATCAATAAGTATCAGCAAGTGAGGTTTCAGCTAGCATCATTTCAGATTTCCGGTGCTGAAAGGTTTCAAGAATCATATTCATCTGTGTAGCCAAGTCCTTTGTCACAGATACTCTCCACAATTCTAAATCAAGATATATGACTTCCTTGATTTATTATGAAATATATGCATTTTCTTCATTTGGAAATTGCTACTATATACAGAAATTCTGAATATTTATAGCTGCAACTTGGATAAAATAATGAATGAATTTGCCAAGGCAGAATGTAATTGATTGTGCTTGGCTTGCTAGGTAATGATACAATATAGTGTGACTCGACCTGCTGGCGCAGAACACAATCAGTATGCATGCTCTAGCTTGTGGAAAACATAAAATAAACTGCTTAGATTATTTAGCGAGAACCCAATTTGATTAGAATGACTAAAGCACAACATACGGCTTGCAGATGAAAAGCATGAACTTTAAAAATTCACAGAAAAATAAAGCTAAGGCTGAGACTAAAATGTAAAAAAGAACATCTCCTAAGTTATACAAAACTTCCGACCCCGTACACCCGCAGAGCTGGCCCTGAATTTCCTGGCACCGCTGGTGTCAGTGTACCCACGACGAAGAACGGCCGTTGCAGTCTCTGACAGGGCAAGGGCAGTCCTGTTACTCAGAACATTAAATTTCCTCCACGCTATGCCTAGACATCCCTCTGCACAGCATATCTCACGTTGGTATCGCATCCTTCTGTCTGGTTCCAAAGCTGTTTACCGTCACGTCTATATACAGAAAGCATGGGGGAAACCCAACCAGGAAAGCAGCCCCTCGGCTCCGCTGCGCAGGCGCGTTCCCCACGCCGGGGGGGGCACTGTGGACTCCCCCTCTTTGTGTGGGGCGGGAAAGAGCCTTACGCAGGCTGGCTTTAGTACTCCGAGGAACACTGAAGTTCACAGAAACCAAGAAATCAAGGCAAAGCTCAAACCGAAAGAGGAGTTTGAAAGACAAGAGGTGAAGGTGAATGTGATAGTACAGGATAACATCATCATCATCATCTGTTAAGTTTTAGGACTCTGATGGCCTTTGTTTTTCAAAGCAGGAGATAATTTAATTGTGCTTAAGAAGGTGGTGAAATGAGAACAGATATCTAGGAAACTTTTGAACATCAACACTGAATAAAATATAGCAATATGGTGAGAATTTAAAAAAAGGGCTGAAGATATGGAGTTGTATACTTGAATGCTATGACAGTGGCCAATATTCAGCCACAAAAGAGGCCAGACACATTTCCCCATCCACTGGAATATTTGGAATCAGTTATTGATTACAGAAGAACTAAAAAGAGAGTTTTTATTTGGGGGATGCACATAATTTTAAGAATTATGCACTACAATCTAATAATCTATCTCAAATTGAAAGTCATAAATCATTACATTTTAATACAATAACACCTTGAACAATTAACATCTTGAATTACAAGTATATCACCAGAGTTACGGCAAGTTAACATGCTGTATTTCTAGCTTCCACAGGCCTGGGAACTGTTCAACGCCCTACAAAGACATCTGCATATGGGATAAGAATATAAATGCAGCTGTTTATAAACTCACTGTCCTGCACGTCATGATGTTGCAAGTCTATATTATAAAAAAAATGAAATGCTAAAGAGTCAAAACACTTCAAACGCAATCTTCTCCTCAGTTTGGTTTCAGAGGCTCTGAAGCCCAGTTAAACTCATTTCCTGCATTTTCCATGGATTTTCATAGATTTACTGCTACAGGTGCAATAAACCTGTCTGGTGATAAAAGTAGCGGTACAGAGAAAAAATCATAACTGTTTCTTGAAAGCCTCATAAAATTATATTCTGCAAGGGGCACTAAACCACTCAGTTGATCCTAATTCAGCATAAAACCATTTGCTTCCCAGTGAAGTGGGGCTGTGCCCATTGGCCAGTGCAGCAATAAGCAGAAGTTGCTGCGTATCTGAAGGAGATGTACAGCTGGGCTGGGAACGAAACAGCTTTTTAGAGGCTAGGAAACAAGCAAGTGTACACAGTCTTAGGAGGGGAATTAATTTAGATCATTTAATGTTAACATATTAGACTTCATTACCGAGTGCAAGTTGCACATTTCACAGTTCTACGTCCTCGTGTAAAATGATACCTGATAGTAAACGAGAAAGAAAAGGAGGAGGTGATCTGACTAAGGATAAAAACATGGTAACGAAAGAAGTAATCAGATAACTAAGTGGGCTTTTAAATCTAGATGCTCTCTGAGTATAGACTCTCTTTTCAAATTTCTTCTGCAATGTAATTTTGAAGGGTATGAAAGGAGACATCGACAGCTCGGGAAGTTGATACTACATTTGAGGTAAAGGCCCTTCCACAAAGTCCTGACAAGGGTCTTCTCCTTATCAGTACTTCAGCTGGGAAGAGCAAAGGAGAGCCGCACAAGAGTTATATGGATTGCAGGTTAAGTACAAACCACAAAGGAAAAGCAGTGACGAAAAATGGAAATACAGCCTTACTACCCATGGGGTAAGAGGCTTCCTGGAGGAATGGAGAGACAAGAGCATCGCACCAGGTGCTGGAGGGACCTCTCCTGCTTCTCAAGTTGAAGGGACTATCTCAGGAAGGATGAAACCCACCCAGATGAGGTGCGGAGAAGGGCTTGCTCTGATTAGTGAACTAGGGGCTGAGAGAGGATATGACTGCTTTCTATCGAAGTACCAATGGAGTAAAAGGAGACTAAGGAGACAGGGGCATTCTTCATGCTACGGGATACTCTTGGCAGAAAGATGAGTGGACCAAAACCAGCCACAAGTAAATTTATGCTGGAAATAAGAAGGCTTGTAACTGTTGGAGTAGTGATGTTCTGAAACGGTGTCCCAAGGAGAGCAGTGGAGGTAAAAAAACCTAAATAGGCTGAAGTAAGAGTTTGATAAGACTTTATGATGAAGACTGCATGACACAGTTGACCGTAGGAGAATGAGATTTTCAGTTTTCTTATCAGATGAGCAAGGGGCAGAGAGGACCACCAGCTTACTTCAGGGGTGGAACTCAACCAGTTTATCAGGACAGATGATGAGACCTTGCTTTCAGCCAGAAAACCTTCCAGTTCTGAGCCTTCTCTTCTTGCACACTTTATCAGTACAGGTCTTAAAGGGAGGCCAAGGTGCCACTGTGGTTGGGAGCTGGCATGCACTTACTGTAGAAAGACAGGGCGTCAATGAGGTTAAAAATTCTGCCTTCCTGGCTCTGCTAACGTACCCAACAATTAGGCACTGGGAAGAACTGAAACCTTTTATGCACCTTCTGCCTTGCAGGTGCCTGAAGTTTAAGGTTTGCATTTGCAAAATTGCCTTTTTTGTTAGGTTTGAGCAATGCTGAGCACAAAGCTGTCCAACCCCTGCTGCCTTTTGAGTCTCTCCCTCTAACAGAGTTTGATTTTGCTAGAACAGCACCACCACTGTTTTCAGAATTAAACTTGTCTGTCTTTTACTGTGTAATATAGCCATTTTTCTTAGAAACAGTGGACTAACATCACTAAATATATTTTGCTACAGGTATCAAATAATATTATTAACAGGAGATAACAATTTTCAGCTAATACCGAACGTCAAACAGTATGGATTTGAAGTGTAGGGCAGAAAGAACGAGGAACCAAATCACCATGAGACAGACTTGTGAAGCAGCAGACAACCTCTCCATTGTGTCCTCAGTCAAATTTTTGTTTCTATAGTTGCTTTTCTTCTGTCTACAAAATTCTTAAAGCCATAAAACCAACAGTTTTGTGTTGGACTCTGAAGCTTTGAACTTTCACTGTCTCGTTCAGATTCATTCAGGTACCATTAGTATCACAAAATCTGATTTGAGCTGGTTAGCTACTCAGAATTTTAAGGCTTTCACTTACCTAACACTTCTCTGGGCCACCATTTTAGCTATCAAGTAACCTCCCTCTTATGAATAAATGATGGTACAAAGCAATTGCCTCCAGCACCCTGATGCTACTTTCATATGATGGACACTGAGGGGGATATTTGTGAATAATGAAGTGCCATTCCTTGTAATCGGAGACCAAATGTGTGCCTGTACAACACAATGTTTTAAATATTAGAGGACATGAGAGGTAAAAGTTTAACTTCAACACAAATCTGCTGCACATTTTGGCATTTACACTAACAGGCAAGACATTGGTTTGGCTGACAAGAAAGGTGTAATTCACGTACAATTATGAGTTATAAATTCAGAATCAGCATGAATGAAACAACCTCGTTCCCAGGCAAAAAAAAATCTATGACATTTCTGGAAGAGTCTTTCCCTTCATGCTGCCACCCTGGGTCTGGTCACAGCAGTTGGAAGTTACCTCTGATAAGTAAAATGAAATTAGTGATACAGTTGCTGATGAACAGGTACTCAAATCTTAAAACTCGTAACAACAAGACCAAATGAACTCTCTTTAAAAACTGGAAATCATAAAATAAAATTGGTTTTGGCGTGGGAAGCCTGAAGTATAAAAAAAATCTGCACTTTTACTATGTAGATCTAACAAAGCTTGGAGGCTTCTTTTGTTTGTTCTGCACTGATGGTTCTTCAGGCATACTGCTATTACCCAAATACATCTCTCATTTCCACATACCTTGTAGTGGAAGAGGAATAATCCACAGAAGAGGCTGTACAGGTCAGCCGTGAGTAGGGAGAGGTTGACGGCAGTAGCACTGGTTTTCTTTATGACCACTGGCATAAAGCTGTAGAGGCCAAACATACAGGCACTAAAGCCAACATACAACAAGCCTGTGGAAGAGAAATAAGAAGCAACGTAACCTTTCATAGCCTGCAGAAATGGCTCGTGTTGGGAGGAAGAAGGCTGTGCTTTTAGAAAAGAATGAATAATGCTTTTTTCAAAGAAACATGGTTTCAAATTATTAAGATACACATATATAGAGAAAGAGAGACTAAGAACATAATTCTAAATATATAAGAAAACCAGTGAAAACCGTATCAGCAGTGGACTTGAGGTCCTTTCTCTGTGGTCTCCATGATAGCAGTGCTGTTTTAAATTGGCATCTTACACTACTGGTGAATACCTCGTGTCCAATGTAAATTTGGATGAAATGATGCACAGGGACACATCGGATCTAGTCTCTTAAGGAGCTGAATATTCCCAACACCAACTGAGTTCAGCTGAGTTGGATGGAGCACACAGTATTTTCTGGGACCCAAAAAATGAATGCAAAAGTATTTGCAGAGGAGTTAGTGAGCCAATGGATGAATGCATGAGGACAGCACTCAAGTGACAGAGGTCCTAGTTCTATTTTGCCACCAAACCTGACAAATCACTTCACAGTTTTGCACCTCTGTTCCTCTACCCCTTTTCGTCTGCCTTCCTCAGTAAAGCTTTCCAGAGCTAGGACTCTTTCTTGCTACATGTTTACAGAGTGCATCACACAAATTAGATTGTTAGACACTAATATAATAAAAATACATTACAGTAAAAATCTAATTTCATTTAAAAACCTAAATAACTTACTGGGAAAGAATTCATTGCTTCAGTTATTACTTGATAAATCCCAAGGCAAATTAATCAATATGAAGTTAAAAAGCCAGCAAACACTTCACTCATCTGCTCTCATGCAAACGATATTTCTTAGGCTGCCGTATGCTGCAGAATTCCCAGCTGATATGTGCACGAGCCTAAATTTAGACTCACGCCAGCTCTTCAGAGCATGTTGTTATTGACTAAAAGTTGCAGAAAATCTGATTGCCAAAGTCTTGAAAGGGATTAGGAGGTGGGGGGGGGGGGGGGGAAGCCCGTATGATTTGTATCTGCTTGCAGATCCACTTAGTTAAAAACTCTTTAGAAAAGCTATCTAAATGACAAAATCAGCTGTGATAGTTTGAGTCCTTTAGAAGCATCTGAAGTGTACATTCATCTGAAACAAATACAGCAGTCACAAAATGTCAGTGTCCATATACCACTTGTTATGGCATGACAATGAATTTGAATTTATATTCAGAATATAGATAATCATGGTAAGAACTTCTTTTACTAACAGGTAGCAAATTTTTTAAGGTGTGCATTGTATATGGGTAACAACAGAACCAGTCTTAGGCAGTGCTTGAAAGAGTTGCTTTATGCAAACTCTGCAACTCTTCTGTAGTAGGCAAATGACTGCATCAAACGGAGCATAGTTTTGATCAATGAGAAACTGTTTGCATACAAGAGCATTAAGTCAGCTTTTCTTCCAGGCTTAAATCAAGAACAGGTCAGGCACAAACCCCATTCTGCACCCGAAGTCAGCATTCTCAAAGTACAGCCTGCAAGTCACCAGCTGGTGCACCGAGCCCCTGCTACTCAGTCAGGATTTAACACACTTACTCAGGTGCTTTGTTGGGTTATGGTCTCAACTAACACTATAATTTTATGGTACTGCCTTGGTGTTCACATTCTTTGGCAGCCAACTACATGCACTTCACAGGCTGCTTTTCCAAAGGGCATTTCAGTTCCAGTAGAAAATTGCTTAAACTGTAGCTGTCCTATCAGAGGTGACTATAAAGTGGCATTTCATTTACATCTTAAAAATGCATGTCATACCCACCAGCTGGATGGCATTTAGTGGTGACAATAAGCAAACTGGAAATAACATCCTATGATTTTCAGATATTGCTTCTCAGAGGGCCAGTTTTCAGACTAAAAATGTGGTTTAAGTCAAAGGCTTGGAGCCTCAGCTTCCTTGGGTACCCCTGCAGTGCAAACGGCAGCGGGGGGAACCAGGACTCGCGCTGCCGTCCCGGGCGCTGGGACGGGTGTCTCACCCGGCACCCAGTCGCCGGCACCAACTGCCCGTCGCAGGCACTGGGAGGAAGCGACCCGGTAAGGTAGGAGATGCTTTTGTAATGATCTGCTGATCCGCTGGTCTGTGTCAAAGCCTGACAAGCTCATCATTTGTAACCGTCTGCTTTCAGATGTGCTGGCATTGTCCTGAACTGAAGGCTTAACGGGCATGAAGGCGGCTGTGGGTGGGATTCATGACACCTAGCTCTGGACGCATACTGAGGGCTGGTGGTCAGTGGAGAGACTGGGAAATTTTAGGGTGCAGATTGTCCGACCTCTTTTAGACACCAGCTTTAGCATAGTATGATTTGTGTCACGCCTGTTTATTGTTGCTGACGATAACGGGAGTCTATTTATCTAAATCAGATGTCCACATCCCAGGTATCTAAAGTCACTGGAAGGAATGCCATCTTGTTGTCAGCGTTCACCCTGAAGGGTAAGGTCACCAGTTTTGCCTGGTTGGGTGTGAATGCCTCGTAAGTGTCTGAATGGGGCACTTAGGATCACAGGATTGTGGGGTGATTCAGGCTGGAAGTAAGCTCAGGGGTCTCTAGCTCAAACCCTGCTCAAACCAGGCTCACCTGTGAGATCAGACCAAGTTGCTCAGGACTTTGCCCAGCCTGGTCTTGAAATCTCTGAGGATGAAGACTACACAATCTCTCTGAACAACCTGCTCCACTGCCTGCCTGTCCTCAGTGTGAAGAAGATTTTCCTTTTATCCACTCTGAATCTCTCATTTCAGCTTCTGCCTGCGTCATGGTTTAAGCCCAGCCAGTAACTAGGCACCACCCAGCCGCTCGCTCACTCCCTGCTTTCCCAGTGGGACGGGGAGGAGAATTGGAAAAAAAAAAAAGTAAAACTTATGGGTTGAGATAAGAACAATTTAATAACTAAAGTACAATAAAATGTAATACTAACGATAACAACAACAACAATAAATAACAATAATTATAATGAAAAGGAATATAATAAAATTAAATAATAATAAAAAATAAATTAAAAAAACCAACCAAACAAGAAAAGACAAGTGATGCACAGTGCAATTGCTCACCACCCACTGATCGATGCCTGAGCAGCGATCCACCCCTCGCGGCCAACTCCCCCCAGTTTATATATGGAGCATGATGTTCTATGATATGGAATATCCCGTTGGCTAGTTTGGGTCAGCGGTCCTGGCCATGCTCCCTCCCAGCTCCTTGCGCACCTGCTTGCTGGCAGAGCATGGGAAACTGAAAAATCCTTGACTTGGGATAAGCGCTACTTAGCAACAACTAAAACATCAGTGTGTTATCAACGTTGTTCTCACACTAAATCCAAAACACGCTGTACTAGCTACTAAGAAGAAAATTAACTCCACCTGAGCCCAAACTAGGACAGCCTGTTGTCTCTCATCCTCCTGCCATGAACCGCGGTGAAGACCTTGGCTCTGTCCTTTTGATAACCTCCTTGTAGGTAACTCCTCAAACCCTTCTCTTCTGCCGGCTGAACAAGCAAGCCCCAACCCCTCAGTAATTCCCCACTTCTCTTAAGACTAGGCATCTTCACACAGATGGGCAGGATCTGCCCCCAGGGACTGCTCTAAAGTAGCCCAAGTACCATCAAGACTACCATGCCTTGGCAATATCAGTTTTAGTTCCTGAGCATGCTGGTTGGATGTTGCATGTTTTAGCCTTCCCATTTTTACTCCAAAAGCTATCGTGTCACTGCGATGAAATGGATTCAGTTACGATTTTTCATACTGCCTTCTTAGAATGAAGACCGTTCAGAAATATTCAAACCCCCTGTAACAAAGGACACTTCCTTGGAGATTCAAACTGGCTTTTCTCTTAAATAAAACTGATGTTAGTTTATTTGTTATTATTTCATCTATCACTCTATAAAATGTGTCATGATCACATATGAAACCACTCAGTCAGAACAGTATAATCATTCTCCTTTCAGTCAGGTTGTCAGCAAGTATTAATACTTAAACCTTCAAGGATTCAAACAGAGCTACGCTGATTTATACGAAGTGTGAAGATGATATGTATCAGGGGAATTACCAAAATTAAAACCAGGAGGGCCACAGCCTGTTTTAAACATGATAGACGTAACAGATTGGCTTTAGATCTTTATATTCAAAAATCATTTGCATTTTACATCAGTTGAAAGGTAGCTCATCCATTCTTAATGGCACAATTATGGCAGATGGCAACAGGCCACCTTGAGTTATTTATTAGCTTGCCTGCTGTGACTTTATCACTACCGTTCAGAAGGCTGATGATTTAACTCTGCTGGACTGTAGGTTTGAGTCTGTCGCAGTGGATAACTATTCAGGACAAGGCTGTGAACACCCTGACATAGATTTGTCAATCACTACTTGACAACCTTGTATCCCTGCCAATGCAATGGAAAGCATACCAAGTGCAGTGGAAGCCAGGGAAGAACACATTGTCACCATTTAATCCGTGTTCAACTACACTGCGTTTCCAATTATTGCTTTAACAAAACAAGTACATATCTATGATGGTATTGCTAAGATGATCTCCTCCTTATGAAGCGTAGGAACTCTTCAGAATTAGTGACTAACTTTCAATGACATTTTAATGGCATCACAGACCAAGTAAGGCTTTATTTTAATAGCATATTTCACTGATATTGAGTTACAACAGAACTCCCATGGAAGTATATATGACATTTACACGGATAGTAGATTAATTCACTATGACCATTGCTAGTTCCATCAGTACCAGATTAATTACGTCCCTGAGCTCCTTATCATGAAGTATAAACAAACACTGATGCAATTATGCTAATTATCTCAGATTAAAGAAGGCCAATACACTTATAGTATGCAGTTGAGTGTGTTTCTCCATGGATACTTTAAATTGATTTGTCATTTAGTTTCACAGCTCAACCATCAAATCTTCAAGACTTCTAGGTGCGGTGTTTTGTGAAGGATGCACTGCTTTTATTAAGGTTTATGATGATGAGAGGAAATGGTGAACTAAGTTTAAAGGAAACAACAGTGTATTCCATAACTTGTATCCCTTGTCCTCAGGGATTCCCCACATAATCAGCTGCCTTTGCACGCTTTTGAGCTGTCATTTCGATGTTCACTCTGAAACTAGGTAACAAGCAATAGCTTGTTAATGGATTGCCAAAGCTTGAATCCCCTGCCGAGTACATCAGCTCTATTCTATTGGTATTCTTTTATTTCTTCTATTGTCATAAATAGCAAAAGAGTGATTACAGGGACTCTCCTAAATGTTGATTTGCTTTTAAAGCAAATAATTTGTTGGACTAAGTAGAAGGGAGTCTTAGATCATAAACTCAGCTTCCAAACTGCAAGGGGAAAATGCAATCCACTGCATAGCAGAACACCACAAGAGCTTCATTGTGCACGATGCTACCTAAACTTGTCTAAAAGACACATCTGAGATATTCCACCAAGACTACTTGGAAAGCAATTAACCATTTGCATACAGAAATGCTCCCCTTGGAAATGAGTTTATGAGGCTATAATATGCACTGCAAGTACTTTTTTAGGGTTTTTTGTTAGGTTCCATTTTCTTTCTTTGGCATTCATTGAAAAGGTTTGGCTCTTAATGACTACCTCATTTATTTGTCCCAGTGTTGCACTGAATCTTAGGACTGGAACCCCATTATTGTTTTACTTCACGGCTGTCTGAATAATTATCTTATGGCATTGATATGCTTAACCTAATGGTGCAAGGGAGGCATAATACGGCAATGGGAGGACAGATCACTTAAGAAAGGTTACGAGGCATGTGGTTCAACCTTTGGCAGTAACTGGCGGAAAAGTCACAAACATTGGCTCCTGTGAAACTTTGTGCCTGCCTCCCCAAACATTGGTTGTCTCCACGCCTCCTTCAGCAACTATTTTCAATGAGGTAAAGTGTTTTCTTACCTATTTGCCAATCCCAGGGAACTTTCAACAGCTCTTTGTGTTCCATGATTGCACTATAAGAGAAGAGAAGGCAAAATTTGATGGAAGTGAACAGAAGTTAAATTACTTCCACTCATTCAATTCAAATGCTGGACAAAACAACATAAATAACCTCATAACAAAAAATCTCTGTAGGAACCAAATGCAATCAGACTTTGCTAATCCACTCTGGCATTATCCCTGTGCCCGTGTATTTGAAAGATCTTCAGAGCAGTAATCAGACATGATAGCATACAATTTCCACTGGTTTATTTCCAGCTCTCCATATACCTGCCCAAAGTGCCCACCCCCCTATATGTTCAATCCTCTTCTACCCTTTGGACTTAACATTCTGAAAGCTTTTGAACTTTAATGATTAATAATGTATCTGCCTGAGTTATTCACCCTTCAGAGCGGCTCTGCAGTGTCAAATAAATAGATATCACAGGCTGGCTTTGGGGAGAATACAGTGATTTGTTACACACTGAGAGAGATCAAATAGTCACAGCAATGAAAGTCAGGAAATAAAGCAAAGGATGGGCCAAACCTTCAAACTTCCAACATCTTGTAAGTCTTGCATTGTAAATTAACATCAAAATCGCAGATCCAGAAAACTCTAAGATGGCAACAAGTCAGCTCTTCCCAATCCAGGCAAATAGACCTTTGGAGATTAGGTATCCCACGAGCTAGGTCTTCAATCAGCTAACCACTTTCTCTGATCTGTGATTTCCAGATAGCTCCTGCTGTGCAGAACTCTGCATGCTAGTCTGGACACTACTTTAAACAAGTATAAACCATGGAATTACACAGATTGAAAAACAAAGTACCTAGTACAAAAAGTGGTATGTGGAAGACCAAGTCTAACAGTAAAACTGCAGGAACTCAGTGGCTTCCAGATTAATCTGGTCTAGAGAGTTGCATCCTGGAAATCCTAATTTGCTTGCTGTTGACGTGTGGCAAATCCAATACCGTGTACAGAACAATAAGACTATTTTGTCTGCAAAATAACTAAATTATAAGTTTCTTTGCATACACAATGCATATGTCTCTTTTATCAGCAATTCCTGAAGAATATAATGAAAACAAATTGCAACATCTCTTGTTCTGGCAAATGAATTTTGATATAACTTAAATGTAGGAACATCGCTTTCATACTATTGCCTATCCGATACAAAAGAAGTATAAAACAATATGCTGTGGTCTGTGATTCATTATGATCTGTGAAACAAACAGGGGTAAGAACAACTTTGCCAGAAGTTGCCATTTAGTGATGCCAGATTCACTGAAGAATTGGAACCACAATGATCTTTGAAAGGTTGTGGTGATTGGAGGGGCTCCCTGATGACTGAAAAGAGACAAATTCAACATCTGGTTTCAAAAAGAGCAAAAATACAGCCTTCGCAGCCTTACACTAACCTTTGGGAAGATTATGTAGCAAATCTTCCCAGAAGCCATTTGCAGGAAATGAAGACGACATGTCTGGAAACAGCCAGCACAGACTTCTCAAGAGCAAACCATACCTGACTGCCTTCTAAAATGAGATGACTGGCTCAGTAAATAAAGGCAAGGGAATGGATGAGAGGATGAGGTGTCACCTACCTTGACTTTAGCAAGGCTTCCAACATGATTTCCCAAAAGATCCTTAGAGACTGAAGAGGTATGGGCTGGATGGGTGGACTACCCACAATGTAGTCTGAAGAAAAGGGCCAAGAGAAACCTCGTGAAGTTCAAGAAAAGCAAATATGAACTCCTGCACCTGGGGTGGAATAACCCTATGCAACAGTACAGGCTGGGAGCTGACTGGATAGAAAGCCGCATTTTAGAAATAAACCTTGGAGTCCTGGTGGACACCAACCTGAACATGAGTCAGCAATGTGTCCTTGGAGTAGAGAAGGTAAGAGTCTGGCCAGCAGGTTGAAGGACATGATTTGTGATACAGCAGCTGGAGTACTATATCCAATTTTGGGCTGCCCAGAATAAGACAGACATTGACAAATTGGAGAGAGTACAGTGGAGCTCCATCACAATGGTCAGGTGGCTGGAGCACAAGATGTAAGAGGAGATCCTGAAACAGCAGGGTTTGTTCAGTGTGAAGAAGAGAAGGCTAAGCCGGAGGGCAAGGAGGACAGGACAATAAATTTGCTGTCTCAACCACCTAATGGGTAGTTACAGAAAAGATAGAGTCAGATTTTTCTGGGTAGTGCACAAGAAAAGGATGAATGACAATGGACACAAGTTGCAATGTGGAAAACTCTGACTACATATAAGGAAAAAAAGTAGTGGTCAAACACTGAAACAGGTTGCCCAGCAGGACTGGCATTTCAATTCTTGGAGATATTAAGAAGCCAACTGTAGAAGTTCCTGAGCAACCTGACACAACTTTAAAGTTAGCTTTGAATTGCTTTGAGCAGGAGCTTGAACCAGATGACCTTCAGGGGTCCATTACAAAGTAGGTTATTCTATGATTATGTGATTCCATCAGACAGCATTATCTCCATTTGCTGCGTAGTTGCTATATCCCCAACTCTTGTCAACTAATTTCTTCTCTTGTTTTGATATACAGTTCCTCCCTGCTTTAATCACATTCAACCCGCTAAATTTCTCTTTCCACCATGCCCAGGTAGTTAGCCAGCTCTTTCCCTTACTTCACTGTTTGCCCTGACACCTTAGCCCTTCATTTGCTGTCCAACAGGCATTATCTGGGTTATTTTATGTTACAGTCTAATATTAAGCACTCTTGCTAAACTGACCTAGAAAACAACAGCCTACTTCTTGTAGGTCGTCTTGGAGACACAGCCCTGTACTAGAGCTGAGGCATGAAGTAACATGAGGCACCCACACTTATGGAAAAAAAGGCAAATAACACAGCTTTTTGCTACTACATTATTTTGAGATCAGTGCATGGCAATAAAGGGGACATTGACTTGCGGGTACTGTTTTGTCTTTCCTACATTCAGCGTAGTCCTACACACTTTTCGATATTTTCCCTTCTTCAGAATTGTACTGCTCCCTGTAAATCCTATGAACATAAGATTTACACCTCCAGTGGTATTAGCACACACGTTCCCCATCCTCAATCACTTTGTGGATGCCAACCAAACTTTCACCAGTGCTGTGTCTGGCATGCCGGGAAATGGCACTATTTCTGAGATGTTCCTTCCCCAGACTACTTCAGTTTACAGGACCTAAAGGTCCTATATTGCACCAAAGTGGCCAGTAGTGTTTCAAAGAAAGAGTCTGCAATTGTAACATGGGGAGCTGGCTTCTCTTTGAAACAACTGGTATATTTAGTTAGATTAAACCTCTGTGAACACTAACTATGTGATGTCTGCTCTTCATTACAGGTAAAGGCAAGAAAATCCTGAATTGCTTCATGGAACCATGTAGCAGAAACATTATTGGTCTCTCCTGATGTGCAAGCTTTTGTCACTTTGTTAAAAAAGTACATATATGAGCTAAACTTGGTTGGGTCTCCACAAAGTGCCACAAAAGCACTAGCAGCAAAAAGCTGCAAAGGCCAGTGGAGAAAACCCTGCTGGTGAGAACTTTTGGGCCAAATATTGACTAGAAAAACCTTAGGGCTTTCAGCAAAGAAATGGTTTCTTATTGTTTCCTTCCAGTTGTGTCCTCTGTATACAAAGATGCCTTGTTCCTCCACCAGTTTCTTCTCCCCAGCAAAACAACTCACAGACCCCGAATTGTGACTAACTGCTTGGGTCAAGAGGGGCTAATGGCACTATAATTAAATTCAGGAATACGAGACATGTACATGACAGTTTACACACACAGAACAAGACAAGGGCACTGCTTTGATGCCCTCAGAATCAGTTAGTACCTACCCATCATGAACACTGTAGGTAACAAAAATGCTTTAGCCACATGTGCTTTAGGCACATTTACGTGCTCTTGAATTCTGTATTTTTAAAAAAGGAACTGCTTGTACGGCAGCCAGTTAATATAAATCATTTTAAGTCACGTGTTCAGATCCCACATAAATATAATAAGCTTTTCGGCTTAAGAAATAGAACTAATTAAGTGGGAATTGATGGGTTGTTGTTTTGATCAGTCTCTGTTCTTAGAAGCTGAGTAGCTCAGATGTGCAGGGAAGCAACATGGTTTTGACTAATAATCAAAAGTTATTCTGTGTGACAAGGACCAGTGACAGATCTGCATAAAATGTGGCAATCTTGCATGGTGACTTTTACTATACTTTCATCAGTCACAGTATTACAACACTGGAAGCTACCTTCCACCTCAGGCTTGCAGGTGAGATGCTTATTAGGTACATGTGGATATAGACAGGACTCAGTAGGTCCTGAAATCCATGTGACAATCACATAAGTACTAAATATTTTGAAGCAAAAAGGCCAGTTTCTCAAAGGGTTTTTTATTATTTCCACCACATCATAATGTAGTTACACAGAATGAGCCAATCAGTAAAATACCTTCTGACTGGATGTGTTTTCTACTTGTTTAGAAATCTAAGTGACTTTTTAAAAGTATGAAACACAACCAGAGAGAGTTCTAGATTTTGTTATTCACAGATCAGACCAACATGTGAAGTATCCACTTGTCTTCCAGCAACAAGATGGTCGGATGTGTCTTCTACTCCTCCCTCCCCACGCAACTACTCAAGGACACCAGCCCTTGAATTAGAGTACTTCGGTATAAATTTGTGTTATTCAAATCCACTGATCTGAAATACGAAAACCAATGCAAATTCCAGAATCAGAGGGTATCTACTCTCCACAGGAAATGGCTACCTTCGAAGTGAGGGTTAGGGTACCTCAACGGAGGCCACAGCTGCACTTATTTGAACGACCTTGGGGCTCAAACCTGCTCACTTACAGCTGAATTCCACTGAAGAAGGAGCCAAAGAGTCCGATCATGCCCAGGAATTCCACTCGACTCAGATTTCGGACAATATACTCCTCACAAACGTTCGAGATGCCGTACAGCGTTGCTCCGCCCAGTACTAAGAGATCCCCTATCAGTTTATTTTCACCTAGGAATAAACAGGGGAAAAATCAGAATTCTGTTTCAAAACAACCATCTTTTGTCTAGAACCATTGCAAGTTCTTCCCTATAGATTTCAATCCTCAGTCACTAAGTAGCCCACATCTGGGTTAATAAGCTGAATGAAAATGTTCTGTCATTTTAACAGTTTCCATTCAATACCCCAGCAAAATCTAGCAGAGGCAAAGGGAGAGTATTATCCTTGCTGTAGATAGGAGAATCCGAAAGAATCTGAAAAATTTGTAAAAAAATATAGAAACCAAGTGGCATTCTTCAGTGACTAATCCTTTTTATTTTATTATTATTACTTTTTTTACAGATAGAATGTGACTCAGCTATATAGAGCAGTTTGCATCTCATCTTGAATTCTAACCGGTCTAAAACATGTCCAGTATTTAGATGTGAAAACAACTGAAAAATTCCGTGTACCTGTGAAATGAGTGAAGAAATCATTACAACACCAATACCGACCCCATTCTCACATGAAGTTGTTTGACAAGAAAGAGAGGACGAAGGATGGGGTGTAGACAGGGCGATGATAATGACAGATTTTTAAGAGGTTCAATTAACATAGTAGTACCTAATGCATGCAATGAACACCAAGATGTATTTTCAGTACCTCCAGGTATATATAATCACTAAAACATTGTATTATCAAAGACTGTTTGAAACCTTTTTAAGTCTTGGAGGCTTTTATTATTGGCGGGTCAGGGAGGGCTGCAGGGAGATCAAGTTCTGGCTTGAAAACTGAGGCTCTGGCATTGCAAACTGATGCATGCGATTCCCTCTGCACATATGGCTTGTTAAATGATTTCTACAAGAGCTACAGCTTCACAAAGCTGTCAGACATTGCTGCAGAACAATATTCCGAAGGGCTGGATATAATGGAATTTCCTTTGAAAAGGTTCAGTAGAAATGCTGAAGTACGAGACTATTTTTTTTTTTAAGAAATCTAGTTTTCTTTTAAAATACCTCTTGATTTATTTTTTGAGTTCCTGCCTTTTTAAGTTTTATTATTATTGATTTGTAAATTACACGCTGCAGTAAATAAAAATGGAAGCCAAACATTCTGATTGGTTCAAAATTATCTTTTCTACATTTTTCTTTATGGAGTTCTTTTAAGCCTTCAGTTTTCATTCCAAACGACAGTGCTGAAATTTCCAGGGAGATGAAATTTGTGAAAATGAGAAAGGTCATAAGAGGAGACACCAAGGGTTCATTTATCCAGCATCCTGTCTCCAACACTGGCTATAAGCACTAGAAAAGTATAAGTTGTTTAGGCACAAATAGGAATGGGGTGAAGTTTACAATACTCACAGTAATGCTCTCTTAATCTCCAATGTTTTTCAGCTCAGAGGAGATGTGGCTTCTGTGTATTTAGCAAACATTACTAGATTTCTCTTTCACGTACTCATCCAGTCTCTCACTGAATTTCTGTTTTGCATGTACCTTGACTGACAGCATGTTTATATTTGACCATTTATCTTTTTAACATTTGGTACTTATTTTCCTTTTAGCCTTCTTTCACAATCAGCCACGGAAGATGCCCTTAATTTAAAATAAGCATCAGCACTTTACAAAACCTCTTCATACCCCTGATGCATTTGATGTTCCACAGCGGCTCCAATCATCTCTCACTGAGCTCACTCATTTGGTATTTATTACAGCTACTCACTGACACTTCGGGGAAGTACTGCTGAAAAAACTTTTGACCTTAGAGCTTGGCTGTGCTGAACCGCTGAGACAAAAATATCATCCTTTTGCATCCGTGAAACAAAGACGGCTCAGAGGCTGAGCGTTTTCATAGAGATGGGATGGCCCCGAGCACCACACCGCGACGGCTCTCCCCAGAGCACGCTCATGCTCGGAGTGTGAGCCTCAACCTTCACGGCTTTCCCAGACGAGGAAACCAAGATCTGGTCAGAGCATGGTCTGCCCAGCCCAGGACCCTCTTCTGGCACTGGGCAGCAGAGGGTGGCTGAGGAAAGCATAAAGAAATCGGGAAGCACAGAGGGATTTTTATCAGCCCGTTCTAAGTAGATTAGGGATTTTCTGAGATGGAAGTTGCATTAGACCATCAAACTTAATAGATCTTGAGGGATTCTTTGTTAATTTGTGTAAAGTCCGTCTGTTTTTGGCCTACTATTAAAAAGTAATTAATGTTTTTAGCTTTTAAGCCCGATACCTCAAAATTATATTGGGCACCCCCTAATTTTCTGATTGTGAGAAATATTTAAGAATCACTCTGTATTGACCCTCTCCATACCACTGAAGACTTCATGTACCTTTATCGTATTCTGTTTCTTTCTTGCCTTTTCTGAAAGATGAAAAGTCCCAGTCTGCCTACAGTCTCTTCATCCTGAAGCCATTTAATGTCTTTGAACACCTTTCTCACCTTTCTCCATTGCTTCTATAGGCTTATTTTCTGGTCATTTCTTTTTGAAATGCAGTGACTAGAGTAATACATGGTACTCAAAAGGTTAGTGCATCAAAACTTTATATACTGGCATTAAAATGTTTTATACTATATTTTTGGTTTCTTTCCTAATAATGCCTAGCATCCTGGTTGTCAAATGCCTTTTCTTTGCTTCAAGAGGCTGACTTTGGAACTTTCCCCCAAGATTGACATATCCTAATAGACATATTTTCATGGATGTAAAATCCACATGCATCTACTGGTTTCATTGCTAAGGAAGTACGTATCAACTGACTAGAGGCAGTCTAAAGACTTTTAGGTTAATGCAGTTGTACTTGACAAATTTAATGGCGTAGGTCATCCTTCTGAAGAAACATAACGCATAGCTTGGTAAAACACACTTTGCATTAATCATTCTTAGCATATTTAATGTTCTCTGGAAGCAGAAGTCATACAGTCCAGAGGGGAGTTGTCTTTTGGGGACTAGTTATAGTACTATAGCGTATCATAAATCATTTAAATATGAACTATGTCTGACACGATTGCTTTTCACACTCTTACTAGGCCACTTTGCCACATTTTTACCTTAACCCCCAGCATTAAGATGTGTTTCTCTTTCTTTGCTTTTGGTTGCAATTACTGATGAACGTAATATCTAAAAAGCAGTCTCAATGTGTCCCATCTTAGACTAAACGTACACTCATATACTTATTAACAGGACTGAAGTGACTGGTTTTCAGAGACTGGTAAGCTAAAGCTGTGAAGTGCTTTGAAAAATCTGGGTGAAATACTTAGACCTCTGTGTCTTAGACTTCTGGGTATTACAGGAGCACAAGTACCAAGGTACCTCAGGGTTATTAGTTCAGTAAAGTGTTATTTTAAGGTATACTTGGCATGTAAGGTGATAGAGCACAAAGTACTTGATAATAATTGCTTTTCCCATTGAGTAATGTGCAAAACATCAGCCAGCATACACTAAAAAGAGGTATACTACCATATATTTATTGAAAGTTGAGAGCATGCCTGCGCATTATATCTAATTCCTGCAGATAGTTTGGAAAATACCTGTTAATCTCACAGTGATGCTTTAAATTCATGTTCCCTTACTGTAAGAGTTGGCAGGCTAGACTGCTGTAGGCAGTAGGTGCCTAGCAGAGCCTTATGGCACTTCTAAGACAGTAAATAGTACGGTCAACAGGGGCACACAGGTGTCAACAGATCTTGTCCCCTAAAATATAGGATAAACAGAGGAGTTTACAGAGGACTAGTACAGCATCATTGCTTTTGGTGTACTCCTTTCTTTTGTTTGCCCAGTCCTAGGAAAAATCCTATAAATGGTGTGGAGCCCCTTAATGAAGAGTTTCAAGATTTTTTCTTTTGCTGCCAATACTTCTTTTTATTTGTGGATTTTTAATGTATAGTTTTACCCCTTCAGATAAATTAAACCAGCTCATCTATTTTACTCTGTTAAAGACAACATCATTAATAACATAATTTTGCCACTTTAAAAAAAAAAAAAGGTGCAGTCTTTCTGTGTAGCAATAAACACGGACACAGTTTTTCATGTGTAGGTCCAAATTAAAAGGCAATAATGCATGTTAACAGATTTTTCTGGACAAATTTACCTAACAGCTATACCCTTGCTTTAGTAATGAATATGGCAAACAATATCTAATTATTGCAGTTGCATGGCAAAAAGTCAGTGTTCTTCAATCTGCTCCTTGACCGCTGAGGTCCATTGCCCCACATGGTCCTGCTGATCTACAACTCACCTGTGTTAGCATGTTACTCTCTAGATTACTGGGACACGGGATATTTCCTCTGGAACCGAAGGTTCAAATCCCAATCCCTCTGAAATCAGTCATTCCCAATGCAGTTTTGGCTGGCTGATTTCATAGTACAGAGTATATTCTTTCCTTTTTAGCTGGGGCAGGGCTATTTCTGGAGGAGACCTATGAACTAAAAGTCTCCTTTTAGGATAAAGGACAGGGATAAAAGGAGGCAGGGAGAGATGGTGAGTACTGTCACAAACTCCCTTGTTTTATATAGTAGCATCCTGGCAAATGCAGTTCTTGCAGCACTTGCATTTGTATTCAGAAAGCTGAGTCAAGAATTTTAAATCCCAGTGTATTATGCTCAGCTCACAATTCAGTGCTTTTAATTAAGAATGAAAACTGTGCCTAATTGACAATCTTTGAAAAGAATTTCCAGCCTTCCCACATCATTTGGGTTGACACTAGAGAAATCAATGTGACAGAGGAAGTTGATCGATGAAATCTAACTCTGTCTGGTCTGCATTAATAGCTACACACACATTATTCATATGATGCCACACATCAAAAAGAACATTTTACACACAAGAAGGTTCTTTTCAACAATGATGCAGGCAAATCCCAAACCTTTACTCTGAGATTGTGTGCAAAACTCAATTGCTACAGTTAATATGTAGGTTCAGTGTCTTTTAGCATCTACCCAGCGACCCCGCCTCTGTACAAAAAAGGAGCAGAGTTGAGAAGTAAGAGTACACAGTGGATGTGAGAGGTGCTTATGACTCAAAGATGTAGCCAATTTGGAAAGGAAGCAGCTGAGGTTTGCAGTCAAACAACTAAGCCAAAACAGAATGAAACTGCAAGTATTTCGCTTGTCCCCCCAGCCTACACAGAGGGTAACCTGTGTTGCAGAGACAGGGCCCATGATGCCCATTTGCAGCAGTGTTGACTTCTAAGTGTCGCCCCATTTTTGCTCTCTGTCCCTTCTGATAAAGAAGCAACTTTGAATGGTGCGGTGCTTTGGATCCATGAAGGCATAGGGATTCTTGGCAATTTTCCTTTTTTTTTTTTTTTTTGTCCCAATCTGACATGTTCTGGTCAGCGGTTTCTCTGCACAGAACTTGGTCATGCAACCCATCCATCCTTACTCACCTGCTCCTTGCTGTCTCCCAACGAGGACATCTGCTCCTGCCATGCAGCCCATGCCCAGAATGCAGACCACAATCCCAATGAAATGTACTGCCTTGTATCGTACCAGTAAGAAGAACCAGGAGAGCAGTATCACCACTGGGATGACAAAACAGTCTAGGAGCTGTCAAGAAAGAGAGGAAAAATCAACACATCAACCTGCTAACACTTTGCCCTAAAATACTAGGATAGATTCCAGCAGAAGGGAGCAGGGTTTAGTTAGTAACAGCACATTCTACAAGACAGAAAGTGTATTCAAGTGGTTATGTCATCCATCAGACAGAGGATAAGACTATTCTGTTCATGACTGTTCCACGAATTCAGGAGAGCTGTTGCTCTATGGTAACACCCAAAAGCACTGCCTTGCTCTTGGATTCAGATGCATATTTCAAATCCATGGGAAGGAAACCTGGGCCAAAAGAGAGTCACACCACTCCATCTGGTCCTTACCTCTGGTGATTAACGGACAAAGACTGAGGGCGGTTTTCCTGCAGTCTAGACATATGCTTTAATTCAGTCATTTCAGGTCCAATTAGCAGGAATGATCATAACGCACAAGTTGACCACATGTATTAAATCTGGCCATATAAATCAAGGGGTTTCTGCATGCAGAATACTTATGAAAAATCTGCCCCCTGTGGGGACTGTTAACTCCTTGAAAATACAGTCCCATATGCCTCTGAAGGAAAAAAAAACAACCAAAACCCACCATGCCTGCAGTGCAAGAAACTCAGTCTTCTTGCCAATAGACCCTGGGTAAGAGCTTTCTCAAAAAAGTGTTATGAAACACAATCTTTAACTGTTTTTTTCAGAGACACCCAGCAATAAACACAGAGAATCCATGATAAAAAAAAAAACACACCAAATGTTTGTGAGAGGACCTTGAGATTTTCAAATTAAAATTTATTCTAGAAACTACCAGTATGTCACCAGGAAACAAAAATCCTGGGTAAGAAACACTGAAAGAAATTACTTTAACTCACAGTTTTCTGACCTCATCACAGTTTTCCACTACTTAAAGTGTGGCTACAAAGAAGATGGAGACTCTTTCTTCCCCAGAAGCCACATAGAGAAGACAAGGGGCAACTGGTACAAGTTGCACTGGGAGAAGTTTCATCTCAATATAAGAAAGAAATTTTTTACACTGGGAACAATCAGTCAGTGGAACAACCTCCCAAGGGACGTGGTAGAGTCCCCATCACCGGAGGTTTTTGAGATGCGGTTGGACAGGGTGCTAAATAATCTCATCTAGGCTCCCTTTCCCACAAAAGGTTGGACCAGATGATCTTTGGAGGTCCCTTCCAAGATGGGCTGCTCTATGAGTCTAACTTAACTGGTAGTTGGCGTCAAAACAAGGTGGAGGAGAAGCTCACATGGGCAGGCGCCTGTATCACCTTGGAGAAAGCAACCAAAATCTGTCACCAGTAAGAGCCACCTTTACCTGGCTCAGTGCACATGGCTTCCCTTCCACGCTGTCCTCCTGGAGTCACCAGTAACCAGTAGGTTATATCAAGTCAATTAACTTTGCACAGGAGAAGAGGAGGCACCCTTACACTTAGAGCTGGATGTGAGTAAAATAGGACCAGCCAGTGGTACTGCACAGTCTGCCACGGCCTTCCTCAGGTGAGCACCTAAGATTTGAGCACCCTCTTCCCCATACGTACACAGACACGTACCACCTCGGAGACAACCGTGCCCAAGACGGAGCAGAAAGCCTTATACAACACTTCAGCACAGAGGTGTTTTAAGAAACCACTTATTAAGTAAGATAGTAAGCGTCTGCAAGCATCTTTCCATTTTTTTTCTGTGCAAAGGTGAGTAAGTGAACCTCAGCCGTTACTGGACCAACTATTTGATTTTGTAAAATCAGTAGCTTCGGTCGCTCATGCAAACAGGATTTAAGACTAGATTTAAGGATATGAAGATGTCACCTTTAAGCCACTAACTACTGTCTCTCAAGAGACACAGAGTGACCCAGTGGATAGTTTTAACCCCTAACATCTGGAACCTCTTGCCCACCTTTACACACAGGACATGACACTGCATGTTCATTGTGGGACAGGAGCTCTGATGAGGGCTGCTTTACTTACTCTGGACTAAGCACACAGAACATTTTCTTGTGAATATGAGATATATTATGTGACTTCAATAGCCAGTTTTAAAAACTGTTCGTACCCGCAGCATGTGGACTTCAACATACAAATTCCCACTAACAGTCTTTTAGGGGAAGATTTTAAAAATTCCTCTCATTCCATAAATATTTAAACATACCTATGCTTTCAAGTACGTGAAGATGTGTCTTTTAAGCACTAACATGAAGGGATGCATGAACAGAACCTGTCACAAACAAACAACGCTGACAGCAGCTGGAAAACACCCCTTTGGGGCTGGTATTCCAAGGTCTAATCCACAAATTGCTGTTTGGAATACTGCAGCATCAATAGATACAAACTTTAAATGTAGGTAATGTTCATTGACATTATATAGTTCTTGAATAGTGCTTTTTTATACCTATAATTAAACAATGGAGTAGACAGAAATAAATTGGGTTACTACAATATAAGCAGTAAGATAACCTAGTGTACATTGCTTAACTATTTTTCAGGTACTGCTTTACACTTATTTCTCTGGGACTAAATTCACTCTGCCTTTCTTTTTTCCTCAGATAAACCTGTCTAGTAGAAGAAATATGCACATATATTTTACAGACAAAACATGTGAGATTGTGGATTACCTGATCTGCAGTAGGGCTTTCTTGTTAATTTTTTTTCCTTGTTTTTTCTTTCTTTTGTTTGTTATTAGTTATTTCAGCTAGTAAGTAAAAAACATTATACCTAATTGTCATTTTTCTGACATAAAGCTTTTACAATAACAAAGATAAATTTTGCTTAGCTTGAATTTCATTTATAATACATAAAGGTCAGTTGTTTACCAGTATTTCCCCAAGAATCATCTTCAGTGTTTTCCTTCTTTTTAATTGCTTATTCAAAAGGTACTGCCTATACCCTGTCATTATGTTAAATTAATGAGTGACCTGATTCTAATCAATGTTTCTGTTAATCACAGAAGTTATCAGATGTCGCTAAACTAAAAGAAAACATATTTCCTATTTTGCCATCGGAAGATAATACAACTGATAGGAGTGTGTGGTGCAACCAGGTTCTTTGCCACATTTATCTGTGGTTTTCTTCATCACAGCTCTGAACTGGGCTGCTTTAGAAGACAGGATAAAAAAAAATATATAAAGTATTGATATACCATCCTACAGAAACGCCTTTCTATCATAAAAATGCTGTGTTGTTGTAGAGGTTGAAGATTATTATTTGACCCTAAAAGATATCACACTGCATCTAAGCCTGTTGATGATACACAATGTTGAAAAGTGTTTCCTCTGATTACTTGTTTGTTAAATTACGTTGACTCTGTTATACTTGTGAATCATAGACAAATATTCTCTTGCTAACAGTAAATACCCAGTCTCTGATCTCAGAAATTCAACATGTGTTTGCACATCTATAGCAGGAATGTACTGTTAGTCATTGGAAAGGAGAGCTGGCAAGCTTTAGAAGAAAGGTCTGTAATATAGAGGGTGACCTGCTGATCTGCAGCGATATCAAAAAGAAAAAAGCTGGTCAGCAGTCTCCCTATGGGAGCGGCTGAGCTGAATCTCCTTTTTCAAACATTCATTGGATTTTTTTTCCCCCAGTTATAAGCCCTTTTTTTTCACATTAGGGGTTTCTCATTAGCGCTGCCCTCCAGCAAATTATGCGGAGAATCAGCTGCACTCTCTACTCAGCCTACTCTCCAGAGCAGAGGGATCAGTAAAATCAGCATCGTATCCGTCCAACCTTGTATGGTCAAGTACATGTGATGGCTACTGAATTTCAGCATGCGACCTGGTAAGTTTAATACAACAGCAAGTGCTATATCCAGTAAGAGGCACACCTTCTGACATTTGCTTTGTTTTCTTCAAAGGAAGAAAGGGTTTGCTGCCCATTCGAGGGCTCTTTCTATTCCAGTTTTCACACTACCTTCACAATACCGCACACTTGATTCAGCTGTACAAAAGCAGCCGAGTTGTGAACCCTCCCAGAGCTGCCTGCCGGCTGCCAAGGGAACTGCGTGGCAATTACGGTATCTTGTGACTGAAACCTTCTGCGGGGAAGGTGTGGATCCTAGTAGCATTTCTGACAGGGTTATTTCAAGCAATTAAAATAAAAAAGGAGCGTTTTTTTTACCTTTCGTGTTTCTATTTGCTATCTCATCATAACTTAATCACTTTCTTGCAGGGTTTTTATATAATCACGGAATTAATTTAAAAACTATTAATTTTTTCACCCAGCCAAAATGTAGGGTACTTCGGGTAGGGAGACGGGTGAAAGAATCAGTTAGTGATGTAATTTGTTTAAAAAATGTAAAAATGTTTAATTTCCACGACATGGAAGAAACAAAAGCCAGAAGACTGACTGCTCCCAGTCTGAAGCCTCTTTAAATCAGTATTTTGCCCACAAGGTCTCTAATTTTTTTCCTGGGGCCACATGACCGATGCTTCTATAACTGTTCCTATTGGTTCTTTAATCTGTTCTCGGGATTTTCTCTTTTTCCCTGCAGATGCAGAAACTCCCTCAAAACTTTCACTAGTGAAAGACCTTCACCTACATCTGACTTGCACGCACCAACACCCGAGATGAGGATTATCACAGCTCCAGCTTTCTGTGTACATATAAGGAATTCAGCGACTTCTTAAAGTTATGTTAAATGAAAGGTAGTGGTCACATCCAACCCACAGTTCCTCTGCTTTTAACTCTCTACACATGGACACTCTTTACTACCAACATGAGTAACTACATCTTGACTCTTTTTTAAAAAAAAAATTTAGGACACACCTCTTCATCCTCTCCTCTCATTAAATGCACTCCAGCAGTGCTTATGCAAGATCTGCTCAAATACCAGGAAGCGTTACCAACAAACTGACCGCTGAACTGGCCTTTCCTGTAACTGCTTTCCTCCTCTGATTTTACATACCACTGTCAGAAAAAGATCATTCTAAGATAGCAGACAGCTCTGCCAGCAGTCACGTGTTTCTGCAGAAAAAAACCTATTTTCTGTTTTGCTTCTCTTTAAGTAAGATGACTGGATATGGGCTTTGAAGACCATTTTCTCAAGGTTACTTAGAAACTTCTCCATGTCACCAGCTGCTGTAAGCTATGCAGGGGATTAGATTTTGGCCTAGGAAAAATCATGGATGTCTCCTGCAGAAAAACTTCTGCTTTTGCATTTCACCTGCAAGAACATGCAAAATGGGCACAGAACGCCAAAATCTCTGCTGTTCTAATGGGCACAGGTCCACCGACTTTAATGAGATTTTGCATATTTACATTAGTAAAAAGCTTGGCTCAAGGTGAATTTTGCCATTAGAGGCAGGAGCTCTGGATGCTGAGAGCTCAGTTGACTCCAAAAGCACTTACAGAGACTAAGGATGCTGTAGGGGCTGGTTTGCGAGCCACAAGTAACAGTTAAAAGAGAACAGCAACTCAAAGTGCAATGATAAATCGGACACAAGATACATCCCACAGACTCTCACAGTATAAATGTATGGTATGCAACACTTCTGCACAATGCTGATCTGCAAACCTTATTAACATCGCAGTATTCCCTCACTGCCCTGAAGCAAAACAGGAAAGTATGGTCAATCTTACATGCACAGGATGGGGGGAGGAAGGGAAGGAGTGGTATTTATCTCTGGTCTTGAGATATTTCACATTAGTGGGCACTGGACAAGGTGGATCAACAACTTCAATATTGCACATCCCCTGCTCCTCACGTCCTAGATTTGCTTCAAAATTATCTCAAACCTTCTGCCTCAACATACGCTGAGTCCATAGGGACCAAGAACAAAGCAAAGTCTATTGCCATCCAGCACTCCTATAATAAGCACTTACTGCTGACTCCTTTCCTTTTCTGGTGGCAGTTGTTCAGGTATGAAAACTGCCAGAGGTAATTGGAAGTATGATGTACTGCTGAGCCTCACAGTGATCTAAGAGTAGCTGAGAACATCAGCATCGTAGTTTTATTGTCTGTCTCCTGGCGTCTATAAATCCCAGCTTTTACTACCTTTGTTTTCATCATGCCAATCAAAGGCTTGATTGCCCAAGGAATAAATTACCAGATAACTCGCTAATTGGAAACATAGCTCTCTCTTTGACAGTGCCTTATTTCTTGTGACATCGTATGTATATTCTACAGTACCACTTTGCAAAGCATTGCAGAAATAGTCCAGATTTCTATGTGATGTCATAACACAGAAAAAGGATAATGACCTCTAGAGAGTGCCACGCAACAGTGTAACGTGCAGGTGAACAGAACACCGTATTGCAGAAAGGAGAGCTAATTAATGTGGGGACGACGGGGAAGAAGGGAGAGGGCAGTCTGCCTCGTAACGCAGCTTGATATGATGAGAAAGCACTTACCTGGCAGCACAGGTTACAAATATTAGTATCATAACAGGCTTAGTGGAAGACATTATGGGCTTGGTAGGATGTACGTGTGCAGTACACTGTAAATGCAGTACAGGGAAGTTGAAGTCAAAACATAGTTTCAAACAAATTAAATATCTAGATGTAAATAACTGCAAGAACTTCAGAATCTTTTAATTCCCTCTGGGGGAACTAATTTTGTCTGCTGTGTAAAAGGTGTCTCTAACAGTAGTGAAAACACCCTTCTTGAATAGTTATTAAACTTACCACAGGCCTACGCCAGGGTTATTTTAAAAACCATTAGGATAAATATGGAAAGCATTACCACAGGCAGTAGTGAAAGTTAAGGGTATGGTTTTTAAAAAAAGTCCGTGGGATCAGGTGCCAGCGTACATGGGAGTGTTTAATACACTTTCTGCATCTGCTAAAGCTGACGTGCAAGAAGGCGGCAAAATCTAGTGCAAGTTAGATTAATGCATCAAAGAGAAACTAAAGATCATTTTGCAAGTTTTTGGCCATCTGGGAATCAGGACACATGCGTTTGAGAGCATTAAGAGTGACTGATCTCTGGCACTTCTTGAAATATGTGGTTTTGGATATCAAATTGATCCATCAACAAACTACTGTGCCTTTTACCTGGTGTATACTCGGTTTTTAAAGGTACCCTCTAGAGAACAGTGTTCACTTACTACTAGCCTGAGCATTTTCATGGCTGTGGGAAGCTTGAGTTTCAATTTCCCCAGCTAAGATGGAGTTAACTCAAGCCCTTTCTGTGGGCTACTGTTTTAACAGCTATGACTTTATGTAAAAGGTAGCTTTACCCCTGCCACTTGGAAAGCACTCCAGGCTTTCTGTAAGCACTTGAGGCATGCTAAGATGACATCAAACAAATTGAGTTCCTCAGGGTACTTTGATGTAGGCATACTTAGCTTTTGAATCTTAAAATGGAGGCAGGTATTCAGGCATCTGTCTCCATCAATACAGAAGCACTCTGGGCATGCAAAGAACCAGAACTTAAAGCTACCAAAGAAGGAGCAACCTGAGAGGTTCAAACACACGTTCTCACGTCCCAAGATTGTGCTCTGAGCAGCAGGTTAGTACCCATAGACCAGGGGATATTAGATGTCTATGACATTTTAGATATGTACACAATTAGGTGTGGGTTTCTTGGATTGTTCTATTAAATCTAGTTGCCGCAGGATTGCACTGCAGGTACCTAAAGGGTACCTTGCATTTCATCCTTAGCAGTTGACCTACACCTTGATGTCTGAAACATGAACAGTGTATTGGTTTTCAATCAAATTTTTTTATGTCACCTAGTTTATAAGGGAGGTCTTTTACTTCTAGGTTTTGGGTGTTTGTTTTGTTGTTGGTTTGTTTTGGTTTTGGTTTTTTTTTTTACAGGGAAAATTATGTGTTTCTAGGCTTCACAGTACTTTGTTTTTATCTTATGATGGAGCCGAGTGCCACATTCTCAGACAGTAATTATAGAGTACATGAGGATTTGAAATAATCAAAAGCACACCCAAAAGTAAAGGTTAGGTACCATATTAATTTCTGATTTTTGCCTTTGTGGCCTCGTTCACTGTGGTTCTGAAGGCATCTGGTGAAAGACATATAGGAAGGTTTATTAGAAAATTCTGTTTTCCCAGACCAAAACCAAATGGGAATTTTAAAGGCAAGTATAGGAAAGACTCAGGTGTGAAACAGTGGGAAAAGTAGGCATGATTTTCAGTCTTTTCCAGGAACGATGATGAGATAATGTCAATTACAAAAAAAGATGGAGTTTAAACTAGAAACTTTGAGAGTCCTAAGAGTTTAAAGCTACTCGTCAAACAAAGCTGTTGAGTGCTTGGAATTTTTTGGTGAAAGCAGAACTGCAAATCAATTGCAATAAAGGTATATTTTTACAGTTAAACTTTGGCTTTTTGCTGGGAGCAGCTTAATGTTTTTTGCCTAAAAGCACCACAAGCCCAGTACACTCGCATGTTAGTTTTGCATGACAGAGCAAAGATATCATGTGGAAAAGAAGTATATGGTGTAAAACTGATTTCCAACTGAAATGGTCCATGTACCACCACTATAAAAATACTGCAAGATTTCTCATTTACTGAAGTGACAATTTCAAAACCTCTTATATTCTCCCCCACAAAAAAGCCTTGGTGTAAAACCTGTTGAGAATAAAATCCCCTGGAATTGACTTGAGTGGCTTGATTCTCAATCAATGTATATATCGGCACAGCTCCCACAGCCT
Organism: Aquila chrysaetos chrysaetos; assembly: GCF_900496995.4. Classification (NCBI taxonomy): domain Eukaryota; kingdom Metazoa; phylum Chordata; class Aves; order Accipitriformes; family Accipitridae; genus Aquila; species Aquila chrysaetos. The sequence goes on from NC_044005.1 coordinate 56,062,285, forward strand.
TCAGTCAAAGCCGTGCTGATTTGTGGTAGGTAGCAATGGTCTCAGTTCTAAAAGGATCCGAATACTTCTTGCTACGTGTCAGTGAGCTTTTATGGCCTCAGAGGTAGTGCTCTTGCAGGATCAGGCCTTTCAGAAGATGCTTTTGAGAGGGTGGTCCTGCTTGCTTCTTCAGAAATCAGATTCTAGGAAAAGCTTGCTTTTTTTCATCTTTTACTTTCCATTTCTTCAGTCTTCATTTCATCCCATTACGCACTTTGACCAATGCTTTTTCAGGCTGAATAATCCCCTGAGTTTCTTCTGTTTCATCTTTAAATGAAATAGCGTGTTGTTCGGCTACATTTCATAAAATGTGTCATTTGATTCAACATCTTAATGCATTACCTCATACTCGTCCCATTCTCACCGTACCTTTGGCCTTGTCTACACTTAGAAGCTCATTCAAATTAAGGCATGAAGTGAATTTAAAATGCAACAGGTATTCCCAGTCACACCATGTGTATCCGAGCAATCCAGGACAACTACGGGAAAAGGAGACACTTCTTTCCTTTTACTCCTGGAAAAAAGCTTGACGGCATTTGAGCTTCTCTCTCTTCCTTCTTTCAAGCTACGTGGGAAAGAGACCTGAACTCGGTTGTAATCTTTTTGTGGAAGAGGTCTAAAATGGCCATGACACTGTCTCTGCCCTATGACAGTTCTCCTGTTCCACCCTTCCTCTCTCTCTCAGTCTAAAAAGAGACCGTGGCTCATTTCAGCTAATTCCCTGCCAACGCGCAGGCAATGCCCTTGAACTCTCTTGCCTGCTCCCTCCTCACACCGTAGTTTTTGATCTCTTACACTAAAGGCCGTGCTCATTGCAGAAGAGCGGGAGGGTTAGCATCTTCTGGAATCGGTGTTTCATGGATCCCGCCAGATGAACCTCTGATACGTGCTTGTTGGTGGCTGTGGGAGACAGGATTTAATGACCTGGATCGTCTTGCTCAGTCCGCTATTCCTACTTGCTATGAGTGAACACGCAAAAGAAGCAATTCAGCTTTTGCTTTTCTCTTTGAGGCTTTTAGTAGCTATAAAATCAGACAGTGTGAGGTTTATGTGGATTTATGCTTTGCTCTATACTGAGTAATCTGATTTGGAAAAGTGTTAAAAGCAATATTACATTGTCTGGGCACGTTTCAAAGAATTCTCAAACCAAGATTCTGATGGCAGAGGCATTTGTGAAAATTCAGCATCAACCTCACATTCAGATTCCTTGAATTCATAGTTTTCTTCTGGTTTTGCTTCTTACTCAGCTAAACAATCTCAGTATTTTCCAATATCACTTTTCAACTATGGAAGAGATATATTCCTAATTAGCTTCAATTCTGCAGAACATTAACTGGTGCTCCTCTATTTTACTGGCTCTAATGTAAACTTCAGGCAAGTAGGGTGTAAAATACACTGAACACTACCTAGTGTTGCCCAGTCATTTAGAGACAGTGTAAAAAGGGAGTAGGTTTGTTTTCGAACAAGTAGCAATGAAGTATGCAATGATTTCCCAAGACAGACAATTTCCAGTCTCTTAAAAATGTTTCTAATATTCACTTCTCCACTTAAATGGGAAGAAGACTGATTCTTTTGTGTTTTGTATTTAAATTATACAGGTTGGATCTTTGGAGAAATCGCTACCCTAGCCTAGCCTTTGTTCACTGCATGTATAATTTTTTAAAGGAGAGTACACTTTTTGATAGCTGCAGTTAAGCTGTTATATAACATAACACATCTAACTGCTTGCGTTAAAGTAAGACTTCATTATAACTACATTCATTTTACTTAAAAACAACTTTTGCACTCAGATCTAGTTATGGAATCCTAAAAATCCTATATTGGATTTGTGTGGCAATGTTTTGGTTGTGGGGGGCGGTTACAGGGGTGGCTTCAGTGAGAAGCTGCTGGAAGCTTCCCCCATGGCCAACAGAGCCAATGCCAGCCGGCTCCAAGTCGGACCCGCCGCTGGCCAAGACCGAGCCCATCAGCGACAGTGTAGCGCCTCTGGGAGAACAGATTTAAGAAAGGAAAAAAACCTGCACAATTGCAGCCGGGAGAGGAGTGAGAATATGTAAGAGCACCAGCCCTGCAGCCCCCCAGGTCGGTGCAGAAGGAGGGGAGGAGATGCTCCAGGCGCCGGAGCAGAGATTCCCCTGCAGCCCGTGGTGATGAAGACCATGGTGAGGCAGGCTGTCCCCCTGCAGCCCAGGGAGGTCCACGGGGGAGCAGATCTCCACCTGCAGCCCGGGGAGGACCCCACGCCGGAGCAGTGGGATGCCCGAAGGAGGCTGGGACCCTGTGGGAAGCACGTGCTGGAGCAGTCTGTTCCTGAAGGACTGCAGCCCACAGAAAGGACCCACGCTGGAGCAGTTCATGAAGAACTGCAGCCCATGGGAAGGACTCACGTTGGAGAAGTTCATGGAGGACTGTCTCCCGTGGGAGGGACCTCACGCTGGAGCAGGGGAAGAGTGAGGAGTCCTCCCCCTGAGGAGGACGGAGCGGCAGAGACAACGTGTGATGAACTGACCCCAACCCACATTCCCCATCCCCTTGCGCTGCTGGGGATGAGGAGGGAGAGAATTCAGGAGAGAAGCTGTGCCTGGGAAGAAGGGAAGGGTGCCGGGAAGGTGTTTTAAGATTTAGTTTTTACTTCTCATTGTCCTACTCTGATTTCATTGGTAATAAATTAAACTAATTTTTCCCCGAGTCGAGTCTGTTTTGCCCATGACAGTAATTGGTGAGTGATCTCTCCTGTCCTTATCTCGACCCACGAGCCCGTTGTTACATTTTGTCTCCCCTGTCCAGCTGAGGAGGGGAGTGATAGAGCAGCTTTGGTGGGCACCTGGCCTCCAGCCAGGGTCAACCCACCACACTTTTGCACTCAGATCTAATTTTGGAATCCTAAAAGAAGTGCTTGTATTTTTTCCAAGTACAATGTAAAGTGAGAAAACCATTTCAGCCCATCTGAAAATATTTCCTTAAAGGACCAAATTAAGTAGATAATGCCATGTGATTATGAATGGTTTAGCACAGGAAAATGAAATGAAAGCCAGTATGTTTTTGTGCAGTTTGGAAAATACTGAGTAATAAAAATAGTCCAATATGAAAAAATGTGTCTTATGAGACAGCATTAAAAAGTACACAGAAGACACAGGCAGCCACTAGCTATTAGTGCACTGACGGCAATGGACACTGCACCATTGACCCCATTGGGCCTATTATCTTACCACAAAAGGGAAGATCCTTTGAGTCCTTACCTGTACACTAGTAAGAGTGGTGTATTGATAAGCTTTGACTACCAGGTAATTGGCTTCTATATCTATTATCCCCAGGATCATGTACTTCCACCATCTCCTTTTCAAAATTGCCAGCAAGTTTTCTTCTCCTGTGGTAATAAACAAGAAGAATTATGTAACAGAGTTAGGTTTACATGCACAAAATACCTGCCCGTCAAGAGAAATTATCTAGAAGATCCCTCGCATTTACCATATGCAGTTGAAAAGCACCATATATAAAAAGGTACTGCAAGGAGGTGAAAACTAACACACCCTACTTGTCTCGCAGATATTAAAACAGCCAGCTTGGTGAAGTAATATGTGAAGGTCAGATTGTCACTTTGCTTAAGATGTAAACAACGACAGGAAAAACAAGTGCAGCTTGGGCAGACTGTAAATGTGTTCTTGGTTTTACTTCTATATATACAGATATAAAATGCTAAAGAACAGAGCAGTTTATTACATACACGTATACTTTCCGTACATACTGATAAATGTTGTATCACACATGATGCAAGAGGGTTTTGCCAGAGTAGGAGATTTCCAGTATTTGCAAATATGATGGAATATTAGAGCAGGAGAGTAACAGTATCACCTTTGGGCAGAAATCAGATCCTGTTCCAAGGATGGTTATTACAATCCTAGAGGTTCAAAATATCAGACTTGTTTAGAGAAAGGCTGCACTGAGACAAACAGATTTTACGTGACAGGTTGCACTGCTCCCAGGATCAATATCTGAAGTAGGCAGGTTTGCTGCCTTCTACAGAAGCCCTGCCAATCACCCAGTACTTAATTTCCACCACGTGAAGACTGACAGTACAATACAGCCTGCAGATCAAACCCACAACCTTCAAAAGGTCAAAGCATTCCTCACGCTAGGCTAGGGATTATTATTGTTCCCTGCTCCAAAGAAACCAGCTCATTAGTGAGGGTGGGCAAACCTGTTACTTATTCGCATTACAGTAAGCTCCAGACATGATGGGATGCCACTGTGAAAGGGGCCGGACATACCGACTGTGACTGAACGCAGTACGACTGGACGTCTTTAAGAGTTTGTAGCCTAAATAGGGATCCGAGTAGGGTTGACCTGTACTGCCAAGGTACCATAAATGGAATTCGAACTGTCTTGCAAGTTAAAAAAACAAACCCACTATTCTGAGATTTGTTCGTGTTGCTGCAGCCTTTCTAACTGCCTGTGATCATCAAAATGAGTGGTGGAAAATACAGAAAAAGAACATTATTGTCAATTGCTACCCAAACTTGCCCAGGCTTCCCAATTCTCCCTCACCTTTTCCCTTCATCACAGGTGTGTTCGCTCTCTGGTTCAAACAGACCCGGTGATATATGGGCTGCCATGCCATCAGAAATGGCAGGCTCTCTATAGCACAGGAGTATCTCAGATCTTATAAGATACAATCACAGAAAAATGGATAATTACTTCAGAAGTTGATTCAGAAATCTTAGATGTTAAATCTTGGCCCCACTGAGAGACTTGAATGGGTATTTACCTGAACAAAATATCTGAATCATCTGACGTTTGTTCATTAACAGATGCTTACATATACACACTTCCAGTGGGATATTATTAGGCAACAACCTAATTATTTATTATGGTGATAATGACACTGAGTGCAAAACTGTAAATGCCAAAAAGCTTTCCTTCCTTCCCTCCCTTCTCTTTTTCTCTATCTTTCTCCTTCTCTCGGTAAGCAGCAGAGAAATAGCAGAAACAAGGTGGTGAGTAGGCTAATTAATTAAGACCCTAAATAAGGAGTCAGTACATTCAACCATACCACACTTTCCTGTTACCATCAACTCACAGGAGAAAAATCCCACCTTTCAGGCACGAATTATGACTACATTTATGTATTTGTTATGATGATTTGAGCATGCAGAAAGAGGAATATCTTAGATCTTATTTTTTAATGCATTTAGGAAGGTATTTTCAAAAAAGCATTTGAGATTAGATGTCCTAATTCCTACTAAAATCAGTGTAAAACATGCAGATAGGTCCTTTCCAGGTACTGAAACTATATCTCTAATTTTTATGCTGCCCAGACAACACCTTTAAAACACCAACTGGAAAACATCAATGCAATGGAATGGCATGGTTAACATTTCAGAGTGATTTTTTGTTTCAACTGTAAAGAGAAAGTTTTAAAATCAAAGGCATCAAACGGCAGTCTCTGTTCCAACAGTGAAAATCCCACCTGGATCTGGTTTTGTTACAGTAGGACCTTGGCGGTACCTACAAAGCAGGAAGAAGCAGCAGGCTCAAGAACTGCACTGGCATTAGGTTGCCTGAGCAAGGACACACCTCAAGGATCTTTTGGTGCCTTTGGTTTGCCAGTGCTTGCTTTCCTCAGCTTCAATTTCCAAGCACAGGTCACTGTACTGCTCAGATGTGGCCAAATAAGATAGCTTTAAAAACGAATGTATGGCCACGACTTCTGACTAATGGGTAGAGTCAGAGTTTCCAGAGATGGAAATTAAATCTTCTACAATTTTAACTGACATACATGCTTCTCTCTTTTGCTTTCTCAGTCCTTTCCTTGTTAATGACAGAAATAAGAAAAATATTTGGCAAGTGGTATTTTATCTTTGATATACAGCTCTGAGATATTCCGAACTGCAAAAGACCAGTTTCAGCTGAGAAGGTTGGGCAAAGCAAAAAGCAACGCTGAAATGAATTTATGCAGGCACTGTACAGCTCTGATGAACACTGGTTTAGCTTCACAGCAAGTGTCTTTGTCTTGCCCAGTGGAAAGCAGAGAGATGTACAGGCGTTCAGCATGACAGAAATAAAATAGAGAATTTGTTCCTGGAAAAAAATCTTGTGCGGGAGCTGCATCTTTCTCTGTGGAACATACTTAGTCTTCGCTTCCCCTCACTTGCTGCATCTCCTGTTACTTAGTGTGTAAGAAAGGTCTGGCTTCTGACCAGGGTCCCTCTGCCCACATTATTATTATCGTTTATCATTAACGTATCGGTTGTGCAGATCTACAAGCATTAGCAGAACTGACAGACCCCATTTGAGGGTATATCTGAGCAAAAAGCAATGCATGTTTAACATTGTTAATCTGGGGACTGTTATTTCTTTGGCATTGTCACCACAACTCATAGCAAGGAATGAAACCCTTCTAAAGTGGGAGACTTTCTGGGGAGAAGGGCAGGAGAAAGAAGATGATCATCTGCAGTGAGCGTGGGTCCAATGCTACGGACAATCAAGTCCCGGTTTTGACATGGGCCTGAAATAAAGCCACCGTATTCAAATGTCACATTTTTGCAAGAGTGCCCCAGTAGAAAGCAACAGTGGAAGGCAGCCTGGAGAAGGCGTGGGCTGCCAGCAGGACAGGACCTCTGGACAGCAATCACAGGTGGCATCCTCAGGGAATTCAGACAAGGAGAAGGGAAATGGGAGCTAGGGAGGTAAGTGGGAAGCCTTACCTTAACTTGGGGAGACTAAAAAGAGAAGCAGAGGGAATCAAGAGCTTCATTCAAAAGTCTACATCCTGAATAGAAATAAACATCACCTTTGCATAAAAACAAAGTGGGGGAAAAAAAATATCACACTTAATTAGGAACGAAACAAAAAGAGACAATCTGGGGTTTTTTATTTTCCTTGATGACAACTCAAAGCAAACTAATTATGCAGGTCTTTTGAGTTGTAAGCATTGTAGGCCAGAAGGACCAAATGTAGATGCCTATACCTGAACCAGCTGGTAAGGCATTTTTAAGGCTTTTTTTCACCTAACGTATTCCAGGTGAATTGTTTAGGATGAGATAATCAATGTTTTGAAAATAAACATCTCTCCCACTGAATGTAAAGGGAAGAGAGATTATGTCAGGTCGTGTGTGTTTGTTATTATCTCAATAGGACCGTGACTAAGGCTTCCAGCCAGTCATATAAACAAATATTAAACCATGAAGTGTTCAGGTTAGCTAAAAGGCAACATTTCCAGTGAGCCAAAGCACATATTGATGTCGGTGAACATGCATTTATGTGAGTGCACACAGTAATGCCATCTTCAGACACTGCCATCTTTTGATGGAGATGCCCTTTCAGAAAACAAACCCTTAACTTCTGTCAGCGTTTGAGCTTTTGAAAAGGTAAGCCTTCATATTCAGTCTAATCCAAATGCAATGTAGATTTAAAATCAAATTGCACGTTAAGAATGTTTTGAGATTCAGAAGTCTAACATACTGTTAACACAGAGAAATACAAGCCCCGTCTCTTTGCCCTTTCTAGAAGGATAGGTTTAGGTTTTACATTTTTTACTAATTTTGCAGTGAGACGCACGCTTGACAGATATATGCAGAGGAACTCTCAGTGTTTGGAAAAAAGCTACAGCTTTGCCTCTGCTGGCTCAAATTAAAAATCAACAAATAAGCTGCTTGGTAGAAGAGATGATTTTACATCATATAATAAGGATTTACCCCTGGGGGTTACAAAATTAAAAATAAATTAGAGAGAAAATTAAAAGAGGCTTTAGCTGTGCAGTGTCTACCAAAAATACATATATACATGTGCAAAACCCTTTTCACATTCACCCACGCAGCCGCAGAGGTACAATAAAAAAACCCAACAGCCATTAAGACAGAAAATTCCCAATTATTTGTGTATGGGCTTGGGACACAGGTAGAATAACAGCACTGCTAGACCAGAAAATAAGCATACCGCTTCTCTTTCATCCGCTGCAGTCTCTCTCTTTTAATTCAGATGACAACTTGCTATTTAGATCAAGATCATCAAAGGAGCTGTGCTCTCCTTCTGCTTTACAGAGCTCAGCAGAAGGGATCTAAACACGTGCAGGAGACTTGCAGGGGAAGGCAGTGTGGAGAGGGAGGGCTGCCGGCCACGCTGGACAGGAGTGCCAGACACAAGTGCTACATGGTACAGAAGCAAAAGTCTCACAGAGGATGAAGATTATACCGGAATTTAGTTGTTATCACTTTCTTTGAAAAAAAAGACTCTCAGTTACAAAGCACAATTACAGGATAATTGTTTCTTTTTCATTTTCACCCATTACAGCGAGTCTTGCAAATACAGAACTTCACCAGTACCAAACGTTGCTTCTCCACAGACTTTGAAGCCATCCAGCCCTGCCGCAGGACCAGGGGAAGGAGGCAGTCAAATGGGGTAATACTGTGTAGGGGTAACACAGATCTCTGTGTTACTACACCAAGAGGCTCCCATGCCTGAACGATTAAAACCTTGCTTGTCTCCTGCTTGGTGAAGTTGCTGGTTCAGGGGACTTAAAGCCTGTCGTAGAAGGCTTTCAGCTCTCCACAAAGCTCACAAGAACTGTCCCTCTTCTGTGTGGCTTTAAATCCTCTGACCCCAAATGGGTTATCTCCTCATATCTATTTGTATTACTGATGACTACTTTATGGTAATACTGTTGCCTAAAGGCAAAACACCACCACCGCTTAATTATTTACACAATAATGTTGTCTTACAGGAACGCTCCTCCAGCCTGGCTTCACAAAACACCTGAATATACTCTGTTCACCTTACGGATGACTGCTTATAAGCTGCACTGCTTTTGTCCTATACTACCTTTCCAGTAAGCCTTTTGGGAGACTAGATAATCTCAGCTCCTTTTGCCTCCTCAGAACATCTGATCTTATCCAAGCTGATCTTATCCAGAGCTCCCTTCTGCCTCCTCTGCTGCAGTGGGAAACTGCGTAACCCACAGTCGTGCTGCTGGTGTAAGAGCCCCGAGCCCCTGCGGCGGGCGGCCACCGTGCTCTCCAGACGCTGGCCACACGTTCCTGACGCTTGCCCTGCGCCGGCACTGGTGCTTCTGGTGAACCAGGGCACAGAACTGCCTGGAAACAAAGATTTGGGGTTTTCTGGTCAATTTTCAGACCGCGTCCTTGAGCACTCTGTGACCAAATTAACGTTAGTCCCGTGGGAGGTGAGAACCAAGAGCGGATCCAGGCAAGGGACAACCATCCCCTTCTCGGACACGTCCTACCCGCCACGGGGTGAGGGCAGTCGTCGAACAGACCCAGCACCACCCTTGCCGCGGATATGCAGCGCACAGCGAGGCTGCAGGTCGCCCTGCCGCGTGTGCGGAAGCAAACCTGCAAGGGGTGACGCTGCTGAGGTGGAACGCGGTCCCAGGACACGAGCCGGCGCGCACGCCTCGCGGCGGGTGAGCTACGTCATGGCAATGTGTTCTCACCTTCTTAGGAAGTAAATCTTGTGTACCAGTCACAATCAACAGGATTTTTCAGCTTTGAAAGGGTTCTATTTGTTTTTGTTGTCTGTTTCAACTCCGTAGTGTTTGACCATCCACCTATCATACTAACATTTATTTGGCTGGCACTTTGGAAAAAGGTACTTTATATAACCTTTGATCTCCAGATTATCATAGGAGTAACGCAAACTGAAGGTAAGGTTTGTACCCTTCTGTCTGCTGCTTTTGTCATTTTGAGCCTCCTCTTTTCTATAATATGCTTAGCCTATTAACATGACGTAACATAGCTTTCCAGTTACTAAATTACAAGCTCATCTGAAGTATTTAGACTTGTTATTTCCTTTTAGAGATTTTGCAGATCAGTCTGGTTTGACCCTGCATGTAAATCGTAACAGCTGAAGTCAGATCTAGGAATTTGAACATGCATTTTCATAAATTATGAAAGGATTAATTGCCAGTGCCTTGATTTTGATCCAGCCTAAGCTCTGTGGCTAGATCTGATAATCTTCAGATGTCTTCTTATTTCATGAGATTACTGGTCATACAATTTACTTTTAAGAGTAAATTACAACTAAAACTGCAACAATAAAGTAGTTGGCGATTTTGCAGAAGCCTCAGTTTCTCTTTACCTGCCCGCTCACTGGATTATATACATAGAGTTTTTCCCCCTGGTGGCAGATACAATGCTGTATGCTATTGCCATAGGTTTCTGCAAGAAACAGAGCATGTCAAGAACCATGTAAGACCTGAAGAAACCTCTGAACAGTGCACTGCTTCAAAAATCAGACCTCTAAACTCCCAGCCCTTTAAAATGTCAAGATAAAAAACACTGTGATGTCTAGCACACAAATTTTTCATTTAAGTTGTTTTATCTCCCAGCCTAAACTTAGGTAAGCACCTTTCTTGAAATGGCAGACGGTGTCCTGGGAGAAGTACTTGCACCTCTGTAATGCAGAGGGACATGAGCACATCGAGAAGCCGGAGCCTTCCCTCAAACCCGAGATTTGATTATATCCTTAGGTCTTCATGCATGAAATTTTCAAAATTGATTTCTGATCTACAGTACTCTCAGATTTAAGTTACCTCTGAGCTAACACTGGAGTCTCCTAGCTTTTGGGGTTAAACCTGGCTCACTCTCACACACAACTACTTCAAAACAGGCAGTTGGACTAGGTGATCATTGTAGGTCCCTTCCAACCAAAATATTCTATTCTATTCTATTCTATTCTATTCTAAACCAATCCTGTTCCTTTACTCTGTAAGCTCTGCAGTCAGGCCCTTTTTTCATGCTTTATCCTATTTTATCTAGTATGAAGCTACTTACGGCACTGCAAAGAAAGGTTTTCAGAAGAAAAAAAAAATCTCATTTTCAAATTTACCAGAGCGTTAGTGCAATTAAAGAAATCTGTATATATGTCTGTGTATCATTTATAAATGTGTAATTTGCATGAATAATTTATCCTCCTGGATAATCTTGGGCATGTTAATCACATTCACAAGACTTACTTAAAGTCAAATAATCTTAAAAGAAATAATGTTCATTGTTTAAGGCAGAGGAATCAGTTAGGGTGCATGAGCTTTCTTTTTTTTTTTTTTCCCTTTCATCAACTCATTACAAAAAGTTGGTCCAGCCACCTACCACATTTTTTCCCCCAGCAGACAGATATGAATAATGAATTATCTACTTATTATTCGTGATTCCTATAAAGTATATTCCCCAAAGCATGAGATTTGCCTGAGATAGTAAAAAAAAAAAAAGACACAATGCAAATTGTCATTACTATTAACCACCCATAGATCAAACAGATCCAACTGAAGCTGAATTTCTAGCCTTGTCTTTAGAAAACAAAAAGAAGAGGGTAAGGAAGTCAAGGAGTGTGTATCTTTCTCTGTTCCCCATCAATAACGTTTGAACACACTGATCCAATTTAAATCTAATGTGACACAGACAGAGTGCAAAGATACTAGTTCCTACAGGTTTATTGTGAATAGGTAACTGAGCAGAAGAGACAAAACCTAACATTGCTGCCACTAAGTATAGGCTTGGAGGTGAACTCACTACTTATTAGACACCAGAGTCTGGACTCTGCATCTTCTTAGGCACCCGTTCATTCAACAAGAGACATAAATCCCTAAGAGATCCGGCGATGCCGGTTCTGGGGCTCACCGAACCACTACCTAGTAGCGGCTGCTGGCATGAAATACAAGCAAGGACTGTGTACAATATGTGGTAAGCATGACGGAGAACCTGCTTTCTACAGGCTATGAAACCTAAAGATATCTACGAAGGAAGAAATCTTTCTGCTGATGATTACTAAGAGGATAGTACTATTCAGATGAAAAAAGGCTATTGGTTAATAACTGAAAATGGGAGTCTTGTCTTTTGCGGTATGAACACTAAGGGCGCATACGCACTCCTATGCTGTGTACTGTGGCAATTCTTGTTAGTCTAGCAAGAACTAAACTAACATGTAAAAGGACATTTTCAAGTAGAATAAGATGGGAAGCTGATGCTAAAGAAGCACTGCTGGCAGAATTAAAACTTCACCTGGAGTCAGTAGCGTTAACCGAAAATGTATAAAATCCCAATACCCAGCATTATTGCACGTCATTGCCCAGGGCCAAGGGGAGAGCTGAAGAGTTCAGAATACATTAGGGCTGGCTGGCTCAAGATAAATATGGCTTTACAGATGCTCCATGATCTCTAGAGGTACTTCAGTATTCTTCTGTGTTAGAAGGCTGCAAAAATGCACTCGGTCCTCTCGGAGTATCTATTTGTGGTAGCAGCCGTGGGAAAAGCTAGCAGAGTTATTCCCCTTCTGGGACTTTCCTCACACCACTGTTGATGAACTGGAATAAGGTTTGCTAAACTTCCAAATTAAATACTAAATATTATCCCTGGAGGAATATAGAAGCTTTGGGAATGTGTCGCCATCATGGGTTATAGTAAAAGCCTCACATCAGAACAACCACAGACGATTCAAGAAACGCCACTAATTACACATGAAGCAGAAAGTGTAGGAGCTGCCACTTGGTTAAAGCAATTGTGGGGCCGGTCCAGGACACTTCTTGTCTCCATGGTGACCAGCAGCAGAGGCTCAAGAGAAGCATGCAAGACGCACCAACCCATTGTGGCTCCTTCATTGTTGGCCACAGCACGAGCACCTTGTTTTATGCATGGCAGTAATTCCAAAAGGCATGAGTAAACCCAGTTAAGAATAGAGAAAATGCAGGCATGAGCACATAGAAATATGTGAAACACAATGGCTTCAAACAACATGCAGAGCTGGTGCATTCAATAATTTGCCTATTTCATGATACTTTCAGGAGTCATACACACAAGAAATCTCAATGTTGCACCTATAATGCTCAAAAGTACTTAAAAAAAACCCTGTTTATATCTTTTACAGCATGACTACTGATGTATGTTACTAAAAGCATAAAACATCACTGAACCATGCTAATTAATTGGCATAAGGCATCACAGAGCTGCCTATTTATAGGCAATTCTGCTGAAGAAACTGGCTATTCGTTATTACTAATCCTGAATGAGTTACCCAGAATGACCATTAAGATTAGAAATCAGGCCAGATTTTTTTTGGATGACGAGTTGTTTGGATCAGGTGATATTTTGTTGCCAACCTGTTGCGTACCTAAAACAATGGGGTCTCGATGTGACCTTTGGAAATTTAGCAATATTAGCATCAGACAAATAGGTCAGCATTATATATCCGTATTATATCTACATAAAGTATCAAGCAATCTGGGAGACAACAGGAATAATGGAGAGAAGCCCTCCATCCTGGGTAGTCACCGGGCATGCAATGCACTCCCTTCCTCCTGAGCTGCCAGAACTGGGCTAGAAAAACTTTGCAATGGAGCCATGTCTCTAGCATTTAGCATTTAGGACAAGAAGAAATGGCCTCAAGTTGAGGCAAGGGAGGTTTAGGTTAGATATTAGGAAAAATTTCTTTACTGAGAGGGTTGTTAAACATTGGAATGGGCTACCCAGGGAAGTGGTTGCGTCACCATCCCTGGAGATATTCAAAAAGCAAGTGGACAGGGTACTTAAGGACATGGTTTAGTGGGCATGGTTAATGGTTGGACTCGATCATCTTGAAGGTCTTTTCCAACCTAAATGATTCTATGATTCTCTGATTTCTGACAAGAAAAATACAAATTTTCCGTGATTCAAACTCTGTAACAAGACAACTTATAGCTTTATGAAGCACCTCTAGCACGCGTATAGTCAGAGTAGTACATTTTTGTGTATTTTTGCCAGCTTTCCAAGCGCAGTTGTCAGGATTAGCACCTAAGTACAGTCATACCCAGAAAGGTGGAGAGCTGCGCAAGCTGGTGCAATACAGTTCAGACATTGTTTTGCTCTAGGTAGAACATTAAACATTAATTAAATGCTCAGTGTGTACCAGCTTAGCTTCAGTAAATTGGTCAAAGCAGCTTTGTAGCAAGGACTGAACCTCACCTGGTCTTGTTTTTGAGCAAAATAATGACTGGCATACAAAGCGATAACAAAGACCTACAGACAAAGGAAATTTTGTGTCCCTGCCTAGTGTAGTCTTAAGCTAGACTATGAAGTCTGAAAAATACAGAATCTAATTATTGTAGCTGTGCAACTGAAATAATGAGGAATTTGAGAGTGGGACGGATAAGCAGTTAGATGCTATGCTAGCAAGCTGGAGGTCTGCAGTCCTCCAAAAGTCTGGCAAAAATTACCTGCAGTGCGATGCACAAACTGAAAGATATTCAGTCAGTGCTATTATAACATGAATTATGCATCTACTGCTACTGATGACTGGAGATTGTGTGCATGCTTAAGGTATTGAAACAGTAATTAATGGAAGATAACATGTATTATCTTTCCGTGGTAGAAGGTGATCGTCAATAAAAGTATGATAGAGAAATCCAGGATCTCATCAAATATATACAATAAAAAGTCATAGTTTAGATCCTCAGGTATCATGTAGCAGGAGAGCTAATGCCACTGTGCTGCTGTTTAATCAATGAAAGACTAGTATTACACTTGCTATACTACCATAATAAGAGAAACTCCAGTAATTCATCCAGTATGAAACTGAACTGTGCATCTTGGAAAAGCCAAGGGTGGTTTTAGGAAGAACTGGTGCTAGGGGCAGAATCTGGAGCCAGCAGAATCTGGAGCCAGCACGTAAGCAGGGGCTTCCCAGAACCATGGTTTGGTGCCCACTGGGGTCCAGTGCCAGGAGAGCTGGGAGTCCTGGGAGGGCAAGAAGAGATTAGTGGGGTGGCAGCTGCTGGAAGAAGCAGCCAATACCCCCATTTTGGCTTCAGGATAAATGCAAGTAAATCGCAATGGTGTACTAAGATCCCTCCTGAAATAATCAGCACTTGGTGTTTGTCATCTCCGCAAGTCTTGGTCATTTTCTATAAACTCTCCTGTAACATGTGGTACTGCATCACACGGTGCTCAGCAGGGCGCCCTGGAAGTTAAACGTCTTCCACTCCTTCCCCACCAAGAATTCAAGAGAACGCGTATCTGAAAACACTGCTGAGAGGTACGCAAACCTGACACAGTAGCTGTGAGGAGTAACTGCTCCTCTCTTGATCGCAGCTGATTGCCACAAAGCTCAAAAAATCTCCAGCAATAAAAAGCAGTGGTACTCGCAATGAGCAACCTTATTACAGAAAAGCGTTTCCTTTACATGAATCCTGATTTATAAGCAAATTGCTGAATACCTCACTGGTGTTTATCCTACCATGTTGCCTGTGCTTTAACAGTAATTGACACAGTAGCTTTTCCGCAACGTTGAGAAATAACAGCTAATTAGAAATATGCCCGAGTCCTTTTTTAGGAGAGGAAATACTAATGTGTTCAGAAGATATTCTGGCTGATAACTGCAACGTGAAGTTCTATACTGTGAAAGTGCAGGGTTAGAGTAAGAGGAACTTGCATCATGTGCAATTAATATCCAAGCAGAATCTCTATCAGCTGATGAGGTATCCAACCATTAATGCACGAATTATGACCATGTATCACAACTACAGGATGCCCCCTTACACATCCAGCTGGTTAGTTACACCAACAAAACCTTTACTGTCTTACCATCTACCATTTTGTTCAGGAGCACATCTTCCTATGCTTACAAGCATGCACACCTCACTCAGACACTACTGATATTCTTCGACAATTTCATCGATCCAGTTGTGAGAGAGTCATCGTTTTTCTCCCTTTCCCCCATTCCACAGTGGAAGCCCAGGGGCAGTTCAGTCGTGCAACAGCTGTTCAGCACGTGAAAGAGAGGGAGTCAACGCACCTTCCTAGCACAAGCTGCTGATAAAAGCACTGAGGGTTGCAAAGCCCAGAGAGAATTTTTTATATTTTGTACATGAGACTGTTGTACTGATGCATCCAATGCTGAGCAATGCATCAGCACAACGCTTCAAGAAGAGAAAACCATCCCAAAAGTAGGGGTCATCACTTTACTAATCCCATTTCTTCAGAAAACTCATCAGCACAGGCACAATGAAGGTATACCACACAAGATCAGGCAGTCAGAAAGCCTGAGCAGGCTGTCTGACCCTCTCAGAGAAAACATGTTACCTCGGTTTCAGTGTGGAAGACTCAAACTTCGTCATAAAGGCCATGATGGATAAGTATGAAATCTTGTTTGCCAGCAACAGTAAAACAGCCCCAGACTGTGAGAGAAGTAGAATAATAAGCTTTCGGGAAATGCAGTTAATATGATAATTCCTATATAACACTGGGTGGCATCTAGCATCAAGAAAATCTTCTTCTTGTAAAGAAAACCTGGATGGATTTTTTTAATGGGAGACAGTTCACAGGTGAAGAACCTGCATGTGAACTTGATGGGAAAAGGAGGTAGTAGCTGCTGATGATCCCTGAAATATAGAAGGGAAAACCAAGGGTTCTGTAATCCCATCAACCAAGAATGAAGGCACCACCGAACATCCCATAACTGTTCTCATTCTTTGATACTTAAATACACAGTCATAATTTTTTAGAATTATGACCTTAATTTTCTGCAGCCATTTGTCCAGTGAGTGCAACCTGGGTGAGGATGAGTTACACGTGCTTTGTCTGGTGTGGTAATGGTTCCGCGAAGCGCACACCAGCAGAGAGGCAGGGCTCCCCACGATGTGGAAGCAGTACTGGGGGTCTCCAGCTTACATCCTCTAGAACAGATCTGTAAATTGTGAAATGTACTCCTGCTGTGAAGGCTCAGCCCTTTCAGCCAACTTTACCACCTTACCATAGTAAGACGAGCTATGTAACGTGACACAGGTTTCAGGTGAAATTTATGCAGGGCAGCCCAGGTGAATTAGATCCTTGGGATATTCACAGTTGTGGGTTTCTAGCTGCAGGCACCAGGCTGAACTCTTCTAGTGAGAAAGTGCCAAAAGGCAATTAATATTTGATGGCATAAAATTCAGCATGCCAGACAGATGGCAAAGGACGAGAATGAAAGTAGCACTTGGACATAACTATGCTGCTTGGAAATACGCATTCACCTGTTAAAACCATACATGCAGTACCTGCATAGGAATGGGTGCTTATCTACTTTGCTAGCAGTGATGTTAGGCTTATGCAAGAAGTAGAAACAACCTATAAAGATCTGTGAGCCCCCGTGATTTATAGGCTGATCATGAGATCTCTATCAATCCCCAAGCAAGTATTGTGGCTGACAAGTAGCCACAAGTGCTCTAGCAGGCGTTCAAAAAGCCCTTCTTTTTATTTTGTTTTCCTGCTCTCCATTCCTCTCACTCTCAAGATTTTCATGGAAAACCACAGACAGCCTTTCCATGATCTTATGGAATGGATCAATTTATCATTATGCTCTTTACCATCTTCCATGCGTATGCAATAACACACACATATCGTCAGTAATTTCAGCCTGGCAATATTAACCATTTGCATAAAAGATCTCTGCTTCTCCTAAGTCAGCTAGAAGACAACTTCAATGGGATGATTTAGAGCTGTTTATGGCATTAGTAACAATTTGTTTTGGTTTTAGGGATATAGATTTAGCTTTGTTTTCTATATAGGAGTAAGTAACAAGCCATTTTTAGTTTGAAAAATGGAAACCATCAGTGCTGTCTTGTGTTGTGACAGCAAAAGACTACAGAGCTCTCTTGACAACCTCTCCTTCCATTTTTCGGTCTCTCCTTACACCCTGCTCTATTTAATGTTGCTGAAGAGGAATGTATAATATTTGGGCATAAAAATATACAAATCCTCCTTTGGGAGATGATGTTCCTTTGGATAGAACAGGTCAGTATACTTCATCTACATTAGGACCATGGTATTATATGATTACATATCTCACCTTTACGTTGGTATCCAACACACCCATTATCATCCTGGAAAAATAGCTTTACACAAACAAGCAAGCAAACTCCTCCAGTATGTTAGCCCAGGAAAGCATACCCTAACAGATGAGCAAGCTGTACATAAACATGTATGTCACAACCATACCCACTCAGATTTATGCCCTGGAACTTACACGCCACACAAACGATACCATATGCAGATATTTTCTTGTATGCTAGTTTAGTCAAGATATTGAAATACATAGGCTCATCTACTGCCAAATTCTGAGTTTCTTAAATACATATGATCCATAATAACTATTCAGGTCTGCTGTGATCTGTCTTACACATCTCCTCTAAAAAATTCCTGCTTCAAAAGAAATGATTGCATTTATAATTGCTTATCAGTTTACATAATTTGCAAATAGGGAAGGCTGAAAAAGTCTTTCTGGGATTCAGACTTCTGCATCAATTTCACCAGTAAAAAAGCAATAAAATTTTCTTAGACAAAATGAACATGTTTTATGAAAATTGAATAGTATCTCCAGTGAGGAGAAAATATAAAAATGTTTGCATTAGAATTCTCATATATTTGTTTTGCAAGTTTGAGCTTTTGATTTTTAGTGAATTAATTTTTCATGTTTTTATTATTTACATACTTTTTAATCATTTCATAGAAGGTCAGGTGAAGCAATGTGAACTGATGGACTCGTCTGCTACTTGTGATATATAATATAGCAATATAATAGTTGAAATACTTAGTATTTTTATCACATGATTTTTTTTTTAATAAATCACAGAATAAATAGAGACACTTTGATGTAGAAAAGAAGACAAGTTTCCCTTAAGAGGTATGAAAATAAACTAAAATGAAATAAAATAATATTGCAGCTAATTACTAGTCACCACATGCGGAGTATATTCTGAGATGTGGCTTTACGTTCTCAGCTCTTGCTTCAAACCTTCTGCCTTACAGCGTGCAGTCTTCTCTCAGAAGAAAGGGCTAAGGCAGATGGCTTCACCTGGACAGGAAGGTTATCACTCACAACATTATTTTTTATCATCTTACTCTGTGATATCATGTATATCTCTACCTATTGCAAGTATAGTGTTAGGTAAAGAATTAAGACCAAATATTGGAAAGGACCCTCTTTTCAAAGTGGGTTTGATACCAACAGGCATTTAACAGCTCTTGCAGTCAGAGTATTTTGTGAGCTGGAAACACACACGCAGATGTTTCCAAGCGTTGGCTCGATTTGCGTTCTGGAAAACTCCAGCATTCAAATGCAAAATATGCCCCCAAATAATTACGTATGCTCGCTCCCTCTTTTTCCTGTGCACCTTGCATACTACTCTCCCCCTTCGTGCTTTTTCCCCTACGTGCCCACTGCACCTTTACCTTTGCTTTTCCAACCTATTTTGCTAGACTCACATATGAACGTACCCTATATTCACCCGCCCGCCCTTGTGTTCAGCCTGAAGCAATTCAGGCTAGCACCTTCCACCACGCCGCCATTCGACCCTCTCCGGCAAGCGGCACCAGCCTCCAGCCAGACATTTTACCGTCTGTGTCAGGAGCTGGCACGTGGCTTTGTGCTCACGCTCACAAACCCCGCAGATTTACCTGCCTCCAACAGAAAAGAGCAGGACCAGCTGCATCCAGCTTCTACCAGAAAAGCAGGATCTCCCCTTGCTTCTGAAAGGGGAAAGCAGCCTCTGAGCTTCTCATCCAAGGGACTATGAGCTTCTCATTCAAGGGACTAAACACAACGAGTACCTCCGCGCCCGGTGCACGCTGTATATGCACGTGGTTTCATGCAAATATTTCTTTTCCTCCTAGTCCCCTCTGAAATCGTTTCAGATTCGAGCGCTTTGTCCTTCAACAGAAGATAGCAGGAATTATGCCGAGCACTAGTTGGTATTAACAGTAACTACGGATTACGCCCCGCACGATGCAATTACTCGTTTGATCCTCTGCATGCCGTACACGGACACGCACGAACAAGAGCAATACGGGCACAGTTACTCACCCAAAGAAAACTGCTTCAATTTCAGTACTTCTGTAATTCTAACTCTCAGCTACCGGATTTGAATCATTTAGTTTATGCTTTTGTCTTTTCCTCCCAAGAGTAGCCGCAACAGAGCCGCCTCTTCTCTTGGCCGGTGCTCGTCTGAGTAGCTGCCGTTGGGAGACAGGGAGGAGCGAGTGTGTATGTACCTCCGTGTGCACCCACGTACGGGTTAGCACAAGCATATTTCTGGTGAAGGAGCTCTTCACACACATAAAGCTGAGGGTGTCTTCACATTTTGTCCTCTTCCATCCTCCTAAAACAACACCCATTCCTGGAACACGTGTCGGTGCAGCCCCGAAGAAGCAGAGGAGTGCAGTGACAGACCATACTCCGTACCCGCTTCCAGCTGCCGCTCCCTCCTGCGTCCCTCTTTCCTCCCCTCACTGCCACGCAGCTGATCATCTCTCCTCTGACACTTGACAACAATTCAGGGCCCTTTCCCAAAATCAATTAAAAAAATGAATTTTCCAGCCAGCAGGGGTCAAATGACTCAGCTACTCATAATATCCTTAGCACCCGGAGCGCCGCAAAGGCTCTGGCTAATCTGTCACCCCTATCTTCCTCACCAATGCTGCTGCTCTTGAAAGTCAGAGAGAGATACCCTTAGCCCAAGCAATAAACTCAACACAAAAATTAGGATTTTGGTATGTCATTTTAAGGGCTACTTTAGAGATACATGTGTTTACTTTCACCCCACTCCAAAATACCAGTAGGTGCTTAAAGAGCATGACACAGGACTGGACAATATCCCTTCCATCACAAGCCTGCCCGTCCCTCATCTGTAGAAGAGAAAATGTAAGCTGAAAAAGAAACTGCAAGACTAAGGAGTCGCAGCTGGGACTGGAGCCGGGAGCATCAAGGGGGAGAAAGCTCCTGCATAACCATGGGAGTACCCACACACTAACCCAGCATGCCTTCAGTATTTTTATTCTTTACATTTCTACTTCAGTAAAAGATAGTGGGTTTTCCCTTTCCCTTAATGCTGTAGCATGGAAACCTGGGGTTTCACACACAAACTTTATTTAGATGGGAGTGAAAGGACACGAAGGATAGCGCCTGTGATCTGAAAGGTGACTGGAGCGGTAATTACACGGAGAGAATTGAAGAACTACATTTTAAACATTGCAGCATATTAATACCACTACCTTCAGCTGAACCACACTCTAACTTCACCTTATTAGGTGAATGCAAGCTTTCCTATCTAACTATTCCTGTTTTGCAGCTGTGCTTTTCTTGAGGCCAATCTGGACGTGAGGAAAATGAGCGGAGGGGAGCCCCAATTCCCAGGCTGACGGTCTGAAAAGTAAAACTTGCTTGTTATATGGGTCAGAGAAATCCTGATTGGGGAAATGCATGTAATGAAACCTCCTGACAGGTGAATTTCTCAGATCATCTCTCTTATAAATATCTGACAAAACATATTCCAATTTTCCCTTTGCCGTGGTTTGGTGTCTTCTCACGCAACACCTGTCCCTGTGGAAATCTGTCCCTCCTGGTTTTCCAGGTTTCCTGAAAAGGCCATCAACCCGAAGCCTTTCACTCACGGAGGGTTTGAAAAGCTTTTCTGCTATTTCCTGCAATAGGTGGAGCTTCTGATACCAGGTTGCCAGCCCAGTGCACACTCTGACAAGGGTTTGCTCTGCAAGTCTCCTGCTCTTCCCCCCTGCAGGTCCCACCGCTGCCAGTCTGCTGGAGCTGCCTGGCTCCGTGCCCCGCGAGACTCCTCTCCCGTTGACTCCCCCCCGCCCCCTTCCCTGATTTTGTTAATGAATCCTCAAAAAATGCCCTTTTCTCATGTGCATGTTTAATTCCTCCTCATTAGACAAGCGAGGCAGCTCACGAGCGCTCACGCCGGCGTCCCCTGAGCTCTCGTTTCTGGTCCAACCCCATGTCTAGCGCTCCAACAGAAGGCAGAGATTGAGAAAGGGAACAAGTGCCTTCCCAAATATTGCTACGCGTGCTTTATAGTTTTACCTTTAATGTACCTCCTTGACCATCAGCCTTAGCATCAAGGTGCACTTTGAATGAACTGTTGTCATTTATATACAAGCTGCCACTATAGCTTAGCTGCTCTTTAGAAGGACACAGTCAGCTCTAACCACAAGTCATATTTAATGAAGGAAAAGTTTGCAAAGAGTGTGTTAGCTTCCCTTAACAACATCTTTCAAAAACCGCAGTGATATTGCTCTAAGAAACCTTTTGTACTTCAAATTCTCATGAACTCTACCACTCCTAAGAGCATTAGCCAAAGTTTGAGCAGTTCATCATCTCCGTTACATTCATTTACATGCTATTGGGCTTGACACTAGATAATAAGGGCTTATCCAGCAATACTTCACTTTTTGATCCAGTAAATTCACTATAGGCCTTATTCTTTAAAGATTTTTTTTTTTTGCCACCAATTGCCTTTTTTTCTTGTAGCTCGCAGCAGCACTGATTTTTGAATGTAAAATAGTTACGGAAACATTGATCTTTAAGTTATTAGGCTTCCTGCTCCAGTTGCCTTGACCAAAACCTCCCTCTCCAATAACGAAAGGACCTTCTGTTTCCTTCAGAGGTGGTGTGAAAGCTATTGTACATATCACTGACATCAATCATATTTCTAGTGTTTGGTCTATTATCACCTAACAAAGACAGACAACTGGCAGTTGGACCAGAAAAGATCCCAGGTCATGTTTTCCCACCGGGATTCACACCCATGTATGGTCTAATTTAGCAGCACGAACTTGCCATGACACATGGGTCCCCTCTGAAAAACGTTCATCTGAACCCTTAGAAACGTTTATGATCTGTTTGCTGTTCACCAGCTGCCTGCACCAGGCAGGTGGGCTCATGCTGTGGGCATCACCAGCGTTCGTGGATACTAAAGGCAGTCGTTTATGCTCTGAAAATTAATTCGGTAGAAAAGGACAACATTGTTTTAGGCATATGGCTGACATTCACTTCTCCTCTCAAGACAGATAACCTAGTAACTATGCAGAAGGCATTTAAGAGCTTCCCTTTGTGTTTTACGGAAAACAAACATTTTAACATTACTGTAATTATTGTAAAACCTTTCTATAAAATGCACACCAGTATATATAATAAAGATTGAGTGAAAGGCAACAGGCCATTTATCTAGCTAAATCTGCAAAATTAAAGTGCTAGCTTGTACTGAATAAATATATACAGAAACACTGAGCCTGGGCAGGGGCATTAATTATTTTTACTGCTATTAGTCTGCAGTGCCATTTGTGTGACCAAGAAGTGACTTCTGGCTTTCTGCAAGGCACTGTACTAATTTATCTGATTTTTAAGACCACAGCAAGGTCACTAATGTCTGTTCCCCATCTTTCAAGAACGTGAGCTCTCACAAACAGCTGCATTGGGAAGGAGCGGAGCAGAGCTGCCAGGCGTGTGTACTGGGCAGGAAAGCAGACAGTGGTGTGAGACTGGGATTCAATGGAGTGCTTGGCTGTGAAGGCAAGCGTATGATCAGTCAAGTAGGCGGCGAACAAGAAGCCACATATTTTCAAGTATCATCAGCACTATTTTACACATGAATGGCTGGAAGATAAAGTTTAATTAGGTATGTATACAAGCAACCATGACAGTTATCATCTCTATACTGCAACTTTTTCCACTTAAAGCACATTTTGCAATGCAGCTAAGGATTTCTTAACTAACTAACTTCCCAATGCCCTTAACATCATTAAGAGGAATACCAAGATTAATGGCAGCTAAAAACCACACTTAAAACTCACCCAGGCAGAAGTGGGCCTTTCTTCAGAGGCTTCCATACGCTGAAGCATTCAACACAGGTGATGTTGCCCATGACAGTAAAGGTGCATGCTCTTTTTCAGTATGCTACATGCAGGACTGTGCGAATATGGATTATCGGCAAGTTGTGATAATTTACCATTTATTTGTTATCTCATTCACAAAAATCTTGCTCCTATTTTCCCGAGATGCTCTGATGTATGCTGTGCTGCACCTGGGTAGTAGCTTACAAAGTAATTTTACCGGTACATGGCAGACTATCCCAGGGCAAAGGCAGAAATCAAGAGATTGCTTTTTTCTGTTGCCTTGATATGGCTGCATATGTGTCCTGGATTAAAATGCATAGCACACATATACTGTTGTACGTGGATAAATACGGATGGAGCGATCATACCCCTAACATAGGACTGAGGGTCCCTCACCTTAGTGTTCTTAAGCTGACATTCGCACCACAGAGATGTGGCAGGGAAGTAGGCTTTCGAGTCACCTTCATCCTCTTTCCCCACAGGTATGTTTGAAGGAAACGGGAAAGTGATCCCACATTGGTTACATGCTAGAATATAAAACTGAATGGGGGAGAAAATGATCTAGTCTTTATGCTTGCCTTTTCTTTTACAACCAAGAATTAAAAATACATTCAGATTATTTCACATTTGGAACTGTAATGTTAAAAAAAAAGGCAAGCAAATTGCACCTGCTAGGTCAAGCTTCCCATCCACCACCCCAGAAAATCACCAACCCAAATGTCACTTGTCTGTGTTGGTTCTCACAGAAGGCAAACCGTATGTTACATTCCCAGTGTCCGTGCATTTCTGCAGCTTCCAAATAGCTGGCTCCCCCAAACTGCTTTTGGCCAGATTTTGGTTCTCTTCCAGCGCCAAAAGGCAGAGGGTAGGAGATATCCTGCTGTTACTCTCCTTTCATTTAGAAAATGGAGAGGTTGTCTGGCTGCCAACCTGTCAGTGCAAATAAGTCCCCTCTGCAGACCTTATCAGATGAATCCCAGTGTGAAAACTTTTTGCATATGAATTGCTTTGGAAGGAATGCTCGACTCTTTTCAGAACAAATACGGAAAAGAACAAAATAAAGGAAATGAAAAAGTAAAGAACCTGCACTGAAAGGTCACTTCGGAGGGACAAAAGTCCACACGGCTTCTTTCTCCTGTTCTCTTTCTTTCTTTGCACTTGGCGCCCCAGCATCTACATGCTGCTCCCCTAACTGCAGCGGGCTTAGTCACCACAAGCCTCATCAGTGTACGATTAATTACTCCTGTTAATCAAAGCTGAAAAGCTGAAGGAACTAGAGCGCCCAGCAGATCGGTAATGGAAATTGGTACTCTCATCAGTGCCAGAAGTCCACTGACAGCCTAGGTGAGCAAAGACGGGAACAGCTCACAGCTACTGATTTTCAGCAGCCTAGGCAGAATGGCTAGGTGAAGGGAGTGTCAGTCTGTAGGAGAAGTAACGCTTATCCTGGAAAATCACCAGCACTGCCAATGGTAGCCAGGACTGTTGGTTATATTAAATCAACATTGTTAGTTATGTTATTAAATATTAATCTGAGATATAAAAAATGGGGGGTTCTTCTGGCTCTGCCAGAGACAGATGGTGTAATCAGACGCAAATCACTCCGTTTCAGTTCCTCTCAAATTCCCATCTGTAAACCAGGTAATAATATTTCCAACCGTCCACCTTTTGCAAGCTTGTCTCTCCAGGCAGGCTCCCTGGCCACCTCTCACATTACATATGTATAGCCTCCCGGAGGCTGGCACCTCTAGAAACCGCTGTAATGTTAGAGATGAAGAGACAAAGCACGGAAAGGTCACACGGCTTGCACTGAAGCTCTAGGGTCTCACCAGCTTTTGGTGGTTGCAAAGGGGGAACAGCTTGGGCTAGAAGAGCAAAAGGATAGATTGGATCGCTTTAGATAAATTTTTTGTCTTAAAATCAGCTGACTCCGAAGAGCGCTGTCCTCGGCTGCTAAAAAGAGCTGTCGAGACAGCCACCAAATTGTTATCGGTTCTCTTCGAGGATTCATAGAGCTGAGGGAACGCAACGCGAAGATGGGTGACAGTGACACGGAGCTGTCAAAAACAAACCGCGTAGGACCACGCTTATTTCTGTCGCAGGGGAAGAAGCGTTAGGGGCAGGGGAGAGGCACGGGGTGTCACATTTGCAGATCTCAGCGGGGGTCCTGGCACCGTCACTGTGCCACCTCTGGCCTCTTCCAGCGCCTGCTTGTGGCACTGCTATGGGGAGGGGGCCAGGGGAGCCCCGGGAGCAGGGCAAGGGGCTACAGCCCACGCTACGCTCTCATCCAGCGCGGCGTGCCCAGCTTCACTCACTTTGCCTTTCCCGGCTTCTTCGTTTATGTTGGACGAATACAGGCCTACAGATAGATACCCTAGGTACACCACCCAGTAAAACTACTCGCAGTAGTTGAATCAGAGCACCTTGAAGCAAGATCGGGCCATTAGATAATGAAACGCAACAGTCACAAGTATAGAGCCTATAATTATAATTCCGACTGCGTTACTCAGCCTTTGTCAGAATTTGCCATTCTTTGTCATTGCCTCTTTGTCATTCTGATTAAGAGTCAAGTGAACCAAATGGTTGAGAACTGACAGGTAATTCAAGACCTCAAAAGGGAGTGGCGGACCTACCCTGAACACCTGTGTGAAGAGAAGAGTTAATGCTGCTGAGGTCCATCATATGGTTTGTCTCTTGTTAGGGAAGTCAACTTGAAATAATAGTGGGTCAAAAGTAGAGAAAGCACATGTAAACGTTTCCTCCACATGAACAGAAAGGGGTTTGAAAAGGGCGAAAGGAAAGAAGAGGTAACAATTTCCTGTTAAAAACAAGCACGAGAAAAAAATGACGAAAGGAGAAACCTCAGGAACAATTAACAGGAATAATTAACAGAAAAAGCGCAGGCCTCAACTGAGGTTCTAGCTAAACTTGTGCTTGAGTGATACTCTGACCTGGGGACAGGTATGCATGAAAGAACAGAGATAACAAGTGGGATTAAAACATACAGAAATGCCAGCTCAGCACATGCATCCTTTTTCTGCCAACAGCACTTTAAGCACTCCAGAATACTATTGAAGCCTAAACTCCTGAGTAAAGTTAAGCACATGGTTAAATAGCTTGCTGAATTGAGATGAGCTGATGAGATGTGATCCCAGAATATAATAACTGACGGACAGGGAAACTTTAAGTTTAGGCAGTCATAGAGAAATCATGTTCTTTATGCTCTTGAGAGATTCCTGTACCGTGTTCATTTTTGTCTTCCTAAGTACAATTCTGTGATAATAGAAAAATAAAAAATACAAGGCAGGACCGCACTCAGACTCTGGGACCGCTCCCCTTCTCTCAGTGAAAAGCCCCTGCCTGTAGGCATTTCAGGTACCCGTAATTCAAATCACTTTTCCCAGATGGATGGTAAGGCAGGTGAAGTGACACTGGCTCAGCAGAAGGCCACCGGGCGAGGTAGTGCCCAGCACTGATTGCAGCGTGGTGTCCTGTCCTGAGCTGTTGGGACAGCTCAGCAGTACCACCCCATCGGAGCTCAGACTTGGAGTCCAGCTTGCTTAAAGGGCAGCCGTGGATTTTCTTGTGCATCTCTAAAGACCTTACTGTGTAGCAAGTAAATAATAATAGATTTAAGTAACAACAGGAGATTGCTAATATTGAATATGAGGCTGTTGAGTTTCACAACTGGTTGAAGTCTCTCACCTGTACTGAAGTCAAACATTAAGCCAGATTTTAGCACTGTTACAACTTTGAAACACAAAATAGAAAGTACTGCGTGTGGAGCAACCAGCCTGACAAGTTACTGTGTAGGGAGCAAAGTCTCTTATTGCCACACAAAAAATCAACTTCCCTTTAAGCTCAATAGCAGATACAAGTGATTTGTGTTCCCTAATTTGTTTTGTTTCTCTGGACATATTGCCATTTTGTATTTTTCTATTTGATCTTTGACTCTTTTAAGGCTGACATTTCTTTTTGGTAGTTTATGCTAATTTGTTACACTGTATTTTACTTGGGTAATAGTTTAATAAAGTCTTTAAGAAGCTAGTGATTGACACAGATCATGAGGCAGCAGGGAGATTAGCTTTCTGCGGCAGTCGTAGGCTCACACCGACTTACCCCATGGTGGGGAAACTGCCCGAGCAGAGTCAAGCTTGGATAGCGATGGACAGCAGTAACACTACAATAATGCCTGTTGATGGTGATAACTACAGTACTCTGGGAGAGAGGAGCCTATGCTTTCCAGGATTTTGTGATCTCATGGTGCCTTCTTAGCCATAAATTATTAAGAAGTTGTAGAGAAAGAAAACATGAGAAAAGGGACACTGTTGATGGGTTACTGTTACTTTTTTTACTATGGACAGCCCTGTCCATTAAAATAGAGACTTGATGCTGAACAGAAACAAGCAAGCTGATGTCTGTAATACAGTAACTGCCAGCATGGCATCCACTAGGAATTCATAAATCCGTATGTACGACATCTAAGTCATAAAAGAAAGATTAGTTTTCATCACATCTCTCCTAACAAGATAATTTCAATGGCTAATTATTTGCTAGCACGTTTGCCACAGGCATCACAGAATTTACGTTACTTCTTTCAGCCAAGACTCCCACAAACACATATGGCAAGCTTTGTACGTGATACTACATCTCATCTGCAGGCCAGGACGGGTGAGAACAAAGCTTTCAGAAATAGCTATTGATGTGGGGTGCTAAAGCACTCAAAAATAAGAGCATGAATACTTGCAGGTCAATGAAAGAAAATTTTGGCCACCAATACAAGTAGTTGAAAAAAAAATGCCTGAGTGCAGGATCTGAACTTCAACTGGAAAGACTCAGTGATTAAATGACTCCACAGCAGACAGGGTCAAACTGTTCCTAGTCCCCCTCCAAGGGAAAATGACTTTCCCTTCTTTGGGAGGCCTCTGTAAAGGATACGTGGGAGATGCCGGACTGATCTCTCACCCCGGGGAAAGACAGCAGGAATGAGGAGGGCTGTGGTGTGCCTACACTGATGTGAAACCATGGGTCCGGTCTTCCTATGCATGGTGGGGACCACTAACTGGGAAACACCTGTGACACTGTCTTCACAGAGGGTGCAAAGGCTGTGCCAGAAGGGTACGTCGTCCTTCAGCAAACGGCACCTTAACCTGCTGCTGCCCAAACTGGGCCACTTGCATTGCTCTCCACCCCTGCTGTCACTCAGGGGCTAAAGGAAGACTCTCACCACTTCTGGGACGTGACAGCAGCAAAGCAAAGGAGAGGGACATCTGTTTTCTTTTGCGAGGTATTGGCTAGAGAGGAAGAGAGCAGCGAGCACCAGCTGAAACACCTTCACATCAGGACATCAGCTAGCAGCCAGCCTGTTTCAGCTCTGGTTTTGTGACTGGACCTACCCACGGTTGCTCCATCTGTACTTGTTTGACTGCCCATTTGGCTAATCCCAGCGCTGCTGCCCAGACTTGCTGCCCGTCAGTGAGCACTGTGTTGGGAAAGCACCAACTTAGAGGGATTTTATTGAATTCGGCAGGATTACAATGCGGGGGTACCAGTGAAGAGGAACTCAGCACCAGTCTTCTTTCTACCATTTACTGTATTTACTTTTTTCAGTTTGTCTTGGTCCTACCTGTAGCTGTAACTATTTAGATACATTTACAAATGCTGGTCCAGACTTTCAGCCAGCCCTTTAAGACCTAAAGGGTTATTCCAACCTAATGAAATTCTCCTTTCTCTATAGAAAATTACGACCTTCTATCTGTTCACCTGACAACTGTGACACCATAAACCACTGTAAGTGAAGTCCAGGAGCAAGCCTGACACAGAGATCGGCTTTTGTACTCCTCTCTATCAAGACAAACTACAGAACCAGAGACCGGTTTTGCAGCTAAGAACTAATGTAATTTCTCCACTGGTTCTGTCGTTCTGTTCAGCGCTACGTTTCCTTAACCTGTATTAGATTGTTCAACAGAATGACTTCTCTTAATGGTGTCTGCCAGCTAACTGGTACCCAGACCAAACTTCCCGTAGCAGAGCATCTCTATACTCTGTGTGAGCATTTAATCAGTTCCCCAGCCCATAATGACAGCGTACCATCAGTTCTGGTACCCAAAATCTGAGAAGTTTCTGCAATGAGAGAAACGTTATAAATATCATGCATTAAATATAAGTGGTGAGATCCAGAAAATATTGTGCAGTTTTTTGCTCGACCATCTCCTTGTTATTCCCAACCTGGAATGCTATGAAAAGTGATAGCCGAGCCAGTCCCCTGTGGGACTGCAGTCTTTAATTGGGAATGGGACCGCTTTCCTTCATAGCTGTTCTGGGAGGAGAGAAAGCCCCAATTCAACTCTTGCTTTTCCCCGACTGAGCCACAAAGAGAAGGGAGCCAGGCTAAACAACAATAGCTTCAATCAGCCACACACGCTGATTTTTTTGCTGCGCAGCCAGAAGAGGAGGGGTCTGATTGGCATTCAGACTTTGCAGCATCTCACTGTGGGAGAGAGGTCTTCTGCAGTCATTACTCTCCTATGGTGCTTGTTATTGACAGCACTTTCGACTGACTCTGGCAGAGAATAAAAGTATCCCTCTCAGTAATATCATTCACTTCCCCCGCTTGCTGTTCCCCCTCTCTGTGCCTCATCCAGAGCACATGTGCAGCTGACACAGAGTGAACACGGTGACCTCCTCTGAATATGCATAAATGCTAAGGATCGTCTTTTTTTCGCTCTGCTGCCATGGCTGACTGAAGCAATAGCTTGGCCAGTGTTTTGCTTATGAAAGAGTGCACTAGTTTGCAACTGTTAGTCCACAGATGGTCAACTTCTGAGCCTGGCATCCAGACCTCATATTTAGTCTCACAAGTAATTTAGAAAGCATATAGTTAAAACTAATGAGGCACCGAAGTTCAAATAACCTGCGCCTGCTTTTATTTTCTTACCACAGTTTGGGAGTTATGTCAATATATTGAGCATGGAGTAGAGACGATTTAAGGGAAGAGAAGATTAATGTTACCAAATGATTTTTTTAGAATTTAGCTCTCTAGCGCTTGACAGTCAGAGTTTGCATGACTGAATTGTACTAGATGTGAACACAGATTAAAGAACAGGCTTTATGCCCACTGGAGCTATGTATATCCAACA
This sequence comes from Aquila chrysaetos chrysaetos, assembly GCF_900496995.4. Lineage (NCBI taxonomy): Eukaryota > Metazoa > Chordata > Aves > Accipitriformes > Accipitridae > Aquila > Aquila chrysaetos. Next base: position 56,093,111 of record NC_044005.1, read on the forward strand.
CTGCTGAACTTCTGCAGGTTATACACATGAAAAAGGGGGATTCGCCATCTCCGTTCCTTTAAAATCACAATGGGGGCTCCTTGCAACAATAAGAGTAAACATAATTAACTTTGCTCATGATTGTTGAGCACAATGCTCTTTAGTTGCTTTCTGCTTTTTAGCACTTATGATCTTATCTCAAAGCATTTTCTTGGTCCATGAAAAGTTAAAGGCTCGCTTTTTAGTTTTAAGAGAAACTGGCATATTATTTAGACTTTCAGACTAGAATTTTTCAAAATAAACATGAGAGTGATTAAAATACCAGAAGAAACAGTACTGCAGAATATGGAGATAGCTCTGCTGAGGCTTATTTGCTCTTCTGCTAGTGATTGCTGGGAGGAAGACAAAGAAAATGGACAGTGCCACTGTCTGATGAGTATGTTTACACAGGATTTACTTCAAGGACCTTATAACACAGAAAGAAGATTTCACTTAATCACAGACAAAATTTTAAGAAATCAATAAGTCAGTGAAGTCTTTGGGAACGTCACTGTACATTCATGATTCATGCTCTGCCTTCCTTGCAGAGTTCAAACCGTTCTCAATTCATCTTTATATTGCTCTCCTCCCCCTTTTATCAGAGAAATTCCTACATTCTTACATTCATTTCATTTGTCCTTGTATTCCTACTAGTAAGCTCTCACTGTCCGTTGGCCACCAACTCCTTGGCTGTTTTAGCTGGAATAATGCTTCCTGTAATCACCAGTGCCACAGACAAACAGGGCTGCAACAACTTCACTCTTCTTGGGCCTGTGATGCTGATTGCTTGCAACAGGTCTCCTGTAAACACCACCAAACACCCAATTCTCAGCCAATACAAACCACTGTAGCTGAATTAGGGTAAGTGTTGATTTATACTAGTTAATTCATACCTGTCCTGAAGTCCTAAACAAAAATCCTCCTGTAAGCAGCCAGAATAACAATAAATTTTTCCTCTGTAGAAGCTTAAAAAAAAAAAAAAAATTCTAGGTTTTCATTATAGCTTGTTTGTCATTACTGTCAAAACCTTGGAGCTTTTGTAAGGAGAAGGTAGTTTAACAGAATCAAACACAAGAATATCACAGCCCACAGCAGGGATGAACAATCAGAAACCATCTCTGGTCAGTATTACTGCCAAGAACAGACCCGTGTCCTAAAGAAATGAAAATAGTTGGCTGCCCGGTAAGAGATAGAGAATGAAGCGGGCAGATGGAGAAAGGGAGGAAAAGAGGGGGGGGGGAAAAAAAAAAGGAGTATTTGTAAGGGCTTGCGTCAGGAAATGGAGGTAAGGAATTGATCAGCACTGAGATTTTCAGTGAGCTTTTAGCAAACCTGCTACTACCTCACAAGTAGTTAGATAAGGGAAAAAACCCAACTGAAAATAAAACCTCAACTTTGCTTGTTCTACTGACAGTTCAGTGAAAGAGGAGTTGCTGGCACAGCTTTGTTCTCACAAAAGAAGTGAGGATCTGGTTCTGTAACTGTGACCCCAAGAGACAGTTGTCCTCAGAATCAGCACTGCAAGGTCCAGATTAGATGCCCGAAGTGTTAGCCATTACTTCTGAAACACTTGGGAACTTGGAAAAAATTAAAAAAAAAACCCTTAATAAAAATAAATTAAAAGTAACAGACAAAATCTTTACAGATAGGAGTGTTCGTTACCAATGCTAAAAGTAATTTAAAAATTTAATAGAGAATTCAGTACGTATTCTGCTGTAACCATTACACCGCCTTAGAAATCGGTGTGGTATAGCAGCCATGTAGCATTTCCTCTGCTTTGGGGCAAACAAAGAAAAAGTGTGTATTAGTGCGAAGTTCTGTAAATAATCCTTGAGAAGTGATAAGAAATTAAATAATTCATGCTTTAGTCCATTGTTAAGTATGTAACCCAAGGGCATGCGATGTCATATCATGCATGGCTGCACAGCACGTGAGTTGAAAGAAGCTGCTTGCAATTTATATTTATGGAAAAATAATGTATTACAATGCAAAAAGTTTAGAAAATTATTTTGCTTTGACACTGCACTCTGAAGTGTATCTAATTTTCACTATTTTGATGTAGCTCATGATTTAAATAAGGTAACGAGCAGATTTTTTTTAAATGTGTGAGCAACCTTAGACAAGAACAAAAAAAGATTTTGTACTGAAGAAAAAAAAATTAAAATTTCAGGAAAATTTTTTAAGGGTATTTGGGATTGAAGAAAACATTATTTAAAGTGTTTTGATTGTTAATTTGCTCAAGCATTTTAAAACACAATTATACTATTTTTAAAAAGTAAAGCCTTTCACATTTAAGAAACCAGAGTTTCATTTTGAAAAACGTTGAAAGAGTATTCTTGGACTTTTAAAGAATTACAGTGTGAAACATTTGAGAAAAATGACAAATCCCTAAAACATTTCACTGCTGCCAAGCAATATTTTCTTTGTAAAACACTGCATGCACAAAACCATCCCTTAGTTCTACTTACAATTATTTGATATTTCCCTTAACATACAGTTTCTGGCATCAATTCATTTTGCTTCTATTGCAACCTCCATTAAAACCTGAACCCAAGCACTCACTTCATACAGCAAAGCTTGAAAACATGGTTTACATGCATTCTAAAAGTTAAAACCTGCTATCAACCAAAAGGCATCCAAAATGCATTATTCTTAGAATTCAGGGGGGTTTTGTTTGGGTTTTTGTTTTGTTTTGAGGTCAGTTGCACGGTATTTGAGAAGTTAAGGCTGACAAATCTGGTACCATAAACACAACAGAAATATAAATCCTCTGTTTCCTCAGGCTATAAATAAGAGTTACTGCGTAAATGAATTATACCCTGAAGTTTCTAAGAGAAACAGAAATAAGCATCGCTTTCCTAGAAATCATGACCTTTGGGAGCATTGGTAGTGATCACTATCGTATCAATAAGTTTCTGTACAATAAGAACTTTTTCAGGGGAAATAAACTCTATTCAAAACCAAATACCTTTGAACTGAAACAAAGCTAAATTCCAGAGTTAGTTCTTCAATTCATATTTTAATCAAAGAACTCAATGAAATATAGAGAAGTGAAAAACAATTTGTAGGTATATAAATAAAATTTGAAATGTAATCTAACAAGCAATACAAACAAAACAGATCTACAAAATACTACTTCTCCTATACAGCTGCAAAAGCAATTTTGTTTTTTACCAGAAGGAAATGAAGGAGCTGCTATTTAAGGCAACACCTGCTTATATCTTCAAGTGCAATTTTTCATTTGAATTGTTTCTAGTCACAGCTGATTGTATTCAAGCACACAGAAGTAAATTAAACAGGTGAACAGAAGTAACTCAGCCTCCAAAAATCAGTATGTGCAAATTCTTCTTGTAATTAGTGTCAACTGAGGAAAAAAAAAAAAAAAAAGGGTTGGCTGAAGGAGATTTTTAAATCAAGGGTCAAGACTATTTGTTGCCCAATGAAAAAACAATCATTATAGGATAACTGTGATCACTTCTATGATGAAGATGACTAAGCCAAAACTCTGAGTAATCCCTGTGAACAGAGCAGCTAAAGAAAACTAGTGTCAATAAATGATCAACACAGCTTTTAATGAGAATGTTAAAAAACAAACAAACAAATTTAAGGCCTTTTTTTTTCTTACCTAAAAGGGACAGTTCTTCTCTGCTGAACAGGTGATTAATGGACCTGTCACTAGAAGATGAAGGCTGCATTTTGGTAGAAGATACAAGAAACCAGGCCTGGTCACAGCCTTGGGACTGCCTTTCCTGCTCCCACACTGCAGGATCCTGCTCACACATATATCAAATAGAAGATGAATCTTCTTCCTGATAAGAATAACCCTAGCTGATCCCAGACTTCATGCAGGAGGAAAAGTGCAAGCAACAGGAAAGATGGAGCAAGACTGACTTTGCCACGGGACAGCTTATGCTGCAAGGAAGGCATCTTCTTCCTCCGCTTCTGTGCTGGGAAGCAGCAGGGGTAGCTACGAAGTTCTGGGAAACTCTTCTAATGTGAAAGCTTCTGGATCCAAACTTCTCCTGCCTTAAAGCCCCCTTACTGGACACTATTTTGCCTGTGTGGTGTTATGTGCTTTATAACTCAGGATGTGAAGAACTCTATTGTGCATAACTTTCTTATTATACAATTACATTATATAAATTTGCACTGCAGTAACACAGAAGTCAAAGTGTTTTACACCATTATTTGAATAGCCTGCTCCTTTGCATTTCACACACACTTGCATTCCCTGTCTGTTAGATTATGACATATTAATCTATTTTTGAATAAAGTATTTCCAGTTGCTTGGTCAAACAAGCATTTTTGACATCTATTGCAAAAACAAATGCACTTACTTTTTAAAATTCTATCTGTTAGATAAGCAACATTTCTTAGATGTCTATAATCTAAATTTTCAATGGGAATAGCAAATTTTATTGCTTTAGTCTCAGAGAGCTTTAACTGATGAGACAGCTGTAAATGGAAACCCATGCACAGAACCTTATGCCTAGTGGAGCGAAGGTTGTCCAACGATCCACTACACAGACAAACAGAAAATGCTTTTTTCTCTGTGCTCATAAAAATTCATAGTATATTAAGCAGCTATTCTACAACCGAACTCCAAAAAGAAGCTGCCAAACTGCAAACCATTAATAATCCTAAAGGAAAGTTTCAGAATATTCTTTGCAATGCAAATATGCATGAACTGTAAGTCAATAGTAACTGTCTTCTGGAGTCTGTCCCTTCCTGTTTATAACCATATCGCATCTGGTTCAATTACAGCAATTGCTTTCATAGAACACCTGTCTGAGAAACAGAGCTGGCTTTAATAAGCATTTTGTCTTGGAAAACTTAGATGGGCTGCTCTAGTTTGCTCTTCATTTCATCTCCTCTCCTCCACTACTTTTCGTCTCTCAGCTTAGACTAACTGCACCACATAACAAGCTTATGGAGAGAGCTCGCTGTCTCTCTCTCAACCACAATTTGTTGACTTCAGTATTGAAGCGCACAAGGAAACTCCCCCAGAAGTGCCTAAAAACAATTAGGGTATTGGCTCTATTGGGAGGCCCTGAGGAGTTACAACATATCTTAGCATGAGATCAATTTATGGATACTTAAGTTGTAATGAACCAGAAATTGTAGAGAAAAATAAACAATTTTAAAATCTTTAAGCTTTTGGAGCATGCTTTGAAATGAGAAAATGTCCGTCCTATTTTCCAAGCAGCAGAGTACTCTATGATTGAAGAATAGGCTTGTTTCTTGAGAAACGCTAAAAACTGCTTTAAAATTAAATGATCCCATGTAAAAAGCCCAAAAGCAGAACTATATTAAGCTTGGAAACAGCAGGGGACAACCCTCCATCCAGCACAGAACCAATACTCAGTAAGAGCTAGAAAACTCTAGGTAATAGAGATGAAGGACAAAATTTGATCTTTAGACAAGCTGTCAAACAAAATCTCATTAAATCCACAAGCACTGAAAGAGCTTGAACAGTAGACATCACAGCAGAGGAAGAAATGGTACTAACCACAAGCATCCAGCAAATGCACTGAAGTCAAAAGTTCAACTTTCCCTTATAAATTTGGCTGTGATAATACCGATCATGATGTGTTCAGAAGACTAGTAGCATCACAAATATATTTATGTTTTGGATTTGGCTTTCTGATTTTTCTGATGCAAGTAGCCAATCATGACTGAAGAGACGATGTGCTTAAGAAACATGTACCAGTAGTTTCAGATACCCAAACAAAATTAACCAAGATTAGGAAGTGCTGAAAGGCCCTCAAGTATGGAAGGCAGACTGAGTGTTATGAAAGCATTTATGCAACTAAGCAATAACCTCGAAAGTCAGAAATCTAAAAGACACCGACTATGTTCTTTGATATATTTATCACAACCTTGTGCAAAATACTGTAAAGATGGTGCTATTAAATATAACAGAAACTGAATTCTCACACAGATCTGTTTTATCTGGGAGATTTAGAAGCATTCCTGAGGGGGCTATGTTGGAAACTGCTAAATAAACAGCCAAAGATGAAAGTCAACTGCTTGTTTCTTCAGACAGTCCCTGCTTCCTAACTTTCCTTGAATAAAAGTTATAAGAAAGTTCTCATCGTTGAAATGTCCACTGGACTAGTTAGAAGAACTGGGCTGTTGGTGGCAAATACAGCTTTAGCTCAAAAGGATTAAAAAAGAAAAATATTAGAAACTGCCCAGATTTTGAGGCAGTCTCCTCAACGTGGGTAAATTAAATTGACTGCCTAAACACGAGTTTTGCGCTTGAAGCCATCTCACGCCGAGCTGTGAAGAGCGGAAAAGACGCTGGGTGCTTAGGGAGGCTCCACGGGAGCTGTTTTATTTCCACCCCTCAACTAAAAGCGACCTCGGAGCGGTCCAGCCTGTAGATCCAGGCAGCAGCCGGCCAGCTCCCCGGGAGCAGGGGAGCCTCCTTCCCTCGGCCCCTCTCCGGCGGGGCAGCGCTTGGCCCCGGCGGTAGGGATGCAGAAAGCCGCCTCCGAAACTGCTGCTCGGCCCTGCCCTTATGGGGCTCGTACAAAACGGGGGGGCCGCTATCGCCTGAACTGCGGCTGGGGGTGCTGTCAGGGTTGGTGGAACAGATTGGGTCATTTTCTGCCTCTCACCTTTTGCTTTGTTTAAAACAGGCCTTTAATTTCCTTTCAAATTGAGTCATCAGTAGTGACTTCTTTTTCCTCCCTGAAGTCGTTAGATTATTAATGTGGGAAGAATGCCCAAGACCGATAGGCAGTCATTCCAGGCAGCTTAATTAAATTTAATTTTATTCTGGTTGGACGATGAACATTGACCAATTTGCTTGCAGTTAGCTCCTGGCCTGTTTCACTCCTTTCAAATGCCTGCTCGCTAGCACAGTGAATCTTCCTTTGGCTATTAACGCTACAAGGAAATACCCATTTTGTTTTTGTGAACACCCTGTTCTCACCAGAGTTAAACAGCAGCATTGAGGTTGGACCAGCTGACTTGCACTAGGGGTCCAGAAACAGCAGGAAACACCATGAGATGGTGGTGTGGGCCAACTGGGCAGGATGCTAGAGACGTGGAGTGACGCCCGACGGGAGCTGCCATCCGGACTCCTCTCCACAGGGCACAGAAGCAACCTAGAAACGCGTTGCAAAGCGGGCTACGTTTTCCTTAACTGCGGGACATTTCTCCTTTCTACTCACCAAGGTACTGTAAATGACAAACAAGTTGCATCTTCTCTGCCCCAAAATATTGTCCTGATCATAGACTAATATTAATTCTATAAAACAGCACGGAACACAAGGCAATAAGGAGCCGATCTGAATAATCTCCTACTGAGAACACCGTAACACTGGAAGAAGCAGCACACCTTTGATTTGCAGAAGTAGTCCCCAAACTCTTTGAATCCAGTTCTTTCTTGCTATTTATTGCCTAATTTACACCTGTATTAGCACAGAAGCCAGCAGAGTCAGATTAGAGAAAGTGAGAGAAGAACAGGAGTTTTATGACCTTGTTTTCCATTAGAGAACCCTCTAAGGAGAGCATGCAAGTAAGTACCCACAGGAGAGGAAAGCTGTAGGATCCCCTACTTTTGTTCAGAAAGAGCACTCACTAGAGAAGACTAAAATGCTTGGCTTTATACAGTGCCCTTAAGCATTATTACTTATTATCATTTATGTGATTACAAGCTGTGTTCACAGCAATAAAATAAGGCTAAGCTTGGGTAGTATTAATAGCCCAACTAATTACACTACTATAAAAGGTTTATGGGTGGTATAAATTTCAGTATTATTACTACCATGCCATGACACTGGCTTTGTCTAAAGGAAGGCGTTACAAAGCCAATCTCCATGTGCTCTGTTTTCGCTCTAATTCGTAAACAATTAGTGAAGACAATAGGATATAGGAACATTCCCACCTGGCTGTAGGGCCAACTTAAGTCATGTCTAATCCTGCAGCTACAGGAGGAAAGCATTATCACTCTGGATCCCTGTTTGAAGATGGAAAAGACCAAAAGGTTTTTTTCTCATTTCTACGGTCATTTAAAATTCCAGCGGCGTGCCTTCAGCTGTGCCCAACCTTGTCAGACATCAAGAGCAATCTGAGATATTCAACTGGAAAATTAAAAACTCTCTAATCTTCTACTTTGTGAATTTGTTCTTACTAATAGAGAGACATGACCCTACTATTATCTAGACTCGGAAATGGCAGAAGATCTCTTTAGGCAGGATACACACCAGCTTAATGATATTGCTTTGTGGAATACTTCACAGGTTCTAGGTCATATTACAGATAAATTGAGAAATCTCAGAATGATGCTCTTTGGTTTTAGCAAATCAAGATTCTTTTAGCTCTTTGAGTAAAAGAAGGCAGGAGAAGGCAAAATATTATGGAAGTGAACCTCAAAGTGTATATGTGGTATGAGAAAGAAGGATCTGAATACGTTGAATGTTGTTCTACCACTTTCTATACCAAAACAGAGCTGTAAAAAATGGATAGTTGCTATTTCATTCAGTAGGGGAAGCAGTCTTCCAACAAGCTAGGTATACTTGCCAGTGGGGCATTTGAACCAAGCGGAAAGTGTAAAATGGAAACACAGGAGTGCCTCTTGATCAGGTGGCTTTTCTTCCACGTTACCACGGCAATTGAGCTTTCTAATATGATGGATTTAACAAGGCAACTGGGAACAGCAGGGAAGGAGGGGCTGCTCACTTACTGGAGTCAGAAGACGAAAGGCAGTCTGCCAAGGCCAGACAGAAAAATATTGATGGTGATCATCCAGAATCAGGAAATGAGGATTCATCTGTTACTGGAAGGAACACATTGCCACATACTGCTGCTGAGTGGGAGGGCGAGATGGTAAAGTCATTACAGCTGGTTTTAGAAATGAACGACTGGGCCCATTGCTGGGGCATCGAGCCACTAAAGACTGAAAGGGAGCTTTTAAATTGGATTGGAAGCGCATGTCATCCAGCGCATAGCTGCATCCACATTGCCCTTTGCGAGACTAAGGCTGCAAGACCTGTAGGGGCTTCTGATACCGGATTCCTGCTGGAGTGCTGGGAATGTGGGAAAACGTGACTACTTCGGTATGTTCCTAAGAGTTTGTTCTACAAGATAACCGTCAAAAGTGGCAAATAGCACCTTGTCCTCCTCATAGGCTGTACTTGATGCCAGTAGGCTTTCTTCCTTTAACAAGCGGAGGGAGCGGACAGCCGCCGTAACAGGTCGTAAGGAGGCTGGGTGCTTTTGGTGGCACGGGACTCCTCTGCGCTCGTTGAAGGCTCTACAGTCTGTTATACTCCTAAAAGCCGGGATCAGTGGGCAAACTGCTATGCATTGGGCATAATACTAGCAGCACTGTTCACGATAATCTTTTCTCTGGCTTGTCACTACTTTCTCTTGCTCTGGCTAAGAAAAGCACAGGCAAATGTTGCCTCTTCTTAAGAGCCGCAAACTTCTGAATCTATCCCTCAGGCATGTACTGCTCTCAGTACAGCCAACCACAAACATTCAAAAATTTCTTTCAATGAGATATCTCATTCAAAATTTGAGAGCGAGCTTTGAGAATCACATTATGCTGAACATACTAAACTTGAGATTAAAAATAAAAAGAATTTGAGATTCCACGTTTGAACACTTTTCTTTGCAACCGTGTAAGAAACATAGTTCTTGTAAAACTCAGAGGAGATATTCTTAGTTGATAAAACTAAATGAGGGTTTTAAAGAAAAAAACAGAGATATATTAACATGAATCCCTTTAAATTACAAAAGTGTTCTATAAAAGTTGGCAGCACTATTCTGCACAAAGCACAATCTTTGGCAGTTCGCTTCACTACCTCTGCTGATTTTCCTTCCTGTCCACAGCAGAGAAACAAGAATAAGATTATACTTTAAACAACTTCTTCAGTGTTATACACTGAATCAAAGCTAGAAATAGAATTTTGACACTTTAAATGTGTTGTGTAATATATTTGAACATATGGGGTCTAAAATAAAATAGCTTTTAAAGGTACTCAGCTACCACAGTAATGGATGGATGGACAGATAGATAATCTGTGTGCTTTTGATGTGATTTACTGCCTTCCAGGAACCTCTGCTCTCCAGCATTGAAACTACAAATTCCCTAAGACTCTGTGCTTGACTAAACTCTAACCACAAGGGGCATACCTTTCAAATATAACTTCATTGGTTTTATTTCCATGGCAGCAGCTATGAAAAGGTTATCCTGCTCAGACTAACTGCACCAATTTCATTTGTGATGAAATGTTTAATCATCAAATCTCTATAAGTTACTATTTATATTTACTATAATTCAAAAAGATAGAGATGCAAATTTGTCTGTGTTACTAGAGCACATAGCTCAAAAGCTGATCAGAATCTTCTGCACTAATAAAATGCCTGACTTCAAAATAGTCTATGTTTTCTCAGAATTCATCTGTATGAAAAATTCTCATTACAGCTTAAACATAAATCAAATCCTTGTGAAATTTCATTCAACTTCTGCCTGTATTTTAGATATAGATGTAATCCATTATTGATATAGTGAAAATGCAGCTCTATAGCAGAGAAACACCTCGTAAAATGCAGGTTCTTTTCCTTTTTCTCTTGCTCTATACTACATACTTCTCTATACTATGATTCTTTCAGACAAAAGCCCTCAGAAATGACCTCAGAATTCAGTCTTACTGTATCATCTCTTTTGATAACAGCATGCCTTGTACAACCTGCTGTTGCTGCTCTGATGTTCATTTCATTTCTCCTCCTAAAAATAGTAAATAAGTTGCATCCATATGAAACTGTATTAGAATAAAATTTGTTCCTGACATGTTAACATGGAGTAGGTGGAAAAGAAGCTATCGCCTTACTCAGAATCAAATGCATCATTTGAGGATAGTTTCAAAGATGTGATCGATTGAGAAGCATTTTCCATCTATAGGCAATATTTGGAATAAATTCCAAAATGCTTATAGGATAAGGCAGAGAAGCAGAGAGTGGAGCTTAACACTACCGAAAGGACTCAGTAAAAAAGAAAATCAGACCATCAGAAACCAGAAGAGAAACAAAGCTTTGGATGGCACTGATAGTAGGGACAAGCAACATAAAAATAATTCTGGTATGACAGGGAAAAATGGAATCTGCAGGGAATTCCTCTGATCACAGATGCAACACAAGGCTCTCAAATTAAGTAGAGGATGAGAACTGCTGTTCGCCAGGCATGCTGACTCACTCAGCTTTCTGCAAGCCTACATCAGTGTTTTGGTCTCAGCTCCCACTGCTCATTACAGCTTTGTTTTCTTGATTTACATGTCTGTCTGTCTGTTCAGGCAAACCCTTCACAGATTTCTTTGTATGCGATCTCCAAAATTGCCCAGAAGGCTACATGAAGATCATATTGTATTTACGTTCTGAACTTAAAATAGTAAATCACTTTCTGCTGTACTTTGCTTTCTGCCCAGTCCATCCAAATCCTAAACGTAAATTCCATGTTCAAACTCATGGCCATCTCTATTTCAGCCTTAATTTAATTCTGTCTTTTCAACTGCAACTGGACAAGATCAAAAGACGATTTTTCTCTGTACAATTGTTCTCTGAGGGAGCCAAGGAGTTAGAAAGGGGTGCCATCAACTCTTGTCCTTAAACTGAGCTACTGCCAAAAAACCCCCACAGATTTGCAGTTTGGATAAGGATGGTCTGCTTTGTAATAATATAAAACCCAAACCTGACTGTCCAAACAGCCAGCCACCATGTAACCATCTGGAGCCTGTGCCATCAGCAAATTCAGACACCCAGAGTGTACGGTAGCACAGCCTGTGCCCGGTTGTTGGGTCTGACAGAGGTAAATCACAGACACATCACAGAATGAGATTTCTACTTCCACATGCTGGAACCAAAATCCTTTCTGTTCCTCGCGGCCATTTCACCACTGGAAAGAGTGGCAGTTCACAGCATTTACAAGAGATGATCACTGAGCAGTGTCACTTTGTGACTGGTGCCATTCTGAGTTGGAAAAACCAAGATCAGTTCTCCAGGATATGTCCTCGAGGAACTACTCCACTGAAGTGCTCCTCTCTGCCGTCCCTTTCCACAGCAGTTCCCCCAGAGAGTCCTTTTCTCAACCATACCAGCAAAACCAGAGTTCCAGCAGTGACATTTCAGTGATACCCTCTTCGCAGTGACATACAGCTAATTGAGTATCACTCTCCCATGCTGGGAACACTTGATGACTAGAGGGGAAGAATGACCTAGGCAGGTCTTGGGAGGGACTTGGACAGTACTGGTGGAAACACTCCTGTGTTTTCTTTACTCAGCAGAAAATGCTGACCACAATCTGTGGGATGCCTGTTTTGTGACTGTACAACTCAGCCACGGGTGCCTGCCACACACCTATCAGCCTGGTGCTTAGGGCATAGCGAATGACCCAATACAACAAAAATAATCCGCTTGTTAAGGATGCTCCTGTGGTGCAGGGGCAGTTTCCAGAGCAAACGTGCGTTTCCTGAGCTTTCCCACCTTGCTGATGTCTGCCAACTTGCTGATGTTTGCCATATTTTCCTTACCTACTAGATGGTACCCTCCTTTGAGAGGAAGCACTGTTTGTTCTTAGCCAAAGACTTACAGAAACGTAAATCGCCCAATCGAACCCTTTGCAAGATGATTTCTTGTATCTATGTATTATCTCTAGAAGGTATGTTTCTAATACTAGTTCTTAGAACTGGTTGGTGATTGCTGATGCGGTGGTTCAATTGGGTCGCACAATGTTCGCTGCAAGTTTAACTTAGGAGGTCTTTTTACTTTTTATGATCATATACTTTTCACTAGGTGATATAATTTTGGAAGAAAGTGAAAAACCCTTTCTCACAATCCTTTAAAGCTCTGAAATACTTATTATCAGTGTATCTATTAAAACACTTACTGCTTTGAAGTTAGCAATGTTAAAAGGTAATAAAAATAATGTGTAATGAAGAAATTAGTTTACTAAATTCCTTGAAATGGAATGGTTTATTCCTGAAAGCCACTCTGCAGCTAAACTGTTGATATGGGATATGATTTTCAGCTGAAAATCACTATCAATAATTTGCTCAAAACTCTTCACTAAAGACATAAATTTTGGCTTCTATGACTAATTAGTTCCAACGTAACAAATATGAAGCTTTGTCTGTGAGACTGCAAAAGGCAATGACAAACATCAGTGCTATTGATCCTGTCATCTGTTTCTTCTTAACTCTACAGCTCTTTAGAACTGCCAATAACCTCTCTCTCAATACCCAGGTTTTCATGAAAAATTCTGCTTCTTTTCAGTGTTGCTTACATCTATAACCAATAATCTGTCAAGTCCATTAAATACTATTCAGTACACAACAGATTAAATTCATAAAACATATTAAACAGAGCTCAAGGAAGTACAAAATAAAAGCAAGAGTGGCAGATATTAATACTATGACAGATATTTTTTTTTTAAGAAATATACTCAAGCAGATTATCACTCAATATTGCAATTAACAGAAGATAGACTGTTCCTTCACCAATACAGGATTAGTGGAAATTATGGAAATAAACACAAGCCTCATCAAACACATGAGAAGAAATGCCTCTGCAATGACTATGACAGAGACAGCTGACAATGAATTTCCATTTTTATTCCACTGTTCTAAATATTAAGAAATAAGGAGATGACATTTCGTCACATTACTGACAAAATATGAAATATATTAACAAGGACTAAAACCCCGAGTCTTTTGTGAAAATTGAGAAGGAAAGTTGATAGAACCTGACAATTTGCACTAAGCAGCTTCCAATTAGGAATGAGTTGCTGCTGTACTATCAGGTGGGTATGTAACAGAAATTGAAGGCAATTGTGAAACTTTTAGGAAGAAACACCCTGTTTAAATTTGAAAGATGTGATTTTCTTTCTTGTGTCAGTTGGCTTTTGTTTATTAGATTGTTTAACTTAGAATTTTAGGTGCATGCACTTATTAACATCTATTTAAATGCTTGTTGTGTACATTTGCTTAGAAATCACTATTGATACAAAGCTGTGCTTTTCTACAGAAGGTTGTTGACACAGCACCTCTACATTTTAGACCCCCCTCCTTTTTCCATGGAGAGGGCTATCACTGTCTTTACTGCTTGACAAATGAAACGAGCACCTTGCTTTTAAATCAAGATTGTTTTTACATCTAGATGATTTTAAAGAAGAATTAATCAGCTGTAAAGATGGCATGTCTTTATGCAGCTTTAGGCATGGATACAATCCTTATAGACAGAGACACTGAAACAACCTATGTATGAAATGAGTCAGCCCTGCTAGAAATGTGTCTATCGTCAAGGCATACTAATGGTGCAATTCTTTCACAGATGCCCTGGGAGTTCCTTGCAATCGTGCATTTCTGTTAATGGAAATGCAAACATATACAGCAAGAAGTAGTGGTGTATACATGTCCAAACTTCTGTGTTGCCTTGTATCTTACGTTTATCTCAATGGGCTGCATTATGAAAAGCTCTTGGTGAGTGTGATCTCTATTTTGAAAAAGGATCCTATTCAGCAGTCATTATATCATTGGAGAAAATACTATCGTAAATACTGTCATTTGTCTTCTTAAAGGCAAGTTGTTCTGAGATACGACTTGAATTCTCTCACCTTGAAACAACACATTTTTTTCTGCAGTGTGCCATATCCTTTAAAGAACAAAGAATCCTACTTTCTTTTTTATCATTTTTATTTTGCTCCATACTTCAGAGAAATATTCTTCTGATAAAGACAGCCTATTTTATATTTTCTAAGCAAACAACGACAGAAGAAACAAACACATTCAAAATCCTTACTAAATTAAAAGTGACTGAATTCCCACATTTCTAATACCCCATTCACCAAAGAAAAAGCAGGTGGTTTTGAGCGTGCAGATCTCAGACTATCACACGGTGCAGATCCACAGGCATTCCCAAGTATTATTATCCATGCAAATCAGTGTTACAGTTGCAGTGTGGGGAGAAAAGTTGAGAAAAGTTTTAGAGTCTTGCTTCTGCTCAGTAACTTCCAGTGATTATTAATTTCCCTATACATCCTCAGTAGGGCACTTTCCCACAGAGAGAGGCAGAGTCTGATGTAGGAAGAGGAAAACACCAGTGGGAAGAGGAACATGTCACTTGGGACGCGACAGTGATATATACCAACCACATTATCATCTAAACAGGAACTAAAATACCAGGGCATACACTGGTTGGTACAATGTGCTTCTCCCTTGATATGATTTCTCCACCTTGGCCACCTGACATGCTGTGGCTCCTCACATACCAGCGTTCAGGAGTGCACTGGGGCAGGACCGTTTCCAGCCTCCGCTTAAAAATATGTTGCACAGTCAGACTTCTGTCTGTGCAGCTGCCTCTGTAACTTCATCTCCTGCCAGCCTGCTGCCCCCTCAGCTAGCTGGTTTTCTTAGAAAGCACTCGACCCGGTGATTTCAACCCAGTGATTTCAACCCAGTGACTGCTGGCTGCCGGGCTCAATGGCCAAGTCCATTCAGACCTCTTATCTCCAGGGACCAGTTCCCAACAAGCATTTCTACAACACCAGGTTTGGCTCAGTGATGAGGGCATCAGAAATTCACTGGAGTCCTTCAAATGTTCCTGCTGCTCTCTTCAGCTTTGGAATACAGTCTTAACACAAAAGTCTTAACACAAGACATCTTTTGTCCTAACGCAAAATTTAACCCATGGTTTTGGCATGCTGTTACAAAAGACTCCATAGGATCGTTCATCAGTGTCCATGCATTCAGGAATTCACCTCAGGGCATGCTTGGGAAGAGGTCACTGGCAACTTGGTTCACGTGGAAAGCATGGTCATGGGCAACCTTCTGTCCCCTTTATGGCATTCCATCTCTTTGAACTGACGTAAAAGCTGTGAGTGGACATGAGATGTTCCTGGTTACACCATGGCCTGTTTCCTATCATACACCTGTCCAAGTAAGCATGAAGCCTAGCTCAGGAACACCTGAAGTCCACTGGGATTTTGAGATGATAAGCAATACAAAATAATACTAAAAATAAATTCTACTGATAATACATGTGGGGGTTTGGATACGTGTATATATATGTGTGTGTGTGTGTGTATATATGTATGTGTGCATGTATATAATTATATGTGTGTGCATGGAAAACCTCTTAGGATCCCTCCATGAGGGCAAACCACTACAGGTCCTTTAAAATGGAGCCAAACCTCTTACGTGCCAAACATAGGAAATAAGGGCACTAACTAGTTGTTCCTCTTGTATGCCAAGCAGCTGAAATCTTAATAGGACACTCAAGAACACGTTCAAACAAAAGATTTCAAATAGCAATGAAAACAAACAGCAGATATCATAATTTATGGTCATGAACATGCAACTCCTTCACTCCTTCATCACTGCCGCAAATCAGTGCAGATCCATTTCATTAAAGCAGTGACAGTCCACCTCTACCCTGGGGTATTAAAACCTCCTTTAAAATTAAACAAAACAAAACCAAATATCAGATTGCAGACAGATAATCAGAGGAGCATGGACAAATTATATTGCGTAAATATTCTAGTAGCTGCACAGAAGCAAGCTCATGAATATTTAACTCAGAAAAGGTACAGATGCATAATTTTCCTTTGAAACCTCATTTGCTATGTTTCTGTAACAGTTACAAAAATATCCCTGTGAATTGACTGTCACTGTCAGATAACTGAAAACTAACGGATAAGTGCTCCTCTGAGACATGCACATGGTCTCTCCCTCCTCTGTGTATTTGGAGCGCTCACTACTTCTGTCAGCAAAGCTCCCACCTTCCCTCAAAGATTCCTCCTCCCATCAGGGAAATGTGTGCAAGAAATGGAGGAGGCTGCTAAATGGCATATATTATCCTTCTCCTTTTCTCCCTAATGCTAAATCAGGAAAGATAAGGTCGGGATTGGTTCTAACAGGGCTGGTCGCTAATGACCCTGAGCTGCTCTATTCAGTAGCGACCTGGGTTTAAAGCATCCTCAGGGTTTGTGAAGCAAAGCTGCAGCCAAAGGGAGACCTAAGCCAAAAGGTGAGTCCCCAGGTCCCTGAATTCTGAGCATCTTCCAGAAGTGACTCGGTGCTTCCGCCTGGGCTCGGTGGCTTATGAGCAGAAGGGAGAGCATACAGCACAACTGCAGCTTTTACACTGAGTGCTAAATGTGTAAACAATTTTTCAGATGAAGCTGCAATTATTATTATAGCACTGTCACCCAGAAATGCAACAGGAGTTCCAAGTAACCATATGCCAATGGCTAACAGCTCAGCCAAATATAAAGGAAAAAACATGCTTACAAAATGGTGGAAAAACATAGGATATTTGTATATTTTTTGCCTGAAAGATGTATTTAGTTATAACAATAATTATATGGATTACCCTGGTAATAATGGAGATGATGGAAGAGGAAATTACTGCTTGTGTTAAATCTTGGTTGAAAATAGAGCTTTTTCCCACTAGCATAACTTTTTATTCCCTTGATTCATGTTGTCTCATATTGCTTATTTTAGAAAAGGCAGTTTAGTTAGATTAAGTTTTATAGCTGTGGCTGTGAGTTACCTGAAGCATCACATATGCTCTTTGCTCTTTCCAGTACCATCTTGTTAACAGAAGCTAATGAAATCAGAAAAAGAAATTGGAGAGGTGGACTATTTCCCATGTAAGAGAAATATACTGCATGTCCAAAACTTCAGAAAGGATGTGATCTTCAGAGGGACTTTGCTGCCAGTCTTGTGTACAGTTTACAACTGGGCTCTGCAAAATGGGATGCTGCTGAGTCTTTGATTTAATGAAAAGTTAGGAAGGCAATCCAATTCACTGCAGGGACTGCTTTCTTCTTTCATTATGATTCTTTTTTAATGAGAAAGACGATCGCACGGATAAACTCTATTCCTCTGAATTCTTACACTAATTACATACAAAGCACCATTCTGGCAGAGCGGGACTTATCTCCTTCAGGCAATACAGTTATCATCTTGTAACCACACTTCAAATCTCCCGTATGAACGCTGGAGCTACGTGTGCTGAATGTGGATCCTGCTACCCCGGCTAGCTGCTTGAATTGGTGAATGTTTAAATATTCAATAAATCACAGGCAAATACTGATACTGCATGAAGTAGCAGAGACAACCCTTGCATTCTGCTTACAGCTGTAGGATCAAGGGTACACTATTGTATCAGAACCATTAACTTTCCTCATTGTGGTGGGAAGGGATGGTTGGTTTTGTAAACAGCACTTGAGATGTTTATGTATTAAGAAGAAGAGCCAGACACATATACTAACACTACAAAGGACAGTTATCCCTTAATTCTACAGAAAATCAACTGTTTGTGATTCAGCTCACACCCTTAAGAGACAATTTGTTATTTGACATACTGTAAGGCAATCTAGGCTAGATAGGGAGCTGCTTTACCCTCAAATAAAATTACTGAGAACCACATTCACCCCTGCACAGTACTCTGATACTGTGGACCAAATTTCAAAGCTTGGTAAGTGCTCGCTGCCATGGTATCGGAGCACTTCCAGGACCGCACCATGCAATGCCTGGCTTCCACACGCTCAGAAGCCTTGGTTCTTTTACCTACAACATCTGTGCCCCTATCTGAACCTGTGGTACAAATACAAACACAGGTAACGGCAGCTGCAGAGATGGGGATGCAAATCAAGCAGCACGATGCACGAGTGTTCAACCTGCACTTCCTCAGAGCTTCCTCGAGCCTGCCCACTCATCATTCTAGTGACGAGGTTTATCTTCTCAAACAGGTACTCACAGACTTGTGTTCAGACTAGCACTGTGTTTCAAAGGCTGGCACGGCTCCTGGAAAAATGTGCATTTTTCATGTGAAGGAGGGAGCTTCACAGGCTCAGCAACAAAATCTAAATCCTGATCCAAACATAAATGCAAATATGTGGCAGAGTTGCCCCAAGTCTCAGATTTAGGTGCTGGAATCACCAAGAAAAGCATCACAGTATAAAATGCCACACTGTGATCATTTTTTTGTTGTTTGTTTCTGCTAAATTCCACTAGCTACCTGTGATGCTGCAGCTGTGAGCTGAATAACTGCATCGCCTCCCATTTTATTGCATCTGTGGATTCTATTTATGGACTTACTGGCACGGAATGGCCACATCTGGCTAAATGTTCCTAAACTGTATGTACATTTACCTCCAGGGTAAAACTGCCTTATTCTCAAGTAGTATATTCAGTATAGACATTGCCTCACAGCGATGATGCAGCGTCTTGATGCAAACATGGTCCATCACCCAGGACTTCAGCCAGCCTAAAGCTTGGCATCCCTTTTACGCTCACTGCACTTAGTGCCTGTAAGGTTTGCTCTCATAAAATATGCACCAGTCTTTGAACCATGGTGCAAATCTGAATGCTGTTTCTAGAAGAAACTGGTTGAGGGCATAAACCTGTCAGCCAGAAACATGACCGGGTCTGAACTTCCCGAACTGAGAGTGACCTGAGCATCTGTGTGTTGAACTGTCTGATTTGAATCCTCCGGGGACTTCGTTGCAAGGAGAGGTACCCTTCGTTCACATGCAACCTTAGTACAAATTCTCCTCTCTGTGCGGACAAGACCTCCCATTTCTTCATTTAGGTCAAGAGGATGGTAAGAGATCTCCCTTTCTTTTTGTCCTCCTGTCCGCATCAGCAGGCATAGGAAAAATGAGGTGCTCCTGTCCTTTCGCTTGATGCCCTCTTGCAGCTTCTTTTGTCTTTGATGGCACAAAGGATACTTCTTTGAGCAGCAGAGCTATTTTGAAAACAACTTAGTAAAACCAGAGGCATCTCCGGACTGAATGAGGTGCATCAGGGATCATGAGATACTACTACAGAGAATGCTACAGCATGAATGCTTGATTAGGCCTGGCCTTTATTGCTCTGGGGTCATCATGAGTGTATTAGTGTTTGCATCATTAAACCATGACACACAGTGTTCATGCTTAACTGCTGCCACCTGCACCCTAAAGGAACAGTATTTTCCAATTTTCAATTTGTATGTGCTGTGGGATGTACATGATTTATTCCAATGATACGAAGCAAGAGGATAGACTGTGCTGCTTTGGCCAGGATTAACAGAAGGACACGTATTTTGTAGCACAGGACACGTGCTGTGGGTTCGGACAGCAGGTGCCTAACTTAACAATCAGGAGCACAGAACCGAGAAATAAAAACACTAGAAAGAAAGGGCTGAGGTTGCTTTTGTGCCTTTACCGGCCAACACATTTTCACTATGTTTGGGGCCAGGATTCCTCTCTGTCAGTGTTTATTCATACCTTGCTAAACAGCTGGCAAAGCAAAATGCACCTGATGAAAATGAAAATTGACTTAAGCCCTGAGATGCCTGGTCCCTTGTGTGGGTGGAAAGGAGCAGTAGGGCCAAAGCAGAAAGCGTCTGTCTGCTGGCTAGTGTAACAAGGACAGCTGACAATGAAAAACCCCGAGGACTGAAAAAAACACCCAACCTCTCCACTAGGAACAGCAAAACAAAACAGAGCAAAGGACAGAAAGGTCAAGTCTATTGGTTTTAACCCTGCCTTTGTATCACCAACATGGTCTGTTTTTTACCCTGCCTTCCTACCAGCTATGTGGAATAAGTCATACTCTATTGAAATTGCATCTGCTTCTGTATTATGGCTAAGAATGTGAGAAGACTTCATTGGACTGGGAAGGGAAATTCTGTGGGTTTGGGAAGCTATCATAAAGAATAGGATCCCGAAGTCCTGTATGGAAACTATACCTACAGGAAAAGTTTAACACGTCACTGAATTGTAACCACCTACGGAGTAAAATAAAGGCCCATGCAGTAGAGAGAGCCGCAGCATTCAGCATTTTACAGCAGAAAATTTTTAAAACTCAGTTGAAAGTAGAGGGAAAATTCAAACACAAACACAATGACTATATAAATGGGACTGAACAAGAATCTGGCTCTAGTCCTACTGGTTTTTTCTAGCTAGCTTGCTGTGGTGTCCATGATGTGATAGGCAAATCCCGAACACGTCACACGTCATAATTCTTGCTCCTGTGAGCATGCTATCCAAAACAGAAAATTGCACATTACAAAAAAGATCCCTGCAATTTGAAGTGCCTGTAAATAGCCAGCATTCTAGTTTCATTTCTCCTAAAGTACAGAATTCCCTCTGAATATGAAAAGGGCTTTTCAAAGCCCAGACAAAAGGACTGTGTGGCTGACCATTTTCATAATAAACATATCCCACACAGTTTGGCATCCCTAATTAGAAGTCCAGAGTAATTAGGAGAAAGCGCACTGCAGATTGCAAAGCGCAGCACGGCAGGGAGACTCTGCAGTGCTGCCATAAGAATACCAAAGACCTGAAAGATCATTATTTTCCACTGGTCCCAAGCCATGCTCGCCGACGTATTTCATTTTTACAACCCAGGGTTAGCCTGGCGCCTTGCAGCGGGCTGGGCCAGCTTGACGTGCCTTCCCCCCGTGCCGCAAGGGGAGTGCCGCTGCTCTTTGCGACGTGCCATGCGTTTTCAGGCCAGCGTGTGGGCTGGGTCGTCGCCTTGAGGGACCGAGGACCGCTTGTGTCGCAGGCAGAGAGGACCATAAAGCTGCCTGGCTGTAGCTTGCGCAGGTTTTGTTCGACACTGGAGGGCTAACCGAGCTCTTTGTTCTACAACGGAGGCACGACCATACTTCGGAAGCTGAACGAGGATGAAATGCATCTGTTCTAATCAAAATCACTCCCTGTCATCCTCGGCGAACACAGAGTCCTGTATTTCTGAAGGCTTCTCATTGAAAGTGCTGATGGGATCGACGCCTTTCCAGAAGACATTTCATCTCAATGGTACAACCCATATTGCCCAAAGTATATTATATCTAATATAGTTTGATCAGCTTATATCATGTACTCTCTTTGTTTTCCAGGCATGTCATTATGGGCAGTCGACAAGAAAAAGGTGATAATATTGAAGAAATTCTGGTAGCTCTACCTGAGTTAAGTGCATAATACTAGCTTTGTGTTAATATAACATTGCTAGTGGAATGAAATTGAGTAAAAAAAGAGACATTTACCCTTTCTATCATTCAATAAATAGCTGACAAGCACGGCAGCAAAACAGAGCAACTCCTATATTGTGCTCTACTTTCCTTCAAGTAGCCTGTTTCAGTCAGTTTTGGGGAAGTAGGAAGGTTGTTGGCGGGGGGTAGGTTCATGTATCTAAATGGAAATACATATTTCAATAACAGATAAATCAGGAATTTACATGTGACTGAGATACTAATGTCATAAACCAATCCTAGATAGAAATGCATAAAAAATGATATTCCAGTAACAGGACTGCTATTCTTAATAGTCTCACGGGACTCTCTAGCTGGCTCGGGGGCACAGATCACATCTGATGATATGTCAAATCTAAGACATTACAGTTACTCTAGGGAAAACCATATTTCCATTGACATATGCTGTAACCTCATCACTTAGCCTAGAAGCAGAATTCATCCAGACATACACAGATTCATAAAACCTTTTCTGAACTAGCAAATTATTGCCAGCCCTCAGTAATGGTGGGCTGAAAATACTTGGTAACTTGTTGCACTAAAATTAAAGGAACAGCTTGCAATGTGGAGCCCTGCTCGCTGTGCCCTTAAGGCTTCATGGTTCCCTTCTGTTCAAAAGACATCTTTACTGCTCCCACATTTCTTGTTTTCCAGAATAACAAAAAGTAGCAGTTTCATATTTTTTCTTTTTTTAATGATGTCTAGTAGATGTGTTGTTTTCATTTGTAGCATATGTGAGGTGGCTTTTAGAAGTAATTTATTTTTGGTGGCAAGCTGCTGATGCTTGCACCCATGTTGACTGTTAGTAATTAACACCTTCTGGTCCACTATAGACAATTTCCCACTTACTGCTTTTTAAGGTGTTAAAACTAATCTCCACCAGCTCTATGTCCCATAGCTCCATTTCACTGAGAGAAGGCTTTTCTTCCTGATAGCCAAGGCTTTTCCTTTCCTCAATTAATAATAACACACAACCCAAAGGAGTATCTGGAAGTGTCCTGACAAGATTCTGTTAAGCAGAATCCTCTGCCGACGGGGATACCGAGCTGAGATAATATGTGTTAAAACCTTCTTCTCAGCTCAGAGGTGTTACCATGGACAAATACAGGTTTTGGCTGTGAACACAACAGGCATGAGAGGAAGTTACCTCAAGAGAAAGAACTGAGGAAGTCCTTATTACCTATTAAATTTTAGGCATATGAGCCAGATAAAACATAACGACAGCCATTGCCTCATAATGCTGCATTAGTGACATCAGTTTTATAGCATTGTTCTCATACAAAGAAAACTGCTAAAGTATTATATTCGGACCTCAGCAGTGGTGCATTAATGAGCATTGGACTGGAAGCTCTAGTGGATACGTATTTGTGGGTAGGTGGCTACTGGCATCTATGCATGCCTGAGCGTGTGCATTCCTAACTGCGAAGAACCTCTGCACTCACCTCTTCAGGGAAATAATATGTTCAACTTCAATTTACATACAACAACAAAAAAATTAGAATTAGCATTTAAATATCCAGAATAAAAGAGAGAGTTTTCTAGATACCAGAGTCAACATTTAACAGAAACTTTAGAGTTCAACTGGCAGAAAAGGGGGTTGGCTTTTCCATCGAAAAATCCCAGTTTGGCCAAAGTCTTTCCCTTTTCATGACCACTACCTGAGCAGTATCCACGTTTTAAGGCTCATATGAAAATCTCACAAGAACAGATCTCCTTTAACACTTCTGTCACTCCTTATTTCTGGTCATGAGCACAGAATTGCAATAATGATGAAAAGCCTTGCTCACATGGACTTCACTGCTTAAAACTGTTGAGTCCACTTTTACTGCCTTCAAACCGGTTCCCCATCTAGAGCTACAGGACAAGCTTTTCCTTCTTTTTTTTTTTTTTTTCTTTTTTTTTCTTTTTTTAACATGGGAATGAAACTTAAGAGTACTCAGAGATTCTGGCACCTGCAGGACTTGTGCATCTCCTATACTGTCTGATCATGTGTGGATTCATTGCAAGGTGGTAGTCCTAATTTTTGCACTCAATAAAGGGCTGTGATAAAATTCTTTTGGAAGAAACCATCTTGATCCACAATATAAAAAGTAGTAGAAGCTGCTGGTCTCTATGGACTAACTTTAGCTGCTGGAAGCTGGGGATTCACTGCAGAAGGATTTAGTCAGAAGAGCTCAGGAATCAGGAGTTTTAATCTTCTGCTAATGACGACTTTCAGAGACTAGTGCAAATTCTACCTTTTCAGTATCATTCAGGAAGTTTATACAGGGTGAGAAGATGAACAGTGAGGGAAGGCTAAGCCAAAGGGGATCCACAGTAAATCAAAACTTGGAAGAAGCCTCTAAAGAAAGAGGAGTTCCTTATGTCCCAGGAAATTATAGTTTTCAGTCCTACAGTGAATTAAGGGTGGTTTTGGCCACCTCAAGTGACGCCTCCTTAGCCAGTACATTTCTGCAAAAACACCAGAGATTAAGAAAGCAAGCAAAGAAAAAGACAAAGGGGTGCAGTTATTTTTGACTACCAGCCAACTTATGATGGTTTGATTTCTGAAGGAGAAAGAGGATAATTTAAAGAATCTTAAATCTTGCATACAGAGTAGGAGAACCACATTTGGAAAAAAAGCCTTCTGATGTTCCCAGCACTCAGAACAGAATCATCCCATATAAAATTAATATCATTATTACGTGATTTCCATCTGTTAACGAAGCCAAATGATTAGAGCTGCTAGAAAAACTGCCTTAGTGGAACAAACACAGATAATGAATTTGAATAAATACACAAGCAAAAAGACAATGTCAGGCTCAATCATTTGGCAATATTAAATGCTGAATAAATGAGTTGGCTGCGTAGTGCTATACCATCCAGCAGGAATGTTATGCAGACTGCCTGGATCATTGCTTTCATCGCTTCTGTAGCCACTTTTGCTCTGGATTTTTTTGGACCAAACTGTCTTTCTTTTTTTGACAGCTCCTTTTCCAGACTATTCCACTGGTACCCTTTTATGTTGTGCTCTGGTTGTTCGTATGGCCCATATTCAACCGCAGGCCTGTTCAAACACATTCCCCAATCCTCCTCACTTGTCCAGAAAGTATTTTTTCACATATTCCTAACACTTTCCTCATTTGCTTCCCAAATCTATCTTACTGGCACAGCAGGTAGCGCTGACAAACTCTCTTTAGCCCACAACTATATTTTTAAACAGAAAATTATTTACAAAAATAAAGTACAGTTTTAATACATATTTTTATATGTGTAAAACAGAGCACTTGATAGCATTTTTGAAATGTCGATATATACCAGGTGTCAAACATTATTCTAAATAAACCCCTGTAATGCACAGCAGTATGCTGGCCCATATATCCTCTCACAAGGTAGCATTTTCAAAAAAGTAAAATCTATTTAAAAGTCATAGAGACTTGGCTTCCACAGTATCTAAATCAGTCCCAAGAAGGACATTTCTGGGACAGAACTTGTGAACATCTAGGCAATCCTACACTCAGAAGAATTATTTTTAAACACAGTTCTCCAGAAAGATGCTACTAATACAAGTTTTAAACCTTTTGCAGAGCAAAGCACGTGGTGATGTTTCCCCCTACACAAACTGAAATACCAAGACAGCGTAACACTGCCTGAGCAATCTCTCCTTATATAAGAGCTGACATTTCCTCCGCAGATTGGCCTTCATCGCTTCTGAAAAATGTCAATGGAGACCAAGGTTTATAAAACTTAAGTTGTAATACATTTAAGCGCTTTGTGCTGGAGCACAGCGGTATATTTTTGACTGTTCATTTTTTGCATGGAAATGAAGTCCTTGCTGTTTTGGAACATTTTATAGTATTGTACCACAAGACCGTACTGTGAGTGAAGAACTTAAGCTTCAGGGTTGTTCCCAAATCATTAAAAGATGTAACATCAAAGAACAAACCAAATATATTTGTTCCTGTAAGAAAATGTGAACCTCTAGGTATGCTGATAAATGTACCACAGCTTAATACATTTTGTAGTTCTTTTTTTCCATAGAGCCCTTCCCTCCTTATGTCAGGAGAGCCAAGTCAGGAAAGCACATGATATTTTTTCTCTTTTATTTTGCTTCTAATCCACGTGTTCTGTGGAGGTGAATAAATAAAACGACTACAAAAAAAGAGTGGGTGAGAAATGTACTTAAATACATTCACCTCCCACACCTCATCTAGACATGAAATCTCAAAGGGAGGGATGGGCAGGAAAGGCACAACCCCCCCTATATTATGCATAGACTGTCGAACAGAGGATCATTTGATACACAGTACTAAAGTGTACTATAACGCATTTCTCACTTTGGAGCTCAGATTGGTTACACAGGCCCTGTCCCAAAGCAGTGGCAGGGCTATAATGCTGCTCTGCCCACACAGCACCCCAGAGAGACAGCATCCCAAATTCCCTCCCTTCACCTCCTACTTCCCAATGGCTAAAAATTGGCTGCTATTTTTTTCTAACAGTAGGTGAACTATTGAATTGCCATGATCAGCAACTAGAACTAGCAAGCTCTTCTTTGCTTGCATCTGAGCTCTCCTTAGCCTATGTAAGATGTAAAGCATGCTAATATTTCCCAGCAAGGCATGCAGTCAAATCCAAAACAAACCCCGAGTGTGTGGCTGTGGTGCCAGAGAGGCAGGTGTAAGAGGAGCATTCCCATAAGAACAGTTAGGAAGTCAAAAGTGCTGATGTTTCTTTTTGGTTTTAGGTAGCACCATTATCCTCGACATCTGCTGATTCATTCTTTGCTACTGAAGATTTGTTGGTTTTTTTCAGTTCATCCAATATGTATTACTAGGTAACATAAATATGTAACAAAAGTTAATGGGGTATGTGTCTAAATCACATTGCTTGTTGTTGTTCTGCAAAAGCCTTTATCCTTGCTGTTTTCTACAAAACAGTTTCAGAGGCACTTACCTTGTCTAACAGCTAGCGTTGTTGTGTAGACCAAGAATAGAAGGATATAATTGAGGAAGCTCTGAAAAACAGGTGTGTTGGCATGGAAATCTTCTGACAAATACTTGCTTGTGAGACCAATGCCACAGATAAGGAGGGAGAGTACCTGGCCAAGCGCCACAGACAGCAAGAGATCCCTAAAAGGAATGAGAAAAACACAGACATAAAACACTGGGCCTCTTCGTCAAGGAGGAAATGCTCATCCTCCTCCAGGAATCATGTTCGACAGAGCTACAACATGGGAAGAAACATGATGCTTCGGTCAACGAGGGATCTGCTGGGTGTAGCCAACAACGTTTCCATTATTTCTGCTCTTATCACCAGCTTAAACATTGCCCAAACACACTAGCTTTTATTCACATATTAAGCAACAGCAGATGGTACATCTCTACCATTTAATTTTGCATTTCACATTTCACAAAGGATAAATCATAGTTTAAACCAACCAAAATACAGCACTGCTTCCTTTGAGTATCTTCCCTAACAGAAAGACCCAGGAGTATCATTCAGACAGAGCAGGAATCACAGCTCTTCCCAGACTTAGGAGCCACAGAGAAAAAGCAGAGAAAGGATTTTATTGTGTTTCACCATCAACGTGAATCTACCATATAAGTTCCTTCCCCTCATTTCACTTCCATCTCATCATATAAACTATTCTTTCCATCTACCATGCAAATATATGTCTCTCTTCTTTCATCTTTGTCACAGCTTACTTCCTCTTCTGTTTGGCAGGAGTGGGACATTCCACTTTTTCCCTTCCTGTCTCCTTCTGCTTCTTAAAAATGCATTTTCTGGTTTGGCTTCTTCCTTTAATCTGTTTTCCTTGACTTCGATCTCCTGTCTCCTCTGCATTCCCTTATAACAACGCTCCCCATTCTCTCTCCCCACAGGTGTCCGATAGTTGCTCCTTTTGTGCATGTTCTCTGTCTTCCTATCGTTTTCTCCTCTTTACTCAAGAAACCACTATATCTGAAAGCCCTTTTCCCTTCCAACTATCCTCATCTCTTTTACTCTTCTCGCAGAATTTATTACCTAAGCACACAGCCCAATTCAATCCAAACAATCCTCCTTTTCCAATTTTTGTCACCAGATCTCCTACACCCACAGCACAGGAATATGTGTATTTTTAAATTACCCTTAAGAGGTTTCGCAGATTCCCCACGTGTCAGTACTTTCACGCTGACCAGGCTTGCTCCACAGCTACGCTTTCCCATGCAGAAGCTGAAATGCAAAAGTGCTGGCCTGGAAGAGGAGCGAGCACGACGACTGCAAGGGAGAGCAAAAGGACATCCAACGGGGACATTTAGTCCAAGTCGCTGTCACCAGCCCCCAGAAAAGAGGGGCTGTAGGTCCCTGGGGAACCCACGAAGGAGACGGGAGGGCGGGAGAGGAGCACGCTCTGCGGTGTCTCGTTAGAGCCTGGTACGAGGAAAGGCGATTAGGCAGTCCTGAGGGAGTAGAGGAGGGAGGGCAGCACTCTGCTCAGCTGTAACAATACTCCATGTGTGTTCTCCTCTGCCTGACAGTTAAAAAAAATTACTTCAAGGCTGCTCTGCTTTCCCTGACAGATCTCCCTGACCTCGGCTACGCGTATTCGGCAGCGATGAGCACCTCTGCTCCCGCAAGAAGTTTCCTGGTAAACTCAAGTGTCAAATTTGTTTCCCTGTTTCTCATAAACAATCCTCCCACTAATGTGTCTCTGTGTCAGTCATGGTGTGATTCAACCAAACAGACAGTGGAACGCAGAGGAAGCTGGGTAGCTATATTCAGCTAACACACCTTGCTGACAAACAGCCTGACACAGATAGTAAGAGAACAAACTTTATTGTGCTAAACCGCGTGTTTTGACGGGAGACTGCTGGATAAGCAGCAAGTAAGGCTCCACAACTGCTGCCTCCACTTTCATATTACTCACTCTACTGTGAAACATAACCACGGGAAACAGACATACTCCACAGAGATGACATCTGAGACTACGATGCGAATGCTGCCAAAACTATGGATCCTCAGTTCCTGCCGTTACCTGCTATGCAGTTGACGTGGAATAGGAAATTTGAATAGTGACTGCAATTTAAATCCACATATTAATCTCGTAAACTTCATTTAGTTGGATAGTGTTTCCTACGTCCTTCTCCTGCAACGAAGTTTCACACAGGGCTGTCCTCTCGCCTACTGCAATTTTTGTAGTTTTATTTCATTAGTAAATTAACGGTTCGCAAATCTGTATCTCTAAATGTGATGCCTGCTTTACACAGGATGCGGGTGGTTATTAGCTGTTCTTTATATCTCAGCTATGCCCATGAGCTAATGTTGTATTACATCTATTGTGGGACTGCATCTGTTCTGGAAAGAAGCATCTTGGATCCTACTTGGATTAACAGAAAGCTCAATATATCCTCACTCATGAAAAGATTTTCCCAATAATATATTCCTTGCTCCATATGGCAGTTAGCTGTTGGACATCACTAATCATTACATTTTTTCAGACTGGTGGGAAGCTTGATGAGGTCTTATAAAAGGCATAACTTTTTATCTCAGCTCTCTATATTCAGGTGTGTTACCAGGCCTAACCAGGCAGTACTGACCTTTGTATTAAAAATCCAACCAACAAAAAATGAAAAACACCAGGCAATTTTTCAAGGCTGTATATGATAACTATAGCCCTCTCTGAAGTACATTTTGATTCCGTCATTGCCATTTTGCAATTTATAAAACAGACATATTTTTTTCATAGTTGATTCTTTGGCAAGTCATTCAACCACATCTACAAGTGGCAGTTTTCCTAAAGAGTTCAAGCAGCTGTCTACAGCCTTATATATATATAGCCTGTCGTCAGCTTCTATATTTTACATTTCATAAACATACAAACAAGAAGGTAATTCAAGGTAATTCAAATATTATGGTCTTCTTCCTAAGCAGTCATTTAGAATAGCTTTCTATGTCTTCTGTCAATTACAAAATATGTCAAAAATTCCATTCACTATTATATTACTGAAGTCATCAATGAAGACAAAGGGTAATTAGGAGTTCAGTAAAAACAGACATGGACAAGAATCAAGACTATGAACCTGAACACCTCCAAGTCTGTAGATAAAGGTTGGATGTGGATCAGAGTAAAATCTCTGTAGCTTGAAATAGCCTTTAAGTAAAAATTGTCTTTTGAATAACAACAGAATGTAAAAACCAAAGAAAACTACTTTGTGGAAGACCAGTGCAAGCAGCACTGTCAATGCCACCGGCTTTCAAAATACTGACTGCATGAATGATATTGGAATACATACTGCTTGTCTCTTGATTTTGCCATACATTTGGTATTTTTAATTATGTAAGAAAACTCATCCTGAAATCAAGATGTTGTGTTCCTCTTCCAGTCAGAACTTAGTTAAACATTTCACAGATGATGTATGACATAGAAAGATACATCTCCTCTTTTATTCTTATCTCGTCAGTGCAAAGAGTAGCGTAAGTTAGATGTTTAAGCAGAACTAATTCAAATGTCCATGAAGTGCTCAGACTTCAAGCAAAGATGATCCATTTTATACAGTATAGTTATTCCTAAGACTGTTCATGCCCACACTAAACTCTCCTGCCATACCTAAAGGTATGTCGACTACAGGCATGAATGACATGTAGCAGCACAGAAGATTTGGTATGGTCCCCTTGTCTCATCACTGTGGGCTGCAACAGACACTAACCACTACCATGGAAAAGAGGTGAAATGAACAAATAAGAGAAATCAAAGCACAAGATCAATAAAATGCTGATTTTTACCTTGGGTGAGTGGAAGAGAACAACTCATCTCTCTCCAAGCAGAAAAGTAGAAACAAATCTTAAATTATTTGTTTTAGTTAGGGACAATGTCAGCAGCAACAAAGAATAGTACAATGTTTGGATAACCCTAATAACCAATGTAAGATACCTGAATTGTACAGAAAATGCCTGGTAGCATTACCTGTATTTAATTTCTCCTGCCAACAATGATCTAATAATACAAGAGTCTTAGCTCCCGAGCCTTTAATACCTGGATAAGAATAATGACATACCCGTTCTTTTTTAAGAAGAAGCAGCAGCAGCAGCAGCAAGCAAACATTAAAAAGAAGCTTTCAATGGCTGTGGAAAACCTACCACTTCCTTTAGACAGAGCAAAAAGCCACTAACTCACTGCTGTCATCTCCAGCACTCCTTAGTATCTTTCCTAAATATCATAGTACTGTTGAAATATGCAACATGGTTCCTACCTGCAACACCTTCCCTCCTGGTTTTCATACCCTTCATCGCTCAAAGACTGGCAAAAAAGATGATTTTCTCCCTAAGCCCTTAGTCTATCATGCTGGCTTCAGTAGGACGTTCATTCACTAAGGAAGCAACATTCATTCCTACCTTGAAGAAAAGCTGTATGGTTTGAGGGCCCTCAAACAGAACACCAAAAAGAGTCTCTACAAAAAGCTTTATAAAAGTGAGGTTTTCTGCCTTTCAGGGTCCAATTTCTCTTTAGCTGAGTGCTATTCTATTTCTCTACTTATGTTCTATGTAAATCAAAATAAAGCAATTCTTCAAAAGTCCCATTTTCCCTCACTAAGATCAACAGCATTTTCTCAAGCCAAATTAAAACAGGTGAAGATCTTTAGCGTGTCTCTAAACTTTGATCTCATGAACACAGAGAATCATAGAGTCAGAATCACTTAGGCTGGAAAAGATCTTTAAGATCATTGAGTCCAACTGTTAACCTAACACTGTCAAGTTGACCACTAAACCATGTCGCTAAGCACCACATCTACCCATCTTCTAAATACCACCAGGGATAGCCAGTCAACCAATTCCCTGGGCAGCCTGTTCCAATGCTTGACAACCCTTTCGGTGAAGAAATTTTTCCTAATATCCAGTCTAAAGCTCCATTGGCACAACTTGAGACTATTCATCCTGTCGATAGTCATTCACTAATACAGAGCAAATAGAAGACATTCTTCCCCTGTACACCAGCAATTTAGGGCCTGCTCCTTGTATTTTTTTGCTTGAATTAAAATCCTGCATTGGAAGCAATCAAATTCATTTCACTGCAGCCACGCTTGCTAGTTAATCTGTCCAACGCTTCCTATGGAGTCAGATGGGTATTGTGAGGTAAGAAGTAGGTGAGAATTACTCCTAAACCTCCAGGTGTCACACTGCTAGGCATGTATCATGGGTTTTTCATGATATCCTAACAGAAATTAAACAATACTTCTTTATCGCCTCTTTAGAAGTGGAGCCAGAAGACAAAGCCTCTTCTTCACATTGGGAGCCATTTAATTCTGTTTAAATGCCTGGGCTGGTAGCTGCTGTGCATCATTTTCACTTGTTCCTCCAGGCATGCAGAAATTTCTGTTACTTGAGTTTCTCCTTGTTTATCAGCCATGATAATGCCATAAACTTCTGAAGACAGACATTCTCATCAAAGAACTCCGAAGTTAGTGCTTGGTTCCTAGCACATACACACAGGCATGATATAAAGTACTAAACAGCTATCCTCAGGTTCTCCAGTAATTATTTTTCATAAAGTTAAAACATTTACCTTTGACTATGAGTTCATTTCCATGTCCTCCCCAGAACATTAAAACTCCATTCACAACACAAAATCAATGCAATACAACGTTCAGAAGGGGCCACACAATCACAGCTGCTGTACGCTGGAGCACCAGTGACATGCAGAGTGTGGCCAAGTGATTTAAACATTCAGGCCTGTTTTATTCTGACACTAAATCCTGTTTTAAAGCACTCTCCATGTCAGTTTTCTTTTAACTTAATTGCTTTCTCTCCTCTCTTTTGTACTTTATTTGGCCTCTTTCCCCTGATAGGTCCCCACTGCATCAGTTAAAGAGTACCTCAGAGGGTAAAGAACAGAGACTACTGCTACTTTTAATCTCTAGCATGAGGTGTGTTAATCCTTCAGCATGCCACAGGCGCCAGCAGATGAGTGATTGGCAGTCTGTTTCCTGAGCTGAGATTTCACTGGAGGAACACATCTGTAAAGACTGCTCCATAGCACCGTTAGAGCGGGCCTGCAGGCAGGACCACGCTTTCTCCGTGGTGGCAATGACTGCTATACAAAGTTATCACTCCAAATGTTCCAAGTGTGTATTTAAAAAAAGAAAAAACAGATACACTTCGTTTAGAGACTGATTACTGCTACGCCATAGCAAAGTTGATGATGTCTGTGACAGCACTGTGATTTTGCCAAGCTTCTTCACTTGACTGCATTTTAGTGTGTTTCTATAAAAGCGCAAGGAAAAATAAAACAAGGTCTTAAAAACTTTACTTTGATTTAAAGTGAGCTGAAGTTATGCCCCTGTAAGAATCCAGTCAAATGTATTTAAATGCTTAAAGGTGGATGTGGAATCTTATCTTAAACACCTATCCCACCTACAGAAATGGTTGACACACATTACCGTAGGAAAAGCAGGAACCGCACACATGTCAAAACCTCCAATTCCAAAGCCGCCCCCCCACCTCCCCTGGGTGTAGCTGCTTCCACTGTGGCTGAGTTCCAAAGTTCCCACACCACCCCGCATTTGAATGGCTGCTTAATGAGGACATGGACATTGCTTGCATATTTTGCTGTTCATACTCAATGCACACAGAGGCAGCTTGTGAAAGAATAAATTAACAACATTTGGTAAAACTTTTTTTCAGGACAATCAATTGAATTCTCATTGAAAGCAAAAGCTGCAGATTTTCTAATAGGTCTTAAGCATATGAAGCCTCCTATCAGTCCTGCATTGCTGTGAAATCAATTGCATCTAGAGAACACGATTCTACACTAATTTTGCACAGAAACTTATCTTTTCTTATTTTCCTGTTATTCTGACATGTCTGTTACACAGGGGAGAAATTCTACAAGTTGGTACATGCAACCCTTCCGTCCTCTCTGCCTCTCTCAATAAGGTAAGGCTTACAGCAAGTATCTTCAATTAATGCATCAAAGCTGCTGCACGCTGCTTTAGAACAATTTACAGAAGTTGTCACAATATTCTATAATAAAATGTTCATAGCATTGAACAGCAACCAAGTTCCCCCACATATATACTGATAATAACACCATTGGCAGGTGTACCACGTTTATTCTATTAGTCAACTATTCCCATAGCGTACGTTCTCCACAATCATACTAGATGGTGTCTCGAGAAAATATAATGGTCTTGAAGGTCTAAACAAAAGATTTTTTTAATAATTCTGGTGAGGAAGAACAAATCAACCTAAAATATTTTTGGAATATAAGCATCAAGCCATTGTGCAACAGTGAAATACCAAAGACTGAATCCCAGCTAAACTCTTATACTGCATTAGAATATGAGTAACTCTAATATTAATGTACAAATCAGAAAGTGAAACCCACGCAACACCGAGCCTATCCATCACTTAATTCCTACTGAGTCACTATTTTGAAATCTTCGGTTGCACTTAAATGATGTATAGGCTTTGTACTGGAACTCGGCACAAAGGGTGAATTTTCTACGCGGTGAGTTGCAGAGTACCTCAAGCTCCCACTGATGCTCCAAAGAAATGAAGATTCTCTGCAGTATCTTGAGAGGATTAGCTCTTTATTTGCCAAACGTGAACACTTTAGTCTCTTTAAGAGAGGACAGTACTGTGGACTCCATGCATCTCAAATCTGCAGGCTGGTCTGAAAAGCTCCAAGCCTTGACCACCCTAGGCCTATTTTTTGAAGAAAAACCAGCAGAGGAGTAAAGCACTACCCAAAAGTTCCTCATCTGTTTTCTGCTCCATATCCCAACTAAGCTAAAAAAGACATGGTTTGTTGTTTTGGTTTTTTTTTTTAACCAAGGCTTTGAGACCTTCCAGGTGGGCCAGAAGTACAAGATCAATTCCTTGTCACTGCGGTTAAAAGTCTCTATGCCTTAAGCTGGGGAGAGGAGGGGAGCTCTGCGCCTTCTTGGTCTCGCCACCCTCTCTGGCCACCTCCCCAGCTCACCACCGCCTCCTCATTCGCACTGCAGCTCTAGACCAAACCTTACGGATAATATTTCGTCAGCGTAGCGAAGCTCCATATTGCACGGTCTCGGCTGTATCTGCACGTTCCCAGTTACCCATGACGTTTCTGTACCAAGCCACCGACTTGGATGGGCCCCAAAGGAGGGAAGCGGGGTTGGTTTTTCTTTCAGCGGCCCCAGGGAGACTGCTGTGGGGACGGCAAGGGCTGGGCAGGCAGAGGAGAGTCCCTGCACGAAGCCGAGCTCATGCGGCGTCCCAGGGACGGCCGTGAGGAGCAGGGAAGGGACAACCAGACCTGGCCACGCGGCTGGTGCTTCCCAAGAGCTGGAGAAGCCCCGTCAGTCACCGCCTTGACTGGGAGGACACACGGGGCCAGGGAGAGCTGCGCACGTTTCTTAGTCTTCTTTTGGCTTTCCTAGTTGATTTGAGGTTTTTCTAGTTAAAGCATTAAGGTTCTAATTTTTATTCAAACACAACTGGGCTTGAATTTAAGAGCGTTTTGGGGGAGCTCACTAAAATTCAAGGTCTAGGTACATCTGCCCCAAAGCTGTGGCTGACGCAGGCTCTGCTGCTTTTAAGTGACAGCTTGAGGGAGCAGCACAGATTGCTGGCCTCGGATGACAACAAAGCAGAATCATATTCAGCAAGTCTCGAGAGTCTCTGGAGCAGTTTCTTAAGATGAGATCTTACCTAATAAATTTCCCAACTCTTGTATATTGCCCATTACAGCAATTCTTGAAAATGGCTTTCATTTATTATAAGCTTCTACCCCAAGTTGAGGCACACACACATGTGCTCATAAATATGTGTGGTTTACAATTCCTTAATAAGAAAGGAACGGGAATTTTTAAAAGATTATTCTTACACATATAAAACTTACCCCTGCACTTAATGTTTAGCAATAATACTGCTAAGACAATCTGCTGCACTGACTGTCAAGTGCAAAGAAGGCACTTTTTTTTTAAATTTTGCAATAAGAAATGCATTTAAAAATAGCAAAGGAAAGCACAGTGACAAAATTTCCGTGCCATTATCTTGACGGACTCCAGTGGTAA
Organism: Aquila chrysaetos chrysaetos; assembly: GCF_900496995.4. NCBI lineage: Eukaryota > Metazoa > Chordata > Aves > Accipitriformes > Accipitridae > Aquila > Aquila chrysaetos. The sequence goes on from NC_044005.1 coordinate 56,129,173, forward strand.
ATCATTACAGGCAAATTGGAGGCAGGGGGGTGTGTTTGTCCAACTTGTTAATAGTCAGCTTCATCCTATCAGTGACCCCACAAAGAAAAAAAAGGAAGTTTATCTAAAAACATGCCTAAGTTTTGAAACAGCTAGCTGCCTTCCAAACAGCAATTTCCTAGTGCTTTTTCAGCTACTAATCACAGGACTTGGAGCCCCACAGGCTTTTTCTCTTTAAGAATGAAGGTCTCTCCATATACAGTTCTTGGCAACTTCCCAGTCTAGGGAGCACTGGATAGACTGAAAATATTCTAATCTTTCTGATAGAATCAAAAATATAATTATAGATGACCATGTGACAAAAGAATTGCATTTCAGGTTATTTTGGCCAAGTAAACTGACTGAAGCTAGCTACGGCCCATAAACTTTTATAAATTGTCACTGTGTACTCAAGTATGACTAGAGAAATTAAGACTCCTAGATCTAAAGATTTGATCTAGATTGGAATAATAAATGACAGAAGTAACTTTCCACACAAGAGCTTACAAAACTAGTTACAGACACTAATTGAGGAATACAGTACTTTTAAACAAGTAACTCTTCTTCCATAATTTTCCAGAAATTAATTCAAAAAGTGGTATTTCCAGTCTTAGAAATAGAACAAGGGACTCAAGTATGGATAAAGAGTGAGCTGTAACTCCTCAGGCTAGAACTCCATATGAAATATGACAGCTGCTGAAAATATGAAAGCTAGGCAGTCATTGGACTGGTGACCACTGTTATTTTTGTAATTCAAGAATAAAGCACACAAATAGATTTCTTTTTATGAGAGAGATATTTGTTCTTACTCTGTTCCAAATGCACCAGTTTGAGCTTTCAGCTGTTGGAGGTAACTGGGATGTGGTAGAACTGATGGCTGTCTCTTGGAGAAAATGAAGTTCTCTATCAAATTTCATTAGTTCATCTCACTTGCAGTGGTTTTTATGCCTGAGGCTCAGGACATTATAAATACAGTGATGAATGTCTTTAGATAATATGAGAAACAGTTTTAAAAGTTTCAGTTCAGTTAAGATCATCATTAGCTCCCAGTTTTCTCAGAGGAGCTGAGAGCCTACAGTAATAGACCTGGATGATTCCCAGCATCAAGAAAAATAGCTCACTAGTGCCCTAAGAAGTACAACATCACTTCTTATTGCTCTCTTGCCATTACTGTACAGTGCTAATACAGTTTAAACTGATGGGGGTTTATGGACTAAGTCTTACAGCTATTGGGAGACAGTTGATAAAGAAGGAGGTGAAAAGCATTACAGCTTCTGCTATACCCCTGCCACTGATAAGCCAATCTTGATTGAATGCTCTGATGGAAAACAAGTTTAAATGACTCAAGATTCCTCAAGTGATAGATTCTACTGTAACTTAATTCAGTGTTGTCAGAAACAAGAAGTACGGACTTGGAAAATTAGGCAGAGTTCCTAGAAAATGGTATGTATGTGAGTCAGTATGATGGTATGATGGACGATTTCGATTTTTCCTGATGCTCCTGAAAATAGCGAAAGTTGTTCCTGAATTTCTGTCCTTGTAAAATGCATAACTAAGCATTTGCACTTCTAAGCATCCACAATTAGGTACCTAAATCAATTATAGTATATTTGTTTCTCCAATAAAATTAGAAGTTAAAAAAGCGACAGGTATGAATATTGAAAGTGCAAAGGTGCATCTATGCAGATCATGGCTGGCTTTTGGAGAACTAAAACTAATTCAATTATTACAAGGTGTAGAATTTTTTCATTTTTTTTTTATATCAGCACATCTGCAAAATGCTGATATTAAATAACAATGACTGTTCATTCTAAAGAGCATTTAATATCTAATGTAAAAGTTTAATTTAAAAATCAAATTGATTTGCCTGGATTTTGCAAAATCTTTTGCTTGGCTAAAACTATATATAATGCTTCAGAACACAACTTTTTTTTTTTTTTTTTTTTCAACTTTTCTGGAAATTATCAACGATGTTTTCAATAACATTGAAACATAGAAGAACTGAAAAATCCCTGCTTCAGTGGGCCACATTTTCTCCCCAGGTAGGCATGTGCAATTCCCATAAATTTGAATCTTCTTTACAGTAAGTTGCAATTATCGTCTACATGCTTAAAATGCGTAAAAGAAACCTTAAGAAAAATGTCCTTAAATTGGCCCCTGCATATTGGCCCCTTAATTGCACCCCTGGTACAGAAAGACAAAGCATACCCACATTAATGTTTCACTGAGGATGGCACTGAGCTGCTGCACGCTTCCCAAATCTTCAGCTACTTCAAAGGAGAGATGCTCGTGTGCCTGTGGCTCATTCTGACTTCAACTCTTCAAGGCCCTGACCTTCTTTCACTGTTTCCTACATGTGGGTTAGTATTGCTGCTGCCTCGTTCTGCAGCCCCTCAAGCAGGAGTCATGCTCAAAGTTGCTTGCTCATGGATATTATGACAAACGCAAGAACGTTAAAATTTTATGCATTTTTTTCCCCAACAGTTCTTTAATGCACGGAGGCCAGGATGTTCTCCTTTTGGGCGAGTGCCTTTCTCTACCCTCTTCTTGCCTGTGAAGCTTGCATACTTAGTTTCACGGTGGCACAACTTCATGAAGAAGGAACAGAAAACAGCCCCATCAGATCTACCTCTAATCTGGTGGTTAATACACCACAGGAGGTAGAACACGTGAATTGGAGTCCTCAGAACAAGACTACTGAAGCCACTTAGGCAAACAATTTAAAGGTTCAGCTGTTCCACAGAGCTGGGTACCAGCTTCTGGAAGAAAAGGTTGTGCTCCAGCTCCAGAGGAACTTTGGAGGCACAGCTGGAGAGTGAATTCCTGGTTTAGGTAGGTAACTACCCCAGGGCTGCGGCAATGAAGGATTTCAGTAGGCTGCACCCTTCCTGGCCCAGCTGGAGCAATTCTGAGTGCCCTGCTTACAGGACTTCAAAGGTGTTGAGTTTCCTTCTACGTCTGCTACCGGTCCTTTCTAAAAACAAGGTCCCTCTAAGGCATTTCAAGTTGGGTGCCCAGAACTGATACAGTGATAACCCGTACTTGCTTTCACAGGTCCTCTCTGCCTTTCTACTTCTGCAATACCACAGGTCTGCAGGAAAGGAAGCACTCGGTGAAAGGGGCCACTGCAAAGCCAACCTCCCCAAAGTGACGCGGAGTGCAGGTACTTCTCCCTCTCCTTGCTTTTGCTTTTGCTGTTTTCCCACTACACAGCAGTAATGGCCGTTACCCAGCCAAAACTGCACGGGAGGTCCAAACTTCTGCATCTGCGTTTAAATTTCTATTCCATAAAATTCAAAAAGAAAAAAGATATTTTGAGCGGAAATTACAACTGGAGAGAATTCACCTCCTGCTAAATGAAAAGTACAGTCATCTGCAACACAAAAGTTCTTCATTTTTAGGTATGAGTGCGATGGTTCTGGCTTACTGCTCTACCCCTAGGCTCCAAGATAAATCTCTCCCTTCCTCTCTTCCTTTCAAATTTGTGAGACAGCATGACTGCCTCTGACAACACTGTAAATTTACTACAGACCTGACACACAATGATGGAACAGGCTCAGCTGAAAAAACATAAGGGCACTGATCTCATTTTTGCTGGTTTTAGTAGAGTTTAAAATTGCAAGGTGTTAGAAATAAAAACCAAATGTTTGTGATCTGGGAAGGTGTCAGCTGTGCATTTTTAGAGGGTCAGGACCAAGATATTCCTGGCCTACAGGATCCTGCTGTGGTGCCAAATGTACGACCAAAGCCACTGATGACCTAAAAGATGAGAATGATGACTCAAAGTAAAACGAAACCTGCGAAGAAAGGGGAGCTGTAAGGTCCTCTTGCAGGAGATAAACAGGGTCTGACATCTTGACAGAGCATTGATCTGCCTACGCTCCCTGCCTCCCAGGTTGCTTTACTGCAATTTCTTCACAATATTAGCATCTATATTTCGGATACGCAAGAAAAGAAAACGCAATCATGCACAATAGATATTCTTAGTGGGATTTGGGTATATTTTTGCTTTCCCAGCACTGAAGCGGTGACAAGCGGGCTGTAACCAGGCCACCAAGGGTCTCCTCAGTGTGTGTGGCCGATACGCCATCTCCCTCCCATACACAGGGCGACGGCAGGCCAAAATGCACTCCCGAACCAGGAGAACATAGATCAGAATCGACATCCAGCTGCAGTAAATGAGATCAGGCTCACGAGGCTTTCCCAGTTACGCTGGGAAGTTAATCCGCACCACGCTACTCTCCCGACGGCGGCAGGTACGGCGGAGGCACAGCTCTCTTCTTCCCCTTATCCTTCGGGTGTGCCAACCTGGAAAATGGCGCTCCTGTATCATCCCCTGGGTAGCTCTGCATGCAGTGCTTCCCCAGCGGCACCCACACTGGTTCACCCTCCTGCACAGATCAGAGAGCAGCCTGCACGAGCTGAAACCGCCCTCTGAAGCAGCCCGTCTCCTGCGAAGACAGCCGCCGAGGATGCCGTTCCAGCTCAGGCATCGCTCCAAAACGATGGCTTCTCAAAATTGGAATAAAAAGTCCATTGGGGCGCAGGGAGGTTTCCTCACAGACCAGCTGCTTTTCTTCAGCAGAGGATCTTTCACCTCCCAGCCATATACAAGCATGGTCACAACCTTCAGCTGGCAAGTTTATTTTATTTCCCCTCCCCGCACAGCTTAGACCTGTGCTTGGAGCGAAGAGAGCAGGGGGTCAGTCTGACAGTTGAAATGAAAACTGTGAGGAAAAATCAGGGATTACATCATTTTCTGTGCATGAATGACATTTGAGACGCTCTGTCCTAAAGCTTTACACAGCTACTGTTACAAAAATACATGCATAAATACACCGCTAGCATTAAAAAGAAGAGGAAGAATTTCTGCGTTACTCAATAGCAATTGCTCTCCAGAAATCACCCCTCTGAAAGGCATCTAAGGCTGTAGGTGTAACTGATGGATGAAATCCCAGCCTTAGCTCTCTGTTTCCTTGCCTTTTGGAATTGAAGTTACCCATTAAACAGGATTTCACTGTAACAATATGTATTTCATTTGCCATTGATTTTTTTTTTCTAGTAAGAAATAAGGGAAATGGAGAAAAGGCAGAAATCCTCTCATAAACCACATAAGTGAATCAAATGACATACCCATCATACACAGCACATGAGCTGGGTGAAGGGATTATATTCATGCAGGCCACACCGCAACGTGATTGTAAGTACCTTACACGTTGCTTTTGAGCAACATGCACTGGTTAATTTATGTGTGGAGGGGATTATCTGACAAGGGCCACATAGGGCTGTAAAGCACCTAAATACTTTGTAGATGTAAAAAAAGAAATTAGCTTTACATTTGCTTCCTTAGTTTACTTACGGATTAAACTAAAATTTAATTCAGTTGGAAATAAATTATTCTGTATAAGTCAAATGCTTTTGTTTATGAAGCCCAGTTTGAACACACAGACCCATACTTATATCTGATTTAAGCAGGTGCAGCTGATCTGGGAGCTCCCAGCACCGGTGACCCGAGGCTGAGACAGGGCTCACCATGACTTGGGAGCAGGCTTTCCTAAGGCCACTGCACTCAATCCTCAGTTTCCCACACGGAAATTTGTCCGCGAGTCAAAATATCCTGGTGGCCTGCCCAAGCAGGAGCAGGGAAATCCAGAACAAGACTGAAAAGTTGTCGAGAGTTGTGAAATAGAACAAATATGATTTACCCAACGGGCCATCATTCTGCTTTTTCAGATTCTGTTCTTGACAAAGATTTATTTTCTTGGGAAGACACATTGAGAGGACATCATAGAAGACTTTTTGCAGCTGCAAGAACATCTTTACCAACAAAACCCAAATTTGGTGTGACAATGGCCCTTCACATGTTCAGCTTTACGTTAAATTAACGAGGAGGATTTTTTCTCATTGTGACTATTTTCCTATTGCTCCCGAAGTCTGATCACTAGGCCAAGTGCCTGGACAGACATCAGAGGGCTTTGCAGGGGAAATTATCTGAACAAAACAGTGGCAGTCAATGAGAAAGTTTTGGTATCGATGGCCATCAAATCATGCCACATTGCTGTTACAGCTTCCTTACTGCATGCATCTTACTATGCAAAGGTAGGTGGTATATGGCCCTTCAAATATGAGAGCAATCTGAGAACCAGATACTGGTTTTTGCTAGTTTTTTGTTTACACTGTTGGGAAGTATGACACTTCACCTGTGTGTACTGTACAACCATGAGAGGTACGGAATATCATCACTATCATATTAAGGTGTACATATAAATATTTTCATGCTCAACTAATATGATTATGTATATGCAGGCATACTTGAGAGGTATCATGGGACCAGAAGAGAGAGATTAATCTTGTAATTAATTGTGTGCTTGAATTTAATTTATATGCTTTTATTATTTAGTACCTGTGTCAACCACTTAATTTGCCTGCAAATCATTTTCTTATATAATATTAATGGAACATGCTATACTGAAATTCATCAAACTATGGAAATTAGAGATTAGGAGGACTCATTATATCATCAATTTATCCTCTTCTAGTTTTAAACAGTTCAAGAGCTGTGGCTTTAGAAACCACTCCTTCAAGAAGAGTGTTTCAGTTCAAGAAAGTGCATTTGTGGCAGAATGGACAATGTTTTTTCATAGTCAGAGATCAGAATTAAAAATCCGGTCTACACTGGGGAACAAACTAGTTATGGGAGTCTAAACTTCGTTTCTTTCCTCAAACAAGACTTTGAGAAGAAGAAATAATAACAATAGTAATATTCATTTCAACACAAACCTTGCACAAAGGTCAATGTTTTTACAGCTCTGTACATATGACATTCTGAGCAAATGAAGATTGTGAGATTTACACTATAATAAACCTACAAATTTGCCTGCACAACCTGCTTAAAACAATTCATGCCCAAACATGGAGATGGGACTGCTTGGGGTGCTGACTGAGCACAGGGAGAGATCAAATCAATGAGAAACATCAACGTAATCGCTTGCTTGATCTTTGCTAAAATCATGCTTAATCTTTGGGTTAGTCTAATGAATGTTCAGGGCACTCCTGGACTACTCAGTTGGGAGGGTGCACTGCTGTATTTCAGAAGTGAGAATGGCTGGGAATTGGCACTGTTGTGAGAAGGGGAAGAAATTGCTAAGAACAACCTGTCTACAAGGGCCTTGGGGGTCATACTGGGTCTGGCTGGGATAAACTACCTTTATGTCGTCCCATGAATTTTTCATCTTACCTTCTCCCTCTGCCCTGCTGAAGAGGGGGAGTGAGAGAGCAGCTTGGTGGGCACCTGGCAGCCAGCCAAGGTCAACCCACCACAGGGCTGGAGGAGATCTTGTTGCGGATGGATGTGGGGGAACACTAGCAAGCCTCACACAACCACGGGAGCAAAGTCGTCCCACCTTGAGACGCTTCTGCCCTCCCTCTGCCTGTGCCTGACACTGGGAACTTGGAAGGTGGAGCAGCAACCATGCTGAGGCCACGTTGCCTGCTGAGTTTGTGTCACAGCAGTGTCAAGCAGTGAAAAAAAAAGCAACCCTGCATCTTCTCACCCTCTGGCAAGCATCTGTTAGGCTTTCTTTCTCTGATTATTTTTGCAAGGCCAGGCAGAAGAAGCACGCCAATAGTCCAGTCTGGCTTGTGGGATGGAAATTATGGTCCTTGGTCCAAAGGTCTTACCCTTGCAGTGGAGATCAGGAAAAACAGGTAGAGGTCTTTAACTGTGGGATTTTTTCACCAAGGTCTACTCCCAGTTCTACCACAGACCTACCGTGGATATCTTCAGCTCTCCCTGCTTCAATTTACTTTTCAGTAATGACTGTTGTATCTGTCCAGGTCATAAAATCTCAGAGAAAAGAGTCTGATATATCAAACCGGCACCTACCAGAAAGCCTTCCTTTATGTAGGAAGCAGAATAGGAACTGAGAGGTGACACAAAAATAGAGTTTCCACAAGAACACCTAGTGGAAGGTGCCCGCCAGTGTTGGTGGTTCCACCCCTCCTAACTCCTTGTGGGCAAGACCTTCTCATCCCTCAAAGAAAAGTGTATTATATTGTCTCTTTGTAACTGTGGTTTATTTTTCACAATTTTCTTGGAAAAGCTAAAGCCTTAAACTTTCCTTCTTTCCATTTTCAGTGAACCTTTTGTTGTGTGACGGCTTTTGGTTCTTTGTAATAAAAATGCTTTCACTGCCTGGTTATATTGATTTTCAGATTCCTGAAGCTTTGTGCTTTCCTTCTTCTAAGGTTTTGCTGACACAGCTTATGCTGAGTCTCACAATCCCATTCCCCTCTGCTCCTGACTGAAGAAACAGTTCTGAAAAAACTGGATGAAAATCATCAGGCATTTAAAAATGATGCCAGTTCAGCTCAAGCCTCCTATTTTGTCCATTCTTTTCATCTCTTCCACCTTCCTCCTGGCGTTTCAGGACAGGAATTTAATGCAATTCAGAATGTGTGTTTTAAAAGCAAACCTCTACCTTGGCGAACTTGTTCTGGAGACAATTGGCCTGTTGCGATAGGACAAGGGGTAATGGTTTTAAACTAAAAGAGGGTAGATTTAGACTAGATATAAGGAAGAAATTTTTTACAGTGAGCATGGTGAAACACTGGCCCAGGTTGCCCAGAGAGGTTGTGGATGCCCCATCCCTGGAAACGTTCAAGGGCAGGTTGGACCGGGCTTTGAGCAACCTGGTCTAGTTGAAGATGTCCCTGCTCATTGCAGCGGGGTTGGACTAGATGACCTTTAAAGGTCCCTTCCGACCCAAACTATTTTATGATTCTATTCTATGATACAATTACGACAGTTACAGTTGCGATCTATACACTTGGGTGTTTATAGGTAATTTTTTTTCTTACAAATATACAGGTACTGAGGTCAGAATGTAACTTGAAGGAGAAATTTACGTTGACAAAATTCAATGATAGCACGTCCAGTCTCACTAGAGGTGGACCCGGTGCTATGTCTCTATTTCTTACTTCGATCAATTGAAAAAGAACACAGAGAAAACCAGATTCTTTAAAGTGAAATCTGAGTCAGGCTTGAAAGCCTCAGCAGCCAAACATTTTTCTTGTCATTGAGAATTCCCTGGAGAAAATGGCAACACAGACTGCCAGGGTAAGTGCTTTTTTGTTTCATTATCAAGCAAACAAACATCAGGCATAATTTCATACCCAAAGTACACAAGGTTCACAACTTGAGAAGAAACTCCCAGAGAAGAAACTTCTTCATATGTCAGCTAACTCTACATCTAGTACCAAGAGGTAACATTTCCATATTTTCATATCTCAGTAGGTTTTCACTGACTACCTGCTAGTGAGTCCTCTCAAACTCTCCTCCTGCACTTACTGTCTCATGACTTTCAATGTTCAATGTAATATTTAATCCTAAGATCACTTTTGAGAGCAGTAAACCATCACAGCAGAGATGTAGACAAGACAGAATGCAACCTCCAAATTATTCTTAAATTATTTTTTCATAATACCTATCTGTTGCTTCCTTAAGAAGTCTAGTACTTGCCTGTTTGAATTCCTTCATTTTTTCCAACAAAATTCTTTTGATCCCAAATCTAGCATTCAGGCAGCTTCACATCAAACAGCTAACCTGAGCAGTACAGGACATTTAGAAAAATACACATCTTGATACTTTTCATGCCCTGATATTAAAAGTAAAATGGAAACAATCCATTCATGCAATCTAACCCTGGGTATAACACACACCAAAACGCTCTACAGAGCAACTCCAGGATAGAAATCAGTACTTCTTGCACAAAAGCCTCTTTCAGAAAGACATCCAGTCTTGTTTGACTTCAGGGCATGGGAACCCGTCTAATTCCTAATTAAGTTGCTTGAAGAAATGCTTATTTGGACCTTATTTTTAGCATGAATTTTTGTAGTTTCAACTTTCTACCACCAGGTCATATCATGGTTTCAGTCAGGTATCTATTATACAAAAAGAAGTTAAAACAGGAAAAAGAAAAAAATCTAGCTATAAACTTCAAGTTTAGCTGAAAAAATCAGAAATATAGCTCAAAATACATTGAAGGAAAAAAAAGTTTCTTAGAAGAGCTTTATGAGGGACCAGCAGCTGGCTGAGCATGTAACCAATTGTGCTCAGCGCGACCTGGCATCCTGGCTAAGCTGCCTCTGGTTGGGAAGCTACCACAGAATGGTTTTTGCAAACAAAGGTTTTTCCAATGAAGCTGTCTGTTACAGTTACAGCTAACATGTATGAAAAGAAAACTAAAATGAATACAAGTACTGCAGGTAATTATTCTAACTTTTTTTTTTTTTTTTTTTTTTGCATTTGAGTAGTTTGAGCTGTGTGTAAGTTCCAACAAAAGAACACAGATACAGTAAGCTAAAATGTCAGCAGGGATCCATGTGACCATTTAGTTTGACCGCCAGCATAACACAGGCCATGAGACCTCCCAGAATTAATTCCTGTTTGAATCAGAGTACATATTTTATAAAGGCATCCAATATTGTCCTAAAAATGTCCAGCAATGGAGAGACTTGACAAGTTGCTCCAGAGATTAATTACCTAACTATTAAAAATCTGTGTCTATTATTTCTAGGAGGAATTTGTCTAGCATCAGCTTTCACTCTACCAGTGCTTCCTGATGCTCTATTACCAATTTTTGCTTAACATAGACAAGTCACCCTCTAGTCTTATTTTAGTTTAATTAAATAGGTCGAGCTTCTTCAGCCTTTCACTATAAAGCATTCTTCCTTTTAGCGCTCTTGTGGCTCTTCTCTTAAACTTCTCTAGTTTATCACTATTCTTCAATCTTGAACAATAGAATGGGACACACTGTCCCAAAACCGGTCACACCATAACCAAGAAGTGTGCTAATGTAGTCTCCCTCCTCGATGTTCCCTTGTTCACATATCAAAAAATCTCATTATCCCTTTTGCACCACACACTCATAGTAGGAGGTCATACCCTGCTAATTCCACACACAATGTCTCAAGTCCTGTTACTGCTTCCTAGGATAGAGTCAACAATCCTATCAGCATGGCCCACGGTATTTATTCCTATATATAGTCCTTTTACTTGGCCTTATGCAAACTCCTACTGCTTTCTTGCATTTTGTCCACAGCAATCAGGGCAGACCACTCTGTACAGCAACTTGTTCTGTTAATTATTACCACCGCCTTTAACTTTGCATCATCTGCAAATTTTATGTGGAATATTTTCTCATTTATTCCACATCCACTGATAACAATGTAAAATAGCATGCAATTTATCATCCTGTTTGTTTAAGAAACATATTTAGGTTTAGAAACTGCCACTAAGCCAGTTTTAAAACCATTTAATGTGTGTATGATGTTGATTTTGGATCATTCTACTTTCCTAATCAAGATGTTGTGTAATACCAAGTTGACATGACTGAGAAGAGTTGAAATACACAACTTCAAGACCGTCCCTAAACTGGCAACTGCCTCAAAAAAGGCACGAAGCTATTTTGACAAAATGTATTCACCATAAACCCACATTATTTAGAATGAATTATTTTAACGTTTCCTTACTATTTGATTAATCAGATCCCAGATCTGCTGCAATTTCAGAGCAATGGCAAGGTGACAGCACAATGAATATTTGGATCACCTGTTTGGCCTTTAATAAACCAGGACAACACTAGCTTATTTCCTCTTCTCTGGAATCTCCCCACTGCAAACCAGCATTAGCAGCACACAGCACTCCTCTAGATGCAGATTGCATTAGCTTGCTCATTTACAAGTATCCAGCTTCAGTTTTGTATCTTCCTTAATTACTGCTAGAACAGAAAGTATTTCATCGTTACCATACAATACACTACCTGGATTTTTCTCAGAATCCTTCTACTTTTCTGATTTCTCTCTTGAAACAAAATGAACAAACAACTCCCCCCATCCCTGCAGGACATCACCACCAACAACCCCCAAGCAAAGCCAAATCAGTTCTCCTCCTGCCTTCCACCTCTCCTCCCCTCCCATGCTTTCTACAGTCCTCAGCTTTTGCTGCACACAAATTCCCATCGGCTTTCCTTTTCTCTCATTGGTTATACATTTTAAGTCTTTTTGTTGATTTTTTTAATGTAGTCATGAAAGTACAACTGACTGGATGGTAGAATATTTGGGGTGTTCTTTAAGAAAAGAGGTACCCAAAGAAGACCAGAGAAATATCTGGAGAATGTTTGCACTCAGAGAAATCCATTCAAATGCAAATAATGCCGAGACCGGTGGCATTTCTCAGCTCCATTAAATATCAGGGAACTTTCAACTCCTAGAAAATTTCACTGTAGTTCAAATCAAATTTAGTTTCACTGTTACCCATCTGTCCTGACCTTTCACTATATGGACTGATTATTGTTTTCTAAAACACAGTTTGCATAGGGATGAATACTTTGCTATGCTGATCAGTGGGAACTGTGCTTCTACAGCTCAGACTTTGAAGTTTTTCAAGATAGGGAAGAATAACACTTTTTAAATAATTCCCCACAGTAGATAATGAATGTTATAACAGTGAGAAAGCTTATTAGAGTTATGTGAGTCTAATTGATCTGTCCTGGTAATAAAAGACTCATTTTCTTTTGGCAAACCAGAGGTTTTGCACCTGAACATGCAAGAAGTCTACGCTTCTTTAAATCTATTACAAATGAAAAAAACCATCATTGCACAAAGAACCAGCATAATTAGTTTAAAAATACTGTTTGAGCCATCAGAGAAGGACTTAAAAGGAAATTAATTGCTGTTAAGTCCTTGTGAGGCTCTTCATGCTATAGAATGAAATCTTGGTTTTCCTGAAATTAGTAAGAGAGAAATCAATACTGACTATTGAACCACAGGTTTTTAGTTCCTTATTATAGCCCACATTGTCTTTTGAATTTCATTGTAACAGCTAGATTCCAGTTAAAATCATTCTCCCTATTGCTGCACTGAAATAACAGTTGTATTGTTCTTTAGTGATGCAAAGGAATAAACTTATCTTCACTATTAAAAAGGCTGGCACTTTATCAAACAAAAATGTGTGTTGATTCTGGTTTAGTTTTCCTGTAAAAATAATGGCTTATACTTTGATCTTTGAGAAAGAGCGTGTAGCAAAAACGAGAGCATAGTTTATATATTTTTACTGAGAAAGCCACAGAATTATAGAAATGTTGATTCAAAGGGACCTCTGGAGGTCATCTAGTCCAACCTCCTGCTCACAACAGGACTATCACCACCAGCAGATCAAATCAGCCTTGGCTTTGCTTATCCTAGACTTAAAAACCATCGTGGATGGAGATCCCGTAACTTCTCTGCATAACTTGTTCCTGTACTACAGTACCCTCCGGGCAAAGAAGCGTTCCCTAACGTCCAGTCCAAACCCGCCAAGCCACAACTTGTCCTACTGCTGCTTTTCATGTTGAAGCTTAAGTGATTCAATGTACTAGAACCAAATCCAGTGCCTGATGTCACGGGGCACTGCTTGCCATACTCTCCTATATAAGTCAACGGGAATTAAAAACCACTCAGGCTGTTTGCAGAAAGTGCTTGGTTTCTCATTGGCTTTTTCCATAAAAGCCTTCTCATGATTCAGCAGTATGTATTTAGCATGAATAATGCAGAGGACTATCAGTCCCTATTTCCACAACAGCTAGGTATAAGCACTACCTTCCCCAGTCAATGCAAGTCAAGGCTGCGCTATGGGTAAGATGCAGGGCTGGGCTCCATGGTTGTTCTAAAATGGCTCAAAAGACTGACAGCTGTTTTCATTCATTCAGATTTCTACAAATAATATCAATTTCTTCAAGCGTAAGGCAGAATGTTACAGATGTGTCATCTTTTGAAACACAGGTATGCGCTGTTCATCATTCAAAACGCAACTTACACCCCACTTGTCTTACTCATGCAAATAAATGCTCCTGATATAAGTGAGTAAGTATGGCCCTATACATGCCTTATTCTCCACTTTCATCGCTCTTAGTTCAGCTTGCTGGCATGCACTAAAGGAAAGAAGTAGTATGCCAAGATGTGGAAACCCATAATCTTGATAAAGAGGATGTTGTTCAGCTTCTATGGGAAGTTTAGCTGATGGAAAGAGAAAAGAAAAAAGCTTCTTTATTCGCCCCCCCTTTTTTTTAAGAACTTGTGCCTGCTACAAGGGTATACAAGGCTAGCAGTAAATGGTGAAAAAAATAGCAAGGAAATGAACCAAAGGGCGCCCATGCAAGTCTTATAATGCTATCATTTAGAATGTAATTAGAATTATTCCTATTCCTGATTTCAGCAGTCCCAGGAAGCAAATTTCTCCTCTTAACACTCGCGGCTTTTCCAAAGGCTACATATACATACAAAGAATTTGTCACTGCAGCCTGGGTTGATAGGCCTTCCTCAGCCATTACTTCCCGCTGTTATTTTGTCCTCCATTTGTAATAAGCATGCTTCATCGGTCAGCCCCGAGCTGAACAAAGATAATGAAAACAGATACGCTTGCAGGGCAACTTTAACAAATGTTAAATCTTTATTTATCCTAGGAAAGGGTGTCCAAAATGAAGGCAACAAACATTTTGAAAGGGTCTTAAAATGGATGTGATGAAACGGGGACTCAGCTCAGTCATTCGTGCCTCATCACTTTCAGTAAAAATCTCCAGCACCAGGGGAGGATGAAGCCCGAATGGGCATATCCCTGTCCTGTCGGGTTATCTGCTCCAACCCCTTTTTCAGTCCAGGAACTTTATCCTCCACTCCATGAGCATCATTGTGAAAGGGGCCACGACCCACATTTTCTAAAGACAAGCACCGCGTTCCTGCCTCTCTTTATCCTCTTGACATTGGGTCTATCTCTAAAAGCAAACATGAAGTGACTTACCAGACACAGTGGAAAAGACATTTGATTAACCATGTCCTGGATAAATTATCAGCAGCAGCGAGTGAAACCCACCTGCATGTACGAAGTCTATAACCCAGCTGGACTTCGTAAGTGTGATTTGAATGGTGCCTAGGCTCTCTGACTTTCTTTAGCTTTTCAAACGGATGCTCTAGTCCACCTTAGAAAAAGTGAACAGACTTTTGAGGAAATTGCCAGTTGGCAACTGGTGAGAATTAGCAAATGAAACCGAAACACTCCCTGAGTGATGTGATCCTGTGCAGCTATAAAGCCCTCTCCTTTCAGGGAGCAACAATAGCTCTTTGTGTGGAACACAGCAATAGTTCAGTGAGCAAAACTACGAATTTTCCTTTTGCTCTTGGTGAAAGGTAATGATTTTACTGGATGAACATGCCTTTGACATTTTAATGTTTAAGAGAAGGAAGTATTTGCATATAGGGTTCCCCCCATTTTCTCTCTGGTTGATGCTAAGCTCTGGCCTCCCCTTCCTCAGGCAATTCCCAACACCCTTCTCTTGCCTCAGCAAAGTCAGTTTTCCCATGTTGTGATCTGCTCATCAAAGCACGGCTTTCTGGTCTGAAAAGGGAATCTTTCCACTCAGGAAAAAGGATGGTAATTACATTAAATGAATGTTAACTTCTTGCTAATGAATGCATTACATCTCTCCTAAACATTTCTGGAAAAAGAAGCAAGCAAAGAAACAAAAAATAATCAGACATGCCATTCATTTACCAGAAGTATTAATTACAAGTAATTAGAAAAAGTGACTCATTTTTGAAGTATACAAGATTCCTAAAAAGAAATACAAAGGTTTCAGCAAGAGCTGAATAGATGTATCTGTATCAAGCACATAATACTGTGTAAAAATACAATATTACATATATAAACGTTTTAATTTTGAAGGGAAAAAGATCCAGTCTTGACTTTTAAATTCCCAGTGATAGTAATCTACAACTGCCATAAACTGTGTCAGTATCTCATTGTTTTCACTGTTCAAAAGATATGTCCAAGATCTAGTCTGCATTTACCCTGATTCACCTGCTTTTGGATCTTGTCCACCCTTGCTAGACCAAAGATTTCCCCACCATTTATTTCCTGCTGTCTAGGTCTCTACTTACAGATAGCCCCTAAGTAGGTTACCATCTTTTCACTCTACGGCTTCTCCCTTCCAGCATGTATCAGGTATAATAGTGAATTAAGAAAAAATCTTCCTTTTTTTTTCCCCTTTGAATGCTATTGCAAGCTCCCACAGAATTTTAGCAACATCTCCTACATTTAGACTACAAATTTGCGCAGTTGTTGAGTCTAGGTGAAAATTAAACTGAACTGATCTAATTCATCAAACCTCTCCCTTTAATATCTCCCAGTCTTTCTTTTGAGCCTTTTCTGAGTCACCTTCACCGCACCGAAAGCCCGGCTGAGCTGTGGCCCAGCTCCCAGCCGGTGGATGTGGCTCTGGGACTCACAGCCTGGCCTGCCGCTCTGGCTTTTCCAAAATCCCTCTTTCACTGACACCCCCGCATGCCCTGGGAAGCTCCAGGTCTCCCCATCTCCTAACGACATTCGATCAACATGCACACCTCTTCTCCTTTTTTTTACTGCCAGATCACCCTATTACTAAGGCCCACGTATCTTCCCAGTTTGCAAGTATAACTCTTCTTAGCCCACTGGAACACAAAATGCTTTCGGCAACAGCTGATGGAAACGTACGTAGGTATTAATCACTTCACCTTATTAAAATCCATTCACATTAACCATCTCTAATGTGAAACCTCACAGCTGTTGAACAGCACTGGGGAGCGCTACAAAACCGGATCGGAGAGAAAATGTCCGGCTACGCACATCGGGAACCGTAGGGGAATTCAGCAAGCGAGGCTGCAACGTGGGACGGGACGTTCCTGCCTGCCCCAGCCCTTGTATTTTCTTCAGCAACAGCGGAGGAATTGGCGTAACTCCCCAAAAGGTAGCACCCAGGCACTCCTACTTCTGCGTACCAATGAATCTTTAATAGCTGTTCGCCCTTTATTGAATCTTTAATGCCAGTACGTATAGCATAACCAGAGAGCGGAGCAAAGCTGTCAGGCTACTTTAATCTTTGCTGCATGTGAGTTTTCTTGATACCCACCAAACAATAGCAGTTTATGTTCTAATATTGTTGTACTTCAATTTCTATGTACAGGAGAGAAAAACAAATGAGGAGACTGGGGGAAAACTGCACTTACAAAACAAATTTGACAAACTCAATTATTTTATTGTAATACACTGTTGCAGCATAATTTTGCCTTGGATGTGACACCAAATAAAATATCACTGCCTAGCATTGCAAAGGGGAAGCAGGAGATCCTTTTATTGGCTCTGCAATTCCTTAGGGCTTTATTCACTGTGTGAAAAACCTGCTTTAAAATGGGATCACTCTTTTCCTCAGAGGTCCTGGTGGGAACAGTAAATCTCTTTTACAGAAGTGCAAGATGAATTCCCAGAAGTGTTAGAGACAGCTCAGAAAATGCAGTAGGGTACAGGAGCATATCTATTTTTTAAGTTCTTAAAACACATGTACAGCAAAACACTATACAGCAATTCATTGTAGATTCATATGCATACATTTTAAAATGGAGAAGAAATGTGGAAAACAGTGAATAAAGTGAAATGCAAAAAGGAGGGAAATGCAAAAATCTGTGGAATCTTTTCTGTCATTGATGGTTAATTTAAACTCACCATTTATCTCAATAGAAATGTTTTGTATTTTAAATCAAGTATGTGCTTCCAAACCATGTTATATTTAAATGTACAAGAGCCAGGTTCAATCAGGTCACTGACAGCGTTGCTGTGCTTGGCACTGTGACTTCCCTCCATTTGGAAACATTTATTCTATCATGACTGCTCAGAGAGAATGGAAAGGCATTATCTGACATAAAGATATCTAAATTTGATCCTCAATAAATTTGAAGGAATAGGGTTTCTCTTCATGGTTCATTGCCTTTATTTGAGAGGTTGGTTTTCCGACATGCAGTTTTATTTGTTCAGCAGTTTAGGATGAAAGAAACATGTTAAACCATCCCTAGAGAAAGATGCGCACAGTCCCTGAAAGGCTTCTCCTGTCATACGCTCTGCCCCGGAGGAGGAATGAAGTCTGCAGGATGAAGATTTGCTTTTGAGTCCTAACTGCATACAGCGACTCTCCTTTGATAATTTACCAGTATCAGACTGCATGCTTTGAAATAGTTTCCAAAGGCCACACGTACTTGATGAATGATCACAAAAGAGTTTATTAATAGACTTGGCTGTCAATGCTCCCATCTTCCTACAACCATCCCCTACGTGATGCACAGGGCCACTGTTTTGAGAAGATCACATAAACATCCCTGGGCTTTTGTCAGCTAAAACACCACTAGTTCCCTGCTTGTTTCCACCTTTTTACCCCTCAGCTTACCTGCCTTCCCCACTATCAGTTACTGTCAGCTTGGCTGCTTTGAAGTTCTGTACTCAAAGCCCTGGAGACATGAACAAATACTTGTATGTGCTATCAATAAAATTCAATGCTGCTTTTTTGACCATTATTTATCAAGCTCTCTCCCTTATGCTAATGTAATTTCTCTGCTAATGTTGTTGTGGAGGTTTTTCCCAATCTCTGGATTTGTTTGATTATGTCTCTCTGCTTGATATCAAATATAATATATATGTGTGTGTACATGTACACTATATATAAATCCAATTTATTTTCCCATATTTTGCAGTCCAAATCTCATTATTAAAAAGACCAACATGAATCTTTATTCACACTGGGACCAGAAAAGACAAGACCCAAACAACTAAAGATAGAAGAAAAAATAACTCTTAGCTGAAATATGCCAATAGACCAAACTACAGTTTGAAAATTTCACTTTAAAAATCAGAACTATTTGTAGAAAAAAAATGCTATTAATTTCATACTCTGGAGAAAATTATTGTGATACGTGCTATGTGTAGTTCACACATTGAAAAAACGTCGCTTTTCTCTAGGGTACCCTCAGGGCAGTTCAGGGATGAATTTCAGTGGACAGCAAGGGTACATTCATGTTGGCAGCTAGCACAGCTCCTAAAGATCCGGCTTTTTTTTCCAAATTTATAAACTGTAACACCGTAGGCCAGGCTTTTAGGCTTCATGTGCAAGCGATCCACTCCATTAGGTACATTATCTCAACTTCAACCAACTTGAAAATTATAGTTTCTTACTTTTGTTGACATAGTAATTGGCCTTGAGAGGCAACATTTATACCTTGAGCACAGAAAAGATTAACGTAATGATACTTCTTTCACACCCTGCCAACATGTGTGTGCTCTGAAGGACTCGCAGGTGGCTCTGGACCTCAGCAAGTGTACGTTTCCTGCAGTCGCCATTTAATTTGAAAGAAATAAAATCCATGTCAAATTCCCTGTTTGTTAAGGAGGACAATCTTTGGGTCTCTGGTGTCATCCATTCCTGTTTAAAATGGAAAGGCTTGAACAAAATCTGAGATTTTTTTCTTCTGTAAGAAGGGAGCGCAATTCCCCTGGTGACCTGTCCTATTAGCAAGCGTTGAAACTCTGCATTAAGCCGCAGAGGCTCTGCTCTCACAGCGGGGCTGACGTTGCTCATTAGCTCTGCCCTGGGCACTAACAAAGCAGGAGTAATTCCCTCAGCGGGGCAGTCAGGGCAGCTGAGGGTCTTGGGAGAAATCCTTTGGGTCAGAAAGTTTAAGGTGATAGTGTATGCAGTAAGGATGCTGTAGGGTCTCCAGATCAGGTCTAAGGAATTATATTTGTATAACTAATAAGCAGGATGAGTCAAAACTGAATGCTCTTATCCAAACTACTCGAGACTTAGTCCACTTCCCACTCGGCTCACGTGAAGTTGGCTACCCACCTCCTCGTTTGTTTTCAAAGCTCTCTAGGCAACCTGAGTTCTGCATTTAGGTAATCCCTAATTTACTAGTTGCCTACCTGCAGTTCGAAAAGTTAAAAGGTTAGAGCATACGTCTGTGATGTGACAGACTGGAGTACGATTCCTCACCTGCTTTGCTGCTGCTTCTTTCCTGGACATGGGCTTCTACTATGCTATGTGGAGGCTGTGGCATGATGCAGCAATTAAAGGCACACATGGGGAAAACTACAAGAAAGAGAGCTTAGAGAGTGATAGGAGGTTAGGGTATTCCTTTGGGTATATAAAAATTTCAGTCGTATGTGGGGTTGTGGGATTTCTAAGCCACATTTGAGATTCCTTTTTATGTGATCATTATAACCCTTCCTCTCCACAGGTAGCATGGCATGTACTGCACTGTTCCTCGCAAAAATAAAACTTTTTTTCTCCTTTCTAAATACATATCTCAACCTGACACATATTCCAGGAAACGGAACTGCCTTTTTATTATCCAGCCTCCAAAACAATGTGTTTTCTCCTTTCTCCTGTTAATGGAACTTGGAAATGAAGAATTAAACAACGATATGGGAGAATAACATACCAGAAGAACTGAATAGCAAAAGATCTTAAATTTTGTCTTGTGTGGTTGGTATATTACACAATAAATGCTATTTGTATATCCAGACCACTATACTTAGCTATGCAAAAAAATCTGCAGTTTGAAATACATTTGACAGGCAAGAAGTAAGATTTCACTTTAGAAATCTAGTATTCTGACAGCTGCGCACAGTAGCCTCATTTAACACACTTTTTAATTGTCATTTTGAAGTCTCTGCCCTTTATTTTGTCTGTGAGCGGCCAGCTTGCTTTAGAAGCTGAGCACCAACCTTATTCTTTTCTTTAGCCCTTTATCTATCTAAATCAAGAATTAATTCTACGTTCATTCTGCTGCTTCTTTTGGCTGATTCATAACTGGTATAATTAAGCAATAAGACATGGCAGAAGTATACCCGTGGGTACCAGTATCACACCACAAATGGCAGGATAAGATATTAAATTTTAACCATCCAAGAAGTGCTGCAATTGTCCGGAGATATTGTTTGAATTTCCTGTGCTATTATTAAGAGGAAGAATCTACCAGACACTGAAAAAATTAGGAAGACTGGAAGGTTTGTGTCATATCCCTTGCAACAGGTAGAGATGACTGGGTCAACACTCTCGGAAGAGGCGATGGGTGGCCTGCCTTTCACTTGTGTCCAGCTTAGCCTTTCAGAATTTCTGCAGAAATCTTCTTCTTGCACCTTCTCTCAGAAGCCCACTAGAAAGTCTCACATTGGGCAGATGAGACTGAAGGCATCCACGATTGTCAATAATCAAGTTTTAAACTCTGACCAAATATCTCACCTAAAGCATTAATGATGGGAAGTAAACAGCTTCACAGGACACAGTGCTTCAATTAATCTTTCCTTAAGAGCTTCACCCCAGTCTTCCCACATTGCCCATAACAGTGGTGATGCAGTTTCAGCACTAGACAACGCTACGGATGCTACAGGCACAGCATCCCGTCTCGCAGCCAACGGACCGGCTTATTCATTCCTGAATTATTTTCAACTGTGTAAAGAAGGGTAGCTGGGCGTGGATCCACTTTGGGCAAAGGCAAACTAAAGATGGTGGGAGGCATTTTGGTGCCAAACGGGAGCTCCACATGCATCTGTGTAGTGCCAGGCATGTATTTCTGTGGGCTATTGCTACGTGGCATTGCTGCCCTGGGAGGGAGGGGGTCTGGTTGCAGCCCTGGGGTACCAGGGGTCCCTGCAGGCAGGCAGAGGGCAGGCAGGCTTGTGTGTGGAGGAAAAGGAGCATTCCTGCTTCTGGTAGGTCTCCAGGCAATAACACAACTTTATGAAAAGGGAATCAGGGGAGAAAACTTCATTTTGGCCAGCTCACGGTGACAGCGAGCCCAGAGTGGTTTTGCCTAAGAAAGGGAAGAAGTGGGTGGGCAGGAGGGGCCTGGGGTGCATGTCCTGATCTCTGTTATTTGTGGGAGAGCAGGCATCAGTCTCAGTCCATAAGCTGCTCTCATTTTCAGACCACTAGCATTGAGCAACCCTTGAGCCACTGCACAAGTAACCACAGAGAGCAGGCACTTGTCGCTGACCGTTTGTTTTCTAACTGAAAAAACAGCAACAACAGGAAAGCACAGTCACTAAGTCTTCCCAGACCAAAATTTCATCATGTTTGTTCTCATACAAAACCTTGGCTTCTCTCCACTGCTTCAGTTTCTCGTGAAAGCAGCTATTTTTCAGAAATTCCTCCCTATTTCCAGTTTAGCATTACATCAGGTTTTATTGCCTTTTAAATGCACCTATTGTTAAATTTCTAAAGCCCAAACTCTCCAAGGTCCTGAGATTCATGGCCAGTACACATTGCCACTATTCAGAAAAAGCTTTTAAAAAAAAAGCGCGCTGTATTTATTTCCATAATTGTGTTATACAGGTGTCCAGCGAAGAGGGACTCACTTTCTTCCCCCACCTGGCAGTCTCCTACTGATCTACAGCAGCTCTGGCACTTGCAACTTGACAGCCTCATCTACTCACTGAGACGGTTGGATTTTCTCACCGCATCCCCCAAAGAAAATCTTGCAGTAGCACAGAAGATGGCACTTGTCAACACCAAGATAAAAGATCCTGATGATGAGCCAGATTGCACTCAGGCATTCCGACTAGCCAGAAGAAAAGAAAAGGAAAAAAATACCCACCCAAGAGACGTTCCTTTTCAGGATCTCATAGTCAAAGCAAGCTACAGCAGTCAACATTGCAGAAATGTCTGCTTTGGAGAGCTGGCATGTAGGTAGGCATGGGGGAGGGCCCTGACTTCTAAAGAAACAAAGTAAATGAACAACAAATACCACTTAACATTATGAAAAGCATAATTTTCATAGTATGGGAAAAAACATTGTATGTTCATTAGAATTTAGAAAGCAAAACTCATTTTTTCAAATAGAATAGGAGTTGGCCAAATATACTTGAATGTGGACCACCAAACTGGTCATTTGCAGCATGTAGACTAAAACCAGTCTAATCAAATAGCTACGGACTGAAGGAAACCCTGAGTAGTTGTAGGCAAACTAAGGTTCATTTCAGTTGAATCCTGAAAAAACACTTCCCATCCTTCCATATTACATATGAGTTGACAGTATATACATACCAAAATACATGCCATGCATGGTATCTTTTATTTGGTAATTTGGGCTTCTCCCAGCACATAAAACAGAGCTAGTAAGGGAAAAGAAAGAAAAAGGAAGAAAGGCAGCTCCTGTTGTTTCCAATCATGCAACATCCTCAACGGGGTTAACAGGAGAGAAAAAGAATGGGAAAATTGGGGGAAAAGAAGAACAGGAAAAAGCCTTACAAAGGTCTTGTGGTGCCCTCCCACTATTTTAGCAAGGATGTAAACAGTTCTGCTTGTGGCAATAGCACAGCCCCACTGATGGACAACAGCCCTACCTATGAGCCACCAAGCTACAGACCCTAAGTTAATTGATTGCACTATACCAGTACCCAACAGAAGAGAAGATATCATGTACAGTGTAGAAAATCCAGTAGTCACTGACTGACAGCAAACAGCAGGGACACAGCGCCTAGCAAGAGGACAAACAAGTAAAGATGAACTAGGAAGGTAACACCCTGGCCTTCTGAAAGAGTGTTAGTCCTAACTGACTGGACACATCGGTCTTCAGAATCACAGCAGGCTGTCAACGGACACACTAAAAGCCACGACATTTGTAGTTGTATTGCCCTTGGCAGGTGCCATCAGTCAAGTAAACAACAACGGAGACAACAAAAACATAGGCCACAGCACAGCTATCGGGTGGTTATGGTGGGCACTGGCACATCACGAGCAGAACTCCTCTTGTGCCACCGCGTGTTAGGTTTCCTCACTGCGATACACCAGCTGAACCTTGCTCGCGTATGGCAAACACCACACACTGCTGACATAACGAACAGGAGAAGAACTGCATGAACGGTGCCTCTGCCCCGCCTTACCGTCCTACCCGAACAATAAGTCAAGCTGCTCTGCTGTTTTCTCCCACAGCAACATTTCATGGTACGTCCTAAGGGTCAGCCGAGTTCATTCTGGCGATATCTCCTGTTCTTAATTCAATCTGATCCACATAACACCTGCAGCAAATTTGTGACTAGACTCTTTACTTTGTTTCTGGTGCCTTTATGTTGCTCTGATGGCAACCAGGAACCACCTTGGCTGCACATCTCAGTCGGAGCACTCCTTAAGAGCAGACGAGCTCTCTGCCCAGTGCTACTCTGCCAGCTCTTGACCTCTGCCTCTGCCCCAGCAGTGTGAACGCAGCCTGTTCAAAACCCCTGGCTCTCCACCCCTTTGTGTTGTTTTCGCACAGCTGCAACTTCATTGATGCTGGAAGACTTCCTCCAAGTTTTCACAAACAGAAGTTAGGGGACAATCATATCAGCTATGGACCAAATTACACAGAGCATAAATGGCATTATTTATCCAGCAATAGTGGAGAAGCATCAGATAATGCTAACAGAGAATTTGGTTCTCCATACGAAGCTATAACTATAATCTAGCATCTGTCCGGATTTTAGTAGGCTTTGATTTGGACTTCCATTGCATTGCATAAATGGACAGCACTGTCCAAAGTCTGCAGTCTCCTTACAGTTCAACTCCTAATTTTCCAGACACAGAAGATTAATTTCACAGGAGTCAGAGAAATGTTCCTTCTGAGCACTTCTGCCTCACACTTCTTTTTTCAGGGACCATTCAAACAGCCATTTCAGCTACCCTAATATCTACAATGACTCTACAGAAGGAAGAGGAGGACTAGGAAAAGAGATTAAAATAGCCAAGTAAGAAGGCATTACAAAGCAAACCTAGAAGTCATTAGGCAATGCACATTTGGGAAGACAATGTAAGATATTTGCATTTTTACTACCCGAGTGGGGGTCTTTTCACACCCCTCTCAGACTCCCCTGCCACGTGGCCTCTCCTGTTGGGAACCATTTCCACAGCTCAGCGGGCACCTTCCACTTCTGCTGTCCCTGGGCTTTACCCTGCTGGTGCAGTGCACGCTGTAACCATAGCTTACATCTGCCATTCCCAGACTTGGTAATGGGTGGAATAAAAAATGACCACAATTGGATTGCTTTCTCACTGAAATGATGAATAGGTTATTATTTAATTAAGAACAGCGCATTATGTTTTTAACAATGAAACTTAATCTTGCTCTGTAACAGAGAACATGTCTGTGTTAGACACAAGAACTGGAAAGGAGGTGCTGAATGTGTGAAATAATTGGTGCTTGCACCCAGAGGCAGCAGGAAAAGTCTTGCGCATAACGAATTTAGCATTCAGCACCACTTAATTTTCTCATCCTAGCTAACTGCAGTCAAAAGCAATGTACAGGCAGCTGCAGATGCTCCAAGTGCAGGCTCCAAATGATATGGAGCTGTGCAGGCTCTGAAAACAACGTGTCCAAGAGCTGGTAACTGTGAGTTCTTCTTGCAGAGCTGTAGCTATTTTTCTACCTAACAAATTAAAGGATTTTACTTGTGATATCAAGAAGAGCTTTAAAAAAACAAGCTTTAATTCACATAGTGTCTCTTAAAATTTGTTTCTACCAGATACTCATTTCAACTGTGCAGCTAGAATCATCAAATAACTTTCCATTTCATAAATAAATACATACAGTGTTGCTATTGCAAAACCCGATCTGATGATAGCCAAAGGGATTATAAAGACCGCAAGAAGAAATCCATCGTTTAACATAAAATCATTTTTTTTAATAACTGTTTAATACAAAGAAACAGAATAAACTGGGTCTGATCTTCTCCTCTGCTTCCAGAAGCAAAGCGTGCCTTTGAGTACATCTTACCCAGCTTGTATGAAGAGACACTTCCCCAAAGCACCGTGCCCCCCTTTCGTCTAGAAGAAACTCTCCTACAGATCATCCAGATCAGACGAATGAGATGTGTACAGACAGGAGAAACAGATGTGGGTAATCTTCTTTAGAGCATTCTCTGCCTTAAGACAATAGATTCTTAACTAGATATTGCAGCCCGAGGAAATAACCGTTTTGAAGCAATATCCAGTTTAGGCTCCATTCTTTTACTCCTGTCAGAAAGGACAGCAGGCCATGTACATCAGGGTGGTTGAAAAATGGGTTTGTAAGAACAGTGTGAAAGGGCCAGAGATGTTTAGTAGCTTGGGAGATAAAGTAGAATTTTGAAAGCTAAGAGACATTTGGTCAAGTCTCATCATGGAGAGTAAAGAATGGAGTCTAAATACTTCACCAGCTACTTCATGCCCACCAAAAAAAGGACAGAAGGGAGATACTGTCTCTGGCACTTTACTGAACCTAAACTTCAGTGCGTTTAATTTCTAAAATAAAACTATCTAGTGGATAATTCCAACAGAATTAATGAACCATTTTGTGACAACTGAAGCTGCATTTTTGACAAACTTATTATTCCCTTCCTCTTCAGTGTTAGGCAGCTCTGATTTGCATGCTTAAGGATCACAGGTCTCCAGAGCCAGAATCAATGGGATTTGAAGGCTTCATCCAACACCTACAAGCTGTGCATATGTGCTAATACACAGGAAAGGGAAAGGAATAAGGATGTGGTTGATTATCCATGCTGCTAGGAGGGAACTTTGACTCCCACTTCTTCAGGGCAAAATCCAAGAGTTTCCAGTACTTTCCTAAGAGGATTTGCTTGACCCATTATCATTAATGAGAGATCATTTAGAAACTGAAGCTTTCTAGCGTCAATCCCGCTCAGACCACTATAATGGAAGGATTATCATCAACTTCAGTAAGAGCAGAATTAAGTCTTCTGTCAATATAAACATATTTATTCTATGGTAAAATTTTTTAATTCAAATTTCTATGCTTATCTAAAACATACAGATAAATATTTTTATATATGAAACATCTTCCAACAACAAAAAATATGTAAGTTCTTGATATTAATAAGATATGACGTGGTTTGCTATGATAATACTGCAACATAGTATACACACATGTGCATATATGTGTGTGTGCACGTATGCATGTATATTTCACACATCTTTGTTGCTGAAAATGAGTATACAAGGTCCCTACACAAATAAGCACACCATGACACCCATCAGGATTACTTCATCATGCAAGAACCAAAACATCAAATGGAAACAGATTTTCATTTGTACCTAATAGTGATTCCTCAAATTTCTTATTTGCATCACTGTCCTTTTTGGTCTTCCCTAGGTTGAGAATGCCAACCCAGGATTGCTTGGTTCCTCTCCTCTACCATTTTACATGCTGGCTTGGTCCCTCATACGCGAGAAAGAGTAGAGTGTGGCATTGCACTGGATTTTGAGGCCAGACCCCATGACATGCCTGTGTGGCACCCAGTGCATTTCAGTTCAAGGAAGGACAGAGATAAGCATGTGCTGCTGCGGTGACAGATTCTGGGTACCCGGACACTTACCCCCCATCAGTCAAAACACCTACGACTCCTCCAACCTGTCAGCAGCTCCCACCACCAGAAACACTGACAACACTCCCTTCTCCTCTATAAACGCCTGAACTAGATTATCTTCTTTTTTTTTTTTTTCCATGCCAGAACTCCGCATATGGATGACTCAGTGCTCAGTGCTCACAGGCAAAAGCACACCAGCAGCTTGCTCGTGGTGCTCTGAGCTGCCCTAAAACTTGAGATCCCCTGCTCCACTCTGGAGAGCACAGAAGGAGACAAAGAAACAGGCTCCCGGCCCCAGAGCTTCCCCGACAGACAGCTTGCAGTCCTTCCTTGGCAATACCCAGCTTAGCTGGAGGGTCACTGGACATCTGTAATTCTTCCCGCTGCGCACTAGATGCCACTACGCAGACTGTTTTTAGCAGCCAAACAGCCATTGCCTTTTCTCAGGCAGCCATGCTCTTCCTTCTAGAGGTCCCTCATTACCACTAGCTTGGAGGTTCAACACACTTAGCCTAGCAAAACTCTCATCAGTTAGGACAGGACTAGCATTGTTTTACAGATGGGAAACTGGGGTAGAGGGACTATGGCATGATGTTGTTGGGTATGGCAAGGCTGACAGAGCATGGGCTTCAGCAGCAGCCACCTGCATTCACCACCAGGCTAAAGTCCCATCAAGCAGACCTGGCTCTCTCCCTCTGCCGCTGCTGAACCCAGATACAGATAGGAGATCAACCTGGAGGTGGAGAGGATAGGGAATAATAGTCACAGCAGCGGCGACAACAGCAATGTGACCGACCAGCTAATCGCAAATAAATTCAACATTACATAGAGGTTCCCATAGCCAACCTCAGTTTCTCAACCTCCTATTGCCTGCTCAAGCTCCAAGGCATCTCCTCAGGAACCACCTCCACAGGTCTCACAGCCAGGCACCCTCTTCCCTCTGGGCACATCACCACGTTCCTTCAACAGCAAAAGTTTCTGGTGACGAGGAAGGAGAGGCAGCAGGAGAGAATTCCTAGGAAAGCTAGAGAATCTTCATCACTCAAGGTTTTTAAGAGCAGGTTAAAAGCAGCAGCAGCAGCAGGTGTCCCCAGATTGTGACACTCCTCCCATTACAAAGCAGCTGTATGGCCTGGGAGAAGGAGGAGCTACTACTGCTGCTAGTGGCTCCACAAGGCAGATAAGGCATTGGGAACCTCTCCAGCCTTACTTTCCTTTGATTCTGAGAACGGATATGCAGATCGCGGAGGAACATCAGTTCTTCCTCGTCATCGCAGATTTCCTGACAGGACACTGTCTGACCCAGACACGGCAGCTTCTCACAGATGCCATACAGCAATCCCAGATGCCTTCCAGCACACGCTCCCCTCCAGTCTGCCGCGGTGGACTCTTTTGCCTGAACCTACCCCAGAAAGACGTGCTAAGCCTCGTGCATCTCCTTCTCCTATGCTTGACACAGTCAGTGGCAGAGCACGTTCACCACTAGCTAAAGGTTGTGTGACATCTTATTTATAATCTGTATAATGTAGCTCACTGGAAACAGTGGTTTACAGCTGTGAGTGACAGGATGCCACCGGTACTTCAAGGGCTGGTACCATTCCCTCCATCTGCTGCAGCAAGAGCGCATGAGCCTTGGCTGAAGGGGGTAGCTTTAAAAACACTAAGCCCTGCCTGCTACTCTCCACCTTCCAGCACAATCTAAGCTCTTGGTTTGGGGAACAGGCCAGAAAACACGTCTGTGCATTAACTCGGTGCCAAGAAATACAGCAGCACCCAAGCACCAGTCGCGAGCATTTGCACACCTGCGCGGGTTTTTTTATGTCCGTTCTGCCAAGTGAGCTCATTCGGAAATTCTGTTTCTACAGCAGATTTTACTGGCTTTGAGGAGCTGAGCAAATAAAATTAAGGACTCTCTGACAGAAGCAGGTTTCATCCCTAGGCAAAGCTGTATGAAATAGGAAACAACCGCAGAGTCTAAATTGAGGTCTTCCTTCAGGTCTAAATCAATTAACCACAAGGTCTGTCAGAGTTAAAGCTATGTTACCAAAGATTCAGCTACGATAAATACTTGTGTCAGCCCTTTCTTTCCCAAACAGTGAGTTTTTAAAAGGTACTTTTGCGGCCATGATAATTTTCAGTTCTGTTTTTTTTAATTTCTGCTTGCCAGCTGAAAAGTCTTGCTTTTTTTTGTTGTTGTTGTTGTTACGTGAATTTTAAAGTTTACCCTCACCCGGGCAGCCACTGGGTTAGGTCTCCATAGCGGAAAGAAAGCCGGTCCCAGAGGTCACGGAGGCTGAGGGCACAGCATCACGCAGCCATCCACGTCGGTCTGGGTCTGGGCAGCTGCACGACCCAGGGCTGCGCTGCCGGCAGGCGAACGACCCTCGCCGCTCATCGGACCCGGTACAGCAGCCCGTCCTCACGTTGCCCGTCGCGCTTCTTCGATCCGGTGTAATCAGTCACTGCCCTCGCCGCTGCGTTTCCCCCCAAGACCCTGCGAGTAGCTTCCACCCACGGGGACCCCCCGAGCTTCCCCTTCCCTCCCGAGCCCACTGGAGCGAGCAGTCGTGTGCCGGAGCAAAGAAACTGGTTGTGCTGGGGCACACGCTCGGCGAGCCCAGCAGCGAGGAGAGCCGTGGCTGGAATAGCTGGAATTGTCCCTGCCGGCTCACACGGGCCTGGGGCTGTGGAACAACTGCCATTAGTGGTATATATCCAAACCCTCCACGTTGTCACAACAGGGTTTACATCTGTACTCTGGAATAACTACCGTGTCATTGGTAATTTTTTTCTGATGATTATTAAAGCTTTTACCTGAGTGTTATTTGTTGATTTTATGGATTAGCATATATTGCGTAGCCGGTGTCAAGTATTTCTGTTGCAGGTTTATCAGCTATCGCTTGCTGCCAGCTGAATAATTCTGTAAGTGAGATTTCTATAAACTCTCCCATGTAAGTAAATCTACACACAAAAGTGTCGCTCGATGAAAGCGATCTCTTGCTCGGTAGGTAAACCGTGTGCGTGCACCTATCTGACATTCAGGCCATAAACAGCCCTTGCTGCTGCACAGGGATTGTGGAAAAATACAAAGCAGCCTGCAGGAATGCATGTAGTATTTTTTTAAACCTATAGAAGAAAGAAGGCAAAGGAAACTGGGAATGCCTGTAGGCAAATATTCTTACATAAAACAGAGTGAGAGAGACAGAGTAGCTACTAGAACAAGAATTAGAACAGGTTTTCTTATTCTACAGCATTTCTAATGCCAAGCATCCAAATTATACGTTATACCACCCAAAACCAGGGTGACAAGGTTAGTGGGTCATTTCTTTAAGCGCTCTTGTAAAATCTCTAATTCCAACCACACAAGAAAGGATGAGTCCAGACTTCAGAATATTATATTCGCTTTTCAAAAATAAAAATAAGAATCTGTCAGGTTCCTAGTTTTGCAAGTTTTCTTGAAAATAAGGATGTAGACATTTTCATTTTAAAAAATGAAAGCTAAGATCTCCTTTGAAGCCTAGTATTCCAGCAGCTAAGGCTTAAAAAAAAAACCCCAAAACCTACCCAATAAACATTAACAAACCTATAAATAAAATATCGAGCATTAGCACAAAATGGACCACAAGGTTTTTCCCCTTTTTTTTTTTTCCAGCAGAGCTGAATGTTCACCAGCAGCAGGCCTCGGGTTCTGCACAGTAACACCACACAAAGCTTAAGTGACCTTCATAGCCATTTGCGAGGCAGTTGCTTGGAAAGAAAAAAGGAGGGTGGAGGGCAAACAGAAATGTAATCGCAGTGGTGCTCTCAACTGGGTGAACTTCTGGGAGCTGCAGACAGTAAGCGAATTTACCTGCCAGGTCTGGAGCATGCTACGCAACACCACCGGGTCTCAACAGAACGTCAACTAAGCCCGTCTGAGTCTGTAAGTCTTCAAACTTACCCCAAAAAAGAGGGACTAAAATCCTAAGTATTCACAGCGAGGAGGATTTTCTTCCATAAGACAGTCTTAGGGTGTTTATTAAAAAAAAAGAAGAATGTACGTATTCCACCAGTACTTTGAAAAAGGGCATCAGTTTGACAATATAATGGTATTTTCTCTCTTTGCTCTGTGAAAGCCCAGCAATTACCTTTGCTTCCTTTACAAACCAAATAAAGGGCATGATCAATTAGAGACTGACTCAATTACAAAGAATGAGTGAAACGTGATTTCAGATACCACATTGGTCCTTTTGTCCTCTGTTAATTTTGGGGGGGTTACAATTTCTTCAACCTTGTAAAAAAAAGCTACATAAATTAAAGGAAGAAATGGCTGACTATACCGAGGGAAAAATGAAAGTAATAATATAGGGAGCGTAACTCACCTCCCTACAAAAACATTACCATAAATACGTCTCTCAAAATATGGAAAGTTATAAACTGCAGAACATGTTCTACTTACATGGAGTGATTGCTTTCCTGTCTGGTATTAAACTTTTTGTTTTCATGCTGTTGGACAAATTGAAAAGCTATTTGTTACAGCAAGTCTCTAAAATAAGTAAATTTATTACATTGACTCAAGAGATGAGGCAAGCAGTAGCATACTAACTCATCTGATTTAGGATGCTCCAAAAATATGCAACTAACATCTGCTGATAATTCAGACAAATCCTGGTAGAGGTTGGAGAGACATGTAAGAGACTTGGTACTGTCTGTCACGGCAGATGTCCCACTAATACATGCTGTTCACTTTTCTGTGTCTCTGTCCTCTTTTTTTTAAAAGAAAAGAAGTTTTCCTTACAAAATCTGGACTAAACCAAAATTTACTCTTGGTTCTACACCAAATATTCAGGTATCCATATCATGCGTGGGCACAATTACTATTTCTTTAAATAACTGAGAGAATATCATTACAAATTATCGAGAACAAAAAAACATTCTTTGGTTAATAACAAGAACTGTTGTGTATCAAGTCACCCGTACATGCTGGGTCTATGGTATAATCACAGATCCTCAAGAAAGTACCTTCAATATCAGTCAGTATTTATTGTTATTAAATCCAAGTGAATGACTAAGGTTTGTGCATGTTTAAGTGTTCTGCTGAGCAGGAAATAGCTACCAAATATGGAGCCTTCAAAATAACCATTAACACAAAAGTTGTTGCTAAGTTATAAAATTGTTGCTAATCAGATAAACAGCTTACAGATGTAGCAGAGACAAGTGTAATAGTTTACACTCGTGTATAGTGAGTGTGCTAATGCTTAGCACACTTTAAAAGAGTAGTCCATGCATACACAATATAGCTGTTAAATCATTAAAGTATGTATATATTATAGAAAAAATACTGAAGGTGGAGATGGGATCCTCTTTATGATCATACAGTCCAGCTTCTCTACTGCCTCTCCTATTTCAACACTTGACTAATGTCGTTAGTGAGAAACTGCAGTTGGTCAACAGGAAACGTGATTCTGGAGAAAATGGCAAGATTTAGGAATTTTGGAAGAAATGTTCAAATCACAGAATTTTCACACAGCAAATAATAGCAAACTATTCAGTTCTGAACCCACAGAAGTGTTTCATATGGACACGTTTCAGTACTTATTTTATCAAAAAATACTGTAATATAATTTATCATAACATTACAGCTTACATGCTCTGACTGAATTTCAAGGAATGATTTGACTAATTTATCTCCACAAATCCAAATACCGTTGACATATTTCTACAAAACGTTTTCGTAATCTTGAATAAGGATTTTCTGTTGGTAAACCCCTCTGCGAGCTGGTTTGCAGGCAGTTGCAGATGGCAGCAGGCTGGCTCACAGGGCCCAGGAGCAGCACAATGCCAGCATACGCAAACCTGAAGTTTCCTGACCGTAATAGAGTGTCCCCAGACAAATGCACATGAGCAAAGCTTTTAAGAAAATCTGTGACAGCCTGCTTGAAAACAACCACTACCAAACAAAAACCAGTCTCATCTTATACTCCCAGAGCTCATAATTGATTTAATCTGAAATTTCCAGTGGTAGTATATCAGTGCTGCTCTGACTATCCCAGACACAATTCAGAGTGCCTTTTGTAATGTAACCAGCTCTTACAGAAGTTTTACTCTGTGTTTTGCTGCATGGCAATGCTTTTAGTCGATGCATCTTATCCACAAGTACTAGCAATGGCAGATCAGCCCCATTTTAAAAAAATGCTGCAAACACCGAGTGGTGGACTTTGTATAAACCTTCGGTTACCAGCTATAATGCATTTTAAGCATGGAAATGATTAGGAGTCTAGCGAAACTGAAGAGCCTCCACCTTCTTCTCAATCACCATTTCAACCACAGAGCAAGCACCAGCATATGCTGCAAGCACTTCCATGGTATTTCAAACCTGGCTCAGCTTCTAACAGCTCAATTAGGACCAGAAAAGCCATTATCAATCAATCAGAAGAAATACCAGCATGGATTTTGATAGCTCCCTCCAGCGGGTATCTGGTTTATTGTACTTTGGCTTCCTCACATTTTGTAGTCCAGCAAGGGCAGAGGTTACTGTGCACAATGCATAGGGATATGCAGGTTTGGAATCACCTTCTAATATTTGCATTTAGATTCTGCAATGTAAATACCAGCTCCAACATGAGCAAGTCTCAGAAGAGAACCACAGTCCTTTCAGGTGAGACAACTATGGCAGCCAGGTCACAGGGCAACGTATTTCTTCTTTCCAAAAGCATTTTTGAGAGAGACCAATTTTCCAAGCTACAATCTACAATGCCCACAGTTTCAACAAGACTTCCAAGCTACTACAAAAAGAGCTTTGACAATTCTAGCACTCACTGTAATTTTATTCACTGATTGATCCATTTAGAGCCTAGACTTACTTCTCTAAGGACTGCCTGTACTATGGTCTTCTCTTTTTTAATATCCTTATAGATGTCCCTTGCTTTTTTTTCTGTTGCTATTTAAGTGAACACACATGAAGAACAAGCCTTCTACGCTGCTGACCTTGAGGAGGGTTTTTGCATAACCATTTCCCTTAAAAGAAAGGAAAGAGAAAGACTGACAACCTAAAAAACAAACCTACCAAATAAAAAAACTGACACCTGATGACATCAGTGAAATCCAACTGAGTGCTTTAAAATTCCCAGATGTCATCTGTCAGTGCTCTTCTGCACTCAGGTCAACACAGATGTGTATCTCTGCTTGTTTTACTTGCATGAGTCAAAACCAAATTAGAAGCCACCTTTTTAAATGATCTACCAAGACTCATATAGGAGTACCTTCAGTCGGACAAAAAAATTCATTAAATTCCATCAAAAAAGATATACATTGTAGAATAAAGTTCTTTTCACTTCTGCCCTGTGAAAGGCAATGCTGCTGTTTTGTTTTCTTCTGGCTAAGTATGCTGTTGTGTAAAGAAGAAATGCATGTCTGTATACAGGCCCCAGTTCACCACAATATTCAAGTACATACCTAGATTATAATAGTACATTAGAAAATCTCCTAATTAGACTTTAGAGGCTTCATGCAACCAACCAAATATACAAATTAATATATATTATAAATGTACACACATACACACACACACAAACATACATACTCTGTTAGTCGGTGTTTTCCTGTTGGTGCTATTTGCACACCTAATTATGGCATTAATCATCTTAACATTTTCATTACTCTTTCTAGTGCATACTAGGCTGCAGTCATCTAAGTCATACAGCTCCTGTAGGAAAAATGTGGTTTATGGGACCACTGTCTCCAGTGTACAGTTTAATAATGTTAAAAAGATACCAACATAAAATTAATGACTAAATTTTTCATGAAGGAAGCATTACATTTCCACTTAGTGGGGGTTTAAGCACTTATTTCTCTATTATTACTATATTGGTGAAACTAACGTTCAGTAGCCCATTGTATGATCCGACAGAGAATCCAAATTACTATCGGCGCTAATGATAAATATCCTTAGAGAGTAAATATCTTCTGAATGCTGTGCCAGTTCTAATCTGACTGGTTGTATTTCAGCCAGTGTAATGAAATCTCTTCTGGTGGTGTCGGAAAGAAAAGGATTAAATAAGACTTCAGCTACTTTTCTGTGTCAAAGGGAATATTTTCAGGCTCTGTATTTTCAACTCGCTACAAAGTGGAAGCTTCCTAACTGGCACTGGTCTTCAACGTTGACACGCGCAGCATCAAAACCCCTGCACATTTACCCTGGTGCAACCGCACAAGCAGTCGAGAGCAGCACACTGCAGTGAACCACGGCCGGCTTCGCTGCGGTACTCCTTCCTACTAAAGGGCAGAGCAATCTGTTCTCAGCACAACACAGAAAAGCCAGAAGGATCCAAGCACGAAAACAGTGTTTTCACTTCTTCTGAAATACACATGGCAAACGTTTCACATTTCTTCGGCATTTCATCTGATGAATCTGAAGGTGTTTTAGATATCCATGTTGCCTATGTTCCATCATGCATAATCCCACAATGAGTGTTACATAAAGGGAGGACATTTTTCTTTTCTTTTTCCTCTCTCCTGTTCCCTTCCATACAGTGTAAGACGAGCTATCCCAAAAGCCTGAGAAAACAAGCCTTGCATCTCCCAAGAGGAGGCACAGCTTGGAGAGCACGTGCACAAGCTTCCCCACACAGTCACACCAGGGTGCTTCTGCTCTGGAGGGATGCAGATACCCCCTTTTTACCTCCTCATCCTTTGCATGAAAGCAAAGCAGGTTCCAACCTCCTTAGCCACTTCAGTTCCAGTTATTCCACACATCCCTACATATGTCTTATTTTTACTACTCATTCCTGTATGTCTAAAATCTACCCCCCCACACACACTGCTCACATAGCATCTGCTCCCATTTAGCCCTTTTTCTTTCCAAACATGATTTCTGTGACCTTACGGCCTTTCTAATTCCCACATCTTGCCTATGTTATTCATAAAAATAGATTTTCTCCATAGACATCTTGCCTTTTGCTCATTACCTCCTCTTTCTTCACCACTCACACTCCTTATCCTAAAATACTCTCCCTAAAATTTTATATATATCTTCTGAACACTCCTTTTTCCATCAAGTTTTTTTGCTCCCTGCCAGACAGAGGGGGATGCTGTCTTACGCCTTTGTTCTACACGTTTCCCCCACTGCAGTCAGCCTCTCTGGTGCTGCACAAGTTGCTTTAAGCCACTATCTGTTTTCTCCTAGAATTGCCTAACCTCCACCTCCTCTAATGACCGCAGAGCCTAGACGACTGGCAGATCAATCATCCAGCTCTAGCTTCTCACTTGCACAAACACCCTTCAAAAGAAAAAGTTTCCTTTCATTAACTGGGGATAATAGTTTCTGGCACAAACACTTCACTATCCATATCTCCACCGCCTTGTCTCCGTGGTGTCGTGGTTTAAGCCCAGTTGGCAACTAAGCCCCACACAGCTGCTCGCTCGCTCACTCCTTCCCTACCCAGGTCCTTGAGCAAAAACAATCCCGTGGGTGGATTTGCCTTTGCCCGAGGCAGACTAACCCAGACTGTCTTCCCTAATGTATTTTTTTTTTATGTGCACTACAGGGACTTTATCCCCTTATACAGTACATTTAAGTTTTGATTGGGCAGGGTCAGCTCAACTGGCAGACCCTCTGGTGTTAATTAACCAGGTGGCGTTTGCTAAATATGTATCCTAATGTTTGAAGGTCCCACCCCCCATCGCTCTTAGCGTAGTCTTTAACAGTCCGTTGTATTGTTCGATTTTCCCAGAGGCTGGTGCTTGGTAGGGGGTGTGATACACCCACTTACAAGACTATGCTCTCTGGCCCAGATGCCTATGAGGTTGTTTCAGAAAGGAGTCCTGTTGTCTGACTCAATTCTTTCTAGGGTGCCCTGTTGCCATAAGACTTGTTTTTCAAGGCCCAGGACACTGTTCCAGGTGGTGGCGTGGGGCATGGGATGTGTTTCCAGCCATCTGGTGGTTGTTTGCACCGTTGTAAGCACATGGTGCTTGCCTTGGCGGTTTGTGGGAGTGCGATACAGTCAATCTGCCAGGCTTCCCCAGATCGACATTTCAGCCATCGTCCTCCATACCACAGGGGCTTTAACTGCTTGGCTTGCTTAATTGCAGCACGGGTTTCACATTCATGGATAACTTGTGCAATGGTATCCATGGTCAAGTCCACGCCTCGATCACGAGCCCATCTATATGTTACATCTCTTCCCTGATAGCCTGAGGTGTCACAGGACCACTGAGCTATAAATAATTCACCCTTATGTTGCCAGCCCAAATCCCCCTGGACCCATTTCAATCTTAGCAGCCCCATCCACGTGCTGGTTGTTTTGATGTTCTTCAGTGGCCTGACTCGTGGGTACGTGAGCATCTACGTGACCTACTTTTACAACCAGATTCTCTAGCTGGACACCAGTAGCTCGCCACAGTGCGGCCGCCCAGATGAGTTTATCTCTGTGCTGCCTGTTGCTCTGCTTCCATTGCTCCAACCTCCCCCACAGGGCGTTTGCCACCATCCGTGAGTCAGTACAGAGACAGAGCACCGGCTACTTTTCTTTTTCAGCAATACCTAATGCCAGCTGGATGCCTTTCACCTCTGCAAACTGACTCGATTCACCTTCTCCTTCAGCAGTTTCTGCGACTAGTCGTGTAGGACTCCATACAGCAGCGTTACACCTCCGATGTTTTCCCACAATGCGACAGGACCCATCAGTGAACAGGGCATATTGCCTCTCATTTTCTGACAGTTTATTATACAGTGGGGCCTCTTCAGCACGCATCGCCTCCTCCTCTGGTGGTAGTCTGAAATCTTGGCCTTCTGGCCCTTCCGTGATCATTTCCAAAATTCCTGGGCGACCGGGGTTTCCTATGCGAGCCCGTTGTGTGATCAGTGCAACCCGCTTACTCCACATGGCACCAGTTGCACGTTGCGTAGAGGAGACCTTCCCTTTGAACATCCAGCCCAGCACCGGCAGTCGGGGTGCTAGGAGGAGCTGTGTTTCAGTACCAACCACTTCTGAGGCAGCTCGAACTCCTTCATATGCTGCCAATATCTCTTTTTTAGTTGGAGTCTAGCGAGCCTCGGATCCTCTGTATCCCTGACTCCAAAACCTGGGGGTCGGCCTCGGGTCTCCCCCCGGTGCTTTTTGCCAGAGGCCCCAGGTAGGGCCATTCTCCCTGGCTGCGGTATAAAGCACATTTTTAACATCTTGTCCTGCTCAGACTGGCCGGAGGGCTACTGCATGAACAATTTCCCATTTAATTTGTTCAAAGGCTTTTTGTTGCTCAGGGCCCCGTTTAAAATCATTCTTCTTCCAGGTCACTTGATAGAGAGGGCTTACAATCAGACTGTAATTTAGAATATGCATTCTCCAAAAGCCCACAACACCTAAGAAAGCTTGTGTTTCCTTTTTATTGGTTGGTGAAGACATAGCTGCTATTTTGTTGATCACATCCATTGGGATACGACAATGCCCATCTTGTCATTTTATTCCTAAAAGCTGGATCTCCTTTGCAGGTCCCTTGACCTTATTTTGGTTTATAGCAAAACTGGCCTTCAGAAGGATGTGGATTATTTTCTTCCCTTTCTCAAAAACTTCTTCTGCTGTATTGCCTCATACGATGATGTCATCGATGTATTGCAGGTGTTGTGGAGCTTCACCCTTCTCCAGTGCAGTCTGGATCAGTCCATGGCAAATGGTGGGGCTGTGTTTCCACCCCTGGGGCAGTCAATTCCAGGTGTATTGGATGTCCCTCCAAGTGAAAGCAAACTGTGGTCTGCACTCTGCTGCCAAAGGGATTGAAAAAAAATGCATTAGCGATGTCAGCTGTGGCGTACCACTTGGCTGCCTTTGACTCCAGTTCCTATTGAAGTTCTAGCACGTCCCGCACGACAGCACTCAGCGGTGGCGTGACTTCATTCAGGCCACAATAGTCTACTGTTAGTCTCCGCTCTCCATTAGGTTTTCGCACGGGCCGTATGGGACTATTAAAGGGTGAGTGAGTTTTGCTGATCACCCCTTGCCTCTCCAGTTGACAAATCAGCTTATGGATGGGAATCAGGGAGTCTCAGTTGGTGCGATATTGCTGCCGGTGCACCGCTGTGGTAGCGATTGGCACTTGTTGCTCTTCAACCCCCAGTAACCCCACAATCGAAGGGTCCTTCAAGAGACCAGGCAAGGTGGACAGCTGTTTGATTCCCTCTGCCTCCAAGACAGCTATACCAAAGGCCCACCGGTACCCTTTCGGGTCCTTGAAATGCCCCCTCCTGAGGCAGTCTATGCCAGGGATGCACGGGGCCTCTGGGCCAGTCACAACGGGGCGTTTCTGCCACTCATTCCCAGTTAGACTTACTTCAGCTTCCAATACAGCTAGCTATTGGGATCCCCCTGTCGCTCCAGAAATCCAGATGGGTTCTGACCCTTCATAACTTGATGGCATTAGGGTACGCTGTGTACTGGTGTCCACTAGAGCCTTGTACTCCTGTGGGTATGGCATTCCAGGCCATCGAATCCACACGGTCCAATAAACCTGGTTATCTCTTTCCTCCACCTGGCTGGAGGCAGGGCCCCTCTAATCCTGGTCAGAGTATTCATTACTCACTTTTTATAAACATGAATCACAAGTCCCTTCAAGAGGATCAGAAGTGAGATCAGCCCTTCTACTCTGCCTGGGGAATCTCAGGAAACTGGAGCTCACTGGAAACTGGAGCAGCATGTTTCCAAGAAGAATCCCCTTTTGTGATTGTTTTTCCTTGCAACTCACGTACCTGTGCCTCTAAGGTCGAGGTAGGTTTTCCATCCCACTTCCTTTTGTCCTCTCCACGGTCACACAGGTAAAACCACAGGGAACCCCATGATGTGTACCTTCTATGTCCTCTCTCTTGGGCAGAGGAAGGCTCACTCCTAATAGCTGAGATACGGGCCCATACAGGTGGGGAGTAGGACATATCCTCTTGGAATTGCTGGAAATCCCTGGACAGTTTCTCCACAGCCAAGATGCAGGCCCGTACGGAGGAAGAGAGACTTCCTTCATATTGCTGGAGTTGGCCAGCCACTTCATCCACCATTTGCCCCTCGCTTTCCTTCCAGGACATTACTGCCAATGAGTTGGCATACGACAGCGGCGCACTTTGTAGAAACTTCCGCCACAGGAGTTATGTGCATCGGACTTTGTCTGGATCTGTGGGTAACTGCTCATTATCCGAATCATTATAAATCACCTCCAGCGCAGCTAATTCCCTCCAGTACTGGATACCTCTCTCCATGGTGGTCCACTTGCCTGGGTGACATATAACATTTTCCTTGAAGGAGTACCTTTCCTTCATGCCTGACAGAAGTTGCCTCTAGACGCTGAGGGCTTGTGTCTTTTTTCTGATCACCTTGTGAACGCCACCTTCCCTAGACAGGGATCCCAGCTGCTTGGCTTCCCTACCCTCTAATTCCAAACCTACAGATTGGGTGCGATTACTAACAAATTCCAAGAGAGGGCGCCCGAGGTACAGGCATGACATCAATGCCATGCAAATACCAGCTTAACCTCATGACCCATGATGTAATCATATCTCAAGTCGACATTACCCAGTACAGCAAAATGATAGTCCGGATCCCTCTCCCAGAGGTGATAAACATCACCGCAGGGAATACATAGTGCATGTAAGAACTTACATAACACCACCATGTGAACAAATGAACCAACATTGTGCCCAGCGACTATTTAACTAATATAAGAAATAAGTATAACAAATTTGTTTTAACATCCTCTGGTCAGATCTGTCATTAACTCAACCCTTCGGGCCCCACGCTGGATGCCAAAAAGGACTGTCGTGATTTAGGCCCAGCCGGCAACAAAGCACCACGCAGCCGCTCGCTCACTCCTCCCCTACCCTCAGTGGGATGGGGAGAGAATCGGAAGAAAAAGTTAAAACCTCGTGACTTGAGGTAAGGACAGTTTAATAAGACAACACAAGGAGAGAAGTAATAACAACAGTAATACTAATAAAAGAACATATAAAGCAAGTGATGCACAATGCAATTGCTCACCACACAGTACCCAACGCTCAGCCCAATCCTGAAGGAGCCGTGATTCCCGGAGCATGACATCATATGGTATCAAATATCCCCTTGACTAGTTCAGGTCAGCTGTCCTGGCTGTGCCCCCTCCCAGCTTCTTGTGGAAAATTAACTCTATCCCAGCTGAACCCAGGACACATGGCATCTGCCTTGGTTGATCCACAGCGCACATCAAACAGGGTTTGGTTTAGTGTTCTGGTTGAGGACAGGGGTTAAGAAATGATGCAACCACCATGGGTAAGGGGCAGACACCTGCAGCCAGGGTTGCGGAGGAGCAGGCACTCCTCGTCAGGGAAAAGGGGAAGCCAGGCAATGGGAGTTTCTCAAACTGGCTGCGTCCCCCCAGAAAATCACAACAGTGAACTGCTGCCTAAGTCACCAGCTCAGTTTTCCATGTAATTTCTGGTACTGTGTAATACTGGTGTTTGCCCATGAGGCCAGTGTTGTGAAGCAGAGCTAGTGAAATCAGCTGTTTTCAAATAACCATAGCTGCCAAAGCTCACCAAAAATCTGAAGCTGAACTAATTTTGATTTGAGAATGACCCCTTCCTCTTCCAAATTGAATGCAGCAAGTCAGCACAGCTGGCCACGACCATGGCACAGCAAAAATCTAGGCTAGGATGTCACTTCTTTACTGACAGTATTTTAGTTAATGCCATTTAAACCTAAATTTATACTTGTTGAAATATAAGTAAACTTAGAAGGATGTGGAAAACTTACCTGATACTTAACCTGCTTCTGATAAGCTAAAATATTGGCCCAGGGCAGTAAATGCATGACAATCCATCAGCCATGACAAAGGTAAAAAACTAGACAGAGAGACTATGGGAAATGGTTTCTTGGCTTGCACGCACATTTACAAAGGCCTAGTAGAAGGAAAAAATGCAGGAAAAAGCTATTCCTACACATGAATTTGCAAAGATTTACCACCTAGTTTACCACATTCAAAGCTTGTGATTCCCCACTTACATTTGTAAACAGCCCAAACATTTTTCATGACATGACAAATATTTCCTCCAAATTTGCATTCTGTGTATGATGACTTAAAGATGCTTTTGAACACAGTGACACCTCCCACTCTTTTTGTTAAATATTTGCTTTTATATGACTTGTTTTAATGCATCACATTTCCCCACATTGATATTTACAATTTTCCTGTCACTGACTCAATCACAATAATTTATTTCAATGGTTTGGCCCAACCTAACGTTGTCTGGGATCCAGTCCTGCAAGAATACAGACAGCCTTTACCCATATTGCTCATTCTTTTTCAAATGGGCAGAGCTGTACCCTTTCATAATTACCCATTCATAGAAGGGCTTATATACTTGTGTCATTAATAACAAAATAGAAAGTTTTCATTGAATAAAATGTGCTGATTTTTGATCAAAGTGCCAGAGTTACTGCCAGTGTCCTTAAACTGGCACAAGAGACACAATCCATCACCATGTTCCAGGAAAGTTGGCTTAAGCAGGAAAAAAAAAAAAAAAAAAAAAAAAAAAAAAAAAAAAAAAAAAAAATCTTTTCCCTCCAATTTAAATTGGACTCTTTCCACTGACTTGATTGTACTGGGCTGGATTGTACAGCTCCCCGGAGGCTGGAGAAGAGTGAAGAAAGGTGTCTATCATGCCTGTCATGTACAGTTAGAAACCTGAGGATGAAAACAGGCAGTGACATTGTACTGACTGTACAGCCCCACTCAACAGATGGGTCGTAGTCTCGCTTCATATTTTTCCACTTTTAAAAATTAACATTTTTATATCAGAATTTAAGAGAATCCCCAAGGCACTGGAGAAATTAGCCATTGTTCATTATTTTATTAAGTTATAAAAAGAAAAGAAAAAGATCTTTGTGGCCAATTCAGGATGCTTCAGCCAGGCTGTAAAGCGAAGGGTCCCCTGAGATACTCCTTTGTCTAACGGATCATTTGCTTTGTGTAGGATTCTTCTTCACAGCATGGAGCATGCAGCCCAGGATCCCCTTTCATTCTTCTTGATTAAACCCTAAGTCAGCCCTTGCTCCGTGACAGAGCCATAGGAAGTATAAATCATTGCAGAAAACAAGAGGTAATTATCTCGCAGCTTAGTTACCAGTGTAGATGTCAAGTCGCAACCCACTTCCCAGATGTCCCTCTGCCACTTGCCCTAAGCATGCATTCCTACAATAAAATCAAAGACTTTTAAGTCCCATCAGAGCACTTGGAAAGCTAGCAAGCCATGCAAGACTGCCTGCAAACTTTACAGAGTCCATGGGACAAACAGCAACTGTAAGATGATAGTTACAATATCTATAAGTAATAAGGATGAGAATTTCCTCTGTAAACCAGATATACAGACCACCACCCTAGTCTGAGCTCTGACCTAAGGGTCAGGCTTTTGGGAATGGTTTAGGACTACAACACAGTTTTCCCACTGAGAGAGGAGACGAGAGAAGGAATAAGCTCTACAGTGACCGATGGTCCCACACTACCTACCCTAACGCTACTTAAGTGCTGAGGGTGTAAGGACTTGGGTAAAGCAGAATAAAACATTCTCTGGACTTCTGACAGATTTGTGCCCATGGATGCTAGAAATAGCTTAGCTACGGACCTTAAA
The DNA here is from genome assembly GCF_900496995.4 of Aquila chrysaetos chrysaetos. Classification (NCBI taxonomy): domain Eukaryota; kingdom Metazoa; phylum Chordata; class Aves; order Accipitriformes; family Accipitridae; genus Aquila; species Aquila chrysaetos. Next base: position 56,173,038 of record NC_044005.1, read on the forward strand.
TCAAGCAAAATGAGAAAGCCAAAAATGAATGGAAAACAGAGACGACACCTTTCCCGTTGATGCAGAGCAGGCCCCCACTCATGTCACTCTATCCATGGCAAGACTGTCTTCAGTGGGAAGTAACCAGAAGATCTTCAAGGGAGGCTACTGAGAGTATGAAACAAAGACTGGAGCAGCTCTGAATGAAAAAAAAAATCCTCCCAAAACCCCAACTTTCAGTCAAGAGTTCCACGTGTGTTCAGGATATTGGAGACAATTCAAAACATTTCCTACATTTACCATCACTCCTTGTAAACACTTCCCATCCAGTCCTCAGAGCAGTGCAATAGGAAGCCAGCACAGCCATGTCACCGACAGACCAAAAAATACTTTCTGCCAAATCAGTCATCAGCAGCCCTGGTGAGATGACTTTTTCCCCATCTTATACCATACAATCTACAATCTCTGCTGCTACAAGTTCAGACAGAAACTGCAAATTTTCTTTGCCACGCATCCTAGCAAGCCTCCACCAGCAATGACTGTCTGATCAGAAAGGGTACCACTATTAATCACAACAAAAGTATATCAGGCCAGCTGACAGCAAGGCAGGAAGAAAGAGCAATGTCCCAACCATGAAATAACACAGCAACAAATTTTATGTATGGTTTCATTTGTTAAAGTCCTTTTGCCTGCTGGCATTTAGACCTTTTTCTCTAGCTTGATTTCTTATAACATGAGAATATGTCTTCAAATTTCAAGGTCAAGTGGAATGTGGTCTATATATATTCTTTGTGCTGGGTTCAACTTGTAAAATTTCTCTACTGTGGATACAATTACACCAATACGGGTTATCCCCTTTTCTGCATGCTAAAATATATAAAACACTTTTGTAGTGGCGTAGCTGAACTCACATAAGGCAACAAAAACATTTAATCGTATCTATACTATATATTACTGTCATTAACTTAATTTTGTAATCACAATGCAAAGAAATAAATTGCAACCTTTTTTTAAAACCAGAACCACTTATGTGGTTAGACAAAACCTCTCAAAGCAATTAACTATATGGGAAAGAACTGGATTATTAGCTTGAAAAAAACACTTCCAAACAAAATTGTCTACAGTAACTTCTCTCCCCTAGTTATTAGAAAGATGGCAAAGGGAGGAGCTGGATGAACACTGTTTCTGGATGTGGCCAATCTCCTATACCTCAGAGGCAAGGAAAAAATTCGCTGCAGAGAAGCAACCTAGAAGAAAATCAATCCTTGGGCTTCCTGTTTCTGAGGGCCAAATAAAAGCAAATCTCCTCTCAGGCGTAAAGTCTGCCGGGCTCTGACATATTTCTACTCATGGCCAACTGGCCAACTCCCCAGGAACGGCAGCCGCCTGCCCTGCACCCGCGTCCCCGCGCACCCATGGGGCCGACACGGGCCATCGCTGCCCGCACCTCTCCCCTGCAGCTCCGCAGGCAGACCACGCTGGCTGCTCAGCTACAGCCTTGCAGTGGGAACACAGGCTTCAACCTTACATTTGTAAAGCGTATAAAAAGCTTGACAGTATGCTCAAGGAAGAGGAAAACCTTTAAACTCTGTCACGCTCTGGGCAACGTGCTTTAAGGGTACATGGCATACCTCTGTAAATAGATTCACCGCTACCTGAGTGCCTCCTGCCTAGAGAGGAGTTATCATGACATGACGTTTAAGACAGAGCAGCTCAAATACAGCCAAGGAACAGCTTAGGGATTTGACTACAAATTGGGGAACAGCTAGAAAAAAGCAAAACCAACGAAATCATAATGGAGATCAACCTGAAACTCAGATGTGATGCGGTGGCTGTGCAGATTTCTTTCTTGGGGCTTGTCTCTCTAGGGAACCAATCTCAGCACATACTCCATCTTTGCAAAAGTAAACTCGGCAAGCTGACCCCTTCCCATGGCCTCCATTTATCAGTCACATCCTACTTTTTGGAGTGCTCAGTTTGAGGAACCTTCCAAGCATATCTAGATCTCTGACTTTTCTCTTGCTCCTATTCAACTCATCAATATGAGCTTATACTGTCATCCTCTGCCAGACAAAATACCAGGGAAACATTGTGTGACATGACCAAAAAAAAAAAAACCCCCTTGGAAACTCTTTTGGATGCAAATGATTCCTTTTCAACTTGCTTTCCTGCCTACGAGCCTTGGTTTCACCCAACATCTGTCTTTCCCATGCAATGCAAATACATCACTTGAGGCTCATCTGGAAGCTGTAAGCAGCTCCGTGCAAAGCCATTCTTGCACAAATATGTTACAGTTAATCCCATCACTGTACAAAACGTAGCCTTAGTAACCACTTACGCACATCTTATAGACATACACACTTCTTATTGACTGTACGGTTTTCAGCTTGTCCCTAGCATTGCAGAAATTCAAAATGTGACACAAACATGGATCTGAGACTGGGGCTACAGGGACTGAGCAAATCCCTCCCTTCCTCCGTGCACAGACATGGTTAGGGGAGTCAGCACTAGTTTGAATGCTTTTCCCAAAGCGCTAAAAAGAGAAATATTCCAAGACAGTTTTCTTCTTTCTCTCTAAAGGTCCCTTTCTTATGTCTTTTCATAAAACCAGAGGAAATTCTGATGCAATGCTAGGGCATTTACTGGGTACCAAACATGACTTAACAGTCCTGGGGAAGTTTCTCTGAAGTTTTCCTTTTTTTGCAAATAGTATCTTTTGGGTATTTTATTTGTGCATGTCCTCATACAGAAGTCTTTTTTTTGCTGTAAAGATATTTCTGTTCACTCTTTGGGGTTTTTTTTTTTTTTTTTTTTAAATCTCAAGTTAATTGACTGCCAATTAACTGAAGCTATTTAGCATCTTTGAAAAAGCAAGTCTGAACTCTCCCCAAACATTTGTAATGGGCTACAAATATTTGTAGTCTGGCTTAATCTGATCCCTAAAGTAAACTAGAAACATTTGTAGTATATGCTTTAAGATTGCACTAACTCATAGTTGACAGAGGGGTTTTCACTTTCTGGAGAAGCTCAGCATCGAGTTGGGTTGCCCTTTGGCTTTTTATACTGTGGGTTTTTGTAAAAAAAACAGCAACAAATTCCGAAGTTCCAGCTCTTGCGCCCATGCCTACACAGCTTTCTCTAAATAACTTTTTCATTTAAAAAGTCCTGGAATTTAACTATAATAGATCCCATACCTAACCAAAGATAATTTTGAGGATCTTAGACACAACAATAAAAAAAAATATCGGGCACCTGAATAGTGCAAGATAGAGGAAGTATTTTTAGGAGTACCCATAAAACAGAATACATCACAAGTATAAGCCACCACAGAAGTATTTTGTAATTTGCATTATTTGATTATACACGACTCGTAGGAACTGATTATGAACACCCATCCCAATGCTCTCTACAATTTACTAATGTCAAAGCAGGAACATATGCAATCTCCTCTTTTGCTAGAATTTCATTAGCATTTATGCTCATTCAGGCTACACGTATGTTTATTTACTTGAGAGGCATCATGTGCGTTACAGCAATTAACTTTTATCATGTTACAGACTCAAATTGCAAGAAACTCTTCCTCTATCCTGACATGAACAGACACTCTTTTGTCAAGAAAGTCATTTAAAAGGGTTCATACCAATTTTTTGTTTTCTTTTTTAATCAAAAGTCTATCTCTTCAACTATAGCTAATGTATAAAGTAACTTTTTTCAAGTTGAGAAGCATAATCGCTTTCTTGAATGCAGTGACTGGACAGAAGAATGGCCAGTTAAAGTTAACTCTGATTTCTTTAAGTGGGTGGGATCCATCTTATCCTTGTATCATCTAAATGTAGTAATTTAAAACTTCAGTAACTAGTTTAAGATTGCTGTTTAAGTGCTTTCTCTCTATATAGAAACACATGTATATCCCTATCCATAGAAAGTAGTTGATGAGGTGTATCACAAACCAAGTAGAAAAGGATTTTCAGAGAACAGGTATCTACTCAGCTTTGCATATAAAGGTTTCCCTGAACCTGAAGACTCTGATGTGCGATTTGATTAAATGAGGGTTACTTGCAGTGACTGGCAAAGTAGAAATAAACAAACTTCTAGCTTTACACTAAAGCTCACCAAAATGCAGCTGTATTTAATTCAGTGTGTGGGCTGATCTACTGTTGCTTTGAGCCGGTGGAGTGATAGAAACACATAATACTTAGAACGCTAGACCAACCTGCTTAATGGGTACAATCTAAGCATCTACACTCCCAGACGGCTGGGGGGGGGGGCGGGAGTTAAATTCCTATGAATTCTAGCCTTATAACATTACTGATATGCTTTTAGTTGGAACGATCAGAGGATATGTTTGAAACATACAAACTATCGGTAAAACATCAATTTCAAGCTCAATTACTCTTCTTAACAAGAGACTGTACATTTCCCCCCCATATTGCATTTACTGTAGTCATCTGACAATCAAATCACGCAGGTCTTCAGGACTGTTTAAGATTTACATTTGTATGTAGCTTATAAATGTGTTGCCCGTTTTAGCCAATAATGTCTTAACAAAATGACTTTTCAGAGACCAGAATATTTTCTTGCTAGCACATCTGATTGACATAACTCATACCCAGACATCTTGCTTTCTGACAATCCAGGCTTTCTGTAGATACAAATGTTAGCAAAGCCTTGGAGTTCCATAAAAGAGAACAGACACGTGAAATTGATTTCTTGTGTTCCTGCAAACTTGTTCTTCTGTCTAAAGCTTTCTTTGCCCCAGACAGTAACAAAGCCCTGTAAGTGAATCTAGGTGTATCTCAGCATATAAGGCGAGAGCAGAGTCTGCAATCATCCCACTAATTGCTTATAAAAACCTTTATATCACAATTCTGCCATAATATGGGTCGATAAGAAGTGCAAAGGTAAAGCTGTTTCCAACTGCAGGGAAAACATCACTAGTAGCTTCTGTTACAACCCACAGAAGTTCCTGTTGTAACTAAACAACATTAACATCCCTTCCAAGGAACCTACTAATACCTCCTTAAACAAGTGGTAAAATCCAGGTGAAAAATTTTCTGGTCCTAGAGTTTTATCATTGTTCACATTTAGCATAGCTTCGAAGAAGTTGCCTTCCAGAATTTATCATAAAGATTTTGTCAGTATTTGCAAATCTCCCACATTGAGACACGTTTGAATAACTTCTGGTGGGATATCTGAAATACATAGGTTTTCACCATGACCAGGAAAACCTAGTGAATGTGTCTGTTTGACAGACATACCTGCATTGATAAATACATACTATTACATTCAGTTTAATGGAATCCCTGAATAAAACTAATGTATAGGTTAAAAAAAATGCATGCCTGTAACATGCTATTACTCTGCTAATTTCAGGAACTCAGAAATTGTCCATTAATACAATAAACAGCAAAGCCAAGTTTCTGTTTGTAATGGTTAGTTTTGCTTCTAATAATTACAAGCAACTGCCATGTGAATATTTTAAATTTCCTAAATAAATATTTTTTGAAAAGATAATACAGGAGCTCAAACAAGGAGGAGAATCCTATGGTCTATTTGCTTTTGTAAAAACCATCTGTTTGCAGATGTTTAGGATTATAGGTATAACTTTTGTTATGATCAGCAATGAGATAAGTCAGTAGTTAAAAATTAATTCTTGACTTTATTTACTGAGCCACTAAAATACAAGGAACCACCTACAGCTGAAACATGTTGCAGAACTGCTCCACGATAAGCGATTTACAGCAAAAGCTGTGCGACCTGTGTGACCAGTGCGCCGGCCCATCATCGGTTCTGTGATACTGCTCCTCTTGCCTTCAACCTGTCCAACCCCACAGCATTGCAACCACTGGAAATAAGCGCTAAGCATCTGGTCAGACATCCTCCGGTGCAGTATTTAACTGCCACGTTGTAGGGTTTTTGGTGCACAGACACGTGCATCACTATTGCATAGTGGCTGTCCTTGTAGATCAGAAAGCGAGGGACAGAGAGGTTTAATGGGGTTGCACAGGTAGACCCACATACCTGCTCTTTACTCCTCATCCACACACATGCATATCCTGGAGTTCAGCACAGAAAGGGTTATTTTTGACAAACTGCAAGTCTCTGGTACCACTGTGGAAGTTTCACTAATCTTAGTATGGGATGGTCTGAAAACAACCATAAAGCCAAGCTTTTGAGGATGTCTGGACTATTTTCTTCCATGGAAAATTTCCATGGTGGTATTGACAGTCATGTTTTCTTGCCTCTGCTTTCTTCTTATTTCTTAGACAAGAAGATAGTGAGTTACAGCCCCAGCAGCTGAAGAACACTGGTGGAATGTGCTTTTAACACACTGAAAGATAGATGGAGAGATGGGATGCCAAGGCTGATGATAAATATCTACCTCTTATGACAAAATAACTGCTTGCTGTATTGCGTATGACCGATATGAGACCCACAGAGAGAACCTCAGAGATGGATGGTAGGAAGAAACAGGCAGACTAAGGTGTTTAACACCTGCTGCACAGGGTTTTTTTTTAATCCTACAATACATACCAGAAGATTTAGGCTATGCAGTTTGGGGCCGTGGCTTTAATGAAGACTATGCTGTGATAGTCTCCGATGTTTTCAGGAGAACACCCACACGTTCCTTGACAGGTTGACGAGACCCAGGAATTCCTAATCAAGTTCCTCCCTGGTGGCACCACAGATGATAATGACAGCAGTGGCAGGACCTTCTACCAACACGCAGTCACACCTATCGTAGGAGCTGTGGAGCCTAAAAGCACACATGGGGGTCCTGTGACTACTCCTTACACTGTTAACGCTAACGAAGCTTTTTGGCTCTGCAGAAAGGAAAGTCAGCAGAACATACGGCAGAGAAGTTTGCTTCAAGCTACTCCAGTATCTGGAAAGGCCACAGCAGTCTCAGTCACGAGTTGTAAAGAAAATATAGACTTGTCATTCTTTTTAAGTGAGAACATCTGGAGATGTCCAATATAATTATCTTTTTCCTGGTGATGAAGCACAAGGTTAAGTGGCACAGCTTAACAGCTGATGTGAGCAATTTGTGCAGCCCGTAAGAATTGAGCATCCAAATGCAATAAACAATAGGATGGGGAAGGGCTTCTTAAATGCCTCTGTGAAATAAATAAGCTATAAAAGGCACATTTAAGAAGCAATTCTTTCTAACCAGACCAAGTTAAGCAATGACAGGAACCAGGTTGAAGAAAAAATACAGAAGTACTAATTTGTTTCTGATAACTGAAAAACATTAATTGCCTCTGATTTCTGTGCAAGTAAAACCTGATGTTTTCCCTGAAGCAGAGGGAACCTCTGCAAGGCAGAAATGCTCAAATCCTAGGTTGGCCCTATCCAATCCCAGTGTAACTAGACAGCCATGAACACCGCTCCCATAACCTGGCCTCAGTTCCCAGCCTCTCCAAGGGCGGCAGGGGAGGTCCCGGCGGTGGTAAGGCTCGCCGAATCTGGTACCTAATAGAGGGGAGGCTGCCCAAGATCCACGTCCCCAGGTCCAGGCAGAAGCCAGGCTGAGCATGCATTCCCAGCAGGGCACAGGCGCACATATTCACACGTTATATAGAGGTATATATGTGCGCAGTCACGCACATCAACTCAGATCATGAATACAGTACTGACGCAGAGACAAACAGCTCTGACAGCCTGGCCAGACATGAGCACTAACCAGCCGCTTGTTTACATGTGACCAGCCCCTTTTATATCCCTTTCCTCTAGTTTTCCGTGCTTGTTCCTGCCCCAGCCCCTCCCTTTCCCCACCTTTGGTACTCTCCCCCAAGTAAGTTTTGTGCAACACCCAAGTGCTCCTCCCAGAACAAGCCCGTACCCCGCAGCAGCGACCCGCAGCCCGTCGGTGATGTCGGGACAGGCTCTCCTGCTGACTCCCAGCGGCGGGTGTCACCCCAGCAGCCAGCACACAAGCAAGGAAGCGACACCCACCCAGAATAAGTCACTGAAGGAGAGGACAAACAGCAAGCGGGAAGGATGGATGAGCCACGCAGCCGGGGAGGCATGGAGGAGCCGGCAGATGCACAACAGCTTTGTCAGGAATGGGATGCGTGACAGTTGCCATGGATGAGCAACTCCTGTTTCTCAAAAAAGGCCCGACAAACCCATGTTTGTGGACAGAGAAAGAGGAAACAATACAAAACAACTTGAGCAAACCTGTAAGAAATTTTGAGTGCACATGAGGTCTTGGTTTAGAACTAAACTTACTTAAAAAAAAAAGGCAGTTCGTGAAGACAAAAACACAGTTCCAACCAAAACATACCAACAGGTTGTGCAATTCATTCCCCTAAAAAAATAAACCGAAGGGCTGTCAGCACATCTAAGCTATCAGCAGCTTCCCTTCATTAAATCTAATTGCTACACATTAGCGATTCCAATTGATGCATAGATGATGGAGCCTCCAGCCAGTCTGGAGCAAAGGCGGATTCCAGGCATCTACTTACACTCCCCTTTGAAATAGAAAAACTGGTCGCTGATAACATCAGCCTTCCCCAGTATAAGCTAGGCCAACTCCATACTTGGTGGCAAATAAATATAAATTCTGTGTGTTCTTTGAATTTTAAGAGGCAAACATCCTTCACCAATACTTGGCCAATGGAGCAACTGGAGATGTTTTAATAGCTGCTGGTTGACATTTCGCAAATTGATCGGTACGTAGATGAGACAGCACTTCTTTCTGATTTGCAAGTATTGGGTGGTTTTATAGACTATGCACACTGCATGTACAGACAATAAATTTACCTTTGAAATAGTATTAATGATCTTAGAAATATTTATCAATAATCAACCAGCACTAGTGAACATACAATGAAGAACAGCTTGTCTTAAAATTTTGAGCCTGCTCCTTTGTGCATCTGGAGAGTATTAGTTAAGGAAATTATTCCAGCATATGCTTAAATCCCTCTGAAGTGAAAAGAATATAAGTGCAAGCTTAAAGTTAAGTGAATACTTACACAGCCTTCCTAGACCAGGGAGTGCAATTGGGGCCATATTCTTTAACTGTATGATCCTATATTCCTCCGGTGTTATGACATTTCTTAACAGGCTGATAAGCATCTTTTTGTCACGTGTACTCTTTGGCTAGAGTCGAGCATAATTCATGGAAAGTAATCTCATCCCACAGTTAATTTTACTTCCAGGTCCTTCTATAAATTAATGAAAATTAAAGTGTTGCTGCAGGTTCGTCGCACACGCGGCCCACTTTGGCTTGCGTCCCCTGAATTATCAGCGTTTTACAGATGGGGCTCTAAGACCCATCTACCAGCCCCTATGATCTGGGAACTTCTGCTGTCAAAAGACCTGCAGGTGCCTCGCTCCCGAGAGGAACATCGACTGGATCCACACACTGCAACAGCTTGTGTGGTATCAGCCCTCCTTCTGGGGGATCATGAATGCCTGCAACCATTTTTCTGCAATTTACCTTTTTTCACACTAGTTTTTAATCACAGCTATCTTACCAACAGCATGTAACACTTCTGGCCTCTGTTTTAGAAAGCTGATTTCCATTCTCTTTCACCCCAGCCTCTTAACATCTCAGAAACAATGACCTTGCTCACAAGAAGAGTATTCTGCAAGACCTGCACACGTGTGTGTGTGTGTGTATATATATACATAATATATATACACACATGCACACACATATATATAACCCAAAAGAAAATCATACAAGAACCAAAAGATACCACTTAAATGGATCGACGCTATTCTTGTATCTGCCTTTTGCACAGCAAGGTGATTAATTTCTATTTGTAGAATCGAGGCAACTGGCTGCTTAACAAAGCAGCTCAGTATATTAAGAAGCAAGGATACAGCAAAAGCAGTCCTTGAACCTGGTCTGCTGCTGTGGCCAGCTGAAAAAGATGGAGGGGTGTTTCTAGGTCTGTCCAGTTACTACTAAGATACATCCCACTGTTATACAGGTCGGAGGCAGCAGTAGCGACTCCAGAATTTCCAAGCACAGTAGGGCTTTCAGGCCAGCAGGAACAGGGACATTTTCCCAGGCTGACATACTGACCACTGCTGGGTTCACAAGAACAAATAGTTTTCTTCTTGAGCATCTGACCTAATCTTTGCTTCTCTGGCTGAAGCTATACAAAAAGCAAACAAAGAAAACAAAGAAAGATGGAAATAGCATATGCCCTGCCATCATTCATCTTACTCAGGGATTACTATCAGGCTTAACTAATAAGCATCACCAGCTCCAAACATTAACTTCTGCATATTTCAGCAAATGCTTTCAACTGCTGGTAAAATTGGGGCAGAATACAGGTTGCTGGAGAAGAATCCTTCCCCCTGGGCACCTCCCTCTCACCTCCAGGCGGGTCTTGTCCTGCTCTTGGGACTGGTCCTAGTTTGGGGCTGCTCTTTTCTTATGCCGCAGTCATGCATGAATAGGGGCCAAATACAAAGGTGGCATTGTATCAGCTTTGTTGGGGAGGTTGTAGCCTCTCTTTCCTCCTCCAAGTCATCCTCCCGACGCAGGCAGCTCGCTGCAGCTGCACAGGAACACCACGTTACGGATGGAGTACTTTCAAAGTTCAAAATATAATTCCTGTGAGGAGTGAGTAATTGTGTTTGAATCCCAACAGAGTAACAGACAGGCTGAAGCCGGACGGATGACAAGTAGATCAGAGACAGAGCAGTCACGACAATACTATGCTAGTGAAAATCAGAGAACCTAGACAAGGTAGAATATCTGCAGTCTGGGGGAGAACGAGGCCGGTTTTTTTCTCTCCTACACAGAGCTAAAAATACCTGCACCCAAAGCACACCAGCCAAGCGCTAACTTTTTAATGAAGTCCTCAAAGCCTGCTGATAAACAGGCTCCAGGATGAAGAGCACTGCTCTTAAATGAAAACAAAAGGCGATCAGCCCATCAGAGAGTCAGACCCAAGGCATTTCATATAAGCATCCCAAAAGGCATCCACTCAAAATTTAGAGATTAGTTTTGAAAAATCTTGAAACAAACCATGCCTTGCACTTGAGCAGGTAATTGCAGAGCTGCAGACCACGCCGTAAAGAGCTGCTGGGCTTAGACCCCCATCGCTGTTTCGAAAGGCTGGTCGCAGATTCGGTAACGTTGACAGTGACTTTCCTTGAATTGCACGTTCTGGAGTTCAGCCTCCTATTATATTTTCATTGCAGTGAAATTAAATTAAAACCGATCAAACGATAGCTGAGGATTACAGTCTATTTTAAGAGGCTGTTCTTTCACTTTGAGCTAAAATGAAACATTGCCAAGGGCTGGCAGAAAAATAGCAAAGAAGGAACATGATTAAAAAGGAAAGTATTATTACAAAGACAAATGGACATTTTGCACGTCGGCTATTAAAGATACTTAAAGACCTTATAAAAATAATGCACTGAGCTTTGGAAAAGGTGTTTTCAGGCTGGTGTATGGGATTACAAAAAGGCACTGGAGCTGTTAAAGTGGGAAAAGCCTTCTCCTCTAGGCAAGGGAAATTACGAGAAAGGCTTTGTATCATGCCCTGCTGCCAATCCCTCAGGGCAGAGAGAGAAACAACCCTAAATGGCAGCTCTCACCGAGGTGTCAGGGGCAACATGTCTTCACGCTTCACTCCCCCTCTTAATTCTCGCTGGCATGACCCATATGCCGAGTCTCCGTCTGCATACACATACACCATCCCCAGTCACCCATACTGGGCGGGAGGCGAACAAAAGCCAGAGCTGGTCCAGAGGGCTGGAAACCTCTCTCTCAGGGCAAAAAGTAAGAAGCAGAAGCAGCTTGCTTTATTTCCCTGCTTTTTGAAAGGCTGTGAAAGTTAAAATTTGTGTTAAAAAGAACATGGGATTTTCCACTAATCCTTAAAGAAAGTTCATTAACACCCGGCATGGCAGCTCTGCTCACAGTATTTTCTTTGGATGACAAATCCCAATAGCAGCAAACTATGGTTTGACCTTGGTTTTTTCTGGTTGCTGGTGCACTTAAACAGGAAAATCAACATGCCGTTTAGGTCAGATAATAGGCCTGGTTGAAAATTGTGAAAACAGGCTTTCAGGAGGCAATTTTGCTGAGTTTCTGATGGGGTGTGCAGGTGTCACCACCGATCTGCCCCTGGGGAGCAGGGGACGCCCAGGCAGGCAGGCAGCGATGCCCCAGAACTCGGCGGGGACGGATGGCAGAGAGCAGAGCTGGAAACCGCTGCACCACAATCCAGCACGCTTGCACCGTTGCCAACATCGCATCACTTATTAAGATAAAGAAAACCCATTTAGCTGACATTTGCTTTGTGTGCCATTAAGCCAGACTCTGCCTTTGCCCCCACTCGCCCGCTTGGCAGGTACGTTCATGCACAAAAGGGTACAGACAGGCAACCCACGCTGCGGCAGCCTTTCCCGGGGTTTCAAAAGGAGCTGGGCCTGGCACTGCCACCCCAGGTCCTGTTTTATTCCAACTGTAAATAGCTTTTGCTGCGTGCCCAACTGGCACGTCCTTTAAAGTTGCGACAGGGGTGGGATAGGGGGGGCGTTTGCTTTGCTAAGTGAATTAAGCGGTTCTGAAGAAGCCAAATTTGCAATTCTGAGAACCAGACTTGTGTTTAACTGCAGCCCAGACAAGGGGAGCGGGAGCAAAGCAGCCTTTCCCACACCTTCTCCCGGCACTGTTGGATGCCAGCCAGAGGCACCGTGCCGGCCAGGGCAAACGCTGCTCCTGCCAACCCCGGTGGCAGCTCAGCACTAGCCGTGACAATGCTTTTTGTCATTTATACAGCTGTCCTGGAGCAACTGGGCTGGCTGTCACCTACTCACTCGCCACCAGACATTTAACAGCTGCCTAATAACAACCATCTTTGCTCATTACTGGTTTAAACCAGGAATTCAGAGGAGAAGGCCAGAGTGAATTACTACCTCTCTGAACTAGACTGCCTTCACCTAATATTGTTAAAGCCTTATGTGAAATAATACAGGACGAATTGTGAACCTTTTTATTGGCTTCTGGGTAGACAGCTTTAAATGCTAATCGTAGCTAATTAAATTACTTAACTTCATTTGCCTCTGCCAATGGGCCATGTGATAGGATGACTTTGGAAGACAGTGCTCTTAGAGGCTGTGGCTCTTACATTTTACACCAGGGCAATGTTAATCACCAGAAAATGCAATTACCACATTATTGCTAAATCCATATGTATGAAATAAAATGAACTCCAGCAATGGGAAGACACGAAATATCCAACTTCTTGAATAATGACAAGAACTGCTATTTAATCTCCTCTGCACACCCTCAACTCTTGGTTCATCAGGCTGACAGCACAAGAAGAGCGTGTTTATGACCAAACTAATATTTATAACACTTATTAAAAGTCTACCACTTATCTCCACATCCCAGAGAAGTATCCAGTCAAAAAATTGCTGGCACCATCTCAAAATTTCAAAAGGTCCACGCCAAGAACAAACACTGGCACAGAAACTCCTCTCTGCAGCAAGACTTCTTACACTCTGCCTCATCACACAAAATATTTTTCACATCTCCACTCTACACCTGGAGAAGCTGAGACAGAGATGCGAAATCGTTTCTCCCTAGCTATTGATAGAAAGGCTATCAGACTCTAGACTAACTCATGAAATCTCGGGCTCTGTTCCTCTTGCACCTTTCTCCCACATAACACTGTTATCTTTCTGCTGACCGACACCACGTTCAAAGCCTGAAGGCCGACCTCTGTATCACTGGCCAGCTGCACCCTTTGGCTGCTTTCATCTCTTCTACACTAGCAAGCCTGTCATTTGAACTACAACAGGGCAGTTAAAGCACCACCACCACTCTGCATTTATAATAGCGTGAAAACGATGACTCTTTTGAAGAAGTCAGGAACAGGAGTCCTGCGTAGATCACTGGTCAAAAAGTGTGACTTTGAAAACACTAAGCGACCGGCCACTGAAATTTATCACTCAGTTTCCAACCCTGGCAACAGCCTGCTAAAGAAAACGTCTTCCCGTTGCAGCCTAGCACGTTGGCTACACTAGTTACAACAGCACAACGGATCATTCACGTGCTGGAGGTTCAGTCCCTCTGTCTTTGCTGGGGTCATCAGTGTCCCCCTAAGACAGCCTGCTCTAATCACTTATTTTTAACATCAGCATTTGTTCATGCCTCTCCCTTTTCCCAAATGGGGCATTTTTCACATAGTGATTGCTTATTCAGTTCTCCTCTCAGCTTCTCCTACCCACTGCTGAGCCCGGCTTCAGCTGGTCTTGCAGTTCCTTTTCCATTCCGTCTGTCCTGTATCCTCTGCAATAACTCTCACCTGCACTGTAGTCTCATATACCCACTATAGCCTCGCGTCTGTTAAACAACTGCCCGCAATGTGAAACACTGAGACCTCAAGCTCTGCAAATGACGCGATTAGCACTCAGCCTTCCCGTGCTAACAGCAGGATTTGTGATGCTCTGACTCCATCAGTTTAAGAAAGCAATTTAGAAACCTCCCGCTCCTTTCTCCTAATGATGCAACTTGCCCAGCCAAAGCCAGCGGGGCTATGCTATAGCCTGCAAGTGATGGGCTGGCAGGGATGTTTCTATTCAAAGGATATGCAAACATACTCCTCCTAAAAGGAACGTATATATACACATATCTAGCTTTCCCTTTGGGCCATTTTAGGTGGGCATACAATTTTCACGATACATTTCCCGCAGAAAGAAGCGGGGGAAATATTGGAGTGTTATTACTTTGCGATAACTTACTAGCCAAGAAGACTGAAAAAAACTCTTTCTGACAATATGTCACCACGAGGCACTTTTAATCAAGAGCGAACTGACTAAAACATTCAGCCTGGATTAAAAACTGCTCTTTTGCCTTAAATACGCAATCAATCAAAGCGACACAATTACCTGGCCTGAATTAAAACATTCAGTGATTTGTAGCTCAAATGCAGACAACTCCGGAAATACAATTATGCCTTTAATATTCAGAACCAAAGCAAACCGCTTCTGAACGCTTAATAAATCTTCAGATGGAAAATTTAACATTCAGTAACATGTTATATTGGTTTTGCTCCCAGTTTTATAAGTACCAATTTGTCTCTTCAAAAAGAAAGGCAAGACTGACAGCATTTCTTAATTGAGTCAGCAGCTTTGCCAAAACACTCCACACCACTTCTTAACAAGGGGCGGGGGGGAACAAAACAGCTTCAAACAGAAACAATCACACCAGGCAGACTTTGAATGTACAGTCTGCACTGCAAAGGCCAAGGAGAAATCTCAAGGTCCTCACAATCAGCTGAGGACTGAGTAAAAACTTGAAGATCTGGTGCTATTTCATTCGCATACAGGGATATTGTCCAGAGCAGAGTAAGGCAACTCGGCTTGGGTTTTGGTGATATTATCCCATGAAGTTGCAGAAGAGAGTTGCGTGCATTAAGGTAATATCGAGATATACGCTAATTGTTTAAAATGCTATATATAGCTTTTTTTGTCCATTATTTCTTGTTGTTATGAATTATAAAAAAAAAATAGTCATTGTTGCAAATAGTTGTAGTTAGGGTAAAAAGGCGCATTCTTGCCTTCACTGCGTAATTAACCAAATGTTCTTTCTCTGTCAACTAGAAATGAAATCATGATCATGCAGACTACTAATAAGCATTAATAAAGAGATTAACTGTACTTAAATCACTAAGCTCAATAAAAATGTTAGCTTCAGTTACACACCACAGACCATACATCACTGTCACAGGAAGACAACCAGTTTACAAGCTGCAGATTAGAGAATAAGGTACTAAATGTTATTGTGATCAGATACAGTCCTCAGCCAGAACACAGCAGTTTTATATCAGAAATGGAGTTTTAACTGAGAGCATTTGAGTAAGTTTGTTTTCAAATTTGTAAAATGAGAATTGTAACACTTGACTGCAGCAGCAATAGAAAGATGTCTATGCTTGTACAGCAAGATCACGCTTCTGAAGGAATAACAACCCCAGACGACGAGACGTCAAAGTGAGTTTGTCACATTTTAAGATCTTCTTTAGAGTGAAATCTTACCAGGAGGGGCTTCATTCACCAGGGAGTACTCCTCCATCATCATGTTATGCCTCTTTATGAGCACACACAAATTCTCAAATGGTGGCAGCTAGGCAAACCAAAAGGGAAAACAGAGCATAACATACCTGTACCTCACATTTGTACCACACCATTTCTGAGTACAAGCCAAAACTTCAACAGCTGCCGGTTCAAGCAAGTGAGAAAGGGGGAAAAAGAGCCTTGGCTGCAGATGAAAGTGAATCAACTCCACCCATGGGTCCCAGGGAGCTGGGGGGTATCTGTTTCATCCTGACGGGATCAAACAGGACACCAGGCTGCCTTCGCACAGCAGCAACACTGCGACGCGATTTGCATCACGGTGCTGCAGCTGAAGATGCTGAAGGAAAAAAAATAGGCTCAGTACTAAGATGTAATTCAAACCAGTAAGTTGTAAGGAGATTTACCAAATGCAAAACGTTTGACAACAACCCAAGTTAGCAGCAACAATGAGGGGCAGGAGCCCCAGAATATTCAGAGGTCTTTCTCTGTGGGTGTACAAAACGTTTAAATTTCCAACAATAACAGTATGATCGGCGTATCTTCTCTTAGACAGATAACAGGTCATTTAGTACACACTGAGTAGAACAAATGTTGCATGGACAATCTTCCCTCCTATTTTGCAAACCAAAATATGACTTTGAATCTCAGTTTAGCTTTGTAATTCATAATTTAGCTGAGCTGTAGAAAGGATATGATATATCCATCAAACCTTAACTTCCTTCACGCAGAGGACCTGCATAAGACCTGATGGCATATATAAATCTCACAGTGTTTAAAGGCCAGCTTTAGAGCTGTGGCAAAGCTTTTTTAGCCTAAGTATTTTTGCTATGTTAAAGTACGCTCAGCATGTAAAAAGCTAAATTGGTAACCTTTGTAAAAGTATATTCTATTTAATAAGATATTTTGTAATCCAGTGCTCTTACACATACATACTTACATGGAGTAATAATCCTTTCCTTTCCAAATCTAATCCAGAATTACCACCACATAATAGTAATCTTTTAATTAATGTCTTCTCTGGGATGAAAAAAAAAATTGGGTGGCAGGTATAAATGCAGAGAAAATAGGTATCCAAGTTACTCAAGAGCTAAATAAAAAAAACCAAACAGGATATAAGAAGAGAGAAACCAGGGCTAAGCACAGGACGGATAAGGTGATTTTTTCTGTGAGAGGCACTACTATGACCAGTGCTGGAATGCTGTGCATCCTTCTGCTACATATCTTCTCCAAAGACACAGAAAATATGGAAAAGGCTGTATGAAAAAAAAGCCAGCAGAAAGGCTACAGATCTTGGAAAATACCTCATTGTGAAAGGGTTGCCAGTTTAGTTAAAAACAAAAAACCAAAAAAAAAAAAGATAATTACAATCTATAAATACCTTTATAAAAAGAGAGATTATTGCCTGGCAAAAATATTCTTTAACTAAGTTGAGAAAGTGCGGAGAAAAGCTAGATAAATTGATACTGGAAAGAAGGTGCAAAACCTAGCTGCAAACAGCTGAGAAAAGCGGTACATTTTCCATCTGTGCTGTTTTCAAGCCAAAGCCGGGCATCCTTCTGGAAAGTACTCTTGCCTCCAAATCAACTTTGGGCTATCCCAAAGAGAAAACCCGGCAAAGTGTTATACTTTGTCATTGCACGAGTTTACATCTTATAGCCCTCCCGCACTGAGCACCTCGAAGCAGATACCATGGCAGTGCCTCCCCGCATACCGCAGCGCTGGCAGCACACATTCCCCATCAGCAGAAGCCTAAAGCAGCTGAGAGCCAGTTAAGTGAGTAAATCAGGTGAAGAGGAACTCAACAGCAGCTCTGTAACTTTTCAAGTGAAAACATCTCTTTTCAGTGGCTATAGTAAGTCTTTTAGGGTCAAAATAGAAAGGGTAACAGTCAATGACACAAATTCCTTATAACAAGCAGATAAAGAGCATCTAAATCCCACTCTTGGACAAATTCATAGATTCAAAATTTATCTCAGATACAGGCATCCTTCACGTGTTCTGTATCTTTTTATTCTTTCATGGGTATATATTATCAAAACTAGTCATAGTATGGAAAACATTTCCATGCAACTTTTTAAAAATACTAAAGCAAACTTCACTCTGAACACCTGCGTAGTTTTATTCAAAATTGTTCAGAATTTTTCTTTAAATAGCCTTCCTCTTACAGTTTCTAGAGTTTTTTTTATACTGTGACCGCTATTAATAATTGTAATTTCTATGGCTAAGGAAGAACCTGAAAGTCTTAATCAGATTTCAGGCAAGGTAGTTGCTGTTCTGCATCAAAGACATTACAGTCTTATCACTGGTGGTATAATTGCCTTCACTGCTTTTTGTTCTGCTCTCTCCTATAATAGCTCTATGCTTCATTGACCTTTGCTTATTTTCATAAACTGTACCAACCATTTCCCGTTATTTGCTCCTCTATCGCCACATTAAAACAATTCAAGAATATTAACTAGTGAAGCACAGGCTGCCTTTGCAGAAGTCATGCTATTTTGACCTCATCTTATCATGATTTTCCAGCTGCTTGATAGCAGTATTTTTTTTTTTTTCTTTTCCAGTTTAATCAGTTTGCCAGGTACTGAGATAGGGCATATTGGTTTGTAATACCCTGGATCACCTTCAGTGCCTATAAAGAATACAAACACCAGCATGCTGTTTGCCAGCGCTCCAATACACGTTGTTTTAATCAGAAACGACACAATTTTACTAGTCAGCAGGAATACTCCCAAGGTATGTTTCGCCAAATCCGGTGCAGAGGCGAGGCTGCCGCTGCTCCATGTGTCCGTAGCAGACGGTACATCAACAGCTATCACTACAGCGCAGAAACACAGCTCAGAGAAACCGAGGCTGGACCCAACAGAGCACCCAAAACAGAGGCTGGAGCCTTGGCAGTGGAGCACGACTCTGCCTTGGGTGGGCAGTGCCGCTAATGCCCTGCGCCTGCCTGCACTGCGCTGGACGCAAGCCCGCGGGCATTAACCAGGGTACCGCTTCGTGATGCTGCTCTACGCGGCCCAGAGAGTTACAGAAATGGTTGTTGTTGTGTTTCATAGTGCACCTTCCTTTAAAACTGAGCCAGGACCACCAGCCATACATAAGTGTCTTTGGACAGTGGTGCTGCTACCTGGACCACAGAAACATCAGCATCTTACAAAAACATAGGAGGAAAAGTCCTATACTGCTTGTCATTTTTAGAAGCTTCTAAAAATAAGCAGTGTGAGTTGCCGAGTTGGAGATCTAGAGAAAGAGCAGCCTGCCTGCTACTCACAAGTGAGCCCACCAGACACCACGCCATGGCATCTGCTCAGCACTACCTGCAAAAGGCGACACGGCGAACGTGTCTGAGCAACAAATTTAAAAAATGGCAGGTTAAACTAAACATTTACCTAAAGCCATTTTCTTTTCCAGTTTGGTGAGGAAATAAAATATTATTCTGTAGCTGACCCGAAATATTTTTTTTTCCAGTTGGGTAAGCTAAATCACAAAAGAAGAAATTATCCCTAGAGCATTACTTTAAGAAATTTTTTTGTGTGAGATATCCCTGCCAAGTTTCAAGTCTCTACTCCAGAGCCTAGGATTACAAGACTTTTTAATAACTGTAAAGTAGTACTTTTTCCTAAATCTACTCTAAGATATAGCTGAGTAGCTTTTGTAGAAGTAAAGGAAGCAGGTACTCCTCTCCTGAGAACTCCCTCTTACCCCTAGAATTAGGTCCCGCAGACAGAGGCAGTCAGATGGGAATACTTCAGCCCACCCGGGCAAAAGCTATAGCCTAGTAGTTAAAACCAACCTAAAATAAGATCTTAAAATTGAAACCATTAGGTAATATCAATTAGAACTGTCATGAAACATGATATGTAAAAAAAACCCAAAAGCTCATAGGAAAGCAATGGTTTCAGTGGAGTGGCAGTGAATTACATGAGCCCACAATGTGCCCCCAATACACAGAGCAACTGTAAGGTATCTATCACCTGACAAAACTGTCACACAGTATTTCTGCAGCCTTTAGAGACTGGCATACTAGACAATCATCCAAAGATTATTAGAAGGGCATGGCAAAAATATTTCTGAAAGAGATAACAGCATATATTGAGCAGCTCTTTTTAAAGTTATCAAGTTAATCCTTCTTTTATTCCAAAAATCCCAAAGAATCTAAACCAACAGAGAAACGTTATTCTTTCAGGGCACATTCGTAGAAGGAAGCTATACAGGCTACGCAAAGAACAATGATCTAATTAATACGGTTAACTTCTCATTTGTTTCATATTCATAGGTTTTAAAGATGGTCAAATTTATTCTTCCTTCATTTGTTCTTTTATAAGACTCCAGAGGATGATGCTGACCTTCTGAGAGATGTGTCATAGCAGGGTTGTTAACACTCTTCTTCATTAAATGTGTGTAATGCCTCACTGATTTTAGCAATGTGATGGGTACATCCAGATATGCAACACCTCAGTAAAATCAAATGATGAACAAATGCAAATTTACGTGGTCAGGTGTCTAATATGTAAATGCATTTGTTAACTGGACTCCATAATTTGCTAATAGTATGCAGTCATTAACGATACAATCACAGGAAAAAATAGGCATACTAATTCATTAGGTAATAGTCTGTAAAATAATTAGCTGCTTCATAGCATTTTAAATGAATGCACTCAAACTCCTTTAAAACCTACCAAACAAAAAACCCCAAACCTGAATCTTTGTGTGCCTAAGAGTATGTATTTGGCCACAGCTTTATTTAATTCAAGCAATGAAGTTACATACATTCATACCATTAGAAAAAATGTACCGGATATCTTCCTCACTAACCCCTTAAGACAATTCAGAAGTCTTATTTTGAAAACCGTGGTCTCTCTCGTAGACACATTTTTCACCCACCACTCTGGACCATTAGTAAGCTGCAAGCGTAAACTGGTGCAAGAGCAGCTATACATACCTGAGAAGAACCTAGTGACAAAATGCTCAGCTGTGCTGATTTGAGCCTACAATTTACACATCGAATTTAAAGTATCTGTATCAATGACAGGGTTACAGTTTATGCCTATAAGCCTGTTTAGTTGCCTGCCTACCTTGAAAAACCCTCCTTCCCATAGCGTCCAGCTGTAAGAGACCTAAAACCTCACCACACATCCACGACAAAGCAAGGCACAGAGCAGAGCAAGATCAGTCACTGGGATTAATTCTCCAAGAAGAGGCACTAGTGAGAAGAGTGAAAAGGTCACTGGGGCATTATACTCTCTCCCTGTGGCTCTTCTAATCAATCTAATGGAAACACAGTACAAACAAGTTCAGGATGCACATTTTTTCCAAGAAGGCGCTTGGAGAACTGATGCAATTTTATGTCTTTGCAATTACAGTATCTGCATTGCAGACTGATAAAAGTTTACAACATCAAAAGTGGAACTAAAGTGAACTTTGTGATTTATGTTCTCACCTGAGCACCAGAAAATATGCAAGCACACCATTATTTCTCTACATTGGAGAAATACATGTCGGGGGAAAGCAGGGGAGAAATCAAGGGATCTTTGGGGTGGGAGTGCACACCAGCCATCAGAGCCCTTCTACTGGAAGGGGAGAAACAAATGATGAATCCACTTTGAGTAGTATTACCTGGAACATTTGGAGAAAAAAAAAAGGGGGGGAAGTGGGGTAGAGAAATCAAAATCTCAATCCTACACCTTGGATGTGTCCTGTATGGCTTATGCAGTTTCTTAGAAGACTGCACTTTGAAAACTTTCTTTACCACTGCTTATATGAAAATTACTACAAAGTTGTGTTCAAGAGGCAGGTGAAGCTATTTATTCTCATAACTTGTTTTTACTGCAAATGTTCTCTGCAGAGAACACACAGCTCATTTTTGTAGAGCTCAAGCTAATTTCTTACATACGTTAAGAATCTGCTCTAAGGCAGGAGTGCTTTCAGGTGAGGTGGGCTATATGGGAAAGATGACAAAAGCCTCATGATACTGCAGACTGTTTCAAGTATTAGTTTTTAAAGCACTGGTGTACTCCAGGCACTCTTTTATAGTGTGCTGGGAAAGTACAAGTATTCATCACAACACAGCAGGAGTCAGTTCTAAAGCCAGGTACCTGACATTTAATCCCGCCAATAAAATGCTGCTAGTGCGCAGTTTTTAGGGCAGCCAAGTTAGCCGATAAAGAGTCCTTTTCATCCTCTGCTGTCTGTAATTACTGCATCCCCATCAGGAACAAGCAGCGCAGACCCTGTCCTGCACACGCGGCAGTGCAAATAGTAAAGGGTAAATTTAGTAAAGAATACCCAATTTAAAAGCAATCACCTACGTCAGAGAAGCTATAAGGAAAACAGTTTATTGCTATAGATCAACAAACATTATCGCACCTACTTAAGTGCAACTCTTCATCGCCAGTAATTCAAATCTTTAGCAAAGTAGTTGCTTAATAGCACCTTCTAGCAGAAACAGAAAAGGGAAAGAGAAGGCAGAAAACAACACACAAATGCAGAGTCTGGCTCTTCTGCAGATGCAGGGTGTGAGGAGACTTCTGGCTCCGCTTGCAGAGACCTCCACCGCACAGCTTCTCCCACACTTCTGCAGTGCGCAAGGCTGGCTGCAGAACTGAGCTTCATAGAGCTAAGGCAGAGAGCAACAGCCTCCAGGAACTCTAAAATGAAAGCACTGAATATAGAAAATAAAAAGGAAAAAAGAAAAATACATCATTCAAGAACTGTGGTCAATCTTATACAGCCCCACCCTTGAAATACAAGATAAACAGAAGGGGTCTGCTGCAGCCTAGAGAAACCAAGTGTAGAATAAACATGTCTGTGAAAGTGCAATTTTGGTACTTTTGTGCCACTGAATTCAGGCGCTATCAAGGCCATAATGAAGTGAAAGCACTCAACTTTGCCAGTATCATTGCTCTTTGCAAGAGACACCCAGAAACCTGCCTTTGACCTATACAGGAGCATGAGCCACTCTTGTAGCTCAGTAAAGGCATGCAAAGTCTGGGTCAACAGGGTGACACTGTGGTGAATTTGTTAATGTCAGACAGGACACTAACTCAGATACAAAACAACACTCTCCAGAATGTTTAGAGCATTTAGAAATTTTAGAAGCCTTTGAATGTTTTTGATTTGTACCTTCAAAAATACCAGAATCTATTGCCAGGCTTTCAGTTGGGCTACCTGGTCACCTTAAGATTTAACAGGAGAGCTCCAGGAACTCAGGAAAACTAGTCTAAAGCATCATAAAGCACCAGAATGCCATTGTCTTGCATAGTGGACAGAAATTTATGGCACAGAAAAACAGAAAACTTACGCCAGTAGCGAAAATTTGGTAGGCAAAAAGATCTAGTTTATCAGCAAACCAACCAGCGTCTGTTGACCCTATTGCGCATCCTTTTAACAGAATATAACGAAAACCCATCAACCTATGCCCAGAGCAGGTACCCCCTCCCATGAGGCTCACCAACACCATCTTCCATCTTCTTTCCTATCACCCCCAAGCAAGTCTGAACTCTTGGGTCAATAAGGGGTTATTGATTTGAGTCTTGCAAGATGTGGACAACCAGCTGTGGTAGAAGAGCTGTGCAGATAGTCGGTGTTTCTCCCAGTCCTGAGAAAATTAGTTTACTAATAAACTTTGCTTACGGTCTCTGAAATTTCATTTTAAGAGCACCTGAACTCTCATTTAGTCAAAGGAGGCAGATGTATTGAGATCCTGGGAGCTAACGCAGTTCTGCAGTCTGCAGACAGCTGAAGAGTCTGCTGGCAGATGCCAGTGGAGACATGAATGCATCATCCACAATTTTCAAGGAAACATAAATCACAGCTTTACCAATTGTAAATTCAACGAAGACTGGGGAGTGGGAGAGGGAAAAAGGTGACCTGAGAAGGAAGGCAGGCAAACAAACAAATTAATATTTTAAACCTTATAGAGAACATGTCTTCAAGTAGCCTCACGTCACATGACAATTCTTGTTTCAATGCCAATGTATGACTTTAATGAAGATTTGTCCCGACTTTTAGCCACCTTCCTGGGTAGCAATCTGAACAGCGATCCCTGTGTAGGTTTTCCATCAAAGCACTACACCAAAATATATTTTCCTCCAGTTGACAACATGGGTGGCAAGAACAGTAGCAAGGCTCTGTATGTATCAGTAATTTGATTCCTGAGGAGCCATCCATCCATCACACAACTGTTTGGCTGAACCCTCCCAACAAACGAGCTGCATTAATCCATTTCTGTGACGCCTCACGCTGAACAGCTCAGCATAGGCTCCAACAGAGCAGCAGTTGTCTTTGCCAACTTCCATCACACTTGGCATTTTATGGATGCTTCTCTGAAAGTAATCAGTCAAAAAATTTGATAAATACAGAAGGAGTCTCAATACAGTAATCGGGACCAAAAAAAATTCAGATAAGTTGTACTTATGGCCTTCAAGAAGATGTAGCTTCTCAAAAAAAGTTATTTTAAGTGCCTAGCCAGTGGGAGTCAGGAGTTAATAAGGCCAGGCAGTATCTGCCACCAGCAGAGTATACGCTTTTATGCAAAGAAAAAATGGTAATGCCTTAGAATGCAATATATGAAAAAATTGCTTGGTAATGTATGGGCCCTGAGAATGAGAAGGCAGAGGAAGAAATTTGTTGCCTGGAGGAGGCCAAAACTGGAACTGCTCTGCTGCTTAGAGTGAGAATGACAAATCTCATGACAAGGACGAGCGGCATCATTTGCTTTAGCCCTGTACTGTTCCTAACCTAAAAAATAATATTGCATCAGGTTCACTAACAGAAAGAATACGTTGCAAAGACATTATTCAAGTCTTTTACGTGCTTATCTGTTTCTAGCTCAGTCTACAGGAAACACTTATGAAGATGATAAATTACCAAAAAAAAACTTCAAAACTTTAGAAGGAGCAATAGTATGAGTTAGATACCAACCCTATGCAACCTTAACAGTGGATGTTGACTGATCCCAAGTGCTTCACCATAGAAACTTGACATTTTCTCGATATTGGAAAGATTTTCATTGGACTTTTTTTTATTCCTTTAAGATAGTAACACACTATATAAAAATAAGTACTTGAGAAAGTCTTAGCAGGATGAGAACCTTGATTTCTTTTTACTCTTTTTTTTTTTTAATCACTACACCACTTTTCCTATTTCATAGAAAAAAAAAAGAATATTTATATGCAAGGAGTCAAGAGCACACTTCTAAGTTGTCACTGGAATTCCTCCATTATGATCCATCAGTTTTAGCAGATAATCTCCATTTCCATCACGGCTTTCCTGCACATTCCAGCAGCTTGGCTGATTTTGTCAGGCATGCAACAAACTGCATTTATACACATTCTTATGTAAAGAAATTTCTCAGTGTTTACCAATTTAAAGTTTGAGGAATGCAAGTGTCCTATAACTTAAGAGGTAACAGTCCCACCATCTCTGTCCACCCAGACAAAAGTGTGAATTCAGAATTATTTCTTCTGATGTACCACAAGAATGGAAATTTTCTGTTCCAGCAGATTTATCACTAATCTTTGTCTCTTTCCATTTCATCAGAACAATTGGAATAAAATGCAAGTCAGACTTTCGCTATTACTTTCAGTAGGCATGACATTTACAAAGCAATTTCCATTAGGTGCTCCTACTCGTGTATTGGTAATTTCAAAAAGAAATCTGTTTCAGATTTAAAATTTCCATGGTTGGTTTCTGCTTAGAGTTGTATTCTTTATTTGAAAATCTGGAGAGAAACTGTACCGTTAAGAGGTGGGGGGTTCT
Organism: Aquila chrysaetos chrysaetos; assembly: GCF_900496995.4. NCBI lineage: Eukaryota > Metazoa > Chordata > Aves > Accipitriformes > Accipitridae > Aquila > Aquila chrysaetos. The sequence goes on from NC_044005.1 coordinate 56,198,832, forward strand.
TCAAGCCTTTAAGACTTGCTGAACAAACTATAACCATATTTCAAACCGTAAATCTTCTGACTTCTGAAGCTTGGCATGCTGAAGCTTTCTCCTCAAAGCCAAACCCATTAATCTTGCTACGGCCTTGTGTGACTGAATGAGAAATAGGAAGCGTCCAGATATACCCCTGTCACCGCACCCCAAGTCTTGCGTGGCCTCTACATGCCGTTGCCAGCACCACTCTACAACACAGGGTCTTGGATCCATCCTATGGACCCGCCGTGGAAAAAGAGAAATGACTGCATCAAAGACCAGCAACTCCACACGGTATTTCAAACAGTCAAACCATCCAAAATTATCCGATTGCTGCCCTAACTACTCAGGATGGTGTAAAGAGCTAAGTCACGGTAAGCACTTCACGTCCTTCAAATGCTTGGATCACTATATGGTAGTTCAAGAACTTATATCAGGGATAAATATGTAAGTTCATTAAAAAGGAGTGAGGTTGTATGTTATTTCTTTTTCCAATATTCTACTCATCAAATACAGTATTGACAACACTTGGGTGGTTTTTTAACTGATCACGAATTAAATAGAAAAGGAAGTGTTAATATAATCTCATTGAAAGTCAGAAGTGTCAGAAAACTTTTAAATAACTGTTCTACCAGCAATGTTAATTCAGCCTTATTGTGTATATTTAATATTTTTCATCTTGTTTTTTGTATTAATTGTACAGCTTAATATCATACTACATTTTACACCATTTAACAAATAGTGTAAAATATGCAGTACGTACAGTGAGACAATGGTAATACTCTTGCTGGAACTTTTACTTTCTGATGTTTGGTGACCTGCCTTTTCACCTCAGAGTTACATTAACAGTTTAATATCACTACCGCTTTGAGGCTGAGCAGGTCCAGCTCCAGCAGCTGTTACTTGTAGAAACAGCCCAATTCCTGACCATTGACCAATGCTGGGCATTCCTGAGCCCTTAGAGCGAATGCTCAGCCACCAGCAGACTAGGGCTTCAGCTTGCATCGTGTCAAGATTTATGCATCTAAATTTAACTGTATGTCTTCTTGCACTAGCACTATTCTCCTATAGGTAAGCATATACAAGCTCAAGACCAAGGGAACATAACCTCAGTTATGAGGAAAATCAAGAGCTGATGCTGACTTTAATTACTTTGGTTAAGATTATTGCTAGTGAACAACAAAGCAATGTTTTCATCAAAATCCTTAACAGAGTCATGAGGGAAACAATTTATCTATAATCTATGATTTGCTTTTTATTTCCAATATACTTATGAAATTGATTTAAGAATCCAGTTAAAAACTAATCCTTTCCAAACACGCCACAGCAATAGTTTGCAATCAAAGAGTACATCAGGCATTAAATGAGGGCTATATGAAGCAGATGCATCAATTTCAGAACAACGATAAGTATAAAGGAGAATGAAATGCAAATTATTTATATTGAAAATATAGTGTATAAACTATTTTTCTGGGATTGCACAAGAAAAAAGAAAGCAAATCTATTTACTGCATACAAGTGGCTAATGAAAAAAACAAAATTAAGCTCATTTCAGATCGTGGATTCAATTTTTCCTGTCATCTGGCGCCCAGCCTACTAAAGATATGTCGTTTTAGTTCAAAGCCTGAGCTGTTGAAGCAGATGGAACAGGCACAAACCACTCCCAGCCCACTATGTCTATGGTGGGTTGGCCGCGCTGGTTTATGGATGGCTGCGCTTGGTTTCACAAATTCTGCGGATGCCACTGTTATTACCCTTTGCAAAATACTGATCTGCTAACAGCAGCAACTGCGCCCTACTGGGTTGGTCCCAAGTTGACGGTAGACCATGAGAGCCTTTCCATCTTTTGACTGGACATCCCTGAAACACCAGATAGTAAAAGTAAAGATAGGAAAGGTTTGTTAAATAGTACGGCTTGGCATTCTCTCTGATACAGTGATACACCCAGGGATATAGTTATAAGCTTTATAATAAGATGTTTGATTTCCTGATACCCAGAAGCAATTTGGGAAGTAACATGGCTCCCATTTTGGAGGGGGCGGGGAGAAGGAACAGCCACCAAAACGCAAAGAACAAGAGAAACATCATAGAAATTGAAGACTTTGCAGAAAACCTTACAATTGGCAATGCTGCCCATTAGAGAGTGTAAAAAGAGCAAGCCCTCCTCAGATATCCATTAGATCCTGTCCATTAGACCCTAGAAGAGCAGACTGTATCCCGAGAATGACATGAGAAGAGTGATAGTATGACCAAAAAGGTGTAAAAGTTCATGAAAAGCGCTCAGTATTTGACACGGGCTGTCTGGCAGGAAAAAGGAGCCTCACCACTGTCGCAAGGGCAGCAAACCCTTCATGGAAAAAAGCCCCGTGTAATAGAGTCAGACTCCTGGGAAAGCCATTGCTGCTAGCAGAAGAACAAAACCAGGAGCCCTCCTGTCATTCCTTGAGGGTTTGCAACAAACATATGGACTTGCATTTGCTCATTTGTATTGTGAATCTTAGTTGAATACGCAGATTGAGTGTCTATGGATTTTTATGAAAGGCCGTCATTTTGAGCCTAAGAATAAACAATCTGGGCTCTTTTCCAGTAGATTTGAATTGTTTATTTTTTGTAAGAAGGAGTCTCCCCTTCAGGGGAAATCAGTCTTGGCCACAATACCCACAGGCAAACCGTATTAGAGGAGTTTTATGCCAAGCTGATCAACTTTACCCGCAGTGGCTCCTGGTAATTTACTAGAAAAAATTAGATATTTCTGGGACTATATTTAATATTTCCACTTGCTAGAAACCATCCAACATTGAGTGAAGGTCAATGAAAGCCAACTCTAAACTTCAATACAACTTGTGGATAGCTATATAAAGTGCAACCACTCTCACCCGTGACTGAATCTCTTCTAACATGGAAAGTTTCCTATGGCCTCAAGCAGATAACCCATCCCCATGAACAGAGGATAGACTCAAGTCACAGTGTTTAAAACAGGAGTTTTCTTTCATTTCTCATTTAGCATTTCAGATTGACAGGCTTGCAGCCAGCCACACCACAATGCTTCCTAACGAGCAGCCAGCCCTGTGAAGCACTGCTTTCATGGGTGTTCAGTGCTATCAGCAGGGGTGGTGGCCGGAATCAAATTCCTGTGATTTAAATTGCTATCTGCTTCTAAATTACAATTTGCAGATCCATATGTTGTGACTCATTGAAAGCTTGCTAAGATATTATCAACGTTAATGAAACTCGAAGAGGCACACAGTAACAGATCTAAGCATTGTGAGACACAATTATCCTCTACATAAGGGCAGGTAACTACTTGTAAGCCCACCCTTCACCTATGCATCCTTCTTCACTAAGCCGATAAAAGTACTTGGTAATAAAGCTTCTGGAAACGTGCATGTTGCTTTAAGTCTCATTATTGGAAACAAATTTATTTTATTTTCAAAATCTGCATAGTCTTGTGTTCTCTTTTCATTCTTGCCAGTATTTGAAAAGTACTTGACACTATAAGCTCTTCGTAATTTTGAAAGACTACTCAGAAATGGTATCATATCATACATTTCATTCTAGCATTAATTTGAACAATTTTACCAGTAGCTCAGTAAAATGCTTGAAAGCAAAGTAGATTTTTTTTTTAGTTTAGACATGTCCTCTTTTTTTGTTTCTGACAAAACCACAATCTGATCAACTGTTGCTTTAATTCTTCCACTTTGGTTCGCTGCCCACCCACCCCTCCATATAATTGCTGATGCTCTCTGATTTTGCCTATGAAAGTATGTTGTTAGCTTTCTGTACTGGGAATAGTTGGAGGAAGAACACCTTTATTAAAAAGGGAGACTATTTGTTCCTTCAGTGAAAGTAGGAAAAAAATCAAACAACCTTCCATAAAAACTAATAGAGAACAGCATTAACATTACTGATACTTTGAGAAAACTTAAGGAATGATAGAGAAAAATGTATAAAGGCCTGAACAATAGAACAAAACAAATTAAAAAATTATTTTCTTTTTCTTTTGCCCACCACTTTACAATATCTGTATCATTAAGAGTATTAAGGGCCTTATGATGGATTCCAGGACTCTTGCATGTAAATGAGATACTCCAATATACAGAAAATAGGGAAATCATTTACTGTACCCTCAGAAAAATGTGGAAAGTGACTGTGAGCCAAGGGATTTTAGGGGGAGAGATATGCTGTCCCCTTTTTGCCAACACAGTAACTATATGAAAACATCTCTGTAAACTGTGATCATCTTTCCAATAAAGAGATAGAAGACAGACATCACTGGGTCGAAGAGTATAAATTAGCTTTAAACAGTCTAGGTTGTAAAACTGAAAAGCCAAATCCTTAACATCATGCCTCCCCAAAGCAACATTTAGTTCATCGTTCCCATCTTCATTTGCTAGCTCCATATGCTGGCTCTCACTTTCCAGATTTCTCATTTTCACCACTTCACGAGCAATGTCTATAAACGCATAGCAAAATCAATCTGAAGAAAAACCTTGAGTAGCTGTGCTTACCCAACTCCTTCAGTCCAAGTGAGAGACCAAGCGATGGCTTTGAAACTCAGGGACGCAATGGGAAAGGGAAGAGGGCTGAGGTAGCTGGCACTGCTTTTAGGGAGCACGGGCCAGCCTACCCAGTGACAACACAACGACTTCTTCCAAGGTACGGGGTCACCTTCCCACCTCGCCCACTAACTACGTGGTGTGCGGGAGAAACCTGGCTGCGTGAACTGCAAAGCTCACACGTGGCAAAAATACTTCCAAAACTGACAGAGAGGAGACAAAAGATATTACATTTTCTTACCTCAGATTTGGTGATTTCCAGAACTAAACAATGAAAAAGAAATAGAAAGAGGATATCTTACAAGACTGATTTGCCACCAATATCTTTATTTTGTTTTGGAAGCAAAAAGACACAAGGGTCTCCAGAAAGTTCTTGAGTTCAGCTATGAAGCAACCTTCTGAATTTCACTGATGATCAGTTTTATCTGGGTTCCTGAATTACCTCCAAAATTTTAAAGTTATACTCACAGGGCAGAAAAGATAGTATTAGTTTCAATAATGCCTCTTTTCTTCAGTTTCATAACAAACAAACAGGGCATTTCAGCCTTTATGTGGAATGGGAAGATCCTATTAAAAATATTTCATGTTCATTGCATCTTAGTAGACAACTATTTAGAGAATCAAGTTTAACCTGTAGTTTATAAAGTGCTAACTTTTATAAAAGTACTTTAGGATCAGCATGCATAACAAGATTATGTAATAGGCATAAGTTAAAGCAGGAGACATTTGCTAAATGACAGAACCAAGAACAGAAGCTGGATCTTGGCTTCTCCATCCCAACAACCAACCTTAACCATTAAGTTACAGAAGCAGCCTCTCCTGCGGGCTGCTGGGTGGCCCTGCTCAAGTATGGGACTACCAGTGGTCAGGCTACACTCCAGTAAAATAGATCTGGGTTCCCTCAGGCTGAAAACCACCCAGAAGCTTCTCCCTCTGAGCTTTCTGGATCATTATCTTATTACCTTAACACCTGAATCCATGGCAGTCAAGTCCGAGTTGCTGCAGCTGCTGTTCCACATCCCATCCTACTTGGCTGAGGGAAGCCAACAAGCTTTTCTGATAGCTGCAGGAAAATAAGGCTGTATCCTGGATGGTTGGTTTTGCCTAACATAGGATTGCTGCCTGCTGAAGGACTGTTAGGAGCAGAGTGACATTGCTATGTGACACAATACCTACCTGTCACTATTCATTTAAAGAAAACGATGAGACAGAAATGTCATACACCCACAAGCTGCTTCAAAACTCCTTAAAATTCTACAAATGCTCTTTTTACTTAATTCCAGCATGTTTTACTCTATTATTCATGGGCATCAATGCTCATTTTAGGGCATCAATGCTCATTTTAAGTGTTCTATTAATTGGAAGTCCAAGCAATCGTCAAGGAAACTGTAATTTTGATTTATGCACTGTGAGAGTTACCAGTTTTCATTTTCAATTCAGCCCTTGATTTAGTGACAAAATAGGCATCTTTCTGCAGGAAATGCAATACAAAATAAATCTTTGTTAAAAATGACAAAACCCATATCCTGTAGCTTAGCATACTGCAATAAAATGAGGTGATTTTAATGGCAGAAAAATTACACACACACCCCAACCAAAAAAAAACAAAAACCAAAACCACAAACTCCATATAAGAAAAAGCAGAATTTGAGAAAAATGTTTTAGATCTGCACCATAAGATTAAAAATCTGCAATGAGCCTAACTGCCACAGCAATCGTACGCACCAAACTGATGTATCACTCTAGGCAAAGGAGGACAACTACTGCTATTTAAGCATGCGCAGCTGAATGCCAAAAGCCTGAATTTAAACAGCGCTTTGTGGGCTTCCTTCGTCCCCTGGAGTATTTATAAGGGGTGCTTCAGCGTATTATGCAGCGTCCCCTTCCACTACCCAGCCCTGTTGGAAGAGGGGAAACAACCACCAGTGCTGCTTGCACGCTCAGAGGATGGCAGCCACGAACCACCACGCTCCAGGTCAGCGTTGTTGCTTACCTGAAAACCTACCAAATCTAACTCAGCCTTAAGGGCAGCCTGAGATGTAAGTACAAAACTGCCTTCATTAAATAAGACGTGCCCACAATAGTGCCTTGCCCACCTCTGCCTTCTTACTAGTTGCCTTTCCTTAAATTTCTCTTTTCAAGCTGCGGTTCCTGCTGCGAGTGCAAATATATCTGATATAATGGTACGTTTGGATGAGGGATGCTACCGAGTCCTAGGTGCCCTTTGCTACAGCATCTTGCTTGAGGTACTGCTGTAGACAACTCTAAAGATTCAGAGACTTGTTTAAACCAAGTGCCAGTTGCACAAAGTAACATCACGGCTCACGTAAGGATTAAACAGAACAGAATTCAATTCAGCAAGGATTTAAAATGCTCACAGTTTTGGAGCTTTCCATGCAAACGCAAGTGTAACACAGGCACTGAACACACACACACAGAGGGGAGGAGGAAAGGACCCCCTTGGATGGCAAGGGCAGGACTTCACACAGCTCCAAACCTGACAGTTACACTCGTATGAAGCCAAAGTAACTGCACTCAGAGCAATCATACCAATCTGGGGTTAGGCCAGCAAAGTAAACTAAACCTTCCCACCCCCCAAAACTTCAAGAGAGTGGGGGAGCACTACTGTGACCTTGGCTGGCTCTCCAAGAAACGTAAGCAGCAGCCTCCAGGCATCCAGCAATGTGCAGACAGCAGCACAGGCACCAGCCAAACCAGCTCAAGAACAAGGAGCCCCTGCCTGGACAGAGGGCAGAGTGCGAGGGACCGCTTCCAGTCCTCCCGTCCACCACCAACTCATCTTGGAAGTGAGAGCAAAGGATATGCACGATACGGGTAGCACAACTAGAAAGGTTCACCTAACAAGTTTTGAAGAAGATTTCCATTTCAGTGAACATCTCCAGCCTTTTTTTTTTTTTTTTTTTTGAAATCTGTCACGACAACACAATCATCCTTGAGAATCTTTTGCCTTATGATCTCCACAAATTATTTTTAACACTTAGCTACAAAAGTGAAATGATTCCTTCATCTCTATTTGCATAGCCTTTTAAAGTGATAAATCCTTTCCTGACAGGCCTTCAATGTGCAGTAAATGGAAAAGACAGAGTCAGACTTAGGTAGTAGTTATTACTCTTTCCTAAAGCATCTGTACCTTTTTCTTAAGAAAAACTCATGCCAAGAAACAGATCCAAGGGGAACAACAGGGAAACCCCAAATATACAAAAATGCTTCTGATACTTTTTTCAGTCGTTGGAAAACCACAGGGATAGCACAAGATCCAATTAACCACTGTAAGATCCCAGCTTTATTTCCCTGGCTTCTGAGAACATTTGGCCAAGTCTTTATGGATTTTCCTGCAGGAGGCAAATCTTTCATACGAATATTGGACTGCTTATATCCCCACTGAGCTTGCCAAACTAATACAGCAAAGCATTGCAAGGTTAAATATGCTCTGCTTGGCTGAGCTGTGTTCCTATTAGACAGATACTAAAAAGAGAAGAACTAAGTGGAATAAAATGAGAATGTATATCAACACACTAACAGTAGTCAGCAGATGGATTAGCTTCACAAGGCAGGACTAGTGTACAACAGTGACAAAGATGAACGTCTTGTTCTCCAGCCTTGAAAATACCTTTCAAGATGACATGACAGGAACTGTAAGGGTAACTTTTCTTTTATATATGTGTATATATACACACACACAGGAAATGCCAAAGGAACAGGGCTCTACAGATGACCTGAAAACATTTCCAAACGCTGTGCAGGAAAGCAGCCTAAAAACAATACAAAAAAAATGGGGAACTACGGAATAACTAAATGAGGCAGCAATATGGGAAAAAAGGAAGAGACAACAAAGTAGAAGAAAAAGTCCCTCATTCCCTTGGCCTTAAAAAACCATGTATTTATTCCAGCCTTTTAACGTATTTATATTTACTTCAAAATTACATATTTTGTATCAAAAACTAGCTGTCTGCATCAGCCCCATATAGATATATGTCAAGTCAAACAAACAGGGCTTGGTTCACTACAACTGGCTGAAAATCCACAGACTGATCATTCACAATAATTGATTTGCAGTGACTCCAATCTTTGTAACAAACATGGGAAGATATTCAGAAATGCTGACTCTAGCCTCCTAAACCAGATTTTCCAAGGTTCCCTTTAGTAAATGGAGAGAGGGAGAAGGTCTTCCAGAGGCGATTCAGAGCAAAACCTTAACTCAAGGTGTAGTTTCACCTTCTGCTCCTTCCTCTCGTCCTCCTCCCTCACCCTGGACCTGGCACTGGCGCAGCCGTGGAACAACTCAGACCAACCAGCTCATCTGGCTCAACGCTACGCACCAAGCAAGCAAGCAGGGGTTTTCTCTCAGGCAGTTGCTTGCTGCAAAACGCTCCCTAATACACAATTGCTAGATTTACAGTCTTTTACCTAATAAAAGATTTTTCTGTTAAGCATTTACCTTTTTTTTTAAGCAAACGTCAAAGAATTACTTGTTTTGTTTTGAAATGGGAGACTTCAAAACATATCTTCTCCCACAGTTTTCATTTCTGTGATTCAGCATTTTCTGATAAAATTTTCTGCTGGAAAATTCCTGACCAAAGTTATTTTAATTGTGCAGCCACCCAGTTAATTGCTGCATGAACACTTGATCTGAACCGCAGCACCCTATTTGTTTCATAGTTTCTTCACTCACATGCTGAGAGGTTTGATAATTTATTACTTAGGCAAAACAATATTGACTTATGAGTACGGATTAAGTGGTATTACAGCATCCTTAGTTGCCAAGGTTATTGTTGTCTTTGCTGTCAGAACTGAAGAGCAGCTGAAGCACTCCCTCCACCCCCCCAAACCCACCCAAAACAAATCTTGCCAAATGAATGAAACGCATCAGTGATCCCTGGATAAGCACGTGTTTCTCTGGGACAGAATCACCTCTTCAGTGCTCCTTGCCCCAGTATAAACAAATCTAATTTTAATCAAGTGCTAGTGTCATGAGGCAGCAGAACTTAGTCAAGCAATGAAGTGGAGAAAATTAGTTGTACTAACAACTAATGTACACATGAGTTTCAAGTAGTCCTGCACAAACTAGAACTGAAAGGGCACTGGGGCAGAAACAACAACATTGATGTCTGACCTGGCATATTTAAACAAAGAGAATTACTTTACTGATCCCCACATGATATTATTATTGCATTACAAGAGTAGAGAAAAGCAAGAAAAAAACTGCATAAGGCAGAAAACCAGGACCTCAAAGGGCCTTTGTATGTACAAAGTCTTGAAAACTTCTATTAAGGTCACACAATCAATATAAAAGTATTGACAGCATAGTCTTGGCAGTTTTACACCACAGTCTAAGTTAACTTTTCCATCACTGGCTCTTTTGTACTCAAGATTGTGTGTGCAAAAATACTTTCATGTATTCAAAAAATCCTAGATGCTATCTACTATCTTATACTTGGCCTTGGTTTTTATCATAAATTACAGAACATGCTGAGGTGTTCTGCAACATTAGTGCGTAACACAGAAATGGCAAGGCTCAGCAGGTCAAGTTGAGAGCTAATGGGATATTAGCAACTGAGGTATCTCATACATCTCCCATTTCATATGGGTAGAACTCCCCGGAATTTAGCATTTTACAAAAGTGCCTAGAAACTCTACTATTGGAATAGTCTCTCACCGTAAGATACATGGTATGCATAATCACCTTTTTCATATCTAATGCAGCATTTGCACTGCTCTGCTCTACCATGCCTAACTTGCTTTCACCAAAGGAAAACGCATGAGAGAAGCAGCACATTGTGCTCTTCTGCTGCCCAAGGAACGCCTGAAAGCAGAGCAGCAGCCCTCCCTGTTCATTAAGCACATGTCCTGCATGCGTGGAGAGGGAAGTTAGCCATCAGACAGGGTTGATGAGGCACAGAGAATGCATGGAACTTGGCATCTTCCATACACCACGTACACACAGGCTGTGGTACATGCAGACTAAGGATGCAGCACTTCAAAGAAAAACGGGAAGGAGGGTTTTAGCAATAAAAGCATCATAAATATATCCATTAAGTAGCTCTCTTCCAGCAGCTCTACATAACTTCTACATATTGTTGTCTAAGCTAATCTTCTCCGTGACTGGGGCTTAAAACTGTCCTAGCATCACTTATACTACTGTAATTAGGACCTCTTTTTCAGGATATCATTTCTGCTCCTTCAGACTCAGTCAGATCCACTTACATCCACTTAGTTACATGTAACTTCTGCCACTTCATCCGTCAACTTTGAATCCAGCACCGTAACTTGCCTACTTCTGCATTTAAATTGTGGTTGGCCTTCAATTTCGCAGTGCAAGTAGCCACTTGTTCCTTGCTGTGGCTCACATGTCTCATTTCTTCTTAGAGTACAACAGCTTCAAGCAAAACAACATAAAAAGGGTTGATTTCAAGCACTTCAGTCAATGAGTACCTTCTACAGAAGAGCACTAAAATAACACCACTTTCACATTAGGACTAACACAAAAGCCTACTATTGATGACTGATAGAAATGTAATTAGTACGAGTTCACAGCGTTGCTTAAGTCGCTATTATTTAGAAGAGCCCTCTATACTTGTAGTTAGGCTTTTCACATGCTCTGAATTTGAGAACCGGTAGTAGTCACCAAAAGAGGAGTGCCCCAGAAGAGCTCACAGGCATCGTATGAAATCAGGGGGATTTCATCAGTTGATAACACACCAGGCCCTACTGCTGCTAAGAGATCTGGCAGCCAGCAAGCTACGTTTATGACCTGAAGCTTTGTAACACGCTGGGAAGTGGAAGGGGTGTGTGTGGGGGGTGCTCTAAAAGAGCACTGCAATTTTTGCTCATATTTTACACAGCTGTTGAAGTACTACTACACTGCCAAGCATCACAAGTGTGGGCAGATACCGCAGCAGGTGTCAAATTCCTTCCGCGTCACCTGAGAAGAGCAGGAGTGCATCTCTGGAAGAGATATGAAGACCAGCAGTAAGTACTGCACAATTTCATGGTTTCCTGGTTATTGTGGTGATAGCCACAGTTGTTGACAATCTTTCCAAGAGTATTAAAGGTGATAATTATAAAACCTTCAGAAAAGGTCCTGAGAGAAAGCCTGATGATAACCCACAAAGATTCTGCATCCTGAGCTAAAGGTAGGAAAAATAAAGAATAGTCTTCAAGGTAAGCAAAAGCATATTCCAGAAATTAGCGACGTAGCCAGACTCATGATAGCATTTCGTTAGCCATGTACCTTTGCTAATGCAAACAAATCATAACTCAAAGTTGCCATTAAAATTGAGGAAAACACTAGATTTTTTATGTCTTTGCTGTGATTTCTCTGTTTCTGAATCTTTGTTGTCATATTCAAAATGTGTCCCATCTTTCCAAAACGGTGCTTCTGAACCTCCAATGACTCTGTCTTTGAAAAAAATCAAATCTAGACTGGAATTTTACAGGCCCCTATTTGGTATAAGGAATGTTACTTTGGTTTTTATCTTAATAGTTACATTTTTATGGCACATCGGCCTAGTTCTCTTACTTTACTAATCAATCTGCTTCTAATTCACATCATAGTGTACATACACTAAAATAAACTCATGAGAGAAATCAGAAATTTTGGGGTTTTTAGTCATTACAAAGCAGCATACAGAATAAAAACTTCTATTGCCTGAAGAATGCGACTCTGGCAATTCCAGCACTATTTTGAATACTTTATTTCTTTTTTCTTCAGGGAGTTAATTTTCTATTCTCTTGAGACCTTATACACACCCCCCAAAAAAAGTCTTCCCAGTACCCTTCTAATTTTATGCTATTTCTTTTAGGTCTTTAATGACCTTTGATCCTATTACTCACGCAATGTTAACATTTTATTCTGGTGGGGTATACAGCATTAAGAAATGTTTCTGCAGCCCCCCCCGCTTTCCCCAAAGAAAGGATTCTGCATGGTGAAAAGGGAGGACAATCTTATGCGAGACACTATGGTTAGCATCTGCCGGACCTTCTTCTGTTTGCCATCTACATCAGATCACGAGGGAAAAGGTTTGGGGTGATGCGCTGTTAGAGCAATGAGCAGTACATGTCTTTATTTTATTAGACCTTGCTGCCTGACTTTCCAAATGCCTTCTTAAGGATCTTGGACAAAAGACAGTTATGTGCCAAAGAGATAACTGACCAAGAGAATGGGCATCTTAATGGAATAGGGAACACAACATGAAATACTACTGAACCAGAGAGAGAAAAGATGTTTACCAGAGTATTGGGTTTTGAAATCCCACCAGATATCTCGCTATTTCTAAATCTCCAAGCTACAATGGCAGTGGTTTGGTTTTTGTTTGGATTTTTTTTTTTTATATAAACTGTAAATTAAACAAATAAATTATACGAAATCTCCAGTTATCACAGCATTCATAACAGCTCATCGAACAGAGCAGTCATGATGTTCTGGTCCTTCCCATTCTGACAGATGAGTGGGCACTGCAAACAGAGGAACAACATATCCAGAAGGCACAGCAAGTTGTCCCGGGATTTCACTGACCGCACACCAAAATCCCAGGATGGGGATGTAAAGTTCTGTAGTGCAGAAAACCTGGAGGCAATGCTAGTTTGAATTAAACTGACAAATTTTAGATACTTATGCAAGTATAAACTGAAACAGTTTGGGGATTTCAAAAACAGGTCTGCACTTCTTTACTTGTGATGGTAAATTTAATACGAATTATTTTCTTAGCACCCTGAAAGCTCAAATTGTTGATAGGGGAGGTGTTCCCTGGGAAATAGCATGCAAAAGGGTAATTATATGACATCTCACCCAATATGACCTTGAGATTCAGAAGCCATGAATCAGTTTCACACTGCCCTGTTCAATATTTTTTAAAAGTTTTTTCTGGTATGGCATATACTGAAAAATTGGCACCTGGACAAGCATCAAAGTCTCCCAAATTGGGGATTAGTGTGAGCTCATCCCATCATGGTAAGAACTAGTCTTTGTTCTCAGTGTGACATCTTGCATTAATAAGAGATCATTTTCTCACAATCACCGCCATTCATCTGGAGTGCAACAGGGGTCTGCATCGAACAACTCCTCATTGAATTGCAGAAAACAGGGAAATAACTGCCGAGTTTTCCCGGTTACGCTATTGATATTTAAGTGCCATTCTCTGTGGGGACGTAACAGCTTAACTCCAAAGAGGCTGTGACCTATTTCCATGATTACTGCTGCACTAATGAACAAATGGTTTCTAAAAGGACACAACTGCACCGCAAAAGTTTGGAGAAAGATGGACGCTCCCCAGACAACAGGCTGGGTTAGATAAAATGTGTAACTCCAGGAATTAGCTGCTCTAATTCCATACTGAACAACAAAATAAATGCTTGTGTACACATCCACAAACAAATACTTTCACATTGATTCTCTGTTTTAGCTCTGAATCCTCTTGACTTTGAAGCTATTCTGACAGCATCTTAGCTTTGGAGGAGATGGAAGGGTGAAGATCTGAAAACACATATATTGTCCACACGCCCAGCTCTACCAAGGCTGTAGAGAGTGAAAAAGAAGTCCATCCTAATGTAAAACACTTCCTTTTCATGAGACTGTGCCTTCAGTGCTCTGTCTGTTTCACTAAGGAAAGCTTAAATCATAGACAAAAATCTCATGTTAATTGAGAATCTGCCTTTTCACCCTATTTGGCATCAGAGGTGGCAGGACTAAAAGGTCAGCAAGATCATGGAAGCCCATGAATGAATTTAAAATAGCACTTGAGCTCGTTCAGGCTCTGAGACCTTTGTTTTACACAAAACAACCATCCAAGTTGCTTTATTCATGAGAGCACAGTTACATGATGCAATTCTTCATCCCTAAGAAATCATATTCAGTCTCTCATCACTGTGGATTGCATTTAAACAGTACTAGGTGGGAATCCAGCTCAGTTGTCTATGTGAAAAGCCACTGTCTCTTTTGAGAACATACATATGTAAAAACTCACCGATTCCTAGAAAGTTTGCAAGTCTAACTTGAAGGAAAAGAGGCCCCTCTGCTTCTAACAACTGACTGAGCTAAACTTAACACAGGAGCACAACAGACAAGACTCTCTGCTACATGAAAGATTTGCTCAAAGCTGCAGAAGTGATTCTACCTCAGTACGTGACAGAGATCAGATCTGCTCAACAGGGTCCTTAATGATCATTTGCCAGGTGAATGGCACAAAAATGCAACCAAGTCCAGCTGTGCCCTCCCTAGCAGGGAGAACTCTACACAACACATCATTTTTAAGAAGCTCATTACATCAGTTTCTTTCCTTTCCCTATAACCGGCATATAGATTTCCAAAGCAATCTACATCCACAAAAGATTAAAGGAATAGACATTAACTGTTTTAAAACATGAGAAAGAAAAATTTCAGCCCTGCAGAAGTTAAGCATCTCATCTAAGATTTGCATCTGGGCTTACTCTATAGTTCATGGATAAGAAGGGCACCTCCAGAGAGTTTTTCATCTTATTTGTCTTGCACAGCTATATCCACCACTGCAGAGGAACATCCTGGTTCCTCACAGATCTCCTCTGTTTTGACCAGATCATCTATCTGGCACTTCAAAAGCCTTTCCTGCGGAACGCGGTGCTAAAACTGGTGTGTTCCCCAAGATGCCGTGGTTCTGTTGAATCAGCGCTTTCCAAAGAAAAAGCAGTTTGTGAAAACATAAACCAGGTCTCCTCACTTAGACTCTTCTTGCCAAGGAACTAAATCAGCAAACCTCTACAAATAGCTTTGTCAAGTAAAACAATTTTAAAAGGGTATTAACAGTTCAGAGACAATTCCCTCTAGTCACACGTTTCAACCATCAGCCTGCATCCATTGCTGATATTTTCTGCATCCCAAACAAAGAAGTCTTGCTCAAAAAGCAGCCACAATCTCTTTGCAAAGTCTCCCGCAGTAATTCACAGCCTGGGGATTAATACACTTATCATAGATTATTCTGCCCTGCTGACCTAAATGCTCCTTGGGTCATTTACTGGCTAAGAAGGAACAAGGTTTGGAAGCAAGCCCTGAGCAACTTTCTCTCTCGATGGTAATGGATTAGTTTCAAAGAAAAATGAAGAATATGCAACTTCTGTGTTAATCAGTGGAGGTCTGTAGATGCTAAGCCCTGGAACAGGTTGTCCAAAGAGGCTATGGATTCTCCACTCTTGCAGATTTTTTGATCTGAACTGCACAAGGCCATGAGCCACCTGCTACAGCTTTGAAGTTAGTCCGACTTTTAGCAGGAGACTGGACTAGAGACTGTCAGAGGTCCCTTTCAATATAATATTTCAATATCCTATAAGGTCTTCCAAAATCAAGTTGTATTTTTTTATACACATTCTCCAATTTGATTTTGTCACTGGTGGGTGAAGCAGCCAGTGTTACAACAGTTAACTAAGTACTTATTTATTTGCCTTCACCTCCATTTACATTTAAAATCATCCTTCATTGCTGCAGGGGGAGGGGTATAAAAAAAGACCTTATAATATATGAGAATCAAAAGCATTAAATTTTGTTTTTAACCCATGGAACTTCATGAATATGCAACAGAATTTCTTACTTTGAGCTTTACTGGTTGAGAAAAATATAGCATATTTAACTGAAGGATAGCAAGCTAACGTATGTAAAAATACATCTCTATCAATATTGAATTACATATAATTTGTCACAAAAGAGACTTCGTATGTGTGGATTTACCGATAACTGCCTTCAGCAATTATACCAAGCATAGGGACGTTCAACACTGCCATCGTTATATACCACCTAGTCTCCCGAAAATAATTCCCAAGCTACATGTGACTTCTGACATACTTTTCCCTAGCTTTGACCCCTAAATAACACAGAAATTGCACAGAGATTGTAAGTGCCCTTAAATACATTATACATGAGTAATTACAAGACTTCAACTGAAGATGATTACTCTTGTGTTATTCTCAAACTATATTTTATTAAATACATGAAACACTACAAATAAAAGTTGTTCTCTTACACTAGATCCAAAACCAGGGCTTATAAGTATGAGTCATGGCTCATCAGTGATGTGTTAGATAAATTACAGTAGTGCTTTTAAAGATACTGAGAAATCTCTCAATTGTTAGTGTTATATCTTATCTATGCCCACTCAAACTTTGTGCCAGAAAGCATCCTCCCAGCCAGGCTAAGTAGGACCCTTTATGTTGTTTTCTTTTTGTCTGTCTTTATAATAAAAGGAGTGATCCATTCTTTTAAAAAAAAAAAAAAAAAAAAAACACCACACTTTTTAATCTAATTACTTTTTATTGCAGTGCTCTAGTTAATTGGTAATATCCCTAATCTCTCCTGCAGTTTTATGTGGCACACTTATATAAAGTTTATATTATTCTTTCTAAGAAATGTATGTACATCGTAAATTCTTTGTGATAGGTCTGTTTTGTCTGTGTTTGTGCTATGAAGCCCTGATTTTTCTGGACCCTCTAGGTGCTATTGTAACACAAGTGTTAAATAATGTTCCAAATGTTCCACCCTGGTCATACTGAAGCTGACAGTTTTCAGCAAAGATTCTGGAAGGCTTCAAGATTTCTGATTTGTAGTAAGTCTGTTCAGAGTTGTATATGTTCTCATCTTTTTGTGCTCTTTTCCTGCAATCAGGATACAGAGCATGTATGTGCATATGCTGTTTAACAGAGTAAGTCAACAGAGCTGAGCAGTTCAAGCTCCCTCCACTGTTTTTTAAGTAGCCAAAAAATCAACAGCCAGTGTTCTTGGCTGCTCTTTTGGGCTCCCAGATTCTGGGATGTTTTCTTGCTAAATGTCAGATGAGGGAGACACAACTATACAGGAGCTATTTCAAGACAACTTTTAAATTCAGTGGCGATAGAGAAGTACTTTTAAGGAACAATTCTTTAAATCCTTTTTTTTTTTTCTTCCCCATTTTGCATGAAAAGCATCGATCCCACAGGTCTCTTCTCTGCACTGACTATATGGAATAGGCCAGACATGAGCACAGATGTAGGTGTCTACCTCCATGCTGACAATTCCCCAATGCTTCTGCTAGTTTTAAACCATGTGTTAGCCCTCCCCTCAGACAAGTGTTTCTCAGCTCACAAAGGTGATGAAATAAAACCTTCCAAGGATGGATGGAACACAGAGAAATTTTGGCTGGTTTTGCAGTATGCTGGCATAGAAGAGTACAATTTTCCATAGTTATTGATACTTATTCCCATGCTGCCTGAACTTGCAATTGATTGCTCTTTCTAGAAATCATCTGCCACACAGAAGGAAAACACAGAACTTCAAATCATAAATCATTTGACAACACCAATGTCTCAATCTCATGAAACGGTAATCCCCTAAGCATTTTTCTGACCTCGTTTTCCTATTTCTGTTATGAATTACCAGGCTGCAAACAACCTTTGTGACCCTGGACTCAGAATAAAGGGATAATGCCTAAATATTCCCAAGTGCCTGGTGGCTCTGGGTGTCCGTCTTGAGATACAGGAACAGGGACAGACTTTAATGAATCATAAGAACTGATGCATCTGAAGTCACTGCTCTTTTCTGAAATCCTAGGCCATAGCCAGCTTGGCTTCTTGGCACATGTGCACTCCAAATGTTCCTCAGCGTACCAAAGTTATCTTGATTTCATTCCTGTCTCATTGCACTCCATTTTACATTTTTGCGCTGTACTACAGCAGTGCAGCGCAGCTAATGGGACCACTATAGCCAAAAAGTGACTCTCGCTGCTTTCTTTGACCAAACCCTTGCCCTCATAACACCACCACTCATTGTTGGTTTGATCAAAATCCATCCATGGAGTTTGAAAAAGGTGACAGCTGCTTTCAGTGCAGCACACAAACGTAAATTAAACAAATTACTTACATGTTCAAAATCCTACAATAACAAAACCCTTTATGATAGAGAAATTCTCCCCTTCCAAACCAGATTTAACAGCCTAGCGCAACTAAGGATAAAACAAACAATGTAGCAAGAAGAAAATAATTTCGACCTTTCTTTAGCTCTTACCACAGTGCTGAGGGTTGTACTATAAATCCCTGCCTCGAGGCCAGTTCTGTCAGAGCAGAAAGATGCCTTTCCCTTGTCCTTTCTGGGCCCAGCCCCCTGAGACACTGACTTCAGTAAGAGCTATTGGTACTCAGCAGGAACGGGCTTTTGTTAATAAGTGGTGGAGAAATACAATCCTAAATCTAGTAACTTTGCTGCCAACTAAGCGAAGGCATTAGCACACTGATTCAATATATCCAAAAGGAGCTGCTTTTAAAGTGCCAGTCCACTGGGACCTTCTACCTTCTCCAAAACCCCACCTTTGATCCTAATCCACCTTCTTAGCTGCTTCTCGTATTCCTTCTTCCCATCATGTGTAAGGTAAATTCAACAGTGAAAAGCTACATTTCACTCCTCACATTTCATCTGCTGTTCCCAGCAATATCACGGCTGTCCCTTTTACTGGTTTTGCTCTCGCTGAAGTCTCCAGCAATTCCTTGAAATTCGAGGCTTCGACTTACCCTCCATCCCCCTTGGCCCATTTATGACTTTCAGCAGTTCACATTCAACATAACATCCCGATTCACACCATCTACTCTCCTCCTGCTACTTCAGTGCCAGGGTCTTGTCTAATGATTCTCACTACACTTCTCTGACTTCTCCGTTGCTTCCTCCATTTCCTTCTTTACCCCTATTAAATCTGGGATGAATAGTACCCATTTTATTTATTTGGATTCCTGTGGCAGTATGCTATAAGGCTGTTCTGTTCTGTGCAAGTGGGATGCAGAAGGAGAGGGTCTCTGCCTGCCTGCTCCCAGCTGCAGCGTGCTGCAGGGGGTGGAAGTCACTGGTGGGAGAGGGAAGCTGTTCCTCCCCCAAAAGCAACAGGTCATGCTAACCTGGGGGAAACCTTCCAGACCACAGGACAGGCAAAAGTAAGAGACACACAGGAAGGAAGGAGGAAGCCGGCTGAGCATCAGAGATCATGTCAAGACAGAGGTTTTTCCCTAGAGCAGTGAAGAACTCTGTGGGAGCTATTCAAACCAGAAAGTCACCAAAATTAAAAAGATTGACCCTGCAAGGACAGGGTGAGCAGGATTTGTTTTCTGTCCTTCTCTTTTAATCTGTTCCTATTCAGAAGTCAACATGTTAACAGAGTTAACTGCACCCTGGTCACTTTTAACATCCCTCAGTCAGTATGCAGGAAACCTTCATGTTCTCACTCTCTTGGGTCCACCACATTAAGGCTGTACCCAAACATTGCCCCATTTCTCTCTGGAAGATTAATTTCTATCCACCAAGTCCCTCTTCCACTAATTTCAGTGACCACTACTCTCTCTTCTCAACTTCAAATCTGTTATTAAGACCCTCTTCTACCATGTACAAATTAAAATATTACACATGTGGCAATGTAAATGTATCCATCTTGACCCTTCCCACTCTCTACATTGCTCTGTAGAACACAAGTTGTACAGGGAGCAAGACGCTTCCATTTAGATGTCTACGCATAGGTGTCACAGAGGTACGCGTTGGCTACATTACCATTATAATCGATGCAGATCTAGTCACTACAATCAGTGGAGCCTAGACATGTTTAAGTCAACATCTAGGGTACGATCCACTTGTTATAAACATAGTGGACATAGACAAGTCACTAGACATAGCTGCCTAGTGTCATATTCACTAGAATACCCATCCTAGCTCCCAGCTGCCTGTCCAAAAGGGCATGGAACAGGTCTCCTGCAAGCCTGTATGGCACCTGCCTGCCCATGAAGATGTCCCAGATTCTCTAGCATGTCTCAAATACCACTATACATCTATGTTTAGGCAATTGAATTGAGTTCCTACAGGTAAATAGCTGAACCACTGCTCTCTAGGCTTTACTGACCATACTGACTGGAAGCTTAGGCACCCAGTACACACTGTAACACTCAATATAGGTGTCTTCACCTCAACCCAAGTCATACCTGCTGTGCTCTCCAGGATGCACTGGCAGTGCTTAGTGCTTTGTGACCATCACAGGAATTCAGCAAGTAATAACAGCAAAGAACATTTACCCTTCTTTCATTTCACTATGCAAACATGTACCTGTTAATGTGAAAATCAAAATGAATATTTTCTAAGTATCTATCCTGTACCTTGCTCGTTAGATGAACAGGACATGGGGTTTTGCCCTCAGTGGCAGCAAACTTCTGAAGCTGCCTGTAGAAAAGGATCAAATCTTGCAAATCCAGGGTGATAAATAAGTCACTTAGCTTTCTTTGCATGAATGGATTCATTATGTGCAGATGTTTGGTGCACTTCTACAGGTTTTTACAGAAGAACAAGTCACTTCATTATTGTGTTATTTGACCAGAAATGAAGCATGGGCTAATGCCATCTGAGGAAGGAGAAAAAAAAAAAAAAAAAAAAAAAAAAAAATCCTGTGTTTGAGTTAGAACCTTAGGTGAATATAAAAGATATATGCAAAATGAACAAGAATATACCTGGAGATGCTAGATGACTCCTGTGATGAATAATAATTCATCAGAAAATAAGAAACTGAATTTTTCATTACACTGCTGTCTCTATATTATCCTTTAATCTGCTTTGGCAATTTTACTACAACATCCAGAAAATCGCTTTAAACTGTACTCTGATAGATCCTCTCCAAGACGAAGAAAAAAAATGAGCACAAACTATTTCATTATAGCAAGCAAGGAAGCTGAGCATCCGTGGCACTTTTCTAATTCCATTTATGCCTTGGATTAAAAAAAGTGACTCATGGGAGTACTTATACTGGCAACTACAGGAAAAAAGCTAATTATAAATTGTATCTCAATACTTTTGTTGAGTTATATGACAAAGAGTTCCTTATTTTCAAATCTTATGGCAGTGGAGTACAAAAATCCTCTTTCAGATACTACTGACATCCATGTAAGTTAGACAAAACAGTAACTCGGAAGCATCCCCATGCACTAGCAAGGAATCAAACCACAACCACAAGTTTTCTAATTTCTTCAACAACAGACATAGAAAACATAAAAAATAGAAAAACATTATTTGGGGCCAAAAATACCTCAAACACTGCAGAAGTGGTCCTAGGGCAAGGTAGCTGATGAAGAAAATGCTTTATGGCCTAAAAGACTGGTTCATCAGCAAGTTTTTTGTTAGGAGGGACAGGCATCAAGGAAAGCAGCAGCACTTTCTCCCTACTGTCAGGGCACAGCGGTGGCCAGGGTCTCCCCTGGGGCCAGGAACAGTGGAGGCCCCCGCCCCAGGCAGGGCTACTACTTAAAACTTTCCGTGATTAGTCTATGATACTAATCCTGTTGAAATATACCGTTTCTAAATGAGAGCGAGTAGGAAATGCTTTTGCTGCTAACAATCAGACTGAACCCAGCAAAACTGAAAACTCCAGTCAAGAGCATATAAAAAAAAATTCATTTTTACTTTATAACATTAGTAAAAGTGTAATGCCATGTTATCACAACCGGTACAGAGTTACCATGTTGTGTGCATCCTACATCTGAAGCTTAGGTGCCTTAGCAAAAGACAAAGAACATAAATAGAAAAATAATCCATTACAGATGTTCAAACCTGAAACTCTCAGGGTTTGCAGTAGGGCATTTTCGTTTGCAATTCTTCTATTTGTTTGCTTATTTTGGCACATGTTTCGCTGTAGGACTCTACAGAGTACCAAAAAGCAGACATGGTGATACTGCAGAACAAGATAAGGGCAGGCGTTAAATGGACATCCTTCAGCTATAGCACAGGGCAAAGAACCAGCAAATTTATCCCCAAATCTATGTACACAGCGAGTTAGCCCTACCTACCTTCTGGCCACCACCACTTTCTGGCATTGTAAAAGATTTGCAATAGATATTCACTGTAGTGATTACCTCCTGATTGCATGCAACGGGTACACTGCCTGTCTACCCAAATACTCCAGCTAACCCATGCTCAACCTAGGAAAGCACCAAGACTGCATTTCTGTTGAAGGCAATAGATCCAGTAACATTATTTTAAATTAAGATGATGCTTAAAGGGCTTTTGGATTCCTTCCTACTAGAGCTTCCTATCATCAGCAAAAAAACAAACCCTCAAACAACTGCTAAATCAAAGCATCCAATGTAAACAAAATTCTACTACACAGTAGTTTGTTTCCATAGCACAAGTCATAGATGAAAAAGATACTAATTACAGCACTAGTGCAGCTGTATTAATTACAGCTGCATTAATTAGAGCAAATTTCTGTAATTTAACTAGGTTGGCACTTAAAAGTGCTTGTTCAGTTACGATACATTGCAGACCTTTGTCCATCTCTCCTCAACAAGTTGGTGAACTTTTAAGTTAGCGCTGTAGGAGTTACACAGGTATCCATTCAAAGGAGGTGATGCTTCGTAAATGTTATGGCTTCAGCTGCCCTTGTGTTATTAAGAGAGCTAATAAAACTGCCTAGCAGGCAGAGCTCAGCCTGTTTGAACTATTGCCTGCTACAGCCCTCAGATCCTAGGATTTTGTTGCTTGTTTTGGGCCTGCCCTGACAAGTGTCAGCCTACAACATTCTGCATTGCTAAAAACCCTTTTAAACTCAAAGTGATAATTTCAACAACCACCAAAAACCCAAACAGTTTGCCTTTACAGGCTACATGAAACAGGGCAGGAGAAAGAGAATACTTCTGGGTCAAGATTTCTCAAATCCTGAGGACAATGTTGAGTTTTTAATCAGCTCATGCTCATATTAAAATAACCCAACACTGCAACAATGGAGACATTTCCTATGCAAGAATGGGGTAAAGGAAAAGTGAGCAGGAGCCAGACCTCAGGAATTAGCTCTTTACATGCGGTCAGTGCCTTTCTGAGATTTTTACATTCCAGGACTCTCGTGCATCAGCTGAGGTTCTTGCCAGCCCAGACACTTTCACTCTAAGTTGAGGTACTTAAAAGACCTCCAAGTCTACCCCACATAAAGGGAAGAAAAACTGAAGAATAATCAGTAGGATGAAGCTTTTGCCTTCGATATTGCCATTCCACTGAAAGAAAGAGACAGTCATATCATGTTGCATTTGCGCCACAACATTACTGTTGGGATACCACAGTCCCATGATCAAACAGACTGTGCAGGAAATGGAAGGGCTAGAGGAGAAAGACCACAAGAGATAAGATAGGAAAAACGCGAGGATGCTATACAGCGGAACAGCACGTCTTTACTTGAAGTTGGGCTGCCAACTAATAGCATGGCTTTGCCAGATGACTCCAGTTCTAAGTTAGCAAGCAGCTAATACGCTCCTCTTAGCAACTTGAGATTAAGGTATATACGCAAAGCATTTAAGGTCTAGTAACGCTCTGTATTAATAAGGGAATGCAGATAATATGTTCATAAATATCATTAAAAATTTTAAAACCTCTGAATATCTAAACGGACATGAATCACAACATACGCAATCACCCTGCTTCTTTAAAATTGGTGGTTTACATAGGTGTATATTCTCAGATGAATTTTTAACTAGACTACAATGACCCAAAACACAGAAAATTGTGAAGACACGCTCATTTTTAAATGGCACATAGCCATAACATAATCTAACCAGATTTTTGCAGGTTGTGATGACTAATTAAATAAATGTCACTGTCTAGAGGAACATATGTTAGCAAAAACTCTGTGCATGAGCATATATGTGTGCATGTGCTAGTGTGATACCCAAATTCAATTAATAGGTCTCTACTAAAAATATGTCTATACAACAAGAGAAAGCTAAGTAAAAATACAATCTCAGGCTTGACTGAAGAGGCAGTGAAGAGGCTGAAGCTGTAGAAATGGAATGAAAACACAGAAAATTATTTTAACTCCAAGTAAATAAAACCTCAGACCAGGAAAAACTCACTCAAATATTGTTACTGATATCACTAGAGACAAACTTTGCTTAACAAAATGATGCCATAAATGTAGAAAACTATGCTGTGCTCAAGATACATACTGGCCTGAGAGGATATGGTGGTTGTAGTGAAGCTGGAGACATAAATTGCCTGCATGTGGCACACAGCCTACATGCACATTGATTACCCTCCCATACAAAATCAAAAAATGCATTCCTTGCGTGTCAGCCAAAATGCACATCACAGGACATTCAGAACAGCATAAGTGATTCAGACAATCATTTACATACATCTCAATAGGAATTAGGTACCCTACTCCCTTACATTAATGTATATTGTTATTAAGTAGTTTTCATCAGTGGACAACTTAATAACATAGACATCTGTCTACTGCAGCCCTGATTGTCAGCATTAACTACAACACTTAATATTCTACAGATGATATGCTGTCTGAGCCGCCGAGAGCAGCTGTTAACCGCTGACATGGCAATGAAGCAGCAGATATGGATATACCACCTGCTGGTCTGCTCCATCTTAAATACAGGTAAGACTGTCATTATGTCCTGAACAGTGACCCAGAGATAATACTCATCTATGCTGTCTGATAGCTTAACATTGCTTTAGATTTGCGTTCCATTATACTTAAGGGAAGATAAGAATAAAAACTCCCTATCCCAATATATAAAAAGCTAATCACGAGTTTATACTATTGTTAGCCACATAAGTTAGATGAAAACACAGTACCAGGCTCCTGCTACCAAAACCGACTTGTAGCTCCTCCTGAATTGGCAGCACAAGCCCCTTGCTTTTTCCATGTCGTAAATCACAGTCAACTAACCAAGATGCCTTCAGGTCACTCCATCTTGCCTAAAACCACAGAAAACTTCAGCTATTATAACACTCTCTCCCTAATGAAACCTAAATGTTGCACTCATTCCTTAAAGCTGTAATTGGGGCAAAATTTTATTGGCAGGAATCAGCTCAGGGATAACAAAGCCTGTGCAAAAAAGTATAATGATTAATGCTTGTCAATCATAATATAAATTGGCAGCCCACAGCTCCAGGTGTAAAAATAGTCCACATTACCTGTTTGTGATGCACAGCTGGCTAGGTGATTGAGCTTCTAAGATCAAAACAATACATTGACTTTCGGTTTTGTTATAATGATTAAGTCTCCATCATTCAACATCCTAAACTAATTCCAGTCTAGTGTTAATCTTGCCCATTCCCATGCATGGCAGTTTAGTGGCCACCTTTTTTTTTTTTTTTTTTTACTCTTACCTTCTGTTGCTATTCTTCCTGGATTTTATGAAGGTCTTGAGACTGAAGGCTGTGACATCAGGGGTCGACATCAAAATTTCAGCTCCATAACACGTGGTTTGTCTCCAGCTATCTTTCTTTTTCCCAGACGGTTAGCAATCTCTACTAGTAACTCAAACTGAAACTTCCGCCCAGAAGAGATTAAAAGAACGAAGGGGGCTTCAAAATCCCTAGCTGGGAAGTAGGAACAACTGTAGTGTTAAATTTCACCTGCATTCCTCTATGAAAAAAACACTCGAATGGCATTACAGTGGAGATGGCTTTTCTGCATCATAAAGGAACAAATCTTTGTAAAACAAAGAACATAAACGCAGAGCAAGGTAAAAGTTTCTATCTTAAAATTTGAGATTCTCCATTTTAAAGATGTTACACTGCTTCTGTTTGTTGTCAGGACATATCAGGGCCTGAACTCAAGTCTATTATGGTGAATGATGCCTGACACCACAGTTTCAAATACAGCATGACACGGTGCAAGCAAAAGGGGTAGTTTCACCTAGTGGTGCCATCAACGCATGCTGCATTTCCAAAATACACCTAAGTTACATACATAGGCCTAAAGAAATTAAACCCCAAAGCAGAGACTGAGAACTGCTGCTCATGAGCAGACTCCCAAAGCAGAAGCTGATTTCAACAGACCCTTTCTGCAAGTAGCTCGTCAAAAACTGCCCCTAGTAAAATGAGAGCAAATGCACAGAAAAGATCAGGCTGACTCTGGTCAGGAAAGGAGTGAGGTCAGGTTGCTGGACACAAGAAGGGACAGCTTAAGGAGATCTGGAAAAGTCAAAAAGAGGCGTCTCAGATAACCGGGTGACCTGCGTAACAATCACGGCACTTGGATTCTTGTTGTAAGAAACTATTTCTGACCAACTGGAATTCAATCACAACACAAAACCAGTCAGGGCTTCCATCTCATATTCGTATCTCATGGACTAGATATGGACACATTTTCCTTTATTTATTTGATTATCTGTGTCACTCATAGCTGTTTATTGATACAGAAAAAGGAACTTAATATTAGCACATGCTCTCTCTCCCCTACAGAAATGAGAAGAATCCTGCACTCAGCGCTGCCAGCCCGGTCCCTCAGACACCCAGCAGCCACAGCATGCAATTACGGGTCAGTACAATAGAATGTGCAGAAACTCTTTATATTGCTGTCACCAGTGAGACTCCAGAGAAATTTAATCTCAGGCAGTCTAAAGAACAGAGAACCAGAGACAGTCAACTAACAAACAATTTCCTATCAGCATCAGTGCAATTAATGCCTTGCATCCCAGACATTTATTACAGGGCAGAAAAGGAAAAACTAACAGATTTGGATTTTTTTTTTATTTCTGTAAATAGCACTAGTTAAATGAAAATAGAAGAAAAGATTTAAAGGGTAGTGTTCTCCTTTTTTGTTTTCAGTATAAATGCCAACAATTCATTAAAGAATATGTGCAGGGAACCAGAGACGAAGCATTCCTACAATGGGAGTAAGTGAACAGGAGCTAAGGTCTAGTAATTATATAGGACAAGGAGCCCTTTCACCTTTCCATTTTATGGCCCATTTTATGGCTTTGGCATTACACGGGATACTGCTAAAAGGAAAAGAGAAGTGATTATACCTACTACTTACTTAAACAACCCAAGTTACCTACATAATACTCAAGCCCTTATTTTCTCTCTGCTTATTATCCTGTTGTGACTAGAATTCTCCTATTCTGAATTCACGCCAGGGTGTTTGTACAGAGCTTTATATAGAAAAATCAAGCCAGTACATACTGCACAGTCTTTCAAACAATACTAAGAGATCACTTTATTTGTAACAGCAGTAGAAAGCTTTAGTACTTGGCAACTTGCTTGGCAATTTAGTGGAGTATCTGATCTGCAATAGTTATTTTGGAATACTGTCATTTTTTCTGAAATGCATCCCCCTATTATTAATTAATATCCAAAACTCCAGTTGTGCTTTCCTTACACAGTAATGAAACACTACAAAGTTTTTTGTATCTGGAATAATTTTATCAGAATATTTATTCTGGAGTAACTATTTCAGTAAGTTTCCCATTGAAGACAAACCCCTTTGCTACAACAGTGACTGGAGCTCCCCAGAAAAGATTTTTTTTTTTTTTTTTTTTTTTGCATTCAATGTTCAGTTTTTCAGCAATTATGATTTTTAAGTGAACTGTAGCTTCAACTGAAATAATAAATAGGACAAACAGGGTACTGAAACTTTCTAGCCACAGAAGAAGTGCTACCCTGCAGCACAAGTGGCATCAAAACCCTCTTCCCCAGCAACTGGCCAAAACTCTCCTAAGAAGAGCACTAAGGGCCACTTCTGTTGGGTGAAGGTATCACAGACTTTATAACCTTTTAATTAATGTGTCAAAGTCTCAACATCAGATTCTACATTGCATCAGTCAAGACAAGCCAGCCCACGTTGCCTCACTAGCAACTAGCCAAACCAATTCACTGCACATAAGGTACTCCTAAAAAAGTTTAAATTTTACTATTTAATTTACCTATACCATTTACTACGGTATAGGTAACAAACTTCGAGGCATCTCCTCTGTATTTAAAGACCTCAGTGCCATGCAGGAAGGCAAGAAGGATACTGAACACAGGACTTCTCTGAAAGCACCCAACTAAGCAAGGAACTTTTCAGAGGTCAGAGATGACATATATGGCACTCTCCTGGTGCAAGTCTCACTGGCAGGCTCTTCTTTGTCATCAATGCTCCAGAGACTGCCATCAATTGTCATGACAAGAGCATCACCACAGAACATACTGATTACACTTCATTTTATATTGTTACATGCTTAAATAAGACCAAAAAAAAAAGTTAGCCCTATACAGTGTAACAGCATAACTGATGAGGCCAAATAAACCATATACAGCCAGAGATGCATCACTGAAAAAACTATGAACATCAAAGTAATAGGTATCATCAAAGGAGACAACCCTTCCTTTGCTGGTTCAGACATAGCTTCCAACCTCATTTCAGTAGATGACATCAACTTTATTGTCCAAGCTGCTGTTTCACACTACACTTGATGTCTGACAATTTCATTGTTGAAAGTTATACACATGAAAAATACAGAACTATAAAACTACTGGTCTTAAAAGTTATCATTACAGAAGGCATGATGCCACAATATGTTGATTTTCATGTAGGAAAATTTTAATTTGCATGTCCCACATTTTGGAGGTTTGTTAGATGTAGCCAAGCCCAAATCAGGGGCTGAGACACACAGCTGTAGAGAGAGAAAGAAAGATTAACCCAAGGATCCATGCTTTGTGATGAAAAGTACAAGAGCAGCTCAGAATAAAGTGATCTAGTTGAAAATGTCCCTGCTTATTGCAGGGGGGGGTGGGCTAGATGGCCTTTAAAGGTCCTTTCCAGCCCAAACCGTCCCATGATTCTATGAAAATGCAAACTCATATACAGTTAGTTTTGTTATTTAGATGGGGATTAAATAAACCAATTTACAGCCTTCCAAAACTTTACAACCCACACAAATGAACATATCCTGACTTAAGATGTCAAAACTCAGCTGAGAAATCTCTTTGAGATTTAAGAAAGCTACAAACTTTGGGAGGTTATCTTTTCTTTTTTTTTTTTTTCCTTTGCAGGTAGTAATATTTTTAGGAAAAGAGAAATACATGCTGAAAGATTGTTTCTCTGCAGGAAGAGGACCTTTGAATAGAGAGTGAAATTTCCAAAGGCAGAAAAGGCATCAAGGTGCCTGACTCTCAGTGAAAGTCAACCGGAACCAAGTGCCATATTGTCATTTATGTTTTATTCTAATGAAAAGCAAGAGCTTAATTATAGGTAGTCATGGAGCACCCTCAACCTTCAAACTGACTTCAGTGAGGGCAGGAGGAAGAGAACAGCCTGACCAGGCTTTGAAGTTATAACTGCTATCCCCAAAACAAACAAAAAAAAATAGATAGCAGAAGTGTTGTGTACAATGCAAACTAAGTATTTTCATGGGAAAATTAATTATTGTGACCCCAATCAGTAACACCTGGTCACCTGATCAGAGGAACTCTGCCCTCCCTAAACCGAGCAAGCACATGAATAGTAAATTAAATTCTAGCTGCTGCAATGTGCAAGTGACCTCCCACTTGCTGGAAAGCGTGCTATACCTGAGTGTTTGCCCTAAGTATCACTGTGAGAGTACCAAAGCCCTGTATTCACAGGAAAAAGCATATTACTGAACTTGGTTTTCAATACTCACTGTCTTTCCCTGCAAGCAAGCAAGCAAAAGTGGTCAACATCAGACCTTTGTCACTCTCTTTTCTTTTTTCTGACATGCTATGAGCAAACCACAATGCTTAAGTTCTTGCACTAACACAGAGCTGGCAGTGCCAGCTCTCAACTCCAGTCAATAGGCAGGCAGGCTACTCTAAAGTCCCTGCACCGACCAATTTGAGATGCATGAGCTCCTGGCACCAAAATAATTATTTCCGCAGAGGTTCTTATTGTCTCCAGCACGCCATGAATTCTGTTCAAGTTCAATGTCAATTTATCACTCTACATTACTGGCGGCAGCTGACATCATGGGTGCAATTGTTAAAGAAAAGGGAAATTATTTCTGCCCTCGTACATTTAGATTCTCTCCCCCCCAAATAAGTGCAGCGAAGGGAAAAAGCTTTGAGCAATCTGAAATTGCAGAATGCCTCTTTCTATAAAAGCACTGCACTTGTCCAGCAAACCTCTCTTATCTACCACTGCTGAACAATATCAGGTACTAGAGAGACTCAAAAGGGAATAGAAAGAAGAAGTATGACCTGCAAAAATGTAGTAATTTTAGAGTACAATGTGGGGGTTTTTTCTCCCCTCTAATATGCAACACTTTCTATGGGCTTGATACAGTGGGGTGCTGAGCGTGCCAGCCCCTCTCTAGCAAAGCATGGCAGTATGTGTTTCTTATTAAGCACAGCCAGCCTGGCACAAAATAAAGTGCTGTGCTGAGGGGAGACCAAACTGCCAGCACCTCACAGGCTGGAGCCCACCAGCCTCCATGTCATGATCCTGATACACTGCAGGACACGTCATTTTGCTTCCAAAAAAAATTTTTTTTTTTTTTTTCAGTAAACGGCATAGTAAATTGGCTTAAAACTAATGAGATCCCACAAAAAACAAGGGACTGTTTACACAGGGTGTGTTACTCTGTGTCAGTACAGAAGTGTTTTACCTTCATCTACCATCAGTCTTCAAGTCTGAGTTAAAAAGCAACTCAAAAAGCCACCATTTCAACAGAAAAAAACAACACAGAGACAAGACTTGTTTCAAATAACCACTCTGAAAGTTAGCATTGCTATACTTTTTTCCAAAGGAATTAAGCAACTTTTAAGTAAAAGAGATGAATGAGTATCAGGCAGGTGCTTCTTCATAGACTCCAAAAATTCTGTCCCTGCCCTTGAAATCTTGCAACCTGTTTGACAATACGGAAATCTTCCAAACTGGTATAAGCATGCCCTGGCAATGCATGAGATGGAGGGGGGTTAAAAGTGACAAGACTGAATTTTAATCACCACTAAAAAGGGAAAACAACAACAAGTATTTAATTCAGTATGCTGAAACCTGCAGTGTGCACAGCACAACCCCACCAGCAAGCAGCTACAGCCCAGCTGGTGGTACCAACTCTTCTCAGTGGTGCCCAGTGGCAGGACAAGAGGCAGTGGGCACCTACTGAAACACATGAAACATCTGAAGAGAAGACAACTTTTTAATTGCAAGAGTGGTCAAACACTGCAATAGGTTGCAGAGACCTGACAAGCTTACGTATCTACTCATAGTATTATTAAAATTTGATCAAAGGATAAAAAGTTCTCATTATTTTTCAATACTGGATAATGTCATGAATGGCACAAATTCCCTTCCATTAGGAAGTTAACCTCCATGGTTTTAGAAATTTTAAAGATGTTTCGTTATTGATTGCCTAAGCTAACTTTCCATGGTTTGAAAGCGTTTTTTCCATTTTTTATGTTCACTCTGGTCAGATTCTTAAGACACAGCTTAGCCTGTAAGCATCAAGTTTTAATAGCCTAAGAGATGTCCACCCCAGCTCTGTATTTAGCATTACTAGCTAAAATGCTAAATCCATAAGCACTTGAATGCTTGTCACTTTGAATCCTGTACAACTCATCCTTTAAGGCAGCCTCTGACACCCCAAACTGCCAAAACACTCCTCTGCCATCCTGCAATCCCCTCTTTTGCTGCATGTTTTCCAGCTTCTGATACTGGGACAGGGCCAGAGAGGCAGCAGCAAAGCTGTAGTACAGTACCCCGATGTGGTCCTGAGCAAGTCCTTCTGCTTACTGATGGGGCAGGGAATTTGCAGCACACGAATGTACGATCAGAAGCTCTGCTACTCAGTATTTACAGGTCACTCATTCTGGCAACAGATATGCTTCACATGCAAGCCTAACAGTACCCTCCCATGTCAGTGCTTGCATTTAATCATTTAGATTTCCAATAACAAATTCCAAACCCAGAAATGGCCTAGCTGGGCATCCTGCTATGCTGCTACGGTTCACTGGCGCAGCGGGAACTTACTGATCTGCCATTTGGGCTAATGAAGTAACTGAAATTAGTCATAGGTTTTCATTCTTGTGGTGGACCAGCACTGCAAAAAGAAAGCCCTCTCTCCCATGAGATTTCAAGTTACTTGGAAGCTCAGCAGCCGTGAGACCCAGGAAAACCATGTCCTTTTCCAGACCTGGACGACAGTACTGCCATGGCAATGTATCCTTCTGTCCACACCCGACAAGTGTAACTCCTTCTACACTCTTACTTTTACCCTGTGTCCAGTCCATCTCCTCTTACCTGTTGTTGGATCTCTGTCCTTTCCCACTCCTTCCCCCATATCTCCGATTTCTCATTTTCATACAATCTTCCCAACAAATTATCATCCCTGAGCAGCACAGTCTGTTTCAGTCTTGCCCTCATCCCCCCAAAAACCAGTTTCTTCTGGTCTTCTAGATCATAGCAATGACAAAATAAGAGTTTTTGATTCTCAGAGAAGTAAGGAGTTGGGTCAGCAGAACTGCTACCTTCAACTTCTGGAGGGCAGACTGGCTTATTTAGGAGCCTGGTTGACAGAGTCCCTTGGGAGGCAGTCCTGAAGGGGAAAGGAGTCCAGGAAGGCTGGACATTCTTCAAGAAGGAAATCTTGAAGGTGCAGAACAGGCTGTCCCCATGTCCTGAAACACAAGCCGTCAGGCAAGACGGGCCTGGCTGAACACAGAGCTTTGGCTGGAACTCAGGTAAAAAAGGAGCATTTATGACCTTTGGAAGAAGGGGCAGGCAACTCAGGAGGATGACAAGGATGTTGTGAGGTTATGCAGGGAGAAAATTAGAAGGCCAAAGCCCAGCTAGAACTTAATCTGGCTATTGCCATAAAAGATAATAAAAAAATGTTTCTATAAGTACATTAGCAAGAAAAGAAGGGCTAAGGACAATCTCCACCCTTTATTGGATGTGGGGGGAAACATAGTGAGAAAGGCTGAGGTACTTAATGCCGCCTTTGCCTCAGCCTTTAATACTAAGACCAGTTGTTCTCAGGGTACCCAGCCCCCTGAGCTGGAAGACAGGGACAGGGAACAGAATGAAGTCCCCATAATCCAAAGGGAAATGGTTAGCAACCTGCTACACCCCAGCCAGCAACTAAGCACCATGTAGCCACTCACTCACTCCCCCACACACAGTGGGATGGTGGAGAGGTTCAGGAAAAAAATAAATAAATAAAACTTGATGGTTGAGATAAAGACAGTTTAATAGGACAGAAAAGGAAGGGAAAAATAATACTAATGATAATAGAATATACAAAACAAGTGATGGACAATACAATTGCTCACCACCCGCTGACTGATGCCCAGCCAATCCCTGAGCTGTGGTGCCCCCTGGCCACTCCCCCCAGTTTATATACTGGGCATGATGTAATATGGTATGGAATACCCTTTGGCTCGTTTGGGTCAGCTGTCCTGGCTGTGTCCCCTCCCAGCTTCTTGTGCACCCCCAGCCTCCACTCGCAGGGCAGTAGGAGAAGCTGAAAAGTCCTTGACTTTGCATAAATACTGCTTAGCAACAACAAAAACATCAGCGTGTTATCAACATTATTCTCATCCTAAATCCAAAACATAACACAATACCAGCTACTAGAAAGAAAATTAACTTTATTCCAGACAAAACCAGACCAACCACTTAAACACACACAAGTCTGTGGGCCCAGATAGGATCCACCCAAGGGTACTGAGGGACCTGGCAGAAGTGCTCACCAAGCCACTTTCCAACATTTATCAGCAGTCCTGGCTAACCAGGGAGGTCCCAGTTGACTGGAGGTTAGCAAATGTGACGCCCACCTACAAGAAGGGCCAGAAGGAAGATCCAGTGAACTACAGGCCTGTCAGTCTGACCCGGGGAAGATTATAGAGCAGATCAGCTTTACTGCCATCACACAGCACGTACAGGACAACCAGGTCATCAGGCCCAGTCAGCATGGGTTTATGAAAGGCAGGTCCTGCTTGACCAACCTGATTTCTTTCTATGACAAGGTGACCCGCCTAGTGGATGAGGGAAAGGCTGTGGATGTTGTATACCTAGACTTTAGTAAAGCCTTTGACACTGTTTCCCATAGCATTCTCCTGGAAAAACTAGCTGCTCGTGGTTTGGACGGGCGTACGCTTCGCTGGGTGAAAAACTGGCTGGCTGGGCCCAAATTGTTGTGGTGACTGGAGTTAAATCCAGTTGATGGCCGGTCACAAGTGGTGTTCCCCAGGGCTCGGTACTGGGGCCAGTTCCGTTTAATATCTTTATCAATGATCTGGACGAGGGGATTCAGTGCACCCTCAGTAACTTCGCAGACGACACCAAGTTGGGTGGGAGCATTGATCTGCTTGAGGGTAGGAAGGCTCTCAATGGGCCGAGGCCAACTGCATGAGGTTCAACAAGGCCAAGTGCCGGGTCCTGCACTTGGGTCACGACAACCCCACGCAGCGCTACAGGCTTGGGGAAGAGCGGCTGGAAAGCTGCCCGGCAGAGAAAGACCTGGGGGTGCTGGTCGACAGCCGGCTGAATATGAGCCAGCAGTGTGCCCAGGTGGCCAAGAAGGCCAACAGCATCCTGGCTTGTATCAGAAATAGCGTGGCCAGCAGGAGCAGGGAGGTGATTGTTCCCCTGTACTGGGCACTGGTGAGGCCACACCTCGAGTCCTGTGTTCAGTTTTGGGCGCCTCACTACAGGAAAGACACTGAGGTGTTGGAGAGTATCCAGAGAAGGGCAACCAAGCTGGTGAGGGGCCTGGAGCACAAGTCTTGTGAGGAGCGGCTGAGGGAACTGGGGTTGTTTAGTCTGGAGAAAAGGAGGCTGAGGGGAGACCTGATCGCTCTCTATAACTACCTGAAAGGAGGTTGTAGCGAGGTGGGGGTTGGTATCTTCTCCCAGGTAACAAGGGATAGGATGAGAGGAAATGGCCTCAAGCTGCACCAGGGGAGGTTTAGGCTGGATATTAGGAAAAATTTCTTCACCAAAAGGGTTGTCAGGCATTGGAACAGGCTGCCCAGGGAAGTGGTTGAGTCACCATCCCTGGAGGTATTTAAAAGACAGGTAGACATGGTGCTTAGGGACATGGTTTAGTGGTGGACTTGGCAGTGCTAGGTTAATGGTTGGACTTGATGATCTTAAGGGTCTTTTCCAACCTAAATGATTCTATGTCCTTGCTATATCTGAATTTGGAAACCTCTCCCTCTACACAGCCTAAGTCCACAGTGAGTCCTAATGGAGGTTGCTGAAGACAGACAGGTCCTCTATCCTCCATTCAGATGCATAAATCTAGCCCTAAGACAGCCCATGTAAGCTGGAGCTGTAACCACTGGGTGACTCCAGGTTAGCCCACAACTGGAGCACATCCAGTATAAACACAACCCAAAAAGACTCTGCTGAGAATACATTAACTGCAATTTCTCAATGCAATGTAATTACACCAAATGCGTAAGTGTGAGAGATTGACAGATGGCACACACTGCACCTCTTCCCTTGGAGTTCAGGGTTTATATTCAAACTCTGGAGGTAACACTGGTTTCAAACAAAAACAAAAGAAGGAGGCTAAAAAAAAAAAAAAATCACCAGAATTTAAGGCAAACAACATGCCCTTTCTCTGGTCATGTTTTCCAAAATTGTAAATTTTGGCTTAAGCTTAGAAAATAAAAATCAGAGACATCCACTGTGTACCCTACCAAATATGCCACCCTGGGGAGGGCAGGCTTACCCCAGGGCAGCGAGGAGCATCAGAAGACAGCACAAAGGGGGACGGTGCCAGGTCCCCATCACAGGGTACCTGTGGCCTCTCCCCATCACACAGCCCCAGCTTGGTAGAAGCTCTGCCTGTTAAAAAATAATCTTTATCTTCTGTTTTGGTTTTTTGTTTTTGTTGTTTTGTTTTGTTTTTTGTTTTTTTCCTCATCATACTCTGTGCTAGTTACAGCAAACACACTGGAAGAGCATGGTAAGGAGCTGAAGGACAGCCTTAAGGTCTGGGATTCTTATGGTGGCAACATGGAAGATTTATCTGCATTTCTAGAAGTGGCTAGCCCCTTATTATGACAGGGTTGCTACATACCCCTCAGACCCAGACATGTAGGATTTTGCTTTGCTATAGAATAGCAAAACTTTTTAGTAGTTACAGAATTAGCCATAGGTGCTAAGGCATCTTAAAAACAAGCAATAAAATGAAATATAGACAAAACCAAAATACATATATGCTGTTGTAGTACTTATTCTTGAAGTAGTTAATAATGCCATTTCTCAGGTTACATAAAGAAGCTGGGAAATATCCCATTCCCCACCAAATGAAGGCTTTTGCTGCATCAGCTTAGTTTAGTCATAGCCAGGCCTAAAATTTGCAAAAAAGTTAACCGCATAACAAGGCAATTTTATGTCACAGAAAAGGTAATTTGCAGTTACATGTTATGTTATGGAAGAATTTTACCTTGCAGATGAAAATAAAAGTTACAAATACATCAGGATTCCAAGATTGCAAGTCAGGAGGACCTTATGAAAGAAAAGCAAAGACAAGTCAAGTCTTCAGACTGTTTGAGAACTAGCTGCTTTCTGAAGAATAAACTGTACCTCTATTACATACAGAAAAACACCCCAGACAGAAAGATATTGATGACTTCAAAAAGTTTATTTGAAAACCTGAGGCTTGATCTAATGTGGGACTGTTCTTACTGTTTTTAAAGCCAAGGCAACACAAAGGTCGGTGTATAAAGAGGTGACTGCACTGCAGAGAAAAGGAGCTAAAATGGGATCTCCATTGAATACAGACTTTTATCTCTCTCTCCATCTATATATATACACAAACACTGCATTTCTCCAACTTTTTTCATCTAAATAAGACTATAAAATATACGAAGAAAAAGTAAAATATAGGATAGACAATAAACTCCCACAACATGTAAGATGTATAAATATTTACTCCTGCAAAATCTATTGCTTCTTCTTCTCACCACAGCCTTTAACAGAAAGCTGACATGCATTTGAAATATGCATCAATGAAACATTTTGGTAGTAAAAGAAAAGGTCAAACCAAAGGAAACGCTATGGGAACACATACTTAATATATCATTTTCACCTCTGGGTAAAAATAATGTGAGAGGTTCATAAGTAACTGGTATCAGTGTAAATCAGCTTTGCATTGTGGTTTGTGCAACACTTTAGTGTGTACTGAGGGAAAAAACCCTATTATTTTTACCAGATATGCCCTAAAGCACAGTTTAAGATGGTTCTGAGAATAAAAAAATTGAAGACTTTTCATATGCTATTGACAGGTTGTGGGGGGTTTTGTTTGCTTGAGTTTTTTTGTTTGGGGGTTTTTTTGGGGGGGTGGGGGAGGGAGGGGCTGGGGGGGGTTTAATGTATAGGAAAAACCCCCAGCTGCATGGATGTCTTGCTGGCTAGAAATGCAAGCATTCTTCTAAGCTGGATTGTGTGACAGCTGGCTACACCTATTTCTAACACTCGCCTCTAAGATAAAATGCAAATACAAAATCTCCCGATTACTTATGAACGTTAAAGAAACCATATAATTTTGGGCTTCAGTAGTCTATTGGCTGGCTTGGAGTCCTGGCCAAAATCCAGCTTCAGTAATTACTTTGAGATGCATCCTGTTGCCCTTAAGCTGCATTCAGCAATGTTAACTTGTTTTCATTTTCCTCCCTATGGTTACAAAGAAAATAGTGTAAATTTTGTGTGCTTGAGAGCACTCTCACAAGAGAGCTTCCATGAAGTTCTACATGTATATGGAGAGACCCTCCTCCAGAAACCTTTCCATCAAATCCATAAATTACAAACAATAAAATCTCGAGTAACCCCACTTCATATCAATGATTAGAAGTATAATCAGTCTTCCTTAACATGACAGAGGAACACAGGCTGGGAGACAGCTCTAGCTGCTGCTGGTGGCCTCTGAATGCTCCCAGATGGACAGGGATTATATTTATCATCCAGATAAATGAAAAAATAAATCATTTTTCTCACCTGCGGTGATATAAGCTACATGCGTCAAATGCAGAACGTGTAGTTTAGAATACCTCTGAGTGCATTTTAAATGCACTGCTGTTACAGGAAATCTGCATCATGAAAGATGCAAAAGAAAGACTGATTGTTCATTGTTTTTTGTTTAGAAATTACTATTCTTAAAACAGCTTGGTTTTGGTAAAGCAAAGAGACACGTGCAGGAGTATGAGAGTGACAAGATTATGAGAAATTCATTAATTGAAAGGGGAGAAGTGTGAAAGCAAGCATGAAGATATGAGACAGCCACAAAACATGCTAGAAAAGACTACAGAACCTCAGGAGAGGTAGAAAGCCAGGCACAAAGGCAGGAAAAGAGCACACAGAAAGCAGATCAAGACTGGGAGTTCACAAGACAGGCAAAAGGTACAACATTTGAAAGAAAAATCAGAGACTGAACATGGTGCCCCACATTGCTTCCAACCTAGCACTGAGCAGGGAGGACTCCCAAGGAAGGTTCTCCTCACTGACCACTGGACAAGCTTCTCTCAGCAGGTGGGTTTCCCTGACAAATTAAGAGCCTGAGTGACCGATCCAGTCTTATTTATTAGCACCCTGACAACAGGACATCCAGCACTTGCAACTTGTCCTGGTTGGACCCTGGGTGCAGAATCACTTCCTCCTACACTGCAGTCACCGCTGGAAAAGCAAATCCCACTGCACCTGATCCAAACGCCGCTGAAGCTAAAGAAAAGACTGCTGCTGATCTCTGTGGCTTTATGACCACAATGAACAAAATCTGAAAAGCACAAGAACAGCAAGATACCAACTCAGACCCTGCCCGGGCAATGGGACCTGCACCCCTTCCCAGCTGCCTGCCCCGCAGCACTGGCTGTGCCACCTCTGCAAGTCTCTTCAGGTGGTCCTGAAGCTGAGCGCACTTTAAACTCTTACCTTGCACAAAAAATAAGACATATAAAAGCCCTTTTAAATTCATCTTGCTTTGAAAGAGAACTGCAGGGCATTTTATAATTAGCTACTAACCCCAGGAGCCAACACTAGTGTATATCTAGGCAAACAGGGTGGTTTTTTTTATGAGAAGGCCAACTATTCAGAAAAGGTATCAGCTAGAATAAATCGCCATTCCCCATTGGTGCAGGCTGATTATCCTGATGCCTCAGGATTTGTAGCAGCCTGAAGACCTGCATTAGCTACAGACCAAGCAACCTCAGTGCCCGGTAACTTTGATGCCCAGTAACAGCATTCAGCGTTATTTCGGCCACAGCGAAGCACAGCTTTGGAGAACTTACAGGACAAAGGAGTAGTGGGAGGATACTGGATATGCAAAGAAACGTCCAGTTCATAAAGGTTTCTAGCAATACAGTATTTATTACTGATAGCTACTGCAATATGGCAAACACTTCCTGCACACATGGTTCTTGCTTTAAAAGCTCAAAGTCCATCTTCTCTGGTACAAAACACAAAATTAAACATAGGAAGAAACAATAAGGGGAAGATAAAATTGTCCTTTCAGATTACAAATGGTTTTGACATGGTCATCTATTGCATTTTAATAGCATCAAAACCCGAGCAAATCACTTCTACCACTAAAAATTCCACAAAGCTATACTTTCAGGTGTGTAATATTTCTTAGAAGTACTATTTGCCTTTTATTCCTCTGTCAGCATGCATATCACTTCATCAGCCTCCCTCCAATTTCCTCTCCCTCTGGAAGAGAGCACTTCCTGTCTTGCCCTAGAAAATATGAAACCTTTGGAACAGAAAAGCTCATTTTTCCACTTCATCAGATGCTGCTGCTGTTCAAACTCATCTCAAGAAATAGCGCCTGTGTTCGTGGTCTGCACGCTCTCTCATTTTCCCATGCCAAGAAATCAGCTATAAATGCCAGAGACAGAATTCCTTCCTGCTTCTGTCCAGTTCACGTGAAAGTCAGCTGGAAATTACCACTATAGCTGTTGTGGAAAATCACGTAGAAAGCAGTAAAAAAAGGGTGATGCCAACTTCAGTAAAAAGAATCTCTGTTCTCCTATGTAGTCCTTCGAGATTCAAAAAAAAAAAAAAAAAGAAGAAAAAAAAGCAGCTGTGGTAAAGTTATTTTAAATTGCAAGTATAAATCAGATTCAGAATCCAATATAACCCATAGCCCATCTGCGTCTAACATCAGAGGCTCAGTTATTTTACTGCTTTTTGCTAGGGATGCTGCCCTCAACAGTTTTACAGGTCCTCACCCACTGTTTTGCTCTATCTGTACCAGTGCAAACCTGCTCACATTACAGCATCAAACTCCAGCTCCCACTATAGGTACCGGTCACCCACAGCAATCCTCAACAACACTGGAGATGTTTTGTTTGCAGGAATTGGACCTCATACACCAGCACTGAAGCCTGGCAGCACATGATTCCCTAACTTTGACCCACCTGTTGATTCACAAGTGCCAAAAATAAAAGACATGAAGAGCAGGGGCGGGGAGTTCAAAGCCACACCTGGCTGCCATTTGGACAGACAAGCCTGGAGAAGGCACTTCAGAACATGTGCACATGGAGTGCAGATGGAAGCAGCAGCCAGTTTCATCTTGTAAAAACTCCTCAGGGGAATGCTGATCCCCAAAATGATATACTGGATTATTTAGGCTTGCTTTGTGATCTTTACAGTACCCAAAACATGTATGCAGGCACACAGAGATATGTTTAGTCATTTACTGAGTACATCCAGGTGTCTACAGTTCACTAGTTAATTCCTTCAGAGAAAAGTCTTTAATATATGACAGCTTTCTTTTCAGTAAACTTTACATCATATGATCTGTATTCAGTAGACAAGAGCCAACATGTGGGCCGAGTTATAGTCCTTCTTGAAAATCACAACTTTCTACTTCAGATACTTAGACAGTGTAGAAACAGTCTGATCTGTTATGCCTCTTTCCTCAAAACATGCAACAAGGACCCCACATTAGAGGAGCAGCCAAACCAAGGGAACATTCCAAAGCTGTTGGTATCAGCAAGCCCCTTCGGAGGCTAAATAGTATTTAATATTGATAAAGATAGAAGCTGCTGCTTTAAATATGCTGGTGGGTATGATAACTATAATTTACAGGATGACTGTACAAAACTTTAAATGAGACTTTCAACTTGTTCACCAAATTTAATGTTTGGGGTTTTTAGCACCTGGTGGTTTTGTGGGTTTTTTGCTGGTGGGTGGTTGGGGTTTTTTTTTGTTTGGGGCAGGGGGAGTTGGGGGAATGTTCCTCTAAGTCAAAGATTCAAGAAAATCCAATTTGCAAAACTGGAAAACTTGTATTAGGACGTAAAGAGAGTCTGCAGAACTCATGATTTCTCTAGATCTAAAAAGAGAATTATTCCCAGCCCTGAAACACATCTCAGGTTTTGCACAGTCTCAATGTTTTTTTTTTCTTTAGCTATCAACACTTGCAGCCACTACAGTGTCAGAGAGCAGGAGACCCCACCTCCCCTCTACTGACTGACAGAATTAATTTGACCAAGTTGACTTATTGATCGCATGTTTTCTATTCTTCAGATATTCTTTTTTTTTGTAGGGACATCAAACTATTAGAAAGTCTTTTGCTATGTGTATTTGGTGAGATAACAAACCCTTACTAGAATCAGCTATGTTATTGCAGCTAAAGACAAGGGAGGTCCTTGCTTTCCCAAATTTATAGTTCTATAATTGAGTATGTCAATTAAGATTTAACCAAGATTTAGCAGGCAGAAGCTGAGGGTAATTACTGCAAAGTCACCGAGGTAAAGATATGTGCCTTTATTTTTCTAGAAGCTGAATTAATTTTATCTAGCCATTTTGTACAGCAACAATCTTCTTTATTGAACTTTCCTGCTTATTTGCAAGATACCAGACTTTACATTAGCAGGCCGGAGGATGGTACTCTCACACTATGGAAAACTTTATCTTCTTCATTGTTAAGAAAACCCACCTTTTATTTGTCCATGGGAAATCTGAATCTATTTATTTTCCTTTTCCTATTCTGATGCTGACATTTATGGTACCACAATTTCAAGTCAGATTTCCCAAACTGGGGTCTTGTTCCTAAAGATAAGAGCGTATTAACAGAGTTCTGAAACTCTTGGTAGGAGACACATTTCTGAGGGTTCTAGATAACAGTAACAAAACATTATTTTAAAGGCTTGATCCTTAGAAGTGACCTATGCTCTGCCTGAACTAAATGGGGTTTGAGAGTGTGAAACATTTCCTAGGAAGAAGACTGCATCTCACTGGTTATATGCCAGGCATCTATCAAACAACATATTGATATCAACATGATGACATCAAATGGTGATGATACATTAATATCATATTGACAACAAAGACAATTTGAGATATGGTATCTATGGGTTACAATGGACTATCCATGCTCAGTACCACCTCTTCCCAATGTTGACAATTATTTTAACAGGGGAAAGCAAAAGCAGGAGAAAGACACTTTCCTCGTGCTCTGCTGGGTGGCTCCATGGCAGAGTTACATTATTGAAGTAGGAAATATTTCTGTGTCTTATTAGGGGAACACTTGAAATACGGCACGTTGCCAAACACAAGCTGTATTACAGGACATCTGTATGTGATTTGTGGTTTTTTTAAGAAGTGTAACACTCAGCCAAGTTACACCAAGTTTTCATAAAGCAAGTAGATGGGAGTCCCTCAGCCTTCACACCTACTCAGTGTTAAGGTCTCACTGAAAGCTCTAAAGGGCTCTGCTGATATGAAGCCTTCGTTAAAGTTACAAGAATTAAATGACATAAGTCTAGTACCCACTGCTGCTTCTCCATAATACAGACACTCACCTAAAATTACCCAAAACTGATAGGAATTAAAGCTGAAGGAACACATTATGAATTAGCAACAAGGATTAGGTTTGACAGCTTTCCACAACTATTCACTCATCAGCGTGAATGCTGCAGAACTGCCCTGGTGTTATCCAGATAAGGACCTTTCCAATGCTGTCTCAAAGTACAAGGCAAAACATGAGATTATTTTTACAACTGTTCAGAGTGGTAAGACTGTATTAGCTGTACAACAGCCCAGTATTATCACACAGCACAGCAACATGAAATACAGCAGAAGTACAGGGGCTGGGAGAAGGAAATCGATAGGTATTTAAAACACCGTTTAGTTGATTTACCTATAGCATGAAGCACTGTCATTGAAAAATCTCTCATGGAGATGTCTCTTCTCCAAATAAATGTCTGTACCGAGGACATTATTTACTAAAAGGCTTTTAAATGCTGCCATTAAAATCAACACATTAAAATCAATTAAAAGGCTTTCTAAAAACACCCATCTTCTCTCTCGTTTCCTATGCTCTTGCCAGCATCATTCCACCCTTTCATATTCCTACTAAGCAAACAAGGTGTTTTTCCCCCAATCCAAATAGCACAGAAGAGACCATATTCTAGGTGTTACAACACGACATCAGAAACCTTAGCACTGCTCAAATGTTCCCAGACAGTTGTATGTGCTTTCATTTAACTTTAGTGCTCTGTTGCATAACATAAGTTTACCTTGCTTATATGTTGGGGAGGAGGTAGACTGAGTCTCGATCAGATAGTGTTTGTCAAGGATTTTTGATTCCCTCAAAAAGAAAAAGAGCGACCTATTAATATTAATTTAGGAGTGGAATCCATCCCACCTAACTTAAGCCATTAAAAACTACCTGTCTGGTCACTTCTCACTCTTCCACAAAGAGGGAAAGGTGCATTCAGAGGACAGGGACCTATTTAAGACAAGACAAGATATATTCTGGGAGGGGCCATCTTCTTCCACTGAGCACAGAGAGAACGTGTATTACCAAAGGCTCAGTCTAGAGACAGCCAGCATCAGGCAAAACAAACTCCAATCTACATTGCGATGAACAAACCACACTTTATACATAGGTTCACTAACAAATCTAACCCTGTGTCCATGAAACCTGGCAACACTTGATGATCATTGAGGTCTACGAGCAAAAAATTGCAGAAGTAGCATAAATCGTTTAGGAGTCTAAACCCCATTTTGCAAAAGATGTAGTGCTGCTTAAGCTCTCACACAGAGAATACAGAAAGGTACAAAAGTGGGATCTGTGACTTCCCCACAGGCCAGATTCAGTTTCTCAAATTTTAGAAACACACGTATATTTATTAAACATGTACCCAAACTCAGAGCTTAAAAGAATATATAAATTAAAAGGAAAAAAAGAAGTCACACTGGCAATCTATCAGTG
Organism: Aquila chrysaetos chrysaetos; assembly: GCF_900496995.4. NCBI lineage: Eukaryota > Metazoa > Chordata > Aves > Accipitriformes > Accipitridae > Aquila > Aquila chrysaetos. The sequence goes on from NC_044005.1 coordinate 56,243,321, forward strand.
AAGATTATTCACTTTTTAGCACTTTCCAGCTTGCAGAAATAACTCGGGCTCCTGGTTGTAACAAGCCTGCTTTGGGTAGCAGAGCCTGCTTAGGTAAAAAACACATTTGCACCAAGAGGAAAGGACAGCCAGCTGATGGCTACATCATGGTTGGCATCCTGAGATAGCCAAAAAGTGAGCATATGTTTCCCCTCCTCTTTTTCCTTCTCCACCTTTTTTTAGTTTGGCTAACCTTTGGGGAACCAAAGTTTTCCTTGTCTCTTCCAGCATGAAGACATCTACTCTAAGCAGCAGCTCTATATCTACGACAAAAAAATAGCTACAAGGAAATCTTCTCAAGCCTCTATCCATCAGCATCAGGAGGCTGAAGGTCAAAGAAAGTATCATGCTTTCAGGCACTACAGCAGAGAAAAAAAAAAAACAAAGAGGAAGGGAAGGAAAAAAAGAAGGTGCAAGCTCTGCATTATTTTTCTGCTTAGCCCGTGAAAAAGAAGCAGCTAGAGAATTCTCAAAGGAGCAAAATTTAAAATTCATTTTAAATCACAAACTAATTTAACAGTTCCACTTGTAAATCTCAGAAAAATCATTATGCGCTCAGAGTTTGTGTGGTAATTTGAAAGACATGCCATTCCCCATTCATAGCCAAGCAGTTGGATTATCTGCTTTAGAAGAAAAATTCCACTCATTCACAGCCTTGGAGCGCAACTGGGGCTTCCATAAGAAATAATAATTAGAGCAGGGAGAACACTACCTCAAGCCAGTGCTACTCCGCTAACTCAGTGGAATTTCACCCATTTATTCTAGATGTGATATTTGCTCTCAGGCCAGCAGGCAGAAAAGTATGTACCTCACACTCAGTTTATTTATTGTTTGACTACCAGCAAATAGCCATTGTTTCACATATGTGTTTGGGGGGGGGGGGGGGAACAAAACAACCCACCACTTTTTGTTTGTGGGGGTTTTTTTCCCCTCTTTCAAAGCAGCCTACGAAGTGCTGTTTCACCTCCTCACGTAGCAGGTCTCAGCTATGTTTCTGCTTCCAAATGCTCACAGTTTTATGGAAAAGTCGCCTGGGCCCCCAAATTCATGCAATGTTTTGTGGCAATACATTATTTTAACACGAGATTTAAAATCTCAGAGTGGGTCCCAAGAGGCAGCTTCCCAGCAGCTCAGATTAAGCAACAGGGCGCCCGGGCTGCAGAATTTGGCGGTGGCCAGCCTGTTGCGGAGGCCTGGATGCACTCGCACAAAGGCATCATCGTTCTTTCAGGCTCAGGTTTTATCAATGAACTGAGCGGATTCCAGGCGCTGTTCCCCCGTTGCCTAGCGGAGGGACACTCATTGAGGCTTTAATCACAATTTAGGTGCCACAAAAGAGGGGACCAGAAGACCGCACCGCACAAAGCAGCCCAGCAGCACATCAAAGGAGCGGGAGCCATAGCCGTGCCCAGTCCCATGTACACTCTCCCACCCGGCAGCAGCCGCCAAAAAGGACGATGCTGCTCTGCTCCCCATCATGGGAAACCCCCCCGTAAGGGGAGGCCAGCCGCAGTCTGGGATGTCGCTTCGATCCCCATCACTGCTCGGAGGGGAAGGGCACGGGGAGCTCTGCGGGGGGGGGACACAACCAGAGCCCACTGTTCAGGGTCTCGTACCTGCCCGTGCACAGGGAGGATGCCGGTGACAAATTATATCCCTTCACCGAGGGAAACAATTAGAAAGTGGCACGCCATAGTGATAGAGTAAACCTCAGGTCTGAATGTAAATTCTTCATCCCTTTCTTTAATAACTCTGAAATTGCAGCTTTGACAAAGAGCAAAAAAAAAAAAAAAAAAATTACAGAAATGAGAGACAGAAAGGATATTTTAAATCATCTGTGCCCCCTTCTTCCTCCCATCAGCAGAGAATGATTTCCTCCACATGGGTTTGGAAGGGCTTTGTGATTTAGTTTGGATATCTCTTTTTCCATGAAAGATTAGTTCGCATTCGAATAGATATCTCCATTGAGTCCTGCTTTCTATTACCCAGCTTTTGTATCTATCCCATTAGTCCTAATTATGTCTTTTTTGAGATGTCCCAAATGCCTTCTGCTACAGCACAGAAAATAAGCAAGACTTTGAGATTTTGTCCCTTAAAAATGAGTAGCACATAGAGGTTAGTTAGTACATGTTCTTTCACATCCTTCAGCCTTCCTACCCCAAAATGAATATAATCTCTTTTCTAAGAGCACATCACAAGACAACACAGAGCTAGGACTTAACAGAAAAAGATGGTATCGCAAAAAAATTCTAGCAAAGACAACAAGGAGAAAATTTGATTAAAAACTACGGAGCTCTTTAGAGCTAAATTAATCTCTGACATCCTGGAAGGTGCAGATCTCCTTCAGTGCATTTTGGGACTAATTTTCATCCTAAATCAGCCAGCAAAATCCAATGCAACATATGGAAAAATAGTATTTTATTTAGGAAGTTAATAAATCTTGTGTTAAGCTTATTACTATAGCCCAGGATGAACAGGCAGGTTTTGTGTTAAAGCTGGTTTTCATGAGTATGCCATGCTGCCCTACACAGATACCAAAACATTTGAGAATTGTATTCCTTCCAATTTCTTTACCTTCTTCAGACACCACAGAAGATGCGATTGTTGATTTTTTTTGTACTTCTGTAGGGCCAAACTCTTCAAGCTTTACATGAAAACACCTGTTTTTCTAACACACCCTCCACACTGATCTTTATTTTCTATATGCTGAAGACAATCTTTTCCAAATATTTAAGACTTAAATTTCAGGTTCATTAACTGCAGTTAACATAAGCTTGTCAACAGTTGTCTCTTTGTCCAAGTAGCACTGCTTGCTGTAGATTTCTATACCCTGAAATCTGAATCTCAATCTTTTTTGCTTGTCTGGGCTTATGAATGCATATATTAGGCTGTCATATCATGGCCAGACCACTGCATTTGTAGATGGCTGTTCTGTCCCTGACAGGGGAGAAATCTGTGTTCCATCACCTAAGCAGTAAAGATACCAGTGCCTCAGAGACACAGAACTGAGATATAGAACAGAAGTTTCCGCAAGTTAAGGAGTACATGGACATGCTGCAAAGGACACAAGCTGCAAAGTAGGCAAAGAAATGTACTTGCAGACATGTTTGGATCTGAGGCTGGACAAAAACCTGCCCGGGTTTGTTATTACTGTTTCCAGGTCAACTTTAAGACATAAAAGTTCTAGAAGTACTATGTTCATAATATACTTTACTAACTCTCAATTTTACCTCTGTTAAGAAGGTACAGTCTATTTAAAACTATGTTGGAGGCCATTATTGTGACAAGCAATTCCAATGCTAAAAAAAACTGAAGAAAGGCAATGAAGCTGTCAGCAGAATGGCTTTTCCCATTTTGGGGGTTGAAGCATGTGTGTTTATGTGGTCAGTTAAATCAGTGAAGTATTTCCGATGCAATCCTAGAATACCTACCTGGCTGAGCTCAGTATTAATTTAAAAAGTCATAACAGTCATGGGATAATTGTATATAATCAGGCCATGCAAGTAAATGAGGCGGCAGCTTATTTACAGAGACTATTCTGTTGGCAAGAAAGAAAGCATTACCAAAATGAAACTAATAGAGAACTCTGTGACAATATTATACATAATTTGACAGTGTCCCAATTACATTGTCCTTTTATGTTTTCTTGTGCTGCAGTGAGAGATGGAAGATACTCATCCACACCTGTGCCATGGCCTGTAGAGCCTCTTGTTGTTCTTCACCATGGCTGCTCCTCTCCCTTGCCAGCCTGTATTTACAATACAAATTAGAAACATTTATAAATATCTTCCCTGATTTTTCATTAAACAGTCCAAGTCTCCTGATGTAGGGCTGGTGTTTGCATCCAAGGGGGAAAACCAGAAGCAAACCAGTGAAATGCCTTGCTCGAGAGACAGGGACTGCGTGTCAGGACATGGGTTAAAACTAAAGAGGCTTTGTTCTATGTTCATACCGTGACATTCTAATTATCCCAGTACAGCATTAATCTTGGCAGCTAAAAATAACATAACAAGGATATGCATGAAATCAGTTAAAATTGCTCTTCCACTAGAGGCGATGCTGTGCCTCACATGATTTTCTCTGCGGCTGGAAGATCCATAGCCCCAAGAGCGTGACACCAGAACAGCAACTCAAAGCCCTGCATGTGGTGATGGTGAAGCTGCTGCCACAAAGACATTTCCAATCCAATGGTTATTGTCACCCTGAACAGTCTCAACCACAGAAATCAAATCTTAATATAAGTTTGTATTTATTTTTAATCAGACATGTTGCTTTTGTGAGACACACTAAACAGATTAAAGCCATGGGAAAACAGACCCAACTCACTTCAGCTCCTCAGAGCCCCTTCAAGCCTACACATGTTTAAGTAGAGCCAAATACCTCCACAAAAGCCCAGAGAAGTTGGGGGAGAGGATACAGGCTAGCGGCGACTCCTAGCAGGCACCAAAAAGCAGTTGTGCTATTTCAGTCTCAAAACCCTGAACTACTTTCCCCAAGAGACCTGAGCATCTGATCCTTGCCTAAGAATATCTTCTTTTGTGGGAAGGACAAGAAGAAGCAGCAGCCAAGCTGGGGAAGCTGCAGGTGAGGGGGTAAAGAAAACAGCAGCCACACAGGGAACAGAAGAAAAGGAACAACCGACTAGTGCTTCATAAAACCAGAGCCCTAAATGGGAAAAAATAAAATAAAATTGTTTCTCAGCACTGGTCCCAGGGCAGGTAGAGCAGGCACAACACTGCGGGGCTCAGTACAAAAGCCGTCCCGTGCGAGCGGTGCAGGGCCATGGCCGGCAGCGACAGAGGCAGCAGCTCCTGCCATGCACCACGGTGGCTCCTGCCAGCCATCTGGTGGACCAGAGGTGGTGAGGACCCAGGGCTTTTAGGGGGGAAAACTCAGGTGCAGACCACTGGACACGTGAGACTGAGGTCTCTCTTCCCACCTCACCAGCTGCACTGTTCTCCACCATCCCCAGCACAGCCCAGCTTCAGCAGGTGGGAGACTGAGGGGAGCAAGTGACTGCCAGCTCGCTGACACCACACCAGAGCACTGCTTTATCTTACACCACCAGTTGATTTTCCCCTCTGTCATACATCATTCCAAAAATAGGACAGGTGTCTGTCAGCTCTACCGCATTCAACAAGCAAGCCCCTCACAAAGTAGCTTGCTTGCTTAAGAGATGCAAGCAAGGTCTTCCTCCCCAGCTGCATCAGTTTGGAGGAGCCCATGCACTAACACCAGGCCCTGCTGGCTGCTCTTGCTCTGCTGCAAAAGCTGCTGGGAGTTACCAGGCTGGAGAGGACAGGATGGTATCTGCTGCTCTCAAACAAGAGAAAGAGTTTCTTCTTTGCCTCTGCTGGCAATGCAAGAAGCTGTCATACATCATTCTGCTGGGCTTCAGGATGTAGTGACTGTAGAGAACAGTCTCAGCTTTCTGCTATTGCGTTAGGATATCTGCCCCCGGCCCTCCACCAGCCTCTCTGTACAGTCCCACTGGGACCTGGGGGAGTTTCACCCAAGAAAAGCCCCGAGAACCTGGCCCACCAATTCCAGAGGGGAGTCCTGGCAATGCAACAGATGGAGAAAGATGAAAGGAAGTTTTCAGGACTTCTGCAAGATTACAGGATGACTGCTGAATACGATGCATGGCACAACACCAGAACCTGTATAATCACACTGATGTATTCAAGACAAGCACTGCTCACATACACAGGGCTGCCTGGAATATTTTCAGTGAAGCAAGAATACCATCACAGTATTATATTGCATTAAGGGGGCGGGGGGGGGAGTAAAAAAACCACTCCTTGTATTGGAAAAAAATAAAAAAAGAAATAAATACTGGCTTCAACAATGTTTCTTGAGAAGAACTGGGCAAGAGGCTACAGTCTGGTAGTTCTGGCAGCAGCATGGATGTGGGCATACCCAAGTTCAAACCCTTGATCTGCTGGGTCTTCAGAATCATCCTGGATGAATAGCCACTACAAGTATGGCAGGAACTGAAACACTCTCTATCTCCCATCCCCTCCAAGTCCTCTCGATGCAGATGCCAAGAGGGGGCTCTGACTGTCAAAGGCAAGACAAGGACGGAGGACGGAGGACGTTACCTTCTCTGACTAGTACCTCCAGGACTATTAGCAAGGAGAACAGGTACTATCCTAAAAACACCATCTGCCTTGGGGCCTTTCATGAGCCTCTGCTGACTAGGAACAATGCAGACCTGGGAAAGGAATTTCCACAGGCTTCATGAAAAGGAAGGAAGGAAGAGAAGAGAATGCTCTTTATTTAACTGGTTCTTATTTTTCCACGCAGGAAAGCTGCTCCTGGGGGATACAGACTGAATAAACAAGACCTTAGCCTGCAGTCCTTGAACAGCAATCTTGCACACTTTCAGTTTAAAACTCTTTGATAAGGGATAAGAGCTACAAAGACATACACTGTGGGTTGGGTCCATTTTGATTACTTCTCCTCTAGCTGCTCCAGCTTGACCAATCCTAAAAGATTATACTGATTTGCCATACATCAGATGAAACGGGACTATTTCTTCAGCCACATAATTATCAACAGTAGTACCTGATGCTCCTCAAGTACTGAAATACCAGAAATAGAGCAAGCCAGTATCATGTTCCTATAGTCCTGTAAATTGTATATTCCTGTGTCCGTGACTAGTGGGACTAATCACCCCAAACCAGAATATATAGCATGCACTGAGTGTGCACAGCTATTAATGTTACTGATAATCAAAGTTACCTAATCTATTTTACCACAATGTTTGACTCTGATCTGGCATACCAAAGAATGCCAACAACTTCCCCACTATCTCCAGTAAAAGTAATAGCAAGTTTCCACACACATATGTTGTGTATACAAGTGTGTATGTATCAAGGTGACATTCATTAAAAAAAAAAAATACTGTGCTGAATCGTACCTATCCCTTTGTTTAAGGCTAAGAGAGAATATTGTGCATTTGATAACTTATCCCTTTAAGCTTGTTTCCCTTCATGGGGTTTGTTTTTGGTGGTTTTTGTTTCTTAGAAGCAATATTAAAGGTAACAGACTTTAATGCCTCCAAGGAACAAAAAAAAAACTTCTCAAACTTCTGGACATATTTTCAAACCATTCTAATAATGTACTGAGGAAATTAAGACTGCTTTTCAAATGAACAGGGCTTTAACCTACAGGAAGACTTTTAAGAAGTATTTGTGTTCACCACTGTTCAGGTTTCTGGAATAATGACATAGTAAACATCTCTTATTTCTCTCCCATTACCTATGCAAACAGACAAATACAGTCTTGCTGTAGCTGGTTTTCACTTCCATCATGGTTATATAAATTGATACAAACAGCACAGTAATTCCCCATTGTTCTTTTTAAGCCACAAAGAAAAAGCCAAAGACATACACATTAATTATCTGGTGTAAACCTTCAGATAACAAATTAAAAAAAAAACCAACCATGTGCACCTCTCAAAGACTACGCTTGTTACATTTCCCAAGCATTCACAATCTGCTGGTCATGCGAATGCACAGAGCTGGAAGCCACCACATCCCCATCTATTTTGCAGTTGCTCTTCACAAAAGTTCCCCGTGTGTCAGCAAACTGAGGAAGGTGAAAGCCAGTCCAACAGCCAATACCAAGTTATTCTGGCTTTTTTCACGAGTAGGAAAAAAAGCTCTCCATCCCATCTTTTGGGGTAAAATCAGATAGGAAGGTGCCCAAGAAGCAGCTTTAACTAGTGTTCCAGACAATTCATGGGGATTTGTAGTCGACACCAGCCCTTAAAAGCAGCGATTAATTGCTATGGCAACCAGGGCATCCCACCACACGCACTTGGGCTGGGATACAGGGACTGCAGTGTGCCCTCTCACCCACACACGCATCTCAAAAGGGTGACGGGCTCCTCGAGGGGCTGCATTGTTTGGGTGCAATTAATCCTTTATAATAGACCCTCTTCACTGGGGATGGGGGACTCTGCCCATACTCCCCCTTCCTTTACAGGAAATCTTGCAACTATGGTGCTGCTGGTGCTTTGGAGGGAGGCTGCGCATAGGGGAAGGAGGAGGAAAAGGGAAGTGTCAGACATACAGAGAACACAAAACTGGGGTACCGTGTATTTGGGGATCCAGATAGGAATTCATCTTAAGAACTGATGTACCACTTTTTCCTGCACTGCTATTGTATTTTCTTCACTCATACCACAGGTCTTTCATACAAAAGAGATGTCCCACCTCTTTCAGTACATTACCATCACTGCATTTATAAAAACAATTAATGTGTCTATACCATATCCACACATGCAAGCTAGTTCATTGCAAGCCACACGGCAATCTCTGCCTACCTGAAATCAGAGCAGAGCCATAATCATTAGGAACATCCAAAAGACAAGGAAACAGGTCCTTCCTTCCTCCCTCCATGACAATTTATTTCTATGCCACAGAAACATACTTAGACACACAGAGAGACAAAACAAGATGGAGACTTTTGTTGTGTTGCATCTATCCACTACCAACAACTGAGATTCAAACACTGGCAGAATTTACCTGGAAGCTTCTTCCCTGGCTTCTTGCTCACCCATTTTGGTATCAAACCATGATCTGCTGTATATTGCCCTGTGGCACTATTGGGGTTTTTGTTGGGTTTTGTTTTTTTCTTAAAAAAAAAAAAAAAAATCAACAGAGCCTGTGTTCCTACTAATAGACACCTTCCCAGTCTGAATGCGATTGCTTGACTAGCCCATGGGACATGTGGGATTATCAGTGTTCCCCCCCCCATCAATTAGATACCAACCTGGATTATATTTATTTACAAGCTGTTAAAGCTTTAATTGAGAGCAGGAATGTGGCAATACATTGGTTTAAGCGTGGTTTAAGCTTCCCCAAAACAAGATCAGCCCCAGCAAACAATCCGAGTTGGTATTGTACAGTAATCCAGGGGGTAGAGGGGAAACACAAACCAGAGAAATTCCTGCATTGGAGCATAAGCCAGAAAGAAAGGAAAATACCACAGCTGTCCCATGGTCAAACTTGCTTTCAGTACTGTCACAAAAAAATACTGATAACACCCAGACCTGTAAACAATGACACATTCAGTTCCTCATATGGACAGAAACACAACCCTCTGACCTCAGTCATAAAAGTGAAACCTCCTAAAATTCCACTTTAGGGATCAGAAAGTGGTCATCTACCACTACTCATAAAAATAACTTGCCAAGAAACTCAAGCACAACCTCATATTTGCTGAAAGCTGGATACACCGCAATGCCCCTATTATTTTTTTTTTTTTTTCCAAAGAGAAAGTCACAACCTAAAGAGGCTTTAGGCCCTGATCTGGAATTTCTATTATCACTTCCATCTTTTTTCAATAGGATCACAATGATGAACTGAACAACAGGAGATGTTCTCTGTCTGAATTTGTTAATCCCTTATTTCTCTCCAGGCACAGCATACAGCCATACTGTTTTATGCTTATCATCTTCTACAATACCCATTTTTCTCCTTACCTCTGTCCACCTGTGCTTTTGGTGCTCTAAATACAACAGCTTTACCTGCTGCAGGAGAGGAGAGGGTGTTGTGAAGCGATACATCGGAATTGAGCAGCACCTCTCCATGACAGTACTGGCAAGGGAGACTATAACAGCAGGCTAGGAGGATACAGGATCGATTTGGGAAGCAGGACTTACAAAAAAATGCTCCCAGAAAACTGCCTTTCTACGTCAATACAATCTGCCTACCCAGAAGGAGCCCTGCTGTGACCACTCCAGAGGTGATCAAATTGGTGGATGTTTTGCTCTTAAGAAATACTTTCAGTAACTGAAGCCATGGGATTGCTGACCGGAGTGCTCCCTCAAAGGCATGGCTTTTAGGAAAGCAAGTGCATGGCTGCTGGCTCTAGGGAAAAACAGAAGAGAAAAAGAGAGACTAGCAAGTGGCAATAGGCCTCCAAGGTCACATCAGCAAAATAAAAACAGCTATTCACAGTGCACTGTATAGAAGGCTGTAATACAGCACACACTGTCACAGAAAGCAGGACAAACCAGTTCAGTGGCCACCAATCAATTGCTATTTTTCTAATCATCAGCAGCAGAGCAGTTACTGCATGCCTTGCCAGAGATGCAGAAGTGAGTCTTAAAGCCCACAGGGGCACTACCACACGCTAGATACAATGATTTTAGACCTACTGAACATGCACCTCTTTTTTAGTTATTGTGAAAAAACAGTATCAGGGATAAAGCTCCCATTCCATCTTCTAGCAACAGGGAAATGCACAGCATGCTTATACTAAGGTTTTGCACAAACACCCATCCTCACTTAACTCAGCCCTACCTAAAAAAACAAATAAATAGAAGGTGTAACAAGCAGGACTGTTGTCCATTTAGGGCCATATCACACCTCCACCATCACCTCCAACAGCACAGCACATACTTACAGGCCTAACAGCATGTCTTTTTTTTTTTTTTTTCCACCAGCTCCATCCAGACTCATGCTACCAGACACCAAGCTGCCCTCCTTTTCCTCGCTAGGTACAATCACATCACTTCCCCCCTATTTAAGTGAGGAATTGGCTACAGCTGACTGTTTATCAACTGTCCACACCCACCAGGTCTCACCTGGGGTCATCACTGCTCTTCTCAGGAACATCAGCACTAGGATTTGTAACAAGGGAGAAGGCAGGATACCAGGAAGCTAAAGAACCCTGGCAATAAGCAGTTAGCTCAGGCACAGTATTACAATACAGGTAAGCCAAATAAAAAGCTTGTGACCATAGAAAGAAATATGTTCCCTTCCTTCTTTCCAGTTTCTTTTACCCCCAATCCCTATTTTCCCCACCTCCTCTACCCCTGCTCCTCCCTGTTCCCTGCTCACAGGCTCCTTCCCTTCATCAGTCCAGGCATTAGTCTAATCAAAAGCTAGCTAAAGACCCAGCAACAACAACCACCTTTTCCAGCCAGGTTAATTCTCTGCTATTTTAGTGAGATGACTGTGAGATGTGACAGGAACCAGATCTGGCTTAGCAAAAGCAGAAGGAGCAATTTGGCCAGGAGCAAGGAAGAGACAGAAGTGAGACCTCCTTTTGGCAGTTCGTGAAACTGTGACTTAAGAACAAACTCATTCCTCAGCCTTAGCTCACTTTTATCTTGCCTGGTTCTGTAAAATGGCTGAGAGGGTGAATCTTTGCATCTGGTAACTCACTACCCTCTCCTAACAACTTCTAGGTATTAATTCAGGAGTGGCTGATAAGGAAATGGTTTCCTACCACCAGCAGCTTTTTTTTGGTCTTACAGTCTCCTATTAAACCAAATCAATACGTGTGTGTACATGTGCATTGTTCACATAGTGCCATATATTCATGTCGTAAGTATCCCAAATAATAGTGCCAAGATGCAAATCTCAGAAATTATTACAGGCTCATCTCTAGCACATCTTTAGCTCCTTCCCCCTTGTCAGCAGAATTTCACACACAGTGTGGTGAGCTTCAGCCAGGATCAGCTCTTCACCAAACGATCTCTCTTATGCTGCCATACGCACATCTCCAATGAAATCAGCGTAACATGCCTTAGGAGGCAGGAAAGAAGGTTAGCTCATTAACACACCTTCAAACCCCTGTGATGGCAACACCTTCTGTGTTTGGGTAACACCGTTTGCGGCATCATCTCCGGTGTCAGGAGAGCTTCCACAGCCCCAGCTCTGCTTTCTCTCCAGACACTTGTTCCCACCCCTGTACCAGCCTCTTCACCGTGCTAGTCCATGTATTTGTAGCCACATGATAAACTACGCTGGAGAGAAGATCCATCTGGAAATACAAACCAACAACAACAGAAACTTTTTTCCATTTTTTTTCCCCATCTGAATGAAGCCACCAACCTGGTTCTCCATGCCACCGTGCAAACAGCTCCACCAGCACAACAAAAGGGGGAAGAGGCTGGGGACGGGGACAAGAATAAGGAGTAGCTGGGAGTGGAGCAAGGAGCTCTTCTGCCACCTGCCAGAGCCCCCGTCTCCAGTCCCAGCCTCATCTGACACCAGTTTCGGTGCCATACCACTGCAGGTGCTCTCGGGAAACCTCCCCTTGTATTCAGACTGTAGGTACCTGCGGGAAGTTAGACACCTTTGAAAAGATGCCACGCCCTTGTCTCCCAAAGCCTACATGTATTGTGCACATTAGTCATTTTGTTTCTTGGCAAACGTTTGCCCATAAAGTTTCAGAGAAGCACTACAGTAACTGCAGACCAGATGCTTCTGAGTACTACGCTGTATTTTATAGCACTGTATAGCATTTTACAAGCATTAACTAATCAACAACTCTTCCAGGTAGTTAAGTTTAATTATCCCCATTTTACAGGTGCTGAACCAGACCCAGGGAGGTTGAGAGATTTGCCCAAGGCCAGAAAACCAATTGGTGTCCAATCCTGGACTGTAAATCAGGAGCTACCTTATGTAACTTCTTCCCAATCCTTCCCCTCATCTGCTGCTGCAATACAAGCTTCTCCTGAAAACAAAATAGGCTAAAGTCTACCCCTCCCTGCCCTTCATTGCAAGGGTTTGTCGAGATGCTTTTTGTCCACCAGCTCTCCTGTAACTTTTAGTTGAGCACAGTCAAGATGGCACAAATCATCACGCTCTGGCTTTCATCCCAAACCCCACGACTGAATCGGGCAGGCAGTATTCACAGGGCATCTCCCCATCTTTCTAACTCTGATGCCTACTTCTGCATCATACTTATATATGATGGTTTTGTGGGTGGTTTTTTTCCCCTCAGTTTCCCTTTATCACCTGACTGGTCTTTTTGTGCACACTGTTTTTTGTTTATCAGGCTTGAGCTTTTAATACCCAGCAACTGCAGTGGTGCACAAGCAGCAGCTACAGTAGCAACAGTTAAGTACAGACCAAAAAGTAGTGAGATGAGCGGTATAGTGAGTGGATACAGCAACTTTTACTGGAAAAAAACAAAGAAAAGCTGGCTGGAGAAGAGTTAGTTTTAAGGAGCTTCACCTTACAGACTACTGGATGAAACATTATCTCTGTGCACTTGCAGCTGCTGGAGATTTCTCCACAGAAACGTTTGGTGAGCTGCTTTGGATTGGATTTAAAGGCTGGGCTGAGGTCAACCGATCTCTGCAGTTCTCTTCCTGAGTTACAGAACATTTCTGGTCCATCCAAAGGAAGGAAGGATAGTATCTCCAAGCACCGCTGGTGCTGTGATGGGAACAGAAATACCGGTGTTAGGACTGCCTGAAGACCGATCTCTCCCTACCATCAGTGCTGTCTATCAGTCTTGAACTGGCAGCGTGGGCAGAGGTGACCAAATAGCTTTCTCCCCCCATACTTGCTCTGGCCACCGCCTCCCTCGCTTCCCACTGCGAGCCTTCAGCAGGTCCTGTCTGATGCTCATGCTCTGGAAGAAGGCGAACAAGCCCCACATCAGTTACCCATTTCGGCTGGTCTTTGCTACGGCTCCTCAGTCAAACACCACTGCTTCTGAAAGATAAAAGCACACATGGCCGCTGCTCAAAGGACAACATTTGGCAGGCCGCTTAGTTGTAAGTTACATTTGTACCTTTGTTCCCTCTCCCAGTTTGGGCCTGCCATGCAGAACGGCAGCCAAAACCTGTCTCAAAGATTAGGTCTGGTCTCAGAGCCCTAATCTTGCAAACACTCAAGTTGCTGACTAGTCTCAATGACTAGAGTATGGTCTTGACTCATTTGATGCTTCATGCATGGCATTTTGCTCAAACAGACCCCACATACATGGAAAAAAATAATCACTAAAGGACAAAGAAGAAACACAAAGTTAAAATTGTCAGAGTGCATGCAGCTAATACTCTCAAGTGCAACAGTGTTTTGGATGTTAGTAAGACCATTCATAAATGAGAAAAGAAATTGGTATTGATTCTATGGGCTCATTTCTCAATACATCTATAGGTTGTAAAAATGTAGGAATAAATCTAATAAATTAATCTAGCTGAATAATAATAAGTTCCATTAACACGGTAATACCTACCAAATCGATATGTATGAACAATTTCAGACATCACATTTAACAGAAATTCTTCTACGAGTTAGAATGTGCTAGAATTTATTTATTTATAACGGGATGTTAAATTTGAGTTAACTTGTAGTTCATCCTAAAAGATCTCGCATACTTACACATACACACACACACAGAGTCCTTTTTTCAAGTGAATTATTAGGGAATTATTTGGTGTCTTAAACTCAAGTAACCTCTTTAGGGCAGGAGAAAGTCTGAATCCCAGAGATTTCACTTGGTTAATATAGATGGAACGTAACTCTTCCACTTCTGGCAACCCTCCAACCACTGCATGGCACTGCATCTCACCCTGACCACTCCACCTCACTCCTTGAGTGCGTTTCTGCTACTAAACGGTTGTTCTGATAAGATGTCACCTTTTTCTTTAAATGAGAGAAAACCTGGAGTTTTCCTTTTCAATGCCAGTAAGCAGTGCCTTTATACATGTATGACAACCATCACACCACCTTGCTCCTGTGCTTCTAGGTTAAGTCCTCCAAATGTCCTAGACTCTACTGAATCTCTTCAAAGACGTGATTCCCCCACCCCCACCACAAACTGGACCCAAAAAACCACTGAAGTAGACTGTCAAAAAAATGCTGGTGAGCACTAAATCAAAGCAAAGCAGCTTTGGTAGAAGAACCTGAAGACGATGCAACAGAGCAAGGTCTCCAGGGCTATGCACAGGTGTCGTCCACTCTGGCATGAGCCGAACCACACTTCTGCAAATGGTGATCTCTAAATTCTAGAAAAACAGTCAGTTTTCTACAAAGCATCCCCCTCAGCACACCAGGCACCCAACAGTGGGGGTCAGGTATCCAAAATATGACTGGAAGTTACCTGTGCATATCAGGTAGGTCACACAGGAAAAGGAGGCACTTCAGTCTGATCATTACATACATTTGGGTGCTGGCTTTTTCCCCACCATGTTAGATGAAGCTGGGAAACTTTTTCTGCCTGACAGTACTTAATCCTCGTATCAGCCTGATGACAATTATATTTACAATATTAAAGTTGTATTTCCTTCAAGTATCAAATCCCACACCCATTAAAATATTTTCCAGCTCCCTGCTCGACTCTTCGCAACCTACTTGCTATTTGCTGTCCTTCCTCACTTTCAGTCTACCCAGGACAGTCCCTACAGACCTCAATATATTGGCAGCAGGGAGTTAAAAAAACATAACTAAAAGCATTTAATGTCTGTAGCAGCAGCAGAGAGAGAAAAGGAAAGGAGCAACAAGAAAGAAACACTTGCTCAGTTTCATTACAGCGCTCACATTCTAGTAAGAAGTTATTTCAGGAGGTAAATGGCCCAAATCAGGCTGCATAAGCCACTGAAAACACAGAGCTATATAAACTCCATAAAATAGCTGGGCTTAGAATAATCACAAGGTAATTCATTTCATTTTATTAAGTATTTTCCAGCATTTGTCTCATCACCATAGGGGGAAAAAAGGCAAAGATCCATGCAGAAGAAGAATATTGCACCCTGGGATAGCCTGAGGCACCTGGGTAGACAAAGATCCAAATCTTGGTGAAAACCAGAAAGCATAGGGTAGGGTACAGCTTATGCCTTTACCCCCCTTGAAGCATTAGGCCCCTACCTGTCAGTGACTCACTTCAGGCCTCCTCTTGAAGAGTTAGACATCTACCTCCTCTCTTCAAAAAAAGGCAGAGAGAAGTCCCCCCACTTCTACTTTGCTTCTTCCACTACTTGACCACCCTCATTCAGCCCATCCCTCTCAAACTCCCCCTTCCACTGAAAGGGTCTGAGCTAGCAGCCCCAAGGCTACATTAAGGATCAGGATTTTAGTTATTACGCTGGAGAGATCCAGGAGTGGAGCTGTGGAGCTCTCTTCCCCTTCGCTGAGGTTGATGAAGAGGTATCGGAGCAGGAACAGACTCTGGTATCTCCCTCCCAAGCTGCCTGTGGCTTCCTCTCCATTTCACCAAAGGGGGGGAAACATTTAGTCCCCTCTTAACTCATTTTCCATTTCGACTAAATGGAAACCAGTAAAAGTCAGGTCACATTAAAACACTTGCCAGTTGAGTAAACTAATGAGAACAAATGTGGCACAGAAGACTGCATCATTTTAAAATCAATGCAGCCCAATAAAAGACAGTGAAGCAGGCTTTTGGACACATGCACGACAGTTTCTTTCACAAAATAACACCTGAGAGGGCTACATAAACTAATGGCCATCACTAGAAATGTTTCAAATTTTGTTTTCATTCCATCATCAGCTAATACTGGCTTACAGGTTGCAATTAACACCAGGGCTCGGGAGGCAATAATTATGGTCTTGCTACTGGACTTAAATTACCTCATTTATCTGTATTAGAGATGCAGCAATCTGTTTCAAGCATAGTGTGCTTTCATAAATGGACACTTTGAAGTCTGAAATGCCTTGGGAGATGAGCTGGGCAAAAAAAGCACCTTCTAGTTCCAAACTTTTAATTTTCAAAACTTCTCCCATTTTGCATTAGGACAAAACCATGACCTTTTGAAATTCTTCATCCCAAGAGAACCTCACAGTCCATGAGTTCACAGCAGCCCTCAGGGATGCAGCAAAGCAGAGTTAAACCTAGTCTCCTGCGTAAGTACTCCCATCACCAGATTACCATGAAGTCTTACTCGCTCTCCATCCAAAAGAATCTAGTCTGGACATAAGAAACCTTGCTGCACATGCAGTCTTGAGAAAATCCGATCCTTCTTGCCAAGATTTTGACTCATCTACGTTTTCTGACAGGAAAAAAAGCTAAAGCAAAAGAGAAGATTTGCTATCCGGCTCCTAAGTTCCTACATGCTGCCACAGGTCAGACCTATCTGAAGGTGGAGCACAGCCTCCCGCATCACTACAGGAAAAGGCACTCTAAGGAAGGAACTCACCACCACACCAAGGGGAAATCAAAATTCAGGGCCGAAATGACTGTATCGGCTACAAACAGAAGGCTGGCTTAATAAGCGTCACCATTTTTTTACAGTGGCACCTACATGGCGTCATTTGTGGATAGACTTTTCTGGTGAGATCAAGGGTCATCCACCCCACGTAGGAAATTATTTGGCTAGCACCATATACTGTGGCACATCCCAAAAAGCAGGTACGCTCCCTGCAGAAATACGGCACAGTATTGCCACACAGGTGCTCTCACCGAGCTCAGCCAGGCTGTGGGGACGCTCCCTCCTCTGTCTCTTGCTCTTTAGTTCCAGCTGTACCGAGGAGAATGTGATGCATGGGAGTCAAACCCGCTACCTCAATCATTTGGTGTCTCTGAGAAAAATGACGGAGAGTGAATACATATTGAAGAAATGGTTTCTTAAATCACAAGAGAAACCAAGTCAGAGAAGGCTGAAAGACAAGCTTCAAAACTGGTGTGTTTTCAGTAAAAATCCCAGAGAGACAGATGACAGACGTAAATAAGCAGAGACAGGTAGATTAGGTGGTTCACAACATGATTTTCACAACCACCAATACTTACACACTTTACAGTCATAGCAATTTATGAGTCCCCATACAGCTGTTCTTGCAACAAGTGATTTCAGCTTAGTTTGAGCTCAGCTCACAAGGCTTTGAGCATGAGTCTTCTGTTGTTGTTGGGTTTGCGGGGCGATTTTTATAGTTTTTTAAAGCCGAGCTTCTTCAGCAAGTTCTTTTTCCTAAGCTTTCCTGGTTATTAGCCCTAATCAGTATTCCAGTGCTGATCTGTAAGGCTATCTGCTGACTTAAAGGAAGGGAACACCTCACTAATAGCCCCAGTGTTTCCCTCTGCCTGCAGAAACAACCGATAAGGACAGAGACTCTAGCCATCCCCAAAGAGACAGAGCCACAAAGAGCCCTTCTGATCGCTACTGGCATCTGGCCTTCCCCTCATTAGCACATTAAAGCTGCTCTGTCCATCCCATAAGAGCCACTCTGTCCATTCCTCCAGCTTTCTCTATGGAGCCATTTACAGTGCTGCTCCTTTGAAACCCCCCTAGTTCAAGAGGCAGTAACCCCTTCCCAAAGCCCATGGCACAGCCACTGTCAAAAATTCCCACTTACAGACAGGCACCCAGTAAGTACCGGCCTTCTGAATGTCATAGGTAGACAGAAGACACCCACGTATTTTGCCTTGCCAAATTGCCTCTCCTAGGGAAAGTCTATTCCCGATCAGTATGTGGGCAGTCGGGTTTAGATTACAGGGCACTTACCGTATCAAATCACTCCAAACAATTCCTGTTTCAGAATAGGACCAGCAAGGCTTGTATCTCCTAAGCTGCAAATTCTCAGGAGCAAAAAAAAGCCAGGCAAGGGGGACAAAGCTTTCCAACACTGACTCCGAAACCTGTTAGGAAACCACGCTCACAGACACTTTGAAACCACACTTGGACAGACTTCCAGTACCTGCTACAGCAGCAACATGGAAGCTTTATGTACCTTAGCTCATCTTCACTCCTAAATCAAAGCATTTTAAGTGTACTATGGCATGCCAGTAAGTGTGTCTTCACTGAAATAAGTTGTTTGGAGGGAAGAGGAAGAGCATTTTTTTTCTCCCGTTTTACAGGTATTTCCCTTATGCACCCATATTATCGGGAACATAGCTAATACACAGAGGTCACTTGCTTTCAAAATGGCGATTACAAGTAAACTAATGAGAAAAGGAAACAGCAGACAATTTTACATCAGTTGATTTCTATATCCTCTGCCAGGATGCTTTCCTACAGGCAGATATGACCTTCCCACTTCCCCGACCAAAAAGAATAATACTAACAGGTACAAGAAAGCCAACCTAGTCGCTTTGTCTATGCTCTGAACTCACTTTCTTTGACTTATTTCAGAATGGTATAAATATTTTTACCTAAAAGGAGAGCTACAGCTATCTGAATTGGGCTCAGACTCATTCTTCTACAGTCACTGTTATTCTGGGTGGACTTTGAGAAGCTATTTGTACTTTTTAAGAATAAAAATCCCAAAGGAAGCCAATCCTTTTGTTTTGAAGAAGAAAGCAAAGCAACTGAAGGTTATGAACAGTCACTCTTTTTTTGGATTCCAAATATGATATCTTTGATCCTTGACTTGCTTTTCATTAAGGAAAAATGCCATAAATTATTTGGTTTGTTTGCTTCTCTGATCAGTCAACTGAAAGATGTTATTGCTTTGGGGCAATGAAATACGTTGACTCAATTTCATTATTATTCAGTTTCAGATTCTTTTTAGTACATAAACTCCCTCTGTCTGATTTACTGTGTGGATTGGATTAGGATTTTTTTTCTGATTAGGAAAAAAAAAATCACTGGGTTATAGCTTTTGATACTTGCACTGTCATTTAAACAGCTCTCATCTCTGAAGTGTTAGTAGCCTTGACACACGGTTCAAGTTCAAAGTTAGTCAGCTAGTGGGCCAAATTCTTCCTCAACTTCATTATCAGGGATGAATTGGGCCTGTAACATACTAAAAAGGCAAAAGTTTTACTCAGACTGTATCCCGACAACCAGGCTTTCTGACAAGGAGAATCCAAATTGTTTTTCTTCATATAATTTTGTCCAATAAATCACTGCCTAACTTAATGAATTATACTTATTAGCAGCATTATTTTTTCTTCCTTTTCCTAAGAAAGGTAATGATAATTAGACCATACACTGGCTTTATGCACGAGGCTAAAATTTATCTGATAAAGTGAATAAGTGAGCAAAGAAGTAGAGAGAGACTCACACTGCTCCAGAGAAAGCTTTTGCAATTCACTAGTGCAGAGAACATAACTACAAAGCTGTTTAAAAGATGGCATGGGACTGAGTGCCTGAAATTACTCTTACTCCATTTTCTGATATCAAGTTGAATATGTCTCTAATATTCTGATATGATTTTTAGGAAACTTCTGAAAAATACAAAGTGCCATTTAGCAACAGAGAGCAAGAAAAAGCACAGGAAGACATCCTTGAAACAGCAAGATAAGGCATGGCTAGATTTTACAGCAAGTATTCCTTAAGAAAGTACTAAAAGAGAGAAGTGGGTAAACCCAGAATGTGCCATCCAGCTTTCTAAAAAAGGACTCGTCAAGGAAAGCAATACAATAGCAGGGTCTTAGACGTGACTTTGGAGACCTGAGTTTATTGACGCGGCTATGGTATTTTTTGTTTCCTGGAATAATCTCATTTACTTAGGTAAAATAACTTTGTCATAGTACCTAAAGATATTAACGCATTTTCCTTGCAGAAACTTCATTTTCCCTCCTTGTCCTGGTGCCTAGGACTACAGAGATAATGTCCATGTATAAGCAGGTACCTCATTTGTTGGCTCTCATTCAGATAAAGAATTTGCAAGAATCCCCCAAAGAGATCATTTGGCATGTTTCAGCCCCTGTGTTTCAGCAATGTTTTTCTCTGTCCAGTTCCTCTAAAATGGTGATAACCAGCCTTCCCAACATGAGACTGACCTGTAAATTAGTTCAAAAGGCTTCAGGGGCCACAGGCAATGTTTGGCAGGTGATTCTCTGCTCTCAACCCTTCGGGTCACCCAGGGAGTGCAAGGAAGGGAGATGAGCCACCCATCCCTCTGTGCTGGGATACAGCCAGACAGAGCGAGTTCAGACCTACCAACAGGTATCTGAAATACGCAGGTGCTGGGGTGGAGGCACAGAGAACCACAGAACTCCAAACCTCATGATTTTCTCCTTTTTTTCTTGCTTCCTGCTATAGGTGGGAGGCAATGTGGAGCAGGTGAGTCACTGCTTATTAAGTGGTCCTCCACAAGCAGACAGAGTTGGTGGAGTCCAATTTTGGCTTTGCAGAGGCTGTAGGGAAGCAAGCAAGCAAGCAAGCCAGCAGCCAACATTATTCTTTCTCTCCCCTGCAATAGAGCAGGGCAAGGTCAGCCAGGGAGACCTGCTCAGCAAATGTCACAAGGAAGGTACCAGGCAGGGCCCTGCAGCTGGGATTCATGGACCACGGGTGTGAGTCACAGGTCCAGGAAAGTATTTGC
The DNA here is from genome assembly GCF_900496995.4 of Aquila chrysaetos chrysaetos. Classification (NCBI taxonomy): domain Eukaryota; kingdom Metazoa; phylum Chordata; class Aves; order Accipitriformes; family Accipitridae; genus Aquila; species Aquila chrysaetos. Next base: position 56,264,338 of record NC_044005.1, read on the forward strand.
AGTAGGTAATCACCACAACATTTCCCCTTAATGCAGTGGCAATTCACAGGCATCCTCTCTGGACCTCAAGGATAAGAGGAAGCTTGTTCCTGTTGCAGCAGGTCCCGTTCACCATCACTGGCAGCTCAGAATTTATATCCCAGCTATTCCAGTAAATCCCACAATTTCATTGAGCGTCTCCAGTCCTCCATGATTCTGACCCTTCAGTTTTGTGTTTTACTTGGTTTTCTGTTACGGCCAACTTTTTCACAGAGTGCAGTGTTTGCTGTGATCACTGAAATAGATTTTTACTGTCAACCAGCTCTGCTTTCAGTATGTTCTCTCTCAAACACCCTGGAGGTATTGTTCCAGTGTTTCTCTGTTACCTTGGGATCTATTGAGTGAACAAGGAGGAGAGGTTGGAAGGTGAAGTTAAAATAAGTTTCCATAGCTTGTAAATTTTAAGAGGAGCCTTCGAAGGCAATTCAGGAATCACCAAGTGCCTGGGTGACCAAGATAGTACATATAAGGTGAGAGAGAAATTATGCTCAGTTTCTGCCAGTGTCTACCCCCATTCTCCTGCTGTCTTGTTTCCTCCCTGACCATACTGGAGTCTGATCCCTGCCAGGGGACAGACTTTTTAGCAGGGCCTGTTGCAACAGGACAACGGGTAATGGTTTTAAACTAAAAGAGGGTGGATTCAGACTAGATATGAGGAAGAAATTTTTTACGATGAGGGTGGTGAAACACTGGCACAGGTTGCCCGGAGAGGTGGTAGATGCCCCATCTCTGGAAACATTCAAGGTCAGGTTGGACAGAGCTCTGAGCAACCTGATCGAGTTGAAGATGTCCCTGCTCATCACAGGGGGGGTTGGACTAGATGACCTTCAAGGGTCCCTTCCAACCCAAACCATTCTATGATTCTCCCAGCTACACAGGTTTCTGGCAACCCCAGCTGTTGTCAACCTTTTTATTTTGTTCGTCTGCCTGAGGAGCCCCCACTTCGTCTAGCAGAAAACAGAATCCCATGAGCTCAACTCAATGAGTCAATCAGGAACCTTTCACAAATGGGTCTCAAGGAAATGGTGCACACAAAGTATAGACAGCACGGAGAAACTGCTACCCTTTTCCAGTAGAAAAACATTAATTGAAGAAGCCAATGCTTGGTTTGTTCTGGGCTCCTCCTTCTTTAGGGATATGGCATCCATATTTCTTCCTTCCCCTTACACATTTGCATGCTATTGTTTCCATAGATGATGAAAACATAAACATTGTGTCAAGATTCATTTCACTGCACCAGGATTCATTTCACTGTATCAACAGAAATGTTGCATGAAAGCCATGATGCTACACGGCCGAGTCATTAGTTCCCATGTAAAGTTGAAGGAAACCTAACTAACTCAAGCAAAATTTCCCTTGATACAGACACTTTGGGATGGTCTAAGGATTCTCTTACACAAAGCAAAGGCTGCCTTAAACACCACAGTAACAGGTCTTCTCCCTCTCCATAAATCACATAAATTTGGAAAAATTTGACTCTCGTTTCACGTTTGAGGAGGAGAAAAGAATATGTTCATGAAAAAGCGACTGGACTGCTGCTCATTAGGGTCCTCCTCTGGGCAATGGGAGATCTCGTTTCTAGATTCAAGTTTCCGAATCAGAACAGAGATTTGAACTTTGGTCACGAGAGCCAATTTCTATCCTTTTCCCCCTTCAAAAAAACCTCTAGATATTCTCATTTCAATCATATATTTATAACATTAAATATTGATTTGCCTCTTTATCTATGGCTGAGAGTCATATATATATATATATATATATATATATGCACAAGCATGGTAACTGCTTGAACTATATGAATTAATCCAACAACTCCTAGCCAAGTAGACTGGGGTCAATGTGATGGCTCTCCAGAGGTCACTGTTACCACCCTTGAACAGGAGTACCTATTGCTTCTGTACGTGATCCCCCCACCACATCTTCATACATCTCTTGCTGCCCCTGAGAAAACTTCTTTTCTCTAGTGTCTTATTTCAGGACTGACACACATCTCAGGATGACCAAGCAGAAGGAGAGCAGGATTTTGAAAGCACAGGACCCCTAAAATGACATAGACCGTTGGGTTGAAGAATTGAGTGAATTTTACTATACTGAGAGTTGCAAATGCGCACGTACAAGAAAATGTGTAATTGAGTTTGAGCTGAAGCAGCTCTTACTTGTTTCGACTTCTTTTCAACCCTTCTCGTGCTCGAATAACAAAGGATAAGTACTTCCTCCCTTACTGATGCTTTTGAGGATCCTCCTAGAATGGTAACAGTTAATCAACTGCATATAGTAGCAATGATCTGTGAGCAAATACCTTCAGGTATTTGTAACAAGGATACAAAGTAACAATGATAATTTCCTAATGTTTAAAAGCTTGAAAGGGTCAGCGACCTTCATCTTCAAAACTAGTATATCCAGACAGAAGTGCTGTTTTCCTTAGTAGCTCATGCATATTGCACGTATCCAAAACTAAAGCGGGGACGACGAGGCCGACACTGGTACGCACCATCCCACTGCCGCTCACAACGCTGCAACTGCTCTATTTAGCACGTAAAAGTCATTAGGCAGAAGTGATGGCTTCAGCTGGCTTTTCAGACAGGAGCCTAGAGGCTCCTTCTGGAGAAGTGCAACCAGTTAGGCTTTGGATAGACTCTGTTTCGTAGTAAAAACCTCAGCCCTAATCAAACGCAGCGCGGAAGAAACAACCGGCCAAGAGGAGAGGCGTAAAGGGTTTAAGTAAGATGGTTCCAGTGTTTTCTTGTGCGTTCGGCGAAATAATTTACCCCGGGGACCCTGCAGTTTTCCTATCTCGGCGTTGCCAATTCTGAGCCACACGCACAGGCGAACCGACCGGCGAGCGTCTCGCCGGCATCCCGCTCCCGCAGCCAGAGAGCAACGCTTCCCCCTCACCACGCCAAGCTGGTCGGAAATCGGCCAAAAAAAATCCCACACGGGGCCAACCCGGCACACCCCCCCTAGCACCAACCCCCGCCCGGCCGCTGCTGCGGGGAGCCCCGCCGGGACGGGGGGGACGACGGCCGCCCGGTCCCCGCCGCCCGCGCTCCAACTTCCCCGGCGGCGCCTCCGCCACCGGCCGGGCTGCGGCAGCGGGGACGTGGGCTCCCTCCTCCCCGCCGCCGCACACCCCCCCCCCCCCCACGGCCTGTCCGCGACGGGCCACGAAAGCCGAAGCCGGCGGGGGCCCCGCTGCGGGGGTGTGCCCGCGGGCAGGGCAGGTGCGACCGGCACCGGCACCGGAGGGGAGGGAGCGGGGCCGGGGCCGCGCCTCACGCCGCCGCCTCGGAGGCAACAATGGGCCGGGGGAGGCTCCGCGCCGCCGCCCGCCAGCGGCTTCGGCGGGGAACGGCGCTGCCAGCCCAGCCGAGCTGAGGAGGGGAGCCGAGCCGAGCGAGCCGCCCCGCCGGAGCCTCGGCGTACCCCCCCCCCCCCCCCCCCGCTCCCCGCTCCACCTCGCCGAGGGGCCCGGGCCGGGGCTTCCCCCGACGGCCGCCCCCGGCACCTCCGCGCCCCAGGAGGAGCGGCGGCGGCGGCGGGGCGGGGAGCCGGTCCGCGCCGCCGGAGCCCCGGTCCGTCCCCCGGCCCTCACCTGTTCAGCACTTTCCTGATCCTCTGGCGCACGCTGGAGGAGGGCGCGGAGATGCCGCTCCTGCCGCCGCCGCTGCCGCCCTCCGCCGGCAGGTTCTCGATGGTGGCCACGACATGGCTGGGCTGCGGCGGGTGGTGCGGCGGCGGCGGCGGCTGCGGCGGCGGCGGGTGGCGGTGGTGGCGGTGGCGTTCGGGGGAGAGCATCGCGGCGGGGCTGCGCCTCAGCGGAGAGCGGGGCTCATCCCGGCGGGAAGGCGGCGGGCGCTGCTTGCTGCCGCCGGCGCTGGCTTTCTCCCTCGGCTTCCGGGCAGCGCCAGACCCTCGCCCGCTCCTCCCTCACTGGGCTGCCATGCAGCGAGGGGCGGGCTGCCGCCGCCGCCGCCAGCGAGTGCCGCTCACGGCCGACGAAGTGGCAGCAGTTGGGCGACCCTCCCTCCTCCCTCCTCCCTCCTCCCTCCTCCTCCTCCCTACTCCTCCTCCTCCTCCTCCTCCCTCTCCTCACCCCCCCCCCCCCGCGGCAAAGCCACCGCCGCGCCGCCCTCGATCCCCTTTGTTCCCCGCCGCGGCCCGGCCCGGCCCGGCCCGTCACGGCGGCGGAGCCCCCCTCAGAGCCCTGCGTGGCGGCTCCCGCCCTTGCGCGCCGCCGATGCCGCCGGCCGAGGCCGCCAGGGGGCGCCGCCACCCCCGGCGGCGGCAGCGGCAGCAGCAGCAGCAGCAGCAGCAGCGTCCGCCGCTGCCTCCGCGGGGCGCTGGGAGTCGGGCGGGGGTGGCGGCCGCCCCCGGAGGGACGGGGGTACGGCGGGGTCCACGGCGGGGTCCACGGCGGGGTCCCGCCGTCGTCGTCGTTCCCCGCCTCCCCGCCCGCTGAGCTCCGCGCTGGGTGGGCGAGGAGCTGGGGGGGGGGGGGGGGGAAGCCCGGGCCAGAGCGCTTGCTTCGCCCCGAACTTCACCCCAGTGAATACTCATCCGTTGTCTCTTGGGGTGTTCAGTTGCCTTTTTCGGGGTGGGTTGTTTGGGGGGGGGGGGGGGTTTTTTTTGGCGAGTCGGTGGACTCTTGGCCGCAGATGGGCAACGCGGCACCTCCTCCGCTGGCCGGGACGGCGTGAGCGCCCAGGAACCGGCACGCGTCTGTCCTCGCGGCCTTGTGAGCCGGAAAAAAGTGTAAATCAAAAACGCCCCTGAACAACCGCCCGTGCTCGGCGTAATGCCGGGGAGGCACCTTAGGGACGGCGGGAGGGATGGCGGTCGCCGTGAAGTTCAGAGCTCCGTACGTTTTTCGTAGGGACGGCGCGCTTCAAGTTCACGTTGGGTGAGGCTTGTTCCAGACTGTTGGGTTAAGCCTCCTTCCAGTGCGGGGAGTCTCTCTGAAAAGAAACGGAATGAACGAGGTTTTAATATTTCCTATTCTGAAGAGTAAGATATTTCATTTTAACAATTTAATTAGGCTCGGAGGAGGTAAAATGTATACCTACCTTATAAGTTGATCATGTCTCTCTGAAACCTGTTACCTGATAATTTTGCCAAGCCCTGTAAGCGAAATAAATCTGAAATTTCACCTTTTCCATTCAATTGTTCCCCCCCTACTTCTTTTTGCTGAAGATTCTTCCCCTATATTCCTGTTTGTCTGAACCTTACACAAAGCCATGAAGGTGAGAGGAACATTGTAAGAAGCAGGGAAATGTGGTTATAAAGCTGTGGAGTGTCCCCCAGGGAAATCAGATAGATGTAATACTCGAAGTTTCTCTTGCTTTTTTTTTTAATGACTAGGTTTCAGGTCGGTAGTGGCTGTTTATAGGAACTATTCCGTTTGCCGATATTAATTTTTAATACGTCAGTTTACTCTGAGTACCTCAGCAGCCTCAGTCTATCAGGTCTTCAGACGAGATCCAGTGGAGCGTGTGGCTCTACCAGAGGAATGCTTTTGAAGACGGGGCTCGCTCACTCGAAATCCTCTAAAGTTCATTCTCCGTTCTGGGCACAAAGCCAGCTGTTTTCAGCGCGAGCCGAACCTCAGTTGAATCGGATTATGCTACTAAGAGATTCTCCTCTCTCCTGTTCCCCCCATGGCAACCACATGTTTCCAGAAGTGGAGAGAAGATGAGGTTCATTCTCCCTGGCAGCAATTGGAGGTGGAAGGGACAGAGCCTCCCAAGGCTCAGTGTCCGCAGCCGGGGCGGCACGAGGTTCGCTGCAGGGCCAGCCGCCCGGTGCAGCCATCGCCGCTCTGTGCCGTCACCGTGCGGGCCCAGCCGTAGGACCCCCAAATCACACCCTCGACTCTGTCCCGTCTACCTCTAGCACTTATTTGTTAACGTTTCCACGCCCTTCCTTCAAGGTGGTGTTTCTCCAAACCGCAGCTGGATGGCAACTGCAAATATTCTGGAACTACTCTCTGTGCCGGTATGAGAGGGTTTAGGTAAGGGATGTGTTTGCTCCGGGGTGCTCAGTGGCCATTTCAGACCAATCTGACAGCTGAGTGGATCGGAACAACAGTGTTTGTCTAACTTTATTCCTACTGATTAAACCAAATGAATGCATACCTGAAGTCCAATTTGGGATCTGCCGATAAACAGGGGGGGCTGTAGGAAGCTCCTGTCCTCAGGACAGCCCCCTTATTTAGCAGCCCCTCTGTCTACCGATGCAGAGGGAAACTGTAGGTCCTTGCAGACAGCCCTGCTGCCATCGTGATGAATGGATTTCTTGCACACACAGGTCTATCAGGAATACGATGCCAAACATTTGCTGTGTCCAATAAAATTGCTTCCAATGACTTTTCAGTTTGTCTCACTATAGTACCGCACGTGTAGCGTTATGCCATCCCATGTCTTTCTGCATTTAATGTTACAGTTCACTCATGCTGGTTTTTTTCCATGATTAGACAAAATTACTGGGAGGAACAATTACACTGGATGTATCCTGTTTAGTAGTATCAGCAGACTGACTGCATCATACAATCAGTAGTGACTGATTGAGAACGGCGTTTTTTAACGTTTTAATAATTACTCAAGATGCTGTTCATGTGGCTAAATATCCCTTGCAGTCTGAGCACTCTTGGCCTGGTTTCAAACACAGTGCTAAGCATGTTCAGCTCCCTTGTAGCTGTTTCTCAGTGTGTTGACATTCAACTACAGCACATCGCATCTTCATTGACGTAACACTCAACTGGATTAATTTTACCAAAAGGTAAAATTAGAATTTGTACAACTGTGAAAACGTATTTTTTCTTAAGCATTTCATCCGCCTGATTAACAGGTGAACATGCTAGTGGTTAGTCCGATGACTCCTTTTTGTGGTTTACGCTGAAGAAGTGTTTTGCCTTCTAGCATTAAGTCTGGTTTTAAGTCTAGATTTTTCCAAAATTGTCACATGAGTTTAAACCCAGGTTCTTGAAGGCGCTGAACTGACTCAGCCTTTTTGGTCACCAATGTCCTCCATAAATAAAACGAAAACACCTCTCCTTGGCCACCTGAGTTCACAGGGGACCAAGTCATTTTTTTTCTTTTGAATTTCTGTCGTAAACATGCACAAAGCTGTTGCAACAGCAGCCACGCTGACTGGCTAACGCACTGTCCGGAGGCCTGGCTCAAGCCTAAATCCTAGTGCCAGAAGCCCAGTCCTTAAGCTAAAAGTGGGGAAGTCCTCTCCTGGGGGTAGCTGTAGCTGTGCTCTGACCCCACTCGAGACCTGGCAGGGCTTGCAGCGAGACCAGAGGCTAACCAGTAACTACAGGGAAAACGGGGCACCATAAGCAGGGGAGCAGTGTCAACAAATGAGAAATTCTTATAAAGATGTGCACATCCATCTCCAAGTAGGTTGAATGCTGGATGTGGGGACTTGGGCTCTCACCTCAGCTTAGCCAAATTTTAGAGAGTTAGAACTCAGTCTTTTCTATTCCAGCTGAGTCTCCTGGAATTGCTGAAATTGCTCTTCTGCAGAACTGTCGGCATCCCTTGGTCCCCAGTTGACGAACAACTCTGAGAAAAGAAACCCCAATTCCAGTGGCTGCAGCTCTCACCTAAGATGTGGAACAGCTGTGAGTGTTGTATTCCCAAGGATGTTTGGCTTGTCGTGGAGATTCAGTCAGGCAATCAGCCTCTTCCATCACATTTTTTCAGGGGTGGGAAAACTGAGGTACTGAAGCAGCTCTGGCCAAGACTGGACATGGTCTGTCGCTTCTCAAGCAAGCACCAGGGCTACCAAGAGGATGAGTCGTGATCTCTTTTTTGTCTGTCGGAATGGCTATTCTATATTTGCGGACTGATTTATATCAATATTATACTTTGATTTATTAATATTTAAATTTTAATATTTGGCATAATATTTTATTTATAGTAAATCTTTCTATTTGAGATAAACATTGCTTGATTATTATTAATAAATCAAATATTACATTTGTATTTGATTTTACATCTGGAATGAAATAGTTGCAGCTGTAGGGAATGAGAAGACCTTTTGTTAGTACACGCTACTGCAACACCACAGGGGGCAACGTTAGCTCAGAGACAAGATTTATCCCACTTGTTCCTGCATGGCGTTCCAGAGAGGAGTTACTCATGCATCCGGTGAGTTTGAGTTGAGCACTGTCCTGAAGCTGTAGTGCTTCTGCCTACCTTATTTAAAAGTAGCCCAGGTATCTTTACACGTAGTGCTGCATAGGGCAGTGGTGACAGCCTTTGTTATGGTGCTTCTGGGGGACAAGCAACAGCCACAGAGGCAAGGTGTTGGTTTGCACAAAAGCCTTTTACTCAAAATCCTTCCGAGCCTCTTCTCAGGCAAGTTTTTATTACGAGAACCCAACTACTCCAGCCGCCTCTCAACACCTGAGAAAGGCTCAGAGAAGCTCCAAGCTTCCAACACATGAGGCTGACTGCGAGAAAAAAAAGCAAGGGTAGAGCATAGCGGCACAACCTTCATGTTATCCCTCAGCCTCCATGCACCAGTGTCCCATTTCAGCACCATCATTGCCATCCGCCAGATTGTTAGAGATAATCAGAGCCTCACAAGTCAACTTCTTAGGAGATGAGAAGTCAGCAGTTCTGAATCTGAGCGCAGCGTGTTTATTCATACGCATACGCTGGTGGATGAACAGCTATGGAAAGGCAACATAGCTGTAGGGAATCTCAGCACGCAGCCCACGTACGGTTCCTAGACAGCAGCTCTGCATCTAACAAAACAAGAGGAGAGCATGGAGGCATGCAGACAGAGCTGCTCCTCCCGCTGGTTCCTCACTCCCTCCTGGCACAGGCAAGGTGAGACACCCCACCTGCTTCACACAAGGGGTGAGGGAGGTTGTGGGTAACAATGCCTATTTTTCACATCCACCGTAACAATATTTTATATTTCTCATTAGTTGCAGGAGGGAATATACCAACTGACTGTAATAATTTTCGCTCTTGTAGGGGAATATTTACACACACACACACACACACACACAAGGAGAATTACATTGCAATATCATTGGAGCCTGAGACCAAGCAGCTGAGTCCATATAACAAAGATAGATTATACAATACAGAAAAGGTAAAATTAAATAGAATTTATTTGTTTCCATCACCCTGGGTGAGCAACAAAGGCACAATAAAAAGTACAATAAATAATCTGCGAATGCCTTAGCTTACAATAGTACCAGGTTCACAAGCAGTTCAGAAACAGAACATCTGGGATAGCTCAGTTTCTCTGCAGGAGGATGGGGAGAGCTCCCGTCCCACATATGATTGCCTCTTCTTCAAGATTTCGCTTGCTTCGCTGCTGCAGCTATCATTTCAGCAGTCTGTAGTAGCCATGCAGTCACCAGTAGCTTTTAGACAGTTGCAGACATTTACCTACTTTTCTTTATGTTAATCTGCATAAAAATAAATGAATCCTGCAGAGATTAATTAAGAAGCGTATTAACTTTCCTGCTTGTAGCATAGGTCACTCACAGACTCAAAACTTCAGACTGGAAAGAAAGCTGAATCACAAAAGAAAGCAGCAACAGCTCATCAGCTCAGGAAGGTGCAGGGAGGCAGACTGTTATTTCCCTCGATGATATTCAGTACCAAAACAGCAAGCAGGAAGAAGTCCCTAATCTGCTAGCAAAAGAGAAATGAACTCATAATAGTCCTGTGATGCTATTTTTGCAGTCCAATAGCATTTTCGATCCAGTTGTTCTTTTCAATAAACCACATTATAATTACTTTTATTTGGTTTCTTCTGTGCTTCCTCTCCTTCCTCATTACATAATTGAATGTCAGCCTACAGTATGCCCTGATTTAAGTGCCTCTACTTGTCCAGAAATAACAAGTTTTTTAAACAATCCTGTTCTTCCATGAAACAATAACCCTTTTCAACCTGTTACTGTTCAGCAATCCGAAAACATGATACACAGATGTGAAAAATCAAACCAATTCCTTTTGAGATTGAAGAAACAAGTCTCGAGAAGTCCTTTTCAGGAGGAATATGACAACCTAGCATTGCTTTACTTCTTTATTTATCTGTACTTTTTACAAAAACCCTCAATCTTGCAGACTTTGCACACTCGTGCATCATCCCTAGCTCTCATGCCCGCACTTGGGAAACCCTTTGCCTGCCACGTGCAAAGGGCATTCCTCCTCCGACTGATGCCTTGGAAAGGCCAGGCTGCAAAGGAGGGCTTTTCTCTGCCTGGGGGACTCAGGGAGCAGGTCGGAGGGACGCTTTGACCCACGACTTGGGAAATATTTGGGGGACCAACACAGTAGATGAAGCCATTCTATTTGTCTAGGAGCATCTGTTTCCCTGCCTTAGGAATGAACCTTGCCCATGTCCGTCCTGCCTGCAGAGGTATCCACATGTCTAGGTCCCTTATTGTGAATTCGGAGTGCTAGCCCGAGGATAACTAGAGACTGATTCCCTAAAACGGGAAGGGAGACACACTTCACAGCAGAGGCGGTTTATTAGCCCATTTGCAAGCCAGATAATCAACAATCTGACAAGGAGAGGACTGGGTTTGCAAGAGCGAAGTTGCCCTTGGACTAAAAGCCATTTCACTCCTCCAGTTTCATCACACGATTTCCATACAGAGATAACTCAGTGAAATGTAGAGACCTGTGATGTGTAAGAGGTCGTAAAAGGCGATCTTGAGGTCCTCCTGGCCACGCACTCTCTGAGTAAGTGGCATCCAAGCAAACACTCAAGGTGAGGGGACAAAGACATCCTGCCAGACTCCAGGGCAAAGTGACACAGCAGTTTTGCCGGGCAAGAATTACATTTGGAAAAAGGATTTTGACATCTAAAGAAATTCACCTCGGGAGAACAAGAGTGCATTTTGTTAGGGAGGAAAGCCATTAGGCAGACCGTGGAGGAATTAAAGGGGCTTCCCAAACAGCAAATGTGCTAACCTCTAGAGAAAAACAACCATACATATTGTATGACTTGGTGTTACTATAATACATTTCATTGACAGGCTTTTGTCCTAGTTAATAACGCTTCACTTTCAGAGGCCTCTGGCTTTCTAATTACTGCTGTCGTAGCTCCCAAAGGAAACAAAATGGCAGGGCTGAAAGCTAAATCAAACCTGAAGGAGATGCGAGCGAGACCCCGGGGACTGCAACCCCAGCCCTGACCGAGGGCGAGGGCGGCGTGGTCCTCCCTCCTCCCCCAGGTCCGTGGGGAGAGGCGTCCGGCCGCGGGCAGGCTGCAGGAGGCAGGAGCAGAAGGGTCGTGCTCTCAAGCAGTCGTCGTGACGGCGCTGGCGGGTTTAGCTTTTCCCTTTTCACTTTATCTGCACGGTCCGGCCGTTTGAAATGGTACTGCCGTGACCACATCTGCGTCTTCGCGGGCACTGCCTGCCCTTCGCGCTCAACTCAGCCTTCCCCTGTCTTCACTCTCTGGCCTTGCGTCCATCCAGTCCCACTTGCCTTGGCTCCTGCTGCACAGAGCCACCTTCTCAGAGCTGATCCATGTATCTGTGACAGCACAGCAACATTTTAATTAATTCTATAGGGGGAGGAAGATGACTGACCTTTGCACTGCCTTTCCTTCTGTTTTTTTTGGTACGGTATTTGGATCAGCTATGTTGAAGGCAGAGTAGGCTCTTGGAAGCAAAAAATGGTTTTCTATCATTTCTAACTTCCTGAGGCTGCCTGGGACTGTCAGGATCTTGGTTACACCTTGAGGCTGCCCTAGAGTCTGGGATATACAGGAACAAACACGCTCTTTTTCTAGTATGGTGATGCTCTGAAGACACCGAATCCCAGCATCTTTAGGGTACAGGCTACAACAAGAACTGCCAGGTGCTTTGTTAATTCCGTCAAGCAGTGGCACAGTCTGCCCAGGATGGAAAGTCTCCATCCTTGGGGGTTTTCAAGACCCAGCTGGAAAAAGTCCTGAGGGACCCTGCTCACCCTGCCATGAGTAGGGGGCTGGACCAGAGACTTCTGAAGCTCCCATCCAAGGAGAGTTATCCTACAGTCCTACGAATTATGATTTTAGTTGTGCTGAGTTATATTTCAACAATATGTGCATGGGTAACTGTGGGGTCAGAAAACTCCAGAAGAGGAAATACCTGGGAAGAGTAACCTTTTCACCATTTTTTGCTTTGTTAGGGCAAAATTACAGAAAAACACAAAAGGATGAGGATCTATAAAGTGACTTATTCCCACATGGCGTTATACAAGAGTGAAAATAAAATGAGTGCAAATAAAGCAACAACAACTTTCTTGACCAATGCAAATTCTTAATTACTCAAGTTTATTGATAGAAATAGTAGAGATTCAGCTCTCTTGCCACATTCTTTGCTGGACTGGAGAGACGAGCACCTCTTGGGATTATTGCCTCAGCCAAGAGTCAAAATGTATATGACCGACTGGCCATTTAGGGTATCCATCAATAGAGGTAACAGCTAATAAAAACAGAGAAAAATCAGAATACTTCTTTCAGGAGCAACAGTGTTTGGGGATATTTATTATTGTTTTCCAGTGATTCTTTATGTCTGGTACATTTTTGTGAAATGTCTTTTTTAAAAATAAAGACTGATCTCCAGATGCTAACAAGTTCTCCTTGTCAAAGTGTAAAGTGCATTTCCATGTTAACTTTTCTCATGTGTCACTCTGTTTTGCAGGCCTCGTTGGCAAGACACAACTGTAATTCTGCAAGTGAGTGAGAGGGGGGATTGTTGTTGAGCCAAGTCCAGAACAGTCCAACTGTTCTGAAGGCATTAAAAATAAAGACAAAATAAATACTTAGCTTTTGGGGGCAAGAAAATCACACCTGCTAGTCACATTTTACAAATAGGTCAACTTTGGGGGTGATTAATGGAAGTTACCATCAGATTCAAGGCTTTATTCAACTGTTATTTATTATTTTATTTCTGAATTACTGAAATAGCAGCAGCAGACATGATTAACAGGGCAATTGATGCTTAGGAAGGTATCACCTAATGAGGTCATTATGTCAGCATCATTAGCGGTGTCCAGGATAAAGATGGATACATGGAAAGTGGAATTATTTCAGTGGTTAATCCTGCTTGATTCCAGAGGTTAGATTTGATGATCAGAGAAGTCATGTCCCACAGTACCCTCTACAGTAAGTTTTACAGTCTAAGAATATGCTAATGGTTCATGAAGGATTCTCTGAATGAACACTGAATTTCAAAAAGAGATATGGAAACCAGAGTCTGTAGGTAAAAGCACTGGCCCACATTCAGCTCCTTTTGCTGACTGGGATGCTCGCTCCTTTTGACTTGTTCCTTTTAACTTGTTCTCAGAGCATGTTCAACTAGCTCCCAGGCTAAACAATAGATGCAGGACTTAGGTGGAAATTTTACCTGGTTCCAGACTTTTGCTGCAGGTGCATAAACTGCTCTAGCAAACACAGGTTTTCGTCTTATTTCTGTGCACATTTGTACCTAACTGCAGAGCTGGGGCCCTGCCCTGCTCAGCACTTTGGACGAAGAGCGGAGGAACAGGATGAAGAATGTTCCTGTCCTGATGTACAAGCAACCAGGATTTGCTCTTTACTACACTGGGATTAATGAACATGCCTATCATATTCTGGAGAGTATTTAACTGGCATGCCAACTGAAGCAAGAGCTATCCTCAGCGATAAGAACTACTTAGCAGACAGATATAATGCCTGTGTTGAAGTAAAAGCAAGTAAATCCCACCATAATGTGCTCCTGTACATACTGTGAAATCCTTCTCAAGGAAGCAGGGCCTGGGTAACAGAGTTTAAATCCAGTTGAGATGACTGGGACTGCTTTTCAGCTTTCTCTGACTTAGTAACCCAGCACAGGAGTACTGGAGACAAAGTACCAGAAGGGTGCTAGACGTGCAAAACATTTCACAGCTGGACTTGAAGGCTGACTCGTACCCATTAAGATGTATTGCCTGACAGCTAATCCTGTAAACTACTGCCGACCGTCACATGAAAAGCCTGCCAGATACTGCTGGTCCTTCTGCTTGCTGAGTCCTCCCTCTCCTTGGACAAACACAGACTTGTGCAGATTCAGATTCAACTCTCTCCACCTCAACCTGTCCAAAGATTTTATCAGAAAGAAAAATGGGCAGCAGCAAAGCTACTGTTATTGCAGGGCAAGTGTCCTTTCAAAGCCTATGAAATGCACAAAGACGTTTGAATTTTTCCATCAAAGACTTTTAGCAAGGAGTGGAGATCTGTGACACAAAAACAGGGCCCACCCTGTGCTTGAGACCCTCTGAAATTGTTCGGGAGCTTTTGAAATCACAAGGAAGAGCAGAGGGGTTGATGAAGAAGCAGCCTCAGTACCGTGGTCCAGGAGCAAACAAATCACGAGTTCCCTGCGGTATGGCATCTGCCTTTCAGTGAGTGTCAGCTGTTTAGTGCTTTGCAGGTAAAAAGAGAGCTGATTCTTCTGTTCTCCAAAATACCATAAATGGTCAACGCAACAGCTGGCCGTGGGATACTTATTTACTCCAGATGAGGATCTTCTGAGTCTCAAAAATCTGAATATCCAAGCCATGCCTCATGACAAGACAGCAACTTGTGCATTCGCGCTGAGTTCATGGCAAACCATGTACAAAAGCTGTAGTGAAAGCAATTCGAGGAATACTATCGTAATTGATTATGGTATTTCCACCTGCTGGACCAGCTGCTAGATTTGGAGTCCCTGTGGGTGACATTCATGACCTGTATGAGGGGATGAGCACAAGAGATTATATACTCCAGTCATTTTACTTAAATGAAAAATATTGTGCAAGTAAAATAAAAGCTATGTGCCACTCCTTCCCAAGGGCCTGGATTTCAGACAGAGAGAGACACTGTCTTCTTGCTTTGTAGACGACTTCGAGGCTGCAGTTCTCAGAGGAAGTGTTTACACCGAGTAGCTGGACATGAGTTCTGGAGCTGTGTTTGATGGTAATGCAGCAGTAATCTGTGCACAGAACAAGGTAGAAATCTTGGCAGGCCCTTTACCAGCTGTAAGGTTATGTCACACTTCAGTGTAAGCAGCTGCAGTAGCTTCCTGAAAGGTCTGGAAGGTTTGAGAGCTACATTACAGCAACGAAACATACCCAGAAAATGTCAGTGTGACAATTCCCTAGGCTTTCAGCATGAAACCCAGAGACCCCCTGAGCATACTCTGGAAGCCCAACCATATTTTTTTTTTTTTATAAGCCCTACCATGTGCCTGAAGGTCATCACCACTGAAGTTTCTGACACAGGATGCTCTTCAGGAGTCTTTCGTGGTGTTTTGGGATGCTTCCACAGCAGATGAAAAGGTTTCTCCAGCACAGGAAATCGTCTGTGTACAGTAGAAATTAATGATGAGAAATGACAGCTAAATGGGCAGTGTTTATGAGACGGAAAATACAGGATTACAACTATCATTGCTGCTCTCAGGTTTTCCTACTCCCCAAACCCGGCCTGACTGTGCATGTCTTTTTGCCGATTTCTACTACCTCCGTGCCACCTTCTTTCCCTTGTTCCACCATTTCACGTGCTCTTTGCAGCACACAACGTGGTATCAACAAGCTCCATTTTGTTCCAGCAAAGGAAGAAAACCCAAGCTTTGACTTTCATCCCTTGCCTTGTGACTTTGCCGGTATTAGATGAGTGCACTGGTTAAAAAATAACCATGATTGGCATTCATGGCAGGAGCAGAACTGATGCAAGATAAATCAATACAAACGTGGGTTAAACCAGCTTCAGTACATCTATCATAGTAATTTACATAAGTTTAAATCAATTTAATTAAACTGACTCACTTTTCTGGTAGAGACAAGGCTTCACAGTGTGCCAAATTTAATCCATTGACTCAATTAAAATAATAAAAAAGGGGTGGCTGGTGACTTTCAAGTTCAAGATGATGAGCGACTGGTAGCGTCATGGAGAAGGAGCCATATGAAGATAGCTGGATGTGCTCTTAAAAGAAGAAAATGAATCAGAATGAAGAAATCTCCCTTACAGTGCTGTGGTGTGTAGTAAGCATGATTATTCTGAACTGCTAACCCTGTGCATTATCAACACCTTGCCTCTGGCAGACAGTCACCTCTGAGGAAAGCAAAAAGCCCTGCCTGTCATCGGAGACAGCATAACCGATCATTGCGTATTCTTAGCTGGCCACTTATACAAAGTAAAACTTGTGGGTTTAAATCACATTCCCCTTTAAACAGCTTGGTTTTAGGGTGAGTCTTGCCCCTGGGGAAGGTGGAATAATACAGCGTGTGAGTTTTACTTAAAAAGTTATATCAGTTTGGGCACCCGGACTGTTAGCTCAGCTCAGATTAGTGGGAACTTCTGAAGTTGTAATTAGAGTCTTCTAAACTCTCTAGGCCAGCCTAGACTTTGCTGCCTATCTGCAATACTTCCAAGTAGACCGTCATTTACAAATTTCTGTGTCATGGGATATTTTGGGACACACCAAAATGTCCACCAGAGATGTCTGGCTGAAATGCTCTTGTACCCCACAAATAAGTACATTTTGTTAGTGTTAGACTCCTGAATTACTGGCTGCTACTATTTCAATAGTAGTGTGATACTTTCCTCCACCTTCTTCTACCAAGCATTTTTGTTGTGTCCTATTTGCTTCTCTTGTCCTTCTGGGCAATGTGCAGTTTAGGGTAAAATGGTTTTGCCTATCATAGCAAACTCACACATAACTGCTGCCAGCTTGAGTTTTATGTGGTATGCATTTAAAGTTTTACCAAGCTTTTGCCTTGGTTGGTAAAAAAGGGAAAGGTTCCCACTGAGTGTTTTCCATTACCAAGAAATAATCTTCAAACATATTTAGAGCTTTCTTATAGTAATTTGCTGCCCAGCTATAGCAGTCCATCAAAAAGTTAGGGGTTTAGAGCTGACAGAAGACTAACAGCAAGCTACATGGGTGGGCATCACCCCTTATAGCAAGAAGGTTACTGAGACTTGAATCCATTCCTTCACACCCAGCTGGGCATAAGAAACAATGACTTTGAATTTAGAAAGCACCATCTCTTGCACCAATTTGGATAGCTACGGCACAGGCTCAAATATTAGGGCTCCTGACAATAGCTAAGAAAATACAGCTGGAGTGTGGTTCAGTCCAGCTGGGCTCCAAAAGTTTGGACTGGTAAATTCAACCCCAAATCTGAGTATCTTGCACCGGTAAGCTCAATTTCATTGAAAATTTTGTTTTCAAAGGAGGTAGGGACTGTTAAAAGTTGAACCCTGATTTTGCGGCTTTATGAGACGAAGTCTTTGGTGGCAGTAACAGCCCGAGGCGTTGATGGCCTCCCCTCCTCTTCCCCATCTCTTCCTACCGCTCCGCTCAAACAAATTGCTGCCTGACATGCACACTTTTTTCCCACAACGCTCTGAATGTGATGAAGGAATCAACAGAGCTTCTCTAAGGGTGTTTTTAGTAGGTCATTTTTAAGTCAGGCCCATTCCGCACTGGGTTTGCATGATGGTCTGGTGCGAGAGGAGATCTGGGCAAGCGGCAGCAAGTGGGGCAGGAGCCCCTTAGCACTGCTGAAAGAGCTGCTGTTGGAGACTTCGTGTCATGAAACCAGGGCTGAGGAAAGGACCGCCAAAGGGCTGGGTGCCGTCAGACCCCGAAGGCACAGGGAGAGCCCGCTGTCATCCCCCGTCACTTGTGGTTTTCAGCTTTCTACTCATTCGGTCAGAGCGGCACTAAATTAAATACTCGACTATTAAGGGCGATTAGGTGACCTCATTTGCAGAAGTGTAGCTCCTACTGGTGACACATTCAGGGTTAGAAGCCAAATTTCTGGAGTTACTTTCCTAATGCATGGGGCCAGATATGGCTTCTTGCAGAACGACACCCGGCAGAAAGGGGCTTTGTGCCTGCTTCAGGAAAACCCTGCCTGCTGCCTGATGTTCGAGCACAGAGATTATCTCTGCTTCCTCACCTGTAAAAAGATAATTACACTGCCCAACTTTCTAAAGAGGCTTTGTGTCTCCAGATAAAATATACTACAGAGAGGGACTACATGAATTATTCAGGCTAAATTAAATTAATGAAGACTGTAGAAATTCAGTTGCTTTTGTTTCTTTTTTTCTGCGCTAGGTTCAGATCCTGCAGTGGCCTTTGTGGTCTCCAAATATGCTGAAAGCAGAGTGCTGCTAGCTCACTAGCTAGCTGAAATTTCAGCTCTGCTGAAAATATTTTCTTCATTGTCTGAAAATATATTAATTTAATTATTGACGAGCCCATTTGTGAGAGAGCTATTGAAGCATGACCAGCTCACGACAGTGTTTTCTCTAACCATCGGCTGCCACAGGGAGTGAAGAATTAAAAGTCAATGCAATCTCTGTCAGACAGCAAGATGGATTTATGAGGAATTACAGGCTGGTTTATGAGGAAAAAATGATCACTTGGTCAACAGTGTAGGATTATAAGGACAGTTCTTGCACCATCCAGGAAGGACCTAGGCAGAACATGTGCAATGTCACTCCAGGACGCCTTAAATGCTTCGCAACAGTGCTTTTGGGTTAGCTGTGCTACTGTCCCTGCTCTGGGCCTCTCCAAGCAGCCCCTCTCCCTTCCTCTGTCCCTCAGATGCCAGGAGATGCCTCCTGGATGAAATTCTACAATTCTCACCCCAGAATTTGGGATGTGGGGCTGCCCATGCTGGAACACGTAAAGATCTCCTGGCAGCCTGCAACAGCAGCTTAACTGAAATAAAAATATGATTTATTTTGCCAAAAAGCTGCACAGCTCTTAGTAGAATGGATTTAAGCGAGGTGCCTTACACATTATTTTTGTACTCATACTTAACTTTCCTTGCTGGAGCTTAGGCAGTCCTGGCATTTTTTCCCCAATATGGAGAACTGGAAGCTGTCTATCACGCTTGCAGCCTGGTTCCCCTGATTAATTTTTTTTTTTTTTTTTTTAACATATCTTTAGCCTGTCAGCTTTTCCCGGCTCGTATAATCCCCTGCCCTTTCCTGGAATCTCGGAGGTGTTAGGGGCTCCTTTGAAAGCAGGCTCGGCTACCGGAGGAGTCTCCCAGCCTGGCTGGGTAGAGCCGGACATTGTTATCCTCACTCCTTTGAAGCCGCGTACCTGAGCCTGGCTTAACCGGGTCATTATTCTACTTTTCCTTGCTCAGATCTGTAACAAGCCCTTTATTGCTTGCTTTCAATTAACTCCACGAATTCAGGCGAGCAGCAATAGGAAACGTGGGGAGGGGGCAGGAGGAGCTATACAGCATTAATCAAAGGGTCATGCGGGCATTTTCCCGGTTTGCCCCGCTTTGTTACTATAAGCTTCAATGTGATCCTGAAAACGGGGATTCTTGCCTAGAGCCTATAACAAACAACCTGTCACTGCTGGGTTTCTGTTTATTTTAATTAACAAAGGGCTAATTTCTGGCTGGCACGCAGCGGAGCGGAAAGGCGAGAGGAGACCAGGCTTGGCCGTGCCACCCCCTTCCTGCTGCTTCAGCGAGGTTCGGCTAAGAACCGGTGCCAGGCAGCCCCCGCCGACCCCCAAACCGTGCCCGGGGCTGTGGACGCAGCTGGGACGTGGCCCCTGTCCCGGGGAAGGGCAGGGGGGTTCATAATTCATTGGGAAGTACCTACCTACCCACGGGCGAAGCCAGCAGGTTTATTTTTCCAGAGGTGGATCTCGGACCCAGACCTGCAGCTGGAAGGGACCGAGGGAGGGAGGGAAGAGAGGGCAGCAGCTGCTCGAGGTGAGGTTTTGGCAGCCGCCAAGAGCATCCACGGCTGCTGCGCGTCCACCGGCACGAAGGTGGAGCTGAGTGCAGCCTACCTAAAAGCTGAAGGAGAAGGATGAGGTTCGGGGTGGCCCAGCTATGCATTTTCAGTGCCTTCTCCCCTTCCTCTTCTGGGTGCAGGTGTGCTTCAGGTTAAAAGCAACCATGGTTTGGAGTAACTTTACCGAACCACTGGAAACAGGCAGAGTGCCAGGGGAAGACCGTCTTGTAGAGCCCAGCTCAGGTAGGACTGCTGCCTTTCTCCACGGCAGAGTAACGCGGGGCTGCGACCCAGGGGTGGTGGGAGCACAGGCTGTGCCGTGAAGCGGAGTTGTGCCTTGCCCCGAAAAGGGCTTCACGGCGTCTCCCCGCAGAAGATAACTTCTGCGTCCGAGGCCGGGCTGTGGCCTGACTCACAGCGTTTGATGCCAGCTGCCAGCTACGAGGGTGCACGGGCTGTGGTGCGGCTGTCTGGCTGCTGAATGGCTGCAGGGGACTTTTGTACTCGTGTGCGATTAGAGAGCGTGTGTTTTCCTTTGCTCTGGTCCATGGCGGACGTCTCTGAACCTGCCCAGCACCTCAGCCACACGTAGCGAACCGGAACGTAAGGGCGTTACATTTTTGGAAACACCATGATTTATTTTTTTAATTTCACAAAATTTTTTTTTAATTTCACAAAAAATAAATCGCAGCCATTAGGAATGTGTCTAGAAAACACATTTGGTATTCCAATTTTTTTGAAGCAAAATATGAACAAAATGGTGAGCACGTATGGATGCTGTTGGTGAGCTAAGGGTGGTTTTTACTCTTGTTTCCCATGCAGTAAGCACAACAGAGTACGTGAGTTCCCCACTCTCATTATCTGATCGCCTCCAAAAATAGGTTCCTGCATATTTCATCTACCAGAAAACTTTGAGAGAGAGAAAAGACCTACTTTTCTTTTTTTTTTCTGCCAGTTGTGCCTGAAGCCATGCAGCACTCTGAGCAACTACTGAGCGGCTTTCATACTTTTTCCTGCTTCGTAAGGAGTCAGCTACATAGACGTCAGGGCCCTGAGGGCAGCCACGGGCCTGGCTGCTCCCGCCCAGCCTCTGCTGGGGCCACGAGCCCCATTTCAGCCCAGCCTGGGGCCGTCAGTGCCTGCCCCGGTGATGCCGAAGCAGCGCTGGTTGTACGTTGGGACCCCTTGGTCGTACGTCACAGCCTTGGCTCTGGTCCTGTCCCCAGCCCCCTCTCCTTTAGCTCCTGACGGGAGTCCCTGGGTGGTCCCTGGCCCTGGTTCATTGCTTTCCATCTCAGGGGCCGTTGATGGATCTTGTTATAGGCGTTGTCTCTGACCACCGTGGTCAGACTTTGTGGGACGGCACCCACCGGCGAGGGCACGGCCTGTGCTGGGGTCACCCTCGGGTCCCAGCTCATCCCCCTTTGGGAACAGCTCACCAAGAAGCAGCGGAAACCAGCTCTGACAATACAAGCGTGGAAAAACGATGGTGACGAACCACCTTCACCTCGTAGTATTTCTGTGTGCAAGCGGTAAGCACCATTACTGGCTCTGCGCTAAGCGACCAGAAAACAACTCCTACAGCCTGGGTCACGTGCATTGCGGTGGCTTTGCAGGAGAGCAAGAGGGAAGGGATGGAGCTCAAACTCCGAGATGTTCCTGTTACGGAGCCATCTCTGCTCCCCTCGGCCTGTGGTTGCCCTCTGGCTAGCGCAGCCCAGCTGCCAAACGAGCCCAGGTCAGCCAGGCTCACCGAGAGGTTCACGTTTTCTCTGCCCCTTCACCCCTTCTCCTCTGAACTCTCTCCAGTTGATCCCATCTTTCCTGAGGATGCTTAAAAATAACAGCAGTGCCCAGCTGTGGAGCAGGGATGTCACGAGACGTGACGTACCTCCCGCACAAGGCATCGCTCGATGGATGCTGGGGGGACGGGGACAAGCCTGTGAAGGTTGGAGTTACCTGCACATGAAGTAAATTGTTTGTATCTCTGTGTGAGCTGATCACAAAATGGACACAAATCTCAGAAACAGCTTGCAGAATACAAACAAGATAGTCATAATGATGAGTGATCTTGTGACAAGTCACCTTGTTAATTCTCATTTTTCTCAAGTATAAAAATGCTGACATTTCTATCTTTTCTTTAAAAAATAGTTGCATACCTTATGAACAGGAGAGCTGAAGCCAGACCTCCATACCCTTCTTACATTTTACTATTCATCAAAATAACGTTTGGTAGAAGCAAGACACTGACAGAACACAGATTTTTATAAATATTGCCTAAACTGCACCCCTAACTTTCTCTCCTTTCCTTTATCCTCCTTTCTATTTCTTACTTACTCTCTTCCTTTCATCATTTTCATTTCCTTCTGACTCTTTTCTTTTATTTCTCAAAATCACTGGTCCTTCTCCTCGTTAATTTAAGCTTCTGAAATAGCTATGAAAAAGTTTTTTTTTTCCCAAAGAAAAAATAAAATGCTGACATCAGAAAATAAATCACTTCTAAGAATACCACTACTAGCATTTCATACTCAGCAATAAAAGACCAACGAGGGGCAAAAAGAAGTTAACTTTTTTAAAGTTATTAATAGAAGTATGGTTTAAAAAAAAATTATTGAAAAAATAGAATTTATATATGAACAGATATATATAAGAACAGGTAACTGCAAAATATCTACTAACTCTATCTGGGAAACAGACATCTGGAGCATCAGATTCTCAGTCTAGTTCTTCCTCCTCCTTATGTGAGTTAATGTTTTTCTTCAAAAAGAATTTATCGAGCACAAAGCAGATATTCAATTTGTCTTTGATTGCCCACAGTTTTCCCCACTGATACCGAGTCAGGGAATACCCAGAGGAACAAATTCAAATTACAAGGTGAAATGTGGGAAAACATAAAGAGAGAGCAATTATGAGTGAAATACCACAACTTCAGTTTTACGTTGGCAAAATCTTGTCTTTTCCAAGTTTTACTCTGAGGGTGAGATTCACGTGACGTAACCATCGCCCTGCAGGGCTGTCTGAGGTGCTGTGGAGTGTCACGCCAGTCTCCAGGTGCTGGTCCAAGCTGTGTGGCAATTTTTGTGCCATGGCTTTCAGCCTCGCGCAGAAGTTTTGTGTACCTGAAACAGCACGAGTGCCCTCTGTTCGGGCACTTCAATTGCTCCCTTAGTCTTGATATTGCAAAAATGTCAGTGGCAGCCACACAAAACTCCCCACATCAAAGGACCGGTAAAGACCAAGAAGCTTGCGGGCTTGTGTCTCTCGCCTTACTTTCCGTATCGGCAAATTATTTCAACAGTGCCGTGAAGTGCAAAAGGAGACAGATGCATTATGGAGTAGGTAAGCGTAGTGAAAGGCAGTCCCAGAGGCTGCACACAGCCAAGAACAGATCCCAGCCTCAGCCCAGTGCCCCTCTGAGGAAGAAGTCACACTGTTCCTGCGGTAGCGTGAGCCCCGCCAGCCTGTTAAGCACTACACAAAATCCCAGAGAAGCAGGTCGACATGACAAGGCAATGCAACCCTGATGTCCTGTTTATCTGCTAGGGGGTGAGAAAAGAGGCTGCTGCTGGTTGCAAATGAAAATGTGTTTTAGTACAACAGTACTCTCTGGAGGGTTTGTTGTATTCACCCATCATTATTGGTTAGCTACATGTCCTGGCATATATTGTGTGTGCTTCGGAAAGCTCAGATTCTCAACATTTTCCTCATTCCTAACAGTTAAAACTATCTGATCCCCCATGGGACAGCTGGATTTGCAGTGCTATTCAGCAGTCACAAGTATTCTTCCTCGGCATTTCATGTAATACTGAGGGGATGAGCTACCACAATTAAATGAAAGAAAATGTTAGCACGTATTAAGAAACCAAGGGAAGATGGGGCTTTCTTGTAGGATGCTCATCTGCTTGATTTTGAAATCCCACAACTTCAAAGAGGCTGAGTAGGAATGACAAACTGGAAATATTTCATAAGCCATTAGAATCCAAGTTGCGAATGCTATCAGAAGCAAAGGACGTACAGCCTGTTAATTGCAGATTAAGTTTACTGACATAACACTCTTTCCTGGAAATGTCACTGACAGAGATTAATGCTCTCTTTAACAACCTAACTTACTGGATGCCAGTTTTTGCTATAATCTGCCCAGCGGCTGCATGTCCAAAGGTGTGCCCGCCTCGTGTGGCTGCTTGCTGGACGAGTAACTCAGGAGTGGAAGAAAGAAGAGGAGAAAGCGAATTTTCAAGGAATCTGCTCAAGAATGAATTCATCCATGATGTTAAACCCCACAGTAATCTGTGCTGTCCCCAGTGTGCCTTTACTTGAAGTCCAGGTGGTACATGGAGCCTAATTAAGCCAGCGGATGACTCTTCCCCTACCAAGTTCACTACCGTTGGTTTAGGCTGTTTTTTCTTCTAGTATTTCTTCTGTTCAAAACACTAAGTGACGTCTTTTAATAGTTTTGTTTCCATTGCCTTTGCCTTCTCCAAGTGGCTACAACACATGAAGGTAAACAAAGGCACCAGTTCCCTTATAACAAGGCATTGTGCTGACAATACATTGCATTTATCTTCAGGCTTCACTGGGGTGCTTTGGGGGATGTCCAGCCCCCTCTATACTGCACTTGCTTTCTTTCCTTTTAATGTGGTTTTGGAGTGATCACTGTCCCTGGGGTGTCTATTACTCCTCTCTCACTCTTTTTTCTTCACTTCAGAATGTGCAACCCTCTTTTTTTCTTCTTTTCTTCTTTTTTTTTTCTGCATTTGCCTCTTGAGAAGGTAGAAAAATCAATGGATTTGTGAAGCGTGAGGTCCTTTTTTGAACAGTTTTGTGAGGTGAATATGACATAAGCAAAATAATAACATTCTCATGTCAAATTTGCTCAATTCTGGCTGATTACTTTTTTGAAGCTACATTTCAATACAACTCTGATCAGATCAGCCATTTTCCATAGCTGGAGCTGGTATTTTTGGCCTGTGTGTTATTTTAAGCTTATCATTACCATGGGACTTGAATTCATTTGGAACTCATTAATAATCAGTATAATTCCTTTGCATTAGAAATTTCTTATTGGAGTAACCGCTTGTGATGTAAAATACAATTCCCATGAAGTGACCATCTTCGTAGATATACAGCTGGTGACGATGAATTAATAAGTAACTTTATATTAAACTAATATTCCCCCAAATAATAAAAAGCCTTAATATATTCCATGCATAGTTAATAGAAGATCAGAAGGATGAAAGGTACAAGTGGAAATCTTATCGTTTTCTTGGTTATCAGAATTCCCCTTTTTTGGTGTGGTACACCAGAGGGATTTTATGTTCCATATATATGCATTTTTCTCTGCACAATGTATTTTTCTGTCATGTATAATGGAACTCACAATGAGAAACACTGACATAGCCAAAGACAACAGAGTCCTTCCCAACACTAACACAATGCCTGGCAGTTCATCATGTCTTAAGAGAAGATTTTAGAAATCAAAGACACTTGGAAGTCTGTGAAAGAGAGGGTTAAGAAAAGCAGAGCACTTTCTTCTTGGAGCACGGATTACTATCTTCTCTGTTTTTCTCTAAACTTTCACTGAGCGAATGTATCTATATCTTGACCCTCTTCACAAGTTACAGTTTTTGTAGAAATACTTGTACGCAGGCTAACAAAGCCAAGCATAAGTATTTGTGCTGCTCTCAAGGGGTGTCAGTACATCACATTTCCCTGAATAATGATGGGCTGTAGAGGGGAAGAGATTTTAAGTAGCTTTGAAAGAACGTGGAACGATTCTCTTGTTTTGTATCTCTTCCATGTGTGCAGTTACTCCACCATGTGACAAACAGAAAACAAACAGAATAGTTCTGGCTAAATTTGGTGAGACTGGGATTTAAGAAAGAGCATTTTCTATAACCACACTTCTGCTGATTACTTTTGAATTCTTTTCTGGAAGACGATGAGGACAAGAGTAGTCAGCCAAAGCTGGGTCTGGAAGCAGATCCCCATATTGGAAAGAGGGGGAGGACAGGGACAATGGCATGTCTCATGAGCAATTCATTGCCTGCTTTGCTGTCCAGCTTGATCCTACTTCAAAGGTGGCAAGCATCTGTGGGCAAAAGTTTCTTTCAAATGTGTGCAATCACCAGTAGCATTTCTGTTGCAACAGATCAGGCCATTTTTCAAGCAACTCATGACTGCCTCTAGGAGTGTTTGATGACTGCTTTCAGGTTACTTCTATCATTCCTTCTACCTCCGTGGCTGGATGGAATAGGAGGCTGCCATTAAGCCATTCATATTGGCTTTAAATGTCGGCACGATCCACGGGAAAATAATTCCAATGGCCATACCAAAGTGGCAATGGCTCTGTGCCAGGCAAAGGAGACTGCACCTCATCTGCCCAAATGTAATGTGGAGAATTCTCTGCAAACCGGTGATCTAAATGCCTCTTTGGCCCATGGTAACAAGTCTTCTCTTTCTAAAGTGGGCATTGCTACAGAGTTCACCTCTAAAACCTCCCACCCTGGAAGCGCCAGTTTCCTTCTATGCCACCACGTTGCAAACCTAGCCCGCACCTTGGGTGGGGGCACCTGCCCTGTGGGAAATATTGCTAGGAGAAGTCAGTCCCACCCCTGGAGACAGTGCCCTGGGACCTCCCTTCAGTTTTCAGTCCGAGGAGACGAAGCTCCTGATAAAGCAAAGAGCTTCCTTAGACTCTTTCACAGCTCAGATGCACTGTGAAGAAAGAGACCTTCATCCTCCTAATGAGCAAATGTGTTCAGAGTAAATGCACTCCTTGAAGGGCGTTAATGCTTTCATCACCACTGGCTAATGAGCCTGAACTTGCACCTTGTACTAGATACTAATCAGATTCCTCTTTCTGTACTCTCTAAAGCAGTGCAGTTCGGTCTGCCAGCTGGCTATTTAAAAATAACCGCACATGGATGTTCCTATTCAATATTTCTGTCACAGGAGTTGGTAAAGGTCTGGTCCTAGGCAAGACTGGGGCCCATTTTAATATGCATTGCATTCTTAATTTCTTTTAAAGTTATTATTAACTTATTCCATTTACAAAATCAAATAATAAGCCTTTTAATTGAAGAGTAACTGTTTCTTGTATAATGTAATTTGATTTTTTTTCCCTCAAAATTTCACATTACTTTGGTCTTGGGTTTTTTGGTAATCATTTGCATAATCTACAACACTTTCAGGACTTTCTTACTTTGCATAAATCAATTTCACTTCTTGTTCACCTCATCACTTTCAAGGGGATTCTTTTCTGCTTTACTGGACTTAAATTAATCCTCTGGAGGAAGCAGTGTCACGACACGGCCAGCATCAAAATCTGCATAATGAAAGCAATTTTTTCCATTTAAATTGGCACTCAAGAATATCACTGCTCATTAGCAGACTTTAGATCTTTTATTTCACTTTAAGTGAGAAAGACAAGCATTCTTACCCTAACATGAGTTTCTTGCATAAGAATTTATTCCGAGACCTTTAAATTTATTGCAGTGCAAGCTAGGTGCCTAAATACCTTTAAAAAACAAGTCTATGTGATTTGTAGAGTATCAACACGGCTAGCAAGACCATCAAAATTGCCATGCTTGATCAGAGTGGTGATCTGTCTTGTTTGGTTTCTCTCTGGGGTCAAAACTGATCTGACAAGATGGTTGAATAATGGATGGATGTGGAATCATTTATGATGAAAGGGAAATTCCTTCCTAATTCCAGGCACTCAGCAGATGCTTTTGCTGGTGATGATCTTAGACGAGGCTTAATACGAAATCTGTACTGAAACTTAGAGCTGAGAAGAGGGCTCGTTATAACAGAAGGAGAGCTTCAGAAAAAAAGCTCTTAGGCTGGAAGGGGGTGAGATGCAAAATCTGTGTTGCTTGTCTC
Source organism: Aquila chrysaetos chrysaetos (assembly GCF_900496995.4). Classification (NCBI taxonomy): domain Eukaryota; kingdom Metazoa; phylum Chordata; class Aves; order Accipitriformes; family Accipitridae; genus Aquila; species Aquila chrysaetos. The sequence continues at coordinate 56,292,004 of NC_044005.1, forward strand.
TTGGGTACTAGTGCACAGCTGCAAAGCAGCCACATCTGTTTCACTAGAAGTCTCCAGGGCTATTTAGCCTTCCAGTGTAGATGTCCTCACACTCTGCTGCTGTCTGAAGGCTTTATCATTAATAATTCTGTATTTATCTTTCACACTTTCAAAAGAAATATCTGTCTGTGGGGAGGAAGAGCTCTTCTTGCCCTCGGTCCTGTAACCCAGCTGCAGGATGGTGCAGGTTGAGCTCCTCATGCGCGTACAGCCTTGGTCAGGCTCAAGAGCCAGGGGCTGCCCGCTGTCGGCTTGTCCCGCTGGCCTTGCTTCGGGCTCCGATATACCCGTCGTGCATGACTCAGCTAAGGCTTCCACAATGCTACTGATTTAATGATCCCAGGCAATCTGCGGTCCGCACTGACCTTTTCCATTCTGTCCTGTCACATTGCCTCACAAAATACATGTTTTACTACTGGGTTTGGTCCAGCTGGCAAAAATAACATTCTCTTTCTTTGTGAGATGAAGATTATTTTCTCGACTTTGCTTGCAAATCACTCTTTCCATTTGAATATTTTACAGGATCAAGTAGCAATGATACCTGCTTGCCTTTTGTTAAGTTTCCTGAGTTATGAGTGAGAAGTTGCTTTTGTCTGCTAAACACAATGATAAAGAGCATTTAAACACTCAGAAGAAAGTATTGATGCACCTACTTCTCCCGAATAAATGTGTATTTTCCAGTCATTTACTATTTCTTTGTCATTGCTATGGTGTAGAAGGAACACGGCAGAATAAACTGAACACAGGGAGCCTCTGATAAGAAAATATACATTTCAGGAACAACATTGAAGGTTATATTTAATTTGGTAACATTTGTGAAAGCCTCTTTTTAAATTACTTTCCTAGTTAGTATGTATTATTCCAAAATACATGCCTTTGATTTTAGAAATTGTCAGAGGAAATGAATAATTTTACCACAATTGTTAAATGTCTTCTTTGTCTTACATATTCAGTGCCAAATAAAAAAATCTGTTTATGCAAAATTTATTTATGCTAAGTCTTGAAAAAGATTTACATGCTAGGAAAGTGGAAGACATGGTGATCTTTTTTATTGCAAGACACATTAAACACAAAGCTTCTGTCTGACATATTTCAAGGTACACATTTTTGTTTTGTCTTCCATCAATCTTCCCCTAATTCCCTGATCTGCTGCAAAATAAACGTAGGAGCAAAGTAAGTGCTTTTGACCCTAGATCAGCATTATTTTCTAGTTTATTTATCAAATATTTTTCAAATGAGATACTTTGGCTGGTCGTATATATAACTGAATAGAATTAATCCTTTTTGGAAAATGTATCCTATTTATCCCAATATCTTTTGCGAGCTGTATTTGTGAAGGCACTCACATTTTCCGCACTCATGGACAAGATGCCTGGAGCTGGGGCGAGAGCAGAAGAGCGGGGATAGTGACAGTCCACCATTTGGACACTGGCAGGGTGGAGAGAGGGAAGCTGAGTCTGGTTCCTGCGCCCTGTGTTGTTTCAGAGCTTATGTTGTAATTACTGGATAAAATGATTAGTGTATGTAAAGGCGTGGTGTACCTTGGACATAAATCTTCCATTTCTTTGGTGACTGTGCCAAACCCTTGGCAAGAGGGGAGTAGCCGTGCTATTGAAAGACCGGGACCTTGCTCAGCCCTTTGGATGAATGTCGGTAAAGCATCCATACACTGCACAGCGCTGACCTGCGGAGAGAGCCCTAGAGATGCAGGATTTTGGATACAGCCTTGTGGTCAGCATTTTCTCTGTCAGCCTTGAGCACCCTCCTGCTGACAGTATTATCACTAGGTGCTCCCTCTCTAGGCTGCTGTTTTCTTAGTCCCTAACCCTCTCCAAGCCCTGCACAACAGGGAGCACAGGGCTGGTCGTTCCCCTTCATGTCTGTACTTGAAAACATTGAATTTCACTGTCTGAGAATAAAGAATTTGCCTTCTACCAGCTCTTAGGTTTTCAGCCAGAAGAAAACAATTTGACCCTTTTATGCCATTGTGCAGAGCAGATCCTTGGACCATGGGGGTGCAAGAAGGACAGTATACTGCAAAACAGTAAAAAAGCCTACTGCAAAAAAGTAACAGGCCTAGTAGAACTGGAGCACCTATGGTCAGGATGGAAACTCCTCTATCTCCCTGAGGTTAGCTGATCATAGTAGCTGGAAGCCAGAAAAAGATCCTGCTACAGAGCAGTCAATTATGGCAGATTCTAATATTGGGGTTTTTTTCTTCTATTTGTTTTAGGTTTTCAAATAAAAACAGAAAGGATGCTCTTCATCCCAGGAGCTTTCACTCTAATGGGCTGTTAATGAGCTATCAATTACTTATGCAAAAGGAAATACACACATATGCACACATTACTGTTCCTTAGCTGAAGGTTTGCTGTGTTAAAATGTTGGGGGCTATACCCTCGTCACCTGGGTCACTGGCCCTACATACATCTTCGTCTGCATTCACTCTGTCACAAGGTTTAGCATGTAACGCTTCAAGCAAGATTGTGTATCTGAGGTTCATGGACTCATGCTCTAATCTCACGCAACATTGGCAATTCCCGGGCTAAGTTGATACGTAGCACTTCTCTGCTATAGAGCACTTGCAGTGTATTAATCAATCCTCAAGCCCTCTTGTGAAGCACACTAGCTGTTAATCTTATTTCTAGAGGCACCGTCTCCTTCTTGACTGTGGACTCTTGAATTACAATGGCTAAAAAGCATTTCTGTCCATTCACAAGGGGACCAGAAGCTAAACTTTCTTCCACCCAGCCTTTGTCATCCACACAGTGAGGACTGATCATTGTCATGAGCTTGACCTCATAATGAAATCGGTGACCTTGAAGGTGGCACAGGCAATACAAATCCTCTTGTTCGCCCCAAGTTTAGAAGCCGTTTGCCTGACTCCTTTGATCAGCTTCCTCATGAATGAGGAGTCCTCAGCAAGACCTGCCTGAACCACTTAAGTCGCTCCCTCCCATATGGCGCAGAGGAAGCATTTGTGTGGCCCGGGAGTATCAGGGCACAGATTGCTAAGCTCGGTGCTGGGGCTGCCATGGATCCTTTTCTTTCACCAGGGTCCTCTCCTACATTTCCCCGCACGTTCCACTCCCTGTTAACCCTGTAGTCGTCCCCAGGGTAGCCTCCAGCCCGGGGACCAACAGCATCCTACCACCCATCGCCTTCCCTGCCCCATCTCCTTTACTGCCAGCTGCCGGAGCTCCCCGCGCCCAGGCTGCCTACAGCAGCACGCAGAGGTGCCGGGAGTGGGAGTTAAAAAACGACAGAAAGCGTAAAACGGTATTGAAAGGAAATCTTTCTTTAAAAAAATTCATTGGTTTTTCCTGCTTGTGTGTATGCGTGTGTGACTAGACCATATCAAAAAAGCTTAACGTCCTGGAATTAGCCAGGCTGCTAAGGGTTAAAGTATTTATGAACTTGTTAAGAGGTGGAAACATGCACTGTTCACAATGTTTAATTTTAACTGCCACACTAGAGAGAATCTTTGATTGCATTATCAGTTTATTCTCACTGAATGTTGGTTGTTGTATCTTTTTTTTTTTTACAGTGCTATTTCTGTGTTAGAAAAGATATTTCTCCTAATTGACTGGAAATGGAGGATTTTAATTAGCCAACCTTCTCATGCAGAGGATTCCAGCTGCTGAAATCCTGGGCCAGTATAGGGTTAAATGTCAGCCTAAAAGATTAATGACTTAACTGAAAACATTTTATCACAGATACAGAAAATAAATCCCATTCCCAGAGAGCCACAAACCATGTGTGCCATTGAGGAAGGGAACTGCACAAACCAATAACAACTGATTGCTCCTGCACCGGCAAACGGCAGTGATAAGACAAAAATCATTACAAGGATCAAAGTCGCTGAGCTCCTCGGCCAGCACTGATGCTGCAGGGCTGAAATATGAGGTGGGCTGCCTACCCGGGGGTGACTTTCTCCGGAGACGGTCAGAGCCTGTGCCCTCAGCTGGCTTTCTCAGCACAGAAAAGCAGGGATATGGGCTTTCATGCTGGGATTATGTGAGTGGGAATACCCCGTGCTGCTGTAGCAAGAAAACAGGTACTGGTTTTTATCCAGTTTAAAGCTCTGGTTTGGATTCTCAGAGGCTGCTGCCGGGATGGATATGATGTGGACTTTGAGCTTCAGAGCCCCAGCCAGACACATACTGAGGGACCAAACATATCAAATTCACAACAGCTCTGAATTAACCTTTTTTTTTTTTTTTTTAATTTCCAATTTCTCCTCCTTCCTTAAAAGTAAAAAAACATCCCACCACTCCACATTTCCCCACATGCTTTCCCCTTCCTTGTATCATTCAGCACATAGCTGTCTGTGACTGTAACAAGATGCAGCAAACAATGTACCTACAGAATGACAGTGGCATCGGGAGAACATGCAGGAGCAAAACGGACAGAAATCTCTCCTGGAGCACAAACATTTAGCAGTTATGAGAACAGTGCACTGAATATTACATAAACGTTTGGCTGCATGTGTTTTAAGGCTTGCTTGCCCACAGATAAGGAAATTAATCTGATGTTTAGATTAGGTTCATGTCTACACACTGTAAGTACAGATTTAGTGGCTTTTGGGCCAGAAATTAATTCAAAGATGCTCAAAACCACGACCTTTAAAATGTTCTCTCTTTTCGGACTAAATCCTTAAGTCGTTAATTGTAAAACAGGCAAAACTTTGTCTCAATGAGGACAGAAAAACATTACTCCTTCACCCACAGAAAGATGTATCTTGGCTGTGTGGGTGACTCCTTTGAAACTGCTGCCTCACTGTGAACATTGACCTGCTCAGGAAAAAAAGTATTTAAAAATAAGTCCTTCAGGGCAAGAACTGCATCATCTCACATTACACTTTCATTTTTCAATGCAAGACTGCTCTGTAATTTTGCAAAAGCAGCTCTCAGTAGTAGGAGCCACCTTTATTCTAGCAGGCTGAGAGGCATAAAATGTCCTGATCCTCAAGGACAGCCGTGTACACCAATACCATGGACATACACAAACGCCTTACCTACTTCAAAAATATCAGGCTGCAAAAACCAGGCACTGAAAAGAAGAGACAATGTGGCAGTTGTTTGGGCAACTTTAATTCAGTCCACTTGCATGACTGTGTTACGGCACAGTCTTACACAACCTTTATCCCTTGCTGCCCTGCACTGTGAAGTGCATGGGAGAAGGTAAGGCACTCATTGAGCAGGTGGTCAATATTTTATTTTATTTCCTTTTTTTCTCCAGTCTTTAGCCCCAGGCCTTGGCTACTGCAGACTTTTCAAACCAGCTCTGAATAAAGATGTGTCTTTTTCCCCCTGGCCTTTTCTTTAGCCTTCATCATTATTATTTCTGACTGCTTCAGGCACTGGTTTGTTTTCACTGCCTTGTAGATACTGCCTCTTTTGGTGGGTGGAGGATTGAGGCATTGAGAGATGAAGGTCAGGGTGCTGTGTCCCTGACTGAGGCAGCTGGACCCACTTTCCCTTGAGCAGCACACACAAGAATAGGTTAGCTGTTCAGGACATTGCTCCCATCTACTTCAGCTGCAGGTATTGCCACATCTACAATGGAAGCAAAAAGAAAAAAAAGAGCTCCAGGATGATCCCATAGAAAAAGGGGAAGGTCGAATCCCTGACAGTAGGCTTAAGTGACGGGACTTTGCAGTGATGAAGAAAAATAATCAAAAGATGATTCAAGAATAGCCAGACTCCAGCTGGTACTGCCGCACTGTGGAGAGCCGGTCAGAAAAGCTCTGCCAGGCGTCAGCTGCCGTTACGCACTGGAGAGCGCCAGGCTGGGGCACCTCCGAGGAATTTAACCTGTCCCAGTGCGGTGCACGGGTTTTGCTTCCCACGAACAAAGCCGATGCCCCACCGTGCAGCCCAGCACAGCTGGAGGGTCTCCTGGGTCAGGTCCCACCAAGAGGAGATCTGCACTGCAAGGGGTAAAGGGGCAGCATCGCCTGGTGTGGGGAGGGTCCCGCTGGGACTTCCTTGGATCCCAGTTCGCCTGTACTCTTTCCTGAAGTAATGAGCTCTAAGAAGGAAGCTTCTTTTTATAGAAAGTTACACAAAGGAGCTACGCAAGTTCTTTGGTTCTGCCTTTGCATCCCAAAATATACAACTTCCTTCCTGATACTGTATGATCTTCAGTTACCACACAAAAATAAATTATCTGCAGGAGAATGAGGGCAAGCTGAAAACTTATTTATCACCCAACCATTATAATGTGGTTGATGATCAAACAACCTGTGAAGCTGAGATAATTTTCTTCATCTTCAAGTAGCCACTGGAAAGCCTCATTACATGCCTGAAGTTGCATTGCTTAGCAACAACATTTCAGAAATTCAAGTTATCAGCATGATCACTAATAAGACGGTAAGCTGCAAAAGAATCCTGAATAAACTAGATGCATTTGCATTTCAAAATAAATGAGAGTAAATGTCAGATTGTGTTTTGGAGTATATGAGCTCTTCTTAGCACAGATATATTGCATTTACTCAAGCATTTGTACGATGGAGACAAATCTGAAATGTTTCTAAAATTTTCTAAACACAACGTGTCTGTGAGCTCCAGATATTTTACTACTCTTCGACTGTTAACTTTAGCTAAAGAAGTCTGCTATCAGAAAAACATGCTGTCAAAGTATGGCACACACAAGAACAATTAGAAGTGGTATTTTCCACAGCAGGACACGACTATGGACAGGATGAAGATACGATTAGCATGCCTCTGTGTAAAAATGTAGACAGTTAAGAGTGGCATGGTTCACAAAACCAGAGTAAGTCTGGGACTTTTCTGTAGCCCTGGATTTCTGATGAAACGTACAGAAAACAGAGCCGTGGGAATGCTCAGCGAAAGTAAAATGAACGATAGCCCAAGCCGATCAGTGACATGTCACTTTTCTCACATGGTCCTAGTATTGAGCTGATCAGCAACCAAGAACAAAAGTACCTGTCAGCGACCACGAAGCAGCTGGTTTGAACTTGTCCTCATTTTGTCTCCAGAGAACTGGTCTTGAAATGTTTCCTTCACTCATTCACTCACAGGAATAGCATTTAGGGGAAAAACCCACTTATTCCTGTTCCCTCTACAGGCAAACCTCACTTACCCTGAAGGCAGAGAAGAGACATGGTCTTACCTACCTGCTTGTAGCTAGTAGGTGCCTTCCCTAGCATGTGTGTGGGTATTCAAGCATTTCCAAAAGATGCCACATCCCACCTGTGCAAAACCTCCTCTTTGGCTGCAGAGGAAGCCTCCTGGCCAGCTTTGACTCATTGCTTCAAAATGCACTCTCTGAACTAGAGATGAATTTTTTTTCTAAGAGCACCACTGGGGACAAGCGAAGCCAAGCACAGCGGTGATGGCTCTGAGAGCGGCACGCACAGAAATGACCCTAGAAGAGCAGTAAGGGTGCGAGGGGAAGCACGCGGAAAGGAAGAGTGGCCAGGGTGAAGGTTACCCATGAACCTCGCCCAGCCCACCACAGCAGGACTTTTCAGGGCACCTTCTTTCCCACAGAGCCCCTTGCTTTGTGTAGGACGCAGGACACAGGACGGCAGTAGTCACATGAACAATAGTTGAAACTCTAGCCTTTATTTAGTAAATACTAATCTTTATTCATGTTAGGCCTGAACTACTGGTTTATTCACTGTCGTTAATCTCAATGATTTTGCAAGTTTCTTTCCAGAGCACTTCTGAGGTACAAGGAGAAAGAACTGGGTAGAGAAGGTTTTACTGTTGGGAGACTGATGCACAGAGACATTAATTGGGGTGCTCAGTCCGAGAGGTCTAAAAGGTGACTTCTCAGAGCTCTCGGCAATATGCACTGCTCTCCTGTGTCCAGAGCACGGCTCATCTCCATTATTTTGGCAGCTATGGATTCTCAGCACTTCTCCAGTCAAGCGCTAGGGTCTCAAGCTTACCAGTTAGGGATTACCTGTGAAAAGTTTGTCTTCAGAGTCTTGCCTTTACTTAATTGGACATGTCAGATAAGCTTAGCAACAGACAAGGCTACTGCTACCCTACCTAGACCACAATTCCACTTTTGCACCCCTGATGGAGAGATTTTATTCCTTTAGTGTTAAGATCTGTACTCGTACAGCCTGTATTTGTATAATTCTACCCAGGACGAGTCAGATTATTTCCTTCTCAACTTCCTCCCAAGAAAAGAACAAGACTTATCCTTCAGGCTTTCTTTTAGTATTACTTGTCAGCAAATAAAGACAAATTCCAAGCCAAGTTTTCTCTAGTCTAGAGGTCATTTAGTGGGAGAGCTCTTTTCCCTGCAAGGGAAGAACATGAATCCAAATGACAGGCAAACATATCTGAAGGAGAGAAAAAGAGTTTGGCCTTGCAAAAGAGACAGAGGTAAGGTTGTTTGGATACTTCAGGAATATGAAGATGCATAGTTTAAATGCCATGCTTCTTTCAAAGAGTGTTTTCAAAACACTTTCTGTGAAGTACAGAATTATTGCTTTGCTGTAGTATTCAGGTCTTTTCCAACCTAAAGACCTAGCCTGAAGTTATTTCATCCTGCAAGCAAATATAATTTTAATTTTATATCTTTTAAGGAAAAAAGTAAATACATGTGAACTGGTATTTCCCCTTATTTCAAAGCCTAATGTTGGTAATAGTTTGGAAAATGCTATAATTTTGAATACTGTGAAACCTCTTGTATTTTGACACCCAGACACAGCTCTTCTGGCCCACAAAATAAGTTAAGAATGGAAAATAGCTCATTCTAAACTTCAGACATGTTTAATGCAGAAAATAAAACATGTAGACAACCTTATAATTCTTATAAATAATGATTCTACAGTCCAGAGCAATAAATGTGAAAACTATGTTTTATGATAATGTGTTCTGCAGTGACAGTAGAAAAATAGGTCATCATTTTGAAAAGGAGAGAAGCTATCTATCATGTTGAACATACTAACAGGAATTTGAAGTAGTTTCAGAGGCAGTTAGTCCAAGATACTGTTCTTTTGACCCCCGAGTCCCCAAGCATGACACATGACTGAACAGCTTGTCCTGTCCACTGTTCAGGGAGAGTTACTACACGTGTCCATCCCAAGGCTTGTCATATTTTGTGTTAAGAATCTGTCTATCTGTCTGTATCGCAGAATATTGATCTGGATGCCATCAACCAAACCACATGAGTTTTACTGAAAAAAAAAAAAAAAAAAAAAAAGAAAGGTGTTTAAAGAACAGAAGTTATTATCATTAGCTACGTGAAAGGCACAGTTAACTGCAAGCTCTTGCAGGAACAAGCTACCACAGAGCAATGAATCATGTTTTATCTTTACCCAGTTAAACACAGTTGCCCTAATAGGTCTAATTAGCCAGTTTTTCAGGCAGGTAATTAACGCTTTTGTGGCTGGACTACAACCAAAACCTGTGGATTACAGGGAAAAGTATGTTCAACACGTACCTCTCCATTAGCACTAGGTGAAGATGGTCAAGTGTCTGGCAGAATTTGGTTTTACCTTTGTCTACAACTCTCCTCAGTGATATATTTATCTCTGCAGGTGTAGGGTGTGGGGGCAGGCTCAGTTCCACACAACTAAGGCAGGATGCTGAGTCTGTGCTTTAATAAATATTTGACACAAATCCTTTTCCAGACAGACAAAGGCAAAGGTTCCTGCATTTAATTGGTTTTCCAAATTATCAGTGTCTGATTCATTTCAGTCTGATGTTTTAATTTTTCTGTGATAATTGATTTATATGTCTTATCCACTTTATCATTAAGTTACAAAAGAGGAATTCACCAAATCTCATTTTATTATGCTTTTGTTCTACTTTTTTGCCTTCCACACTCTCTAAAGCAGCTGCTTTTCAGCAGGGAAAAACCTGCTCAGACTTTTCCTTGCTCTCAGCTTTGTTTATCCCTACCCACTGTTCCTGAAAGTGCACTGCTTACTCAGTTTCTCAGGAATAGTCTGCTTCTGCAGACTGATCTCTGCATAAACTCACAGTAATTGGCCTCCGAAAGCCAATTTAACAAGTTTGGTGAAAGTCTTGCATCTGAACACCAATTTTGGAATAAAAAGGTTAATGGCAAAGTCAACTAAGAGTCATTTGTTACAAAAGTAAGTAAACTGATTCGTCTTTAGTTGACTTTGCATCAAATAGAAGCCTATAAAAGGTCCAATAATAAATGTGCATCATAAAAACAGTTCTAGAAACATTGAAAAGAACACTTCTGACCAGGAAAGAAGGGTCTCTGCTTGCTAGCAGTATATATCTAAAGGTTGGTTGTCTCAGTCAATACTTTGGGCTTTCTTTGTATGCAGCCTTGAGCAAAGAGCACTTCCAGAGGGCTATTCATTGTCCTAGTCTCAGACATTTTTTTGTTCTGTAGCAGCAGTGTCTGCACTCCTCTTTGCAATGAAATAACTGACATCTGTTTTATTCACCCCACTACCTACTTCTGTATAAAGATATATATTAAGAGCCCGAAGGTATTCTTGCAAAGCTGACCTGGCAGGAATTTCCAGTAAAAAATTTTATAGAGGTAATAATGCTGAAAAGAGAGGCCCATCACGCAGTGGGATTGTGGCATGCCTGAGTCACAGTCTTGGTTACCCCTTCATACTTGTAAACAGCCGCTTGGTTTGATACAGAAAAATTAATTCCTAGGTTATTTCTTTAATTGTTTTCTTTGACAGTGGTTGCAATAAAAAGCTAATTTCAATCTAACTAAGGTCTCTTGAGATGGCAGGTTCCAAACAAACAAAACATGCCCAGGTTTTTGTGCATATTGGGGTTTTTCCCTCATAGCAAGGTTTGGACTTGACAGCATAATGCGTGCAACACTTCTTGGCAAAAAAGGGCCTTCAGAAAGAGGAGCTTCAGGTTTCAATTGTCAGAATTATTATGAGGCCTGTTTTCATTTAATTCAGCTTCCGAATGGAGGGGCTGGTGAGTCCTTGAAGTATGGGCATATATACATATAAGTTTAGATTTTGTATATATTCAAAAGCATATAACAAAGAGTTATTCACATGCCTAAAGTGAGAGAAGGAAGAAGGAAAAATAAAGGTCACCAGCATAAAGTGCAATTTTGAGTGTTTTCTATGCAAACAACACTACATGATCAGAATCATCTCTCTTGCTCCATTCATTAAAGCAGCCTCTTCTTCATCTAATTCCTAAAATACGTATGTGTGGCTTGGCTCACCTTGGACTTTAACTGTAGGCCTATACCTTTGAAGTGTCCTAGTAAAAGTGAGAAAGCCACCCTCAACTCTCATGAACCCAGATCACCACCCAAAGTTTTTCCAGCAAGACCTGGTAGGCAGACCCTCCCCAGCATGCCAGTTCATAGCAGCAGACACTTCAGATGTCCTTGGCATCAGCCTATCTCCTTATGTGCCCCGAAGTATTGTCTGAAAAGGCTCCAAAGAGGAAAATAGGCAGGTGCACTGGTCTTTATAATGGGAAAACCCAAAGGAGGAAGGAGTTGGAGGAAAGAAATCCTTGAGGCCAGACTTGTCTTTGGACAAGTGTCTCTTTGGAGAGACTTCTGTCTTCTCCCAGTCTAGCAGTGGAAAGGAAATAGGATTGAAGTAACTCTGGGACTTTCCTAACCCCAGGCAGTAACAGCAGCCAATTCAGCATTATGTTTTTATACATATATATATATATATATATATATATAAAATTTTTCACAGCTGCAAAATGAATGCTGGGAGATTTCAAATTTCTTAGTATCTGGCCTTCAGATATTCTCTAGCAGCAGAATTCACTCCAACTTTTGTTAGCTCAGCTTTACTCTGATCTATTTAAAAGTTAAGCTAAAGAAATTTCTCTTTAACAATATACATAATATACGGATGCCATAACAGTACCTTAAAATAAATATTTACTGCTTTACATCAACATCATCTCAGTTAGGTTGGGGTGTGTGTTTTTAAGTATGGAACTGGGCAGCTGAGACATGATATAAAAATCTGACTGGGTTTGGAGGAAGCTGTTATCAATGCCAAAAAAGCTTAACAGAAAATTACCTCATATTTTTCTTTCTAAAACTACCCTAGAAGACTCTATAGTGGACCTGAACATGACCACTAAAGAGAGCAAGCTGCTAATAATTTTCATTTCAACTGTTTTCTCATGGCTATCTTGTGGTCTGACTAATAGGACCCCCAGGGATTTTGGTGTTACTGCATGGATTTCCCACACAATATATGGTATGAATTTGATTTTTTTCAGAGTGCAGATGGCTTTAGTTGTTAATCTCCACAAATTCCCATTAACCTCTCATACGTGCACGGTTCTCTCCTTAAGAGTTGGTTCAATCTGCCTCCTCTGTCATTGCTCTTGCAGCAATTGGAAGATGTTTTAAGCCACTGCTGGAAATAGACTTTTGGTGGTGGGCTCAGTCCCAAGAAAATAAGAATCTCCTCCTTGTTTCCCTGTGTCTTTCCCAGGGAAGGCAGTTTTCTGGCCAGTGAGAAAAATAATGGGGACGTGTAGGGCACAAAAATACTTCAGAAAATGTCATTTAATGTTCTAGTTCCAACTTCAGCAGTGGTATCTTCTTGTTTTGCACCTTACTCTGTTTCTCTCTCAAACAAACTCTACTCTTTTTCATTTATTTTTGAGTGATCACTCCATATTACTTAGGAGTAAAATTCACTGTTTCTGCAACGTTCGTAGACGTATGGGGGGTGGGGGGTGGGGGGGGGGGGGTGCTTCCTTTTCTCCCTACAAGATATTTTAAGCCTTCTGCTGCAAAATTACGATTCAGGTATCTCCCCAGGAGCAATGCCTATCCTCCCGTGTTCCCCAGGCACAGTCTTTTCACTATTTCACATGGGAGACTCTTGAGCTCCATCTTCTGGAAAATCTGGGACAAACTTGCTTTTCCGACCTGGTTCCCGGGAAAGGCGGGTGGGTTTGGGGCAGTGGCCAGTATAACCTGGCACAGCACCGCAGGGCAGATGTGCCCAGGCTGCCGCCCAAGGCACCCCCCCCCACACCCCCTTGCACCCCTTTTCCCCACGTTCTCGAAGGACAACCAAAGCTTCTGCAAGGCGTTTGGAAAATACAGGTACAGCTCCAAGGCAGGTACCGCCCAACAGATCGCTTGGGCGAAAAGCCCTTGAGATTATTTTGATATCGACGGGGGTGTCACGGGTGGGTGGAAACGGCCTTGCAGACCCATTGCTCCGAGTTTGAACATCGGCAGGTTTCCCCAAGCCAAATGTGAGCACTCATAAATATCTTTAATTGCATTTCTCAGCCCGTTGGAGGTTTTCTGTGCTTTGGTTTCATTGGGGTGTAGGTGATTTAAGTATGCCTGGCCAGCGCTGACAGGCTGTTTCTCTTTGTTACAGGCGAGGCTGAAACAACACTTCAGATTATACTCTTACCTTGATCTCCCTTACTCAGCAACCCAACTTTTTGTGCTGATTTCAAAACCGCGCCATCAATTGTAAGAGCTTCCCTTTGTTTCTTCTGGACCACTTCTCCCAGGCCAGAGTGAATGCAGCCTCCCTCCACTCCTGCTCCGAAATAGCGCGCAGCCAAGCGATGCAGGCTGAAACGCTGGCACTAGCTTTGCCAAGCCCCACCAAGAGAAGTCCTGGTTGCCACAGTCTGCTCCCTCAGAGACCGCAGCGCCAGCAACCCTAAGCCAGAGGGAAGGAGGGGGAAGATGGGCTCCAGAGAATCCTGAAGGTGCTTTGGTGCCAGCGGGTTCCTAAAAATGGTTGTGCTGATTGTATCGCGGAGAGGGACACTGAAGCAGGGCTGTCCTCCTCATGTATGCAATGGCCAGCACACGCCGAGGTACAGAGTCAGCCCCCAGGGATTCTCAGGCATTTTTGCTCCACAGCAATGTGTTTTTAGGGGTCTTTTGCCCCGTGTGCATTCCACAGGGCCGTGGCTGAAGTACCGCGTGGGAGCACAGCAGCAGCAGTGCGGGCAGTGCTGGGCCTGACGGGGAGCGAGAGGAACCGGGAGATTTGTAGAAAACTTCTGGGGGAGACAGCAATACACTCAGTCCTCCCCTTGGGATATGCTTGGAGAAATGCATTTTCATGACTACAGCAGTGGCCAGAAGCACCAAAACCTGAAACAGGCACAAAAAGAGACAATTACTGCCCAGAAAATTTCAGTATCTTAGTACAGGAGGAAAGCTGGATATAATACAGGCATCCGTAAGTGGAGAGATCTTACGTCCTTACTAGGCTAAGCAGGGTTGTTTGAGGCCATTTAAGAAAAGGCAGATTTTTTTTTTTAAACACTTGACTTTCATAAGGGCTGGGCGGGAGCAGGAGGGGAATTTAATGCCATTAAAAGAAATACGGCTCCAAAATTCCATTGAATCCACAAAAAATTTAGGTTACTGTGGAGGTCATGTATTCCAATCTCCTGTTCAAACCAGAGCCAACGTCAAAGCTACGTAGGGGTCCCAGCGTTGCCTGGGACCTTGTCCAGTGAAGTGTTGCAAATCTCCAGGGTCGGAGAGGCTGCATCCTGCCTGGGCCCCGGTTCCAGCGTGTGACCCTCTCACCGAGACATCTGTTTTCCCGCTTTTCCCATGTGTGGGTGGAAAGTCCCTTGCTGTAGCTTGTGACTGTTACCTCTGCTCCTGTCACCGTACTTCTCCGAGAAGTCTGTCTTCTCCATGGCCCACAATTAATTTGTTACTTAATTTCAGAAAGCACTCTTCGACCAGAGGAAAGGGGTGGAGAAGTCATAGTAGCTAGGATAACAACTGTTTTGTTTTCTTTGCCTAATTCTGAAAAAAAAAGGGAAAAAAACCCTCCAAAATAAAGCATTGCTTTCACTGCCTGAATGTCAACAACAATAACATTTAAGCTTACCATCAGCCTCAGATTAATTCAGTGCTTTCACTCTCAACAACACCGTTACAATAGTATTTTGAAAATAACTCCACTTCCACTCACCCACCCGGGGGGACTAAAGCTCTTCTGATACAGAGTGCTGACACTCGATCTGGGACTAGAAAATCCTCTTGCATTGCCATGACTTGAACCCTTCATGAACACACACGGCTTGCAGGAGAAATCAGGGTGCCAAGGGGACCCCCTGGTTAGAATGCATTTAATTTAGAATAGGTGCCCACTGTATTTACATTGGGAGTGTTACTCTGATTTAATGTGATCAAGTTGTCTTATGGCAAGCATTTGCAGAAATAGAAGTTAAATACCTGGAGTTATGTCTGCAGGCTAAAATGAAGGGAAGCTATGTTGAAAAGTGTTCATTGATTGCATGCATGCAAAAATCCTGTACTGAACAAGTGCTGGATGCCTGCAAAAGATTTAACCCATTTGCACAAATAATCTCTGCATTGCAAACACCACAGGATTTTCCTTTCAAAGAAGGGAAGGAAAAGAGAAAAGGGAAGCGGGTCTTTACAAATACCATCATACTTTGAGGTTATTGCCAGGAAGCTATTGAGAGCTGTAGGCCCTAACAAGGCAGGAAAAATCAAGTTCATCCAAGAACTGAGACACAAAACACATTCTCTCTTTTCTATTAACAAAATGCAAGGAGCAGATTTTCCTTCCTCCCAATTTTTTACAGCTTTCCCGCAAATTAGGAGCAGCTAAGCTGATCAAGATTCACACAGACTCGTCTTGGTGCCCCAAGGCATTCCTCTAACGCTCCCCTTCCCACAGGAGAAGCTGCAAGCGCCGCATGCCCGGGCAGGGGAGCGCGGCTCGGCGCTGGAGAAGGAGCAGCGCATCCTTCCTAGACCTGCTAGAACCATGGCTCTCACCTCCTGTTTTGCTCTCTTTTGTCTTTTGGACTCTCAGCGTTGGCTGACTGTATGTGTGTAGCCCCAGCGTAGGTATGACCCGTAAACACAGACGTGCCATAGATGTTGTTAATAAAATGTTCTTATTTTCCCAGGACTATGGGATAAGCGAAGGCCTGGACAAAACGTTGCTTAAAGGAAGGGATGCGAGTGCTCTTCCCCTTTCTGTAAGATATCCGCCAGGGGGTGTGGGAACATATTTAGCTAACGGTCACAAGAGCATTCCAGACGTCTTTAGAAGGCATTAAACAGAATAAACAAGAAGACAAAAATAAGAAAGATATCAATTAGGAGAACACAGGTGCGCATTCCACGATAAAGGGAACTTGGCACAAAGAACCTCAATTCGGCAGTTTATCTTGACCAATTAGACTGAGACAAGTTTCGCATGTTTTAGTTAGTATAACCAATTATGTCTTATGTTTATGCGCGTGTACAGTGTTGATATAACGAATCCTTAAGTGTAACTAGGCGCGTGGACAGCGCATGAATAACATGTGTAACCAATAGTAAAATAGCTAAACGCATGTACGGATGTAACCAATGTATAAAATGATGTCTGATGCTCTAGTAAAGGGTCTTCAACTATGATCACATTGATCTGTCGTTGAGTCCATGATTATGCTCCCACAAGAGGGTACAGTCCTCGGCCCTACGTGCGGCACGATTAGACTCCTTTATTAAAATAATAGCAGGCTCCCACATAAAATAGAAGTGTTCTTTCTCCTTCTCAAAGGCACGCTGCTGCTCAGGAGCTCGGGGAACGCTGGCGGATTGGAGGCGTCAGGGATTCGCGCTGAGGAGGGCGGCCGGCGGCGGGTGGAAGGGAGAGGAAGAAAAGGCCTGCCGCCTCGGCCTGGGGCAGGATGGCCCCGGGCGCCGGGAGCAATGGATCCAGGGGCTGGAAAACCTGGGAAGAGGGAGATTGTCTTGTGCGGCCTGCGCTGAGGGAACCGCGGCTCCCGGCCTGGGGTGGAGGGAGGTCTGGGGAGGGCCTGCTCACGGCTCCTCCGAGGGACTGCCGTTCTCCTGCGGGAGCTCCGCCATCCTGTAGCGAAAACTGGAGGAGCTCTCGCCGCTCCTGCTTGTCTTTCCCCTGCCGACCCTAGCCTCCAAAGCAATGGGGGCCCTGCCCGCGCTCCCCGGGCAGAAGCCAAGAGGAAAGCCATCGACGAGAGCGCTGCCGGCGTCCTCCTCCACACAAGAGTTTCCCCTCTCCTGATAAAAATGCGGTGCCCGCTGAGGGTTCAGGCATCGCCACCCAACGCTTCCCTCCTCACCACGCTTCACGCAGCCTTTCAGCTGTGTCAGGCGGGGAACGTGTAGTAAAGCAGCCAGGAATACAGGTTTTTCTAGCCCTTTGAGGTGGTTTTAACTCATTTCCAAGACCTGGGAAGCCTTCCCACAGCAAAGGCAGGATCGCTTCCCTTGTGGACATGGAGGTTTTCTGCCTGCGTGGCCTCGCACGCTTCTAAACACAAGCACTTTGGCGAGGCAAAGGTGAAGAACGCATTTTCTTTTCCTCACAGCATGAATCCACCAGTGATTGCTTTCCAGAAGCAAATAGACCCAAAGGAAGAGAGATTTTTAAAACTTAAAAAGTTGGGAAGGAAGGCTCCTTGCCTTTTCAGTTCCAGTGCACAGAAATATTCCCCATCGGTGATGAATAAGGTCCACAGGCGGTTTCAGCTGGCGGCTTAGGTAAAACTACTCCTGCTTATTCTAGAGCCACAAGTCTGGAGGGTCAGGAACAATGAAAATAAAACATCTAGGCAGGGATTAATTATTTCGCTAAGGAAGACCGCGAACGTATATTGCGCTCTCTCCCCACACCCCATCTTTTTGAGAATAAGCCTTAAGAAAAAAGTGAAAAAATGGCAATGTAAAACCAACCTCCTTTTTGCATCATTTGCAGCTTGGCCAGCCTGGAAGCACCCGGGGAAGTGCACCGCAGCAGTGATCCCACTCCCTAATACATGTGTGTGTGTGTTTCCTCCAGCAATTCCTCTATGTGCAAGTTGTTGTTAAGTCTTCCTGGCTTTAGAGCACTGTTTCTAAAAGGCAGGTTTTTTGCCTTCTCATCTCGCTCAATGTCTGTCTTTGTTTGCTTTAGCTATATAATTCTTCTCCTTTCTGCTTTGCTAGTTTTTGCCGTAAATTAAAGTAGCATGCATGCTTTCCATTACATATATCATTTCAAACATAGAAAATTTCAATCAATTTTGTACAACCTAAGTACATTTGAAAAGCAGCATGCCTCGCTTGAAATCTCATTTTTGTGACATTCAGAAGCAACACCAGCAGTTTCGGCTACAATCCTTTTAATTACTTTTTCTTTGATTAAGACAAATTTATTTCCCAGAGTTATGTGTTTGCATAAAAATACAAAATACAGAAAGATCGTATATCAACAAAATGACACTGGTTTTGCAAATTACCCTGACTGCAAATATTTATCACCTGAACATCTGTCAGAGCTGTACTTCCTAGAAACATTTATACTAAGTTTTTGCTTAACGCAGATGGAAGGAAAGGTGAGGAAGGGAGCTTAGAGGCAAAATTATACAGCATAAGAAATACAATCTAATCAAGTGTGTAAGGTACATGGATATTAATTTTGTCTGCTGCTCTTTCCTAAATAATGCTCAAGGCTTCCTGTGTTTTTTAAGTTTCCTTCCTCTGTCGCCTCAATTCAAGAGGTTCAAGTGGAAAGAGACGCTGATAAATTTCTGAACATAATTTCAAATAGAGCTAAAATCAGTATTTTTTTTTCCAGTGGAGCCCAGATAACAGCCAAACCCGATATTACTTTTTATACGAAAAATTCCACATTATCAAAAATTGAGAAGGTGTATGTGTGCCTGGGAAGCAGTTGTTGAAGGAGCCAGTCTGTATCCGCTCCATCCCAAACGATCCAGCTCTTATCCAGCTGACATCCATCTCTTGCGCAAACTTTAACTTCAGTCCCTATGGTCAAAATAACAAATGGCTAACGAGCTTTCAGCCCATGTTGAAAATGCAATGTGCTCTCATCAAACATCTTTGAAAAGAAGGCATTAACCAAATGTTTAGTCACTGAGGATAGGATTGTCCTAATTGAATAACATACTCAATAAGCCTTCAGGATGTTACCAGCTCTGCGAGCTACAGCTTGACATGCTCTTCTGGCTCTGGAGTGGCAGAGTATGTCAGCGCCATATGCCAGGTCTTTCAAGACAAATGTTTAATAGGCTTAAGGAGATTTCTAGGTTTGCTATAATAAGAACCTGAGAATGGCCTTACTGGGTCAGACCCAAGATAGTCCAGTATGTTGCCTCCGGCAGTGGCCTGCAGGAGGTGACTAGGGAAGAGCATAAGACCTGGGTGACTCTATATGTTGCTCTCCCAGCCTCTGCTTTTATTCAGCCCCTGAGTTAAAGGTGTTTTCTTCACATTTAACAGATCTCAACAGATTTTTCTGCTGTGATTTTCCTTCTTCAAACTCCTATAGACATTTGGCATTGTCAGTTCTCTCTCTGCCATACCTGCTCTAGTGACAGGTTTGTAACGCGCAGCCTGTGCCGCCTGGGCCGGTATGGGTGTTTCTGAGAGGGTACGGAGGCAAAACAGCCTGCTCCTGAGGGAAGAGCTTCCTAACAGTCACCGGCAGGATGATTCTGAGCATCGGAAAGGCAGATTGGTGTAGCAAAATCACCACCAACCAGGTGCAAATGCACTAGAAAAGACATCCTAGGAATAACTTCTATTTTTGTTCAGAAGGTGAATGGCCAAGCTGAGGCACAGCAAGGTCAACAGAATTGCCTCTCTCTGTATGACTCGGAGGCAAAACTGGACTAGGAAACGGTTGTGCCCTAACCACAGCACTCATGCCCAGTGAGGGACAAGGCATGGCCATAAAGGCAAAGGATATCTTCTATTGGCATCTGAGTGCCAATAATAGTTTTCTTTTTTCCCAAAAGCATCCTTTTGAAAGCTGAAATCCACTTTGGGCTAAGAGGAGTTTTTCCAGCATGGAGTGGGAGCATGTGGCCAGTTTCCACAGCTTCCTTTTTCTGTAGGAAAAGTAGTCCAGAATTTCTGACTCTGCATTTACAGTAGGGATACACCAAAACAACAGTCTCCATCCTCTATACCCACAGCAGCATTTCGATTTTATCATAGTGTTGATTTATAATGTTAGAAATTCTAGTGTTAACACCAGGAATATCAGATATTTCCCAAGCTTCCTTAAAGACCCAGCACATTCTCCATAGCTCTGAAATCTGCTACACTTACGGAATCTTTTATTTTTCCCCAATATTTTACTTTTGTGACCCTTCATTGACCAAAACAGGGAATCTGCAGATTCCCTGCTCGGGTGCACTTGACTGAGTACTAAACTGTAGGAGCTGTAGTAGCAGTATCCAAAGTTGGCAGCTCCTTGGAGAAGGAAAGTTGCCCAAAGCACCCTGAAGCTTGTGGTTTCAGGTTTTCTGTCAGTCTGGGCAGTGTAAAGGTACTGAGCTAAGGACAGCCAAGGCTCTACACAAAATTATTAAAAGTGGTCAGTAATGTTGACTGTCCAAAAAGGCCTGACTTTCTGGAAGAAGATGCTCAGCGCTTTTTAAAAAATGGTATTTATTTCAAGCTGGGTCCCTGAGAGCGTGAGTAGGTCTTGGCAGTTCATTTTTGCAAGTGAGGGGTGTTTTTGGATGCCAGTTCATCATTGTGCTGACCATAAAATATGGTATTATGCACTAGTCATAGGAAAAAAATGGCCTTTTAGGGGGTTTTGCCACTTTATTTATTTGGGGGGGTGGACGGGTGGATGGAGGGGTGTACTAGACCTGCAGCTTCTGTGTGGCCAGAAAATTTTCATTCTTTTGTTATTTAAATTTCTGACTTATCTCCAAACTTAACACATTGCTATACCCATCCCCACTCACAATTGTTTGTTGATAAAACAGTATGTTACTGAGCAATTCGCTTTGAACCTGCTCCTTCTTTTTTTCTTTTTAATATCACTAACTTTCATTTTTTGAATGCTTGCAGATTCTGCAGCATAGGATGTCCTCCTGTTGTCCTTGTTTCTGATGTTAAAAAACCTGTTCCATCCCTTTGCAAGTGACTTTCTTCTATCAGCCTGCAAACAACAAAAGAGACTTTAAAGATAAAAGGAAGAGGAAGCCAGATTCGCTTTTTAATAGTCTGGGGACTGGACACTATCCCCTAGAACAGTGGAGTTTGACTGCAAAAGCCTAGAGATGATTGAATTAAGCTCACACATGTAATGTCTTGTTCCCACAGGACAGCCCCAGGTGGACTTTCAGCACCGATCTGTTGCTAAAAAGATATATAAAAAAATGCCCAAACATGATCTGGAATCAATATGATATTATTCTTTTCTTTTCTTGCTTGCCACTTTGCTGCTTTTAGCCTGACAATACCATAACCTTCGGAGTCACCTCTGCAGAGATCCTGCTCCCTCCAGAGAAGCAGTGGAAGCTCTGCAGCTGTTTGCATCTTCCCTAAGGTCAGATAACAAAAGTCTCACATCTAAACATTTGTATCTTCTGGTTTATGCCTTTTCTGGCTGAACATGGAATCTGCAGAATCTTGTGCATTAAAAAATGGTACAGACTTATAGTGGAGATTTTAATTTCGAATGCTCCTTTTTTCTCAGCGTACTATGGCTCAATTTGTTTGAAAGACCCTTCCTAGAATTTCCTCCTTTTAGAGGGGTGCTGGTGCCCCCCTATGTTCACATTAACTCCTTCAACATTAGCACTTCTTTCTTCACAAATGTGCTTTCTTAGAAAGCTGGGGTTTTGCTTAGCACATGATGTACTTCAACACAGAAAATCAAATAGTCAAAGCAATTTTCAAAAAAAAAAAAAAAAAAAAAAGAACCCAAAACCCCTTACACAAAAATTTACTCTTTGACTCTTTAGACATAATCTTCTTAGACTGATAATCTAACTTACTAAAGAAGAAAATGTTATTACACTGTTTAGGAATATTGCAATTCTGCATAAAAACTGCAGTCTTTTTTTCACCTGGAGAACTAGGCCAGGCCACTGAAAATAAAAAAACACATATTTTTGGAAAGTATTGTTCTAAACACATCAAAGCAGCAGTATTTATTCAGTATGAGTATACAGCGGAAATTGAAGGTGCAGAATGATAGGCTTATGCTGCAGTTTTCATTTCCTGCATAAAAATAAACTGTGTACTACAGATTAGAGAGATCAGACAACATTTAATAGATCCCCAATTCAAGAGGTATAATGATTGAGATAAGCTGACATAATGCTCTGAAGAATAAGATTGTGAACGATTTAAGGTCAGAATAATGTTATGATAGGTGGCTCGTGGGCCTATTGTCAGATGATATGTTCTGGCCGTGGAGATTTGAGTTACCTGAGCCATCTTTATTATAACTGTAAAAAAAATGAATGTCTCCCATTCACTGACTAAATGTCAAAGCCGATGCTATCTCGTGGTGGATGTCTTACTGTAAAAGACCTGGTGACCTATATTTTCTAGTTGTTAGTTGTTTGCAAAACAGTAATCAACGGTGGAATTGATTCTTCCACATTGGTCAGCAAAATGCTAAGGACTTGAAGAGGAGATGTTCTCCTCAGGTCAAAGCAAGAGCGGATCTTTTGGGACACGGTAACTCTGGTGCTACCCGTGCAGGTTTGCCAAATATGCCCTCTTTTTTCTTCTGGATACTCTGTCCAAGCAGAATTTGGGCACTTCCACCTTCTCTCTGTTTCTTCTAGACCAGTGACCTCCTCCCTAGAGCTACCGCACAGTAATTCAAACCAGGCGCTGTCCCTAGGCAATAGAAATGGGTGTGATGCTTCCATGAAACATCGCAAAGATTTACTGTGCCTGTGTCTAGACGGTGCATTAAGCTTCGGGCTTGCACTTCTGGTCCATGCAGAAACCATGCCGACGGAGCACAGGCAGTAGCTCTGGTGCTTCCTCAGAACACCGGACTGGTTGCTCCTCCAGGCACACGGTGTGCTTTGAGAGATGCCAGGTAGGAATGTGGCAGCCCGAGGCCATCAAGGAATTTTTGCTGCCCTGTTAGTACTGTGGATGCAGTGTGAGGAAATGGAACTCCAGCTGCAAAAGTGTGACAACTCTTTTTTGTATTTCTACAAGAATATATCTAATACACTTACAGGTATTGATACCAAAGGAGATTCTGTTCTTAAGACGGTGAGAAATGCAAACAACTAACAAGACAAGTTTTGTTACAAGCAGACCCATTTCTATTCATGGTGCCAAGGTTTGGGATCAGATGTGCAACATCTTTAGATGCCTAAAGCTGTGGGAGGCTGTTGTTCCAATCAATAGGAACCAACACCAAGGGGATCTGAAATTGTGATTAGAATGGGTACAGCTACATTAGCAAGCTCCTAAAAACTGGAAAAGGTGGATAAAACTGGCCCTCACACCAGAAACAACAATGCAGTGAGCAGTGGGGGTTGTGATGGCTCAGATGGATTTTGGCAGAGTGTTTGAAGTGCATGAGCTTTGCCTAAATAGCATTTACGCCTTCCTAAGAACTGTTTTAACTGCATACTGCAGGGAAAAAAAAAGATCCCCTGGCACAGCCAAAACATGGTGTTGTAATACATTTCCAGGCCTGTTTAAGATGCTGTAACAAAATCAACTCATGATACCGTGTAAAGAAAGGCCTGTGATAAATCGATACAGAAAAACAGCTTGTCTGGTTTTGGGGAGCTCTGCACATTTTGAAGAATGGCACATCCTCAGAACCGGCTATTTGCCTCACGTGTTCGGGGAGGATCTGTGCTCAGCCTGCTTCATGCCCTCTCTTAGCAGAGGCTTGGCTTTTTCAGCTGGGGGGGGGGCCAAAACCCGACACGTGGCCGGCGGGCAGCGGGAGAGCAGAGCTCCACGGCTGTGCTCTGGTGACGCTGCGGACGAGCCGTAGCGAGGAGCTGGCACGGAGGGGTCGCAGGTACAGGGCTGGGCGCTCCCGTTGCTCCTGCCGGGTCTGTGCTGCAAAGAGGGCCGAGGAAGGCAGCGGCGGGATGAGTGCGAGGGGCTGAGCAGCCCTGCTCTGCCCTCAGCCACGGTGTCGGGTCCGTCCATGCGGTGCTTAGCGTCACCTCCAGATGCCGGGGTCTGAGACACAATGTACAACTCTGTCCTGAAGCCAGGGCAGGTCTCCCATGCCCCCCCCCATTTCTCTTTTGCCTCCTTAATACACTATGAGAAAGAGTTAGCTTCATGAATAAAATGTAAGAGATCCTGAGACTTGGATGCTCTCTTCTTCCTGATATTTACCCTTCAGTAGTTTAACACAGCTGTTACTGTAATGCAATTGTAGCTCGCCGAGGGCTGCGAACACCACGTACAAGGAGCTTTCTAAAAGCTTGCGCTTATTTTTCAAAGCTGGTTGATAGTTCCTTTCTTGTGAAGATATCCTCATATATAACTCTCTGCCCTTGTACGTTACCCCCACCCTCTTGGTTTACAGCACAGCGGGGCAAAGAGCGAGTGCTGGGAAGTGGGGTAGAGCGCCTTAAGAGCTGAAAGCAGTCCTTCTGGCTTACAACTGGGATCGAAACTTTGCTGTCCACTGCCTCAGATATTTACAATTACTTTTAGCAAGGCTTTAGGAGCTGTTTCACTGATTTTCTAGACAATTAATTTACTTCTAAGTCTATACATAGGACAACCCAACAACTGTGAGGAGCTTGGTGTGCAAAGTGACTTCCACCTCCCTGGTCCCCTAGAAAACCAGCACCTTCACAGACGCTAAAAAGAGCAGAAATCAAGAGCAGGCTTATTTCACGTTTGTGGTCACTAGCACAATGCCAGCAGAAGTATCATCAAGGTCTCTGAATGTACATGCCAAACCCTTGTGCAGAAAGCTGCTGTCTCTTGTGTCTGGAGGTCTCCACAACCTTCTCCACAAGCTGCACAAGCTTGTATGCAATGCAAACAACAGTTGCAACAGTTGTTCCCATCTCGGTACGCGCCTTGTGAAGGTAAAAGATCCAGTAAACAGTCTCACCTGCAGTAACAATCAATCACAGGTCTTGCTTCTGTTGTAGGAAAGACGGATTAATTTGACCTGGTCACAATAAAAATGTAGGATAAACTTGGTAAACACAATCTCACTGTATTAGGATTTAAATGCCAGCACCAGTAAAATGAGGGAGAGCAGGAAGCAACACATCTCAGCAGTACTAAACTGATTATGTTGCACAACCGTTGTGGTATTAATCAGATCGTTTTGCACACACACAATGTGTGCAATGCAGCTGAGCTGGTGTCAGTATAAGAAGTTTTATCTTTTCACTCCTATTCCTATGCACTTTTAAATGCATGCTAGACATGATGCGTAAGTAGAAATTTAATTTTCTTTCCTCTTTCTGTCGAAAAGAAACACCCCTCCCAAAACCTCATCTTCCAGCATTGCTGCCACCTCCCACACATTTCACATATTTTAAAGTTTCACTGTGAATAAAACCACACTCTCGAAGTAAGCCAACTTTTAATTTATTTTGGAAAAAAAAAATAATAGCGTTCCTTAATGAGGATAGATATCTTGATTTGGAGATGGAGAACTTGAAAGACTTACTAGCGAGGGCTGCAGCTGCGGTACCACAGGCTGCTGATGGGAGCCTGCCGCATGGAAAGAAGCATCGCCCCGCGGCTCTGCCTGCGCGGGGGGACGCTGCAGGACGAGGAGGCCTCCGAGGAAAGCGGCTGGTCCTCAGCACCTTCTCTTGTCCCGTGCGTTTGAGTCACGCAGGAGCAGAAGGGAGGTGCAGGGCCAGGGGGAGGCTTCCCACCCATGCAGGAGAAGCGGGGTTTTGCAGAGGTGAGGACGAGGCGACAGGCGGTTGCGGAGAGGGGAGCTGCGGCTGGGAGACACGGCGTAGCCGTGACGGGCTCCTCGATGCTGCGCTGGCAGGCAGCACCCTCACCGCAGCCTTCCCCCCGAGGCGGACCAGCCGGGCTATGCCCAGCTCCTTCCCGGGCACAAGCGGTCGGAGAACGAAGCCAACACGACCTTCAGAGGAGCGTCTGGAATTGCTCTGAGCTGGAGCAGGCTGCGGGCTTTCAGGGCAGAGATTGCCGTAGCCAGCCAGCTAAATAAAACACGGGCAGAAGTGGCTACGCGGAGAGAATTGCAAGGCAGCGATCGTCATCAGACACGCTGCTTTATGCCTCCAGAATATACCTACGCAGAAAGGCTCATGCAGACCGAACAGGGCTTCAGTAATGAGCCCAAGGGGTAGGAAACGGTCTTGGCATTGCTCGACAGCGTGGGGGAAAAGTCCCACCAGTCCTGTGCCACCGGCGCCGGTGCCGAAGGAAAGCGCTGGGCGATGAGCTGAGCCCAGCCCGCAGCTGACGTGCAGCACGCACAGCGCTCGCCAGCGAGCTCCTCACACAGCAGGTTGTCGGTTGATACGTGAGGGAAATTACAGATGTTTTCGCCAGTTAAAACTACTTTAAAATATATACGCTACTCATAAAATTTGCAGGCTGTTTGTGAAAATCTGAGCTTCCATCCAAACGAGAGGGGGTTCTGCCGGGGCTTTCTCCAGGGCAGCTCCCCACACCTCGATGCTTCCTCTCCAACCCCAGAAGCGTGTGACAGTCTTGATCTGACAGCGTCCACAGCAAAACGCTCGGCCTCGTCCCCGAAACTTTCCCATGTTTTCTTTCACACCTGAAAGCTGCCGGTTGAGGGTGCTGAATTATAGCAGCCCAGCTCCGCAAGCGAGACGGTGCAGGGATGGAGCGCTGGAAAAGGACCGAGAAAACCTGAACCCCGGGTTGGACTAGGTGATCTCCAGCCATCCTCCTCATCCTGAGCAACATTTTCCTGCAATTCTGTAATTCTCGTTGCCATCTTACTCTGCTTTCTTCCAATGTCACCATGCTACCAAGAATTGGGGCCAGCACAGTACCTAATTCTGTATAAGATATTGTAATTTCCACAGTGCCAATACGTCCTCCTGGGATCCCAATTCCAACAGCATGACCGCTCCATCGTGGTAGAAAGAGATTTTATTTGCATTTCAACTTAAAATATTGTAAATTGCAGAATGACTCGTGACATCAGTTTAACAAAAACGTCCCTGCACTGCCAGATTTAGACAGGGCCCCTTTGAAATGATATTTTCAGACACCTTTGTGGTCACAAAAAAATATTAGGCAACAAAGTGGCAACTTTTGCAGAATTATAGAAGACAAAGTCTAATGAGAAGCTTTTAACTTTGGTAGCTGATTCGGAGAGAAATTTTCCATTAAATTTACAATACACACCTGCAGCCAAGGAGCAAGACAAGTGTTTTGTTTCAGTTTATCAGCTACTGGGCTTCTAATGTTTACAATGTGAACTATATTACAAAACCGTTGTACTAGTCGTGTTTAGTTCAATTAAATATTCCCCTAAAAGTATGTTTTCTATACGATCAATTCACTAGGGTCTTCTTGGTTTTTTTGAAGAGGCAGTGTTTTTGCAGGCCAGGGAGATATGTGTAGAAAGCAAGTGCTGAAAACTGACTGGCTGCACACGGTCGGAGAAAATACGCTGTATTAAAGCAGCAAGGCTTATCAGGGAGATGAAAGAGCCCTGGCTTGTGTTCGTATTCAGCCAGTTAGATAGTACAGCAAGAAGCTCAAGGCAAATGGTTTCATTAAACATTAATTTGTGAAGCGCTTCAAAGTTAAGGTTGAGGCATGCTTCTGTATAATACATAATATTATTCATCATCTAAAAAAGTTGTTTTGAATGCAATTAAGGAATAATCCTACGGCTCTCAGCAGCGATTCAACGGAATTCAGGGAGGTCTTGCATCATTTAACACAGACAAACATACAGCAGAGGAAGGGCTTGCAAGTCCCTCTCCCTTTTAATTTGGCAGATCTGAGGAAAAGAAGTCGTGTAGGGGTTTAAAGCGTGGCCTTTGATTCATTTGCTTTAGTATTTCAAGCTTATCAAAGTAGCTTAGCTCCTAGAAGACAGCTAGTTGTTTACAGTCATTCACCATGTGGTGAAGATTGGACAAACGGTAACCTTCACAGCAAGGCTAGTTGGAAAGTTTTGCATAGGCTGGGCTACAATTCAGCCTTATTCTCCTGTTCCTTCCTCGCTCCTGAGCCGAAGCTGCTGCTGTTGCATTAAGTGCTCAGAGCAGCAGTGAGAACCTTTTTCCCAGCAAGTGCCCAGTGAGCAGAGCACTGAGGGGGCTGCAGCCCTGGAGAGGATGGCACAGTTGTACAGTTGCTCAATGCATGTTCTTAACAAGAAGTCCTAAAAATCACTATAATTTCAAGAACTGCTTTGTAGGCCTATTTCTTCTAACAACTGTATTACTGACTATGTCCCCAAATTCCTTGCTGCAAAGCAACTATTTCAGAATCTTAACTAGTTCCTTCACCAGACATTAACTACTGTGCACCACTGGAAGGGAAAAAAGAAGAGGAAAGATGTAGAAACTTAAATAATTTGTTAAGAGAGTAGTAGCTACTGTGAATGGGGGCTCTCACTTATGTTGGGGCAAGTACAGACGAATTTTCCACTACGCAGACCGCTCTAATATTCTTTGGTATTGAAATTACAAATCAACTGCGGCCAGCCACCGTCATTGACTCGATTAAAAACCAGCCGAGGCAGGAAAGCCCAGCAGCACCATACCTAACACTTCTCTAGAGCCAGCTCCAGTTTGGAAACTACTATTAACCTTTACGGGCAGGTGTTATCTGTGCAAGTAGTAACTCTAAAATGCACCAGAGGCAATCAAACAGCTTTTCAAGAGGCAGCTTAATGCTGGCAAGTGTGAAGCCAAGTGGAAGCCAATTTGGTGAAAAGCCATACAACTTCCTCTGCATTCACTGTCCACTGAGTTGCATGGTAACAAATTTTTGGTATCATCTAGGATATACCAAAGAGTTACCTTCAATAACATGACAGTTTTCTTACCAGGAGCTTACATATCTAAGGAAACAGAGTGCCAGCTGCACTGGGTAAGGAAGGAAGGAAGAAAAACCTGAAGGACGTGAAAACAAACAACACAGAAGAATCTCTATCACAAAATAACTGAGCAAAGAATACAGTTTTTCTGTCAACAGTTGGGATTTTGAGACCCAAGTGTTAATTGGCAAGCTTACTGAAAACCCACCCCTGTCCGTGCCCAGCACGCTCGTTCAGTGCTGTGAGTGGAGCGTGCCAAGCAGTCGCAATAGTGCTCCACCACCTATTGCTTTCCTCTAGATTAAAGCGCGTGCAGTTAAAGGGAGCACAGAAGTGCCGTACGCTGAACCCTGGCCACAGCAGACTGTTTGTCGTAAACCCCCTTCTCTGTAACGTAACTTGTCTGCCTCTTGAGTTTTCCATTTCACAGCACAGCTGAGGTTGGAAGGCACCTCTGGAGATGACCTAGTCCAACACCCATCCCACCCACCGCCATGCGTCCAGGCAGGTTTTGAAGACGACTCCACCACTTCTCTGGGCAACGTGCTCCACTGTCTGACCACCCTCACAGGAAAAAGTTTTTCTGATGTTTAAATGGATTCTCCTGTATCTCAGTTTGTGCCCATTGCCTCTCAGTCTGCCACTGAGCACCACCAAGTAGAGTCTGGCTCTTTTGACTCATCCTCCATCATATATTTATAAACGTTGGCAAGATCCCTCCTGAGCCTTCTGCAGGCTTAGCAGTCCCAGCTCTCTCAGCCTCTCCTCATACAACAGATGCCCCACTCCTTAATCATCATGGCCTTTTGCTGGACTGCTCTACTAAGTCCATGTCTCTCTTTTACCAAAGAAGCCCAGAACCGGACCCAGCACTCCAGATGTCTCGCCAGATGCGAGTAGAAAGGATTGCCGCCCTTGACCTGCTAGCAATACTCTTCCTAACCCAACCTGGGAGACTGCTGGCCCTCGCTGTGGGCTGGCTCACGGTCAGCTTGTTATCATCACCCCCAATGCTCTTTCAAAACTTGCCTGAACACTAGCTTCCCCTTCCCAAAGAGGTCATGCTCAGCACCCAGGCATCACTCGGATTGCGGAGGTTTCTTCCACACCGCAACCCCACTTCACCCGGCTCCAAAGGAGAGAGCTGGCCGGAGGCCCAGCCCAGCTCATGGCTCAGGACGGACTCAGCAGCAGGGAGACGAAGCAAGGTTTTCAGTAGCCAGGAACAAGTTTAGCAAGTTCCCAGGACAATCAAAGAGGTATTTTTATGGTAAATGCTTTACTACAAATGCTTTCATAAGTGCTTCGAAGAAGTTGGAAGTGGTAGATAAAAAAAAATTTGTCCAGTTCTTACAGTACAGAAAGCAATTGAAGAAGAGCGCAAGAGCATGCCATTTGAAGTTCTCTACTTTCCCAGAGCGATGTAGCAATACGAGTAAGGCTACATCTGGCCAGTCAAACCTGCAAAAGTATTCATGTATCACCATAGCCTGTAGAAAGATTATAGTCTTTTATTGATTTCTTGTTTTACAGATTCAGATTTAACTTTCAATAATAAAGTTCAATAAATTGATTCCCTAATCATAAAAACTTGTTTTACACATTATGTACAGGTACCCAGAGACTACAGCCATACAGCATGTCACAGCTATACCACAGACCTTCACACGGAACAAGCTGGGGAGAGGTGCTAACTGCAATGACATACATTCAGAGATCAAGTTGTGGATATGCACAGTGCATTTGGCACAGCTCACTGAAGATTGCCCACACAGGGACAGTAAAATAATCCCAACTAAGTGATAACATGGATTAGTTCAACTACATTAAGTCCAGGAGGAACACTTAATTCACAATTAAACTAGCCATTGGAAGAGATTTGATTAAGTTGAATCAAATGCAGCTGAACTAATCATTTTAGTTTCATTAAGCATCCCTCTATAGACAAATCCTAGACCTTGAGATCTGCCTCCAATATAAAACAAGTCTTTTTAGTTGAGATATGCAGAAGTTTGAGGACTGAGGGGAGCTCAGGTATTAGAAGTATTCTTTGGCAGTTTGATACAAATATAAAAAATAGATTACTTTTGAGGACTAAACTAAGCTTTTCCCATTTTATATCTTTTCTGCCAGCACCAGAACTGCTTCAGTAACACAGTAACACTCACATATGGTAACTTAAACACAACCTTACATTTTAATGAAACAAAATTCATATTACAGTTAAAGTTCAATACTCAAGATACCCTCCAACAGGCTATCCGCTCACCACAGAAGAGTTAAAACTTAACATTCAGTGAGAAAACTTTCCCAAGGCAATGACAGAACCCATGAAACATTGCACGACTGTATCTTCTCTGCAATACTGTAACTGGCAAACATCAGAGACCAGTCTGCAAAAGGCAGCCAACTGTACTCTTAAGCATTCCAGCTCATATGGAACATTATTTGATGTCAAGACCATTAGTTAATTGATTAAACAGCCCCTTCTCTTTTATGAGATAAAGTAGACCACAGGTCTCTCCTGTAACTGCAATCTGATCTCAGTATGACAAAAAACTGCAGTTAAGAGTTTATGCAATCTGCTTTATAACATTACATCAAGCTACAACAGTTAAAATACAGTTTCACAAAGAAGCAGACACTCATTTAAAATCTGGCAATTCCCTTTTAAAAGCAGTCGTTTTCCTTTCTAGTGACATGCCTATCCTGAAGGAGATAAAGCCAGACTCATTTTGAAGAGGGGAGGAAAGAAGGAAACACTTCCAGAATGAAGTGTCCAATTCTACAGCCTGCAGGGCAGAAGGCTGCAATATTAATGTTTGTCTCCAGTAATACAGCTCTAAAGATATTGCTTTGTCCAAATGCTGCTATAAAGACTTTCAATTTCAAATTACTTCCAACAATAGGAATGTAACTTGACTAGGGCATTCCACGATGAAGACTATTTAGCCAATATATCTATTTAGTTATCTCAGTTTTGAGACACTGTAGTGCAACTTCATCTTCTTTGTTTGCTGCAGACTCCCATTCAAACTTCTAAATGCACAGTTCAGAACAAACCTAACAAAAGGCTTAAGCAGACTCTCCTGCTGGGTACACGAGCACAACAAGCAAGTCACATTAGCCATGGAAGTGGACCTAGTCCATTTTCAGATTTTTCAGCAAGTGATGCCAGAGCCTTAGCCAGCTTGTCACCTTAAGTGAGAAGTTTATGGGGAAAATAGGTATACAAACAATACATAGTACTGTTTATGCTTATTCCCTATGGAAAACTGACCCGATGCTGAGAAGTTTCACTCAGGGCTGTAGGAATACTTTGATTTTACCTCTTAAAAAAAAGAGGGGATGGGTAGTGCTACACAGACTGCCTAATCCGCTTACCATAGAAGCTTCCATTCCTTTTTATGGAATCTTCTCAGTATTTCTAGAACTTGATACCTCTTGCTGGCTTAGTCATCACAGCCAAGTAGCAGTCTCTAGTCTCAGTTAACAGAACTGAGCCCTCTGGAATTCACACATTATATAGTAAATATATCTGAAGATAAACCAGTGATTAGCTCCGAAATGCCTGACCATGAAGAATTAAAAAGAAACAAGCTGACATGAGAGTTCTTCCTTGGATTTAAGGAACTTCAGGGCATGGAACTCCTAATTATGTTGTCCTGTAGATTTCACAAGACTTAATTCTTGCATGTTCTTTTCATCACTTTGATGTCCAAGTGAGGGTAATTCAGCTTTGAACAGCTTTGCTTGCAATAACTGTCTTTTTCATGAAGGTAATCTGTGAATTTCCCCCTCCCCATAGATTCTCAGGTATTCACACAGACTCTCTAGAAAGGTAAGACACTTTATTGAATTTGTTGATAAATTAAGAAAGGACTATGAACCAGACTTATGGGTCACAGGTGCTTGTAAACAGACATCAGTTCCTTCCCACAGAAAGCCTGACTCCATGTGCTCAGCCAGAAGTCACTTTCCCCAGCGCTGCTCACAGGCTGCATAGTGATGGAGGGCAGAGAAAAAGTCTTCATAGCTGATGTTCAGGTGGGAAGGCAAAGAACTGAGAAAGCAAGTTAGAAAAGTTAAAATAAGCTTTTATAAACACCACACAACTCATATGGCCAGCCAGGAATATCACTACTTAAAACAAGCTATTGTCTTAGTAACCTTGTAAAGTTGTTCTCAACACCATTATTGTCACTCAGCTCCACTAATTAAATTAGCTGTTAATACCTTGTCACCCTCTAAATCAAAGCCTACTCATTAGAGCACACAGGGCACTTCAAATTACTGAGGAAGTTGGAGAAGCACAGGTCTGCCCAGACATTTAAGTGCCCTATAAATGCTCTCAGATTTAAGAAATACGGCAGCTCTAGTCAGTGCAGTTATTGCCAAAATTGGAAAGTAATCCAGAGACATGATCATCTTACAGTATCTTATTTCCCTTATACCCTTAGTTTCCCTGTTAGAAACCTGTAAGCCACTCAAAATCCACACAAGGAACACCGACAGAACTGGGATTGGACCACTGAGACTAGATGGTGACACAAATTGTTCCTTAAACCTGAAGAGTAAAGTCTGCTGTTGCCTAATTGTGGCTGAAGGAGCAACAATGGTTGCCATGTTTGACAGGTTTCATTTAACAATTCTTAAATAACCTCAAATCAATCTCCCAACACCTTTGTTTAGACAGATCTACTCTTATGGCTATTTCCATAAAGTAAGTCACAAAGACTTGTTTAGTTAGATATTATTCCAACCTGTTTCACAGCATTTATAGGCAACTCACATGATTTCTGTCAGTCTGATGTGCCATGGAAGGAATCCTAACGTGCTGTCCACGGGACCAAACTTCAAGACTAAATCAGGATCAGGAAATCCATTTGTACCTGTAAGAACAAGTTAAATTAGCTTTCATTAAATTCACCAGAACATTTGTTTTAATTCTAAACCCTAAGGCGTCTGCTTTTTCATTAAATGCATTTTTTTTTTTTTTTTTTTTTTTTTTTTAAATGAAGTGAAGCTCCTGAGGACAAGTTAACAATTAAAAGCCCAGGAGGACAGACTGGTCTTGTACCACCTGAACAGGACCAACTGAGCAAAAGCTTACGCAGCCACTGCAGGTCCAGCTGGACTGTTATTTTTATGTCAGGTAGTTTTCAAAAGACTTGGTAAGGAAGTTATAGGAACAGTTACATTGTTTTGAATAAAAGCAAACCTTAACACCGCTGTTTAAACTAACTTGTTCTAGTTTTGTCTTGGCAAACTGGATTTTAGTACCATAGAACATGCTGTACCCTGACCCATACCTACTGCAGTCAAACAGAATAAAAGGACTGTTAACACACACACACAAAAAAAAAAAAAAACAAAAAAACAAACCAAAACCTAAAACCACTTAAGGAGGTTCCACTGAAGAACAACTTGATATCACAGACCATCAAGAAAACAAGTTGTAAAAAAAAATACCGTCAGATGAATTGTGTCTCAGTATGGAGCTAGATAATTTAAACTTTTACTATGAAATTTCAGACAAACTGTTGCAGGTGACATCTTTCTGGTTAGATGAGTGAGGAAAACAGGTCACTAGGTGCCCATTCTTACTACCCATACCTTAAAACCCCAGTCACTGTCATTCCACTACTGAGAGCATCCTACTGATCTTCTGAGGTTGAAGACAATCAGTGGCCAAACGACACTGTCTCCCTTTTCCATACACCTCTGCCATGTCTGAGCTACTCCAGGCTAAAATTGACAGATAGGCAATAAGCTTAGAATGAACAGTCTTAGTCCAGCTTTCCCTGCTAATTCTAGCAAGTTGATTAGGGCAACATGTGAAAACCAGTATAGTACCCCAAGGGGACCCAAGAAGGTAAGCTTTCTTCATGCACCTACCTAGCTCATCTGAAAAACATTCCAGCAGTCATAACCCTACTTTGCTATAATGCTGCAATCAGTCATGATTATTGCATGCTATTTCTTGCTACCCCCTCCATTACCCACTAATTCTACAAGTTAACTGCAAGGGTGCTTACACTGCATAAAGCCTACATTTAACAGATAAAGTTTAATACTGCCTATTTGCTCTGAACTTCAGATGTTACTTCTCAATTCTTTTCTCACTTGTTTAACAACAACAACAAAAAAACCCAAACAAAAAAAACCCCCAAACCAGTCAAGAGCCTTTTACAAGTTTAAGTTTAGATGTAGAGGAACTTAACTTTGGGAATAACAGAACAGGAAACTAATGTCCTATCAGATTTTGCTCCACCCAGGTTTTGAAACTG
Source organism: Aquila chrysaetos chrysaetos (assembly GCF_900496995.4). Lineage (NCBI taxonomy): Eukaryota > Metazoa > Chordata > Aves > Accipitriformes > Accipitridae > Aquila > Aquila chrysaetos. The sequence continues at coordinate 56,327,086 of NC_044005.1, forward strand.
ACGCTGGAGACTTCAAAAACTTCACATCCTCCCTCCCCACTGAACCACAACAATAGTAATCCTTTTACCAGAGGCAAAGAAGCTATTTTCCCAAGCCTGTGCATTTCTAAGGAAGGATGAAGTACTTGGATATGAGCGCCTTGTGCCACAGTCCAAATCTTATCTCAAAGTTAAGAAAAAAAAAAATACATAAAGCAAAAGCCACTTATGTGTTCAGAAGCTAGCATGTTAGTATGAAAGAGCTTTGCAGGGAAGCAGTGAATACTTAGAAGTGGGGACTCTGGAGGAAGTGGACAGTTTTACTCATCAGCTGATTCAGTAGCTGAGTACTCCTCAGCTGGCCAGTTCAACAGCAGGATCTTCAACACTGCAATGGCTTTTCAAACAGGAAAAGACCTTCAGAGAGCCCAGTTAATGCTAATATTTCCTTCTGGTTCCTATCTGAAGGAAAATGAAAACATACACTGTAGTATTACTGTCAGAACAGCCTATCCAACAGTACCGTGCTTTCTGCATCCATTTCTCTACCTAAACATATCAACACTACAGATACTTTACAGGTGGAAGTTCCCTCAGAGCTGCTGGAGTTACAGCACTCTTCAAGTTTAGCACACGCAAGATAGAAGGATTTGGGAGCAGACTCAAAAAAAAAAAAAAAAGGCCAAAAGACTTAAAGACTCAAGGAACAGGAGTCTGGCAACATCCCTTCTAGGTCAGGAGTTCTGAGAGAGGAACATGAAGGAATCTGTAGAGCTGACAGCACTACCACCCTTCTCTTCCCCACACAGATTTTACAGGGCAACTTGAACAGCCTTAATTGATAGTCATGTTCTTTACTGGGAAGGCAGACAGCAAGTAGGGACAATATTATAATGCAGTTGACAACTACTTTTCTGAAAACAAGCTGGTTAGCTGAGGCATTGCTCAGAAGAAAGTACTCTTACACCAGAGAAAACTCAAGCTGTAAGAATTAGAGCATGACTGGATTAAGAACCAGAAAAGCCACATAACAAGCTAGAACCATACCATATTAGGACTAGACTTCAATAACTGCATCCTAAATATGAACAGAAAGTTAAAACACTACATTATCAGGTACTTAAATCAAAATGTGAAAAACCAGAATCTTACAGAAGTCACCATGAATACAAACCCTAAAAATATAGCTACTCAAGTACTGCTTTTCAGAACTCACTCTCAACTTAGATCTGTAACTCACAGATGTTTACATTCAATACCTTTCCATTAAGGATGCACAGAAACTAAATTTGCCTACAACTGAGTTAGTTTCATAAGCTAAATAAGTCATGAAAGACTAGTTCTTCACCTTCAACTGTCCTAAACATTAAACCCAAGCAAATTAATAAGCAGGACTAGTTACAAATACCATCCTTAGTTATTAGCCACATAGATTAAACAGTCTGTTTTCAAAGTTTACAGCTTTGACAGACTAAAAGTCTAGATTTCTCTTTCTGTGCTCAGCTAGCATGCATTACTCGAACAATAAGTCTGCTCAAGTAAGATTGGACCTAATACTTTTAACATACCCAGACACTTAAATGCATGGACAGAAGATCGTGAACAAGTGTTTCAGAAGCTCCAGTTAAACATCACTGGCCAAAATACATACGTAGTATCAACTATCACCAGTTCTACAGGAAGTGAGAGACTATTTTAAGAAGCAATTATTCGTTTCCTTAAATTGCCTTTGGGATATAACAGGATAGATGTCTAAGTTACTTCTTCAGGTGCTTTATTTAATACATTTAATAATTCCATTACAGTGAGAAGCTATCATGCAGCATGCTGACAACAGGAATAGAATTTAGTTTGAAATTAAGATTAAAGTGTCCAAACTGCCACGGTAGTCAATATGCAAAGCAACTCGGCCGACCACCCATTTGAGAAAAATCACTCTCTGAAGTCCAATTAACGAGAGCCACAATAATGTGCCTGCAGACATCCAAGTTGAAGTGTGCAATCTGAAACCTGAACCCTGCCGAGCTAATTACAGCTGCATGGATCACCTAGGAAAGCAGAGCAACTGTTATAGCTCCATAGCACCACTGGGGAGGTGGAGGCTTGTTCTAAACTACTTCTCCCAGATATGAGAATAGGGCAGCCCTGCCCTTTTCATAGCTATTGCATGTAGCTACGCACCTCAGTGCACAGTCAGTAATCTGCAGGAATTAGTAATGAAGGTAACTAAGCTAGTGTGGGTTATACAGCAGCAAAATACCAGCAAGTGCTCCGTCATTTGCACTCAGGGTGGTAGTTAGGCAGCAGTAACAGCTTTAATTGCTGTAACTAGATCTTGAAAAGACTCTCTGTCCATACTCTGGTTTGCAGCATGCTAACTTGCAACAAGTTAACCTAAGTTACAATAGCCTAGTTTCAGGTAATCCCAGCAGTACTTTTTGAGAAAGCTCATTGCAGAACATCCTACAGAGGTTATAAACTCTGCAAAGCTGAGACTCTCCAATTTAGCTTAAGGTTTCCTTTTTCTGCTTAAAGAAAAAGCTCAAAAGGGAGTAAACCAGTAAGAAATTTTTAGCAGAAGCCTGAAAGCAATAATCATAACTTACCCTGATAGACTAAGTATCAAGATGCATATGTTCTAAGCAATAAATATACTAGAAACAAAATCCGTTATGAATCAAGTACTCTTTCCCCTCCTCCCCACAGACCATGCCATACTTACTACTTAATAAGTTGTCTAACACATTCACATCCAGGTCTGTGTATGTTCTTTGCTGCTGTGCTACCAACTGACAAAAGTTCTGAGCAGCTTTTACTATGTCTGCTTTTCCATCTTCTGGAGACAGCACCTTCAATGCAGATTGGCAATTTAAAACTGCAAGTACAAAACACAGTTTAAAAGCAACAGAAATATAGTTGTTTTGAATGTGCTTTAGACATTCACAGGGTATGACTGAAAGTAACTTGTAGTTTACTTCATATATTATACAACTAGTGATAGATTTCTCTCATCCATCTCTTACAGAAGTGGGTAGGTGTCTTCTGGATTTGCTGGATTACTAAAGCACAAGTTTAAGGCAAATATTTGGAGGAGTCTTGTGAAAAGTGGATTAATGTCAGTCTTGAAATAAAAAGTCTTCCAGGGAATTTGCATTGGTTCTTACACTATCAGGCAAAGCAGTGAGAGGAAGGTGCCTAGACAGTAACTTGGGGGCTGGTAAACAATGCAGAAAGACTTGCAGTTCAGGGAATGGAAAAAAAAGACCTAATTCCTACCCTAAAACAGCTACTGTGGACATTCATGTGACACAATGATTAAGTATGCTGAGTATGATCACAGGATCTTTCAGTAGCACTTCAAAATTGATGCAAGAGTTACAATATTGATTTAGGATTGCTACAGAGAAGCTAGGTACCAGAGTTAATCCATTAATCTTAAATTACATCTGTGACTTGAGGACATTTCACAACAATCTTACTGTCTACACTGTTGTGAGGTAAGAGTCTTCTCGCACTTCGACTTGCATCATTGCCAGTTTTGATAAGGTACTTAAGAGGTAAACTTACCAAGGTAGCTGAAGGCTACAGACAGTGTACTAAACCCAGCCTGAAGTAACTGGGTTAAGTACTAGTGTGTGGACACATTAGACTTATAGAGAACTTATGATAGTTATAACCAGATACTTAAAAATAGCATTTCTTAAAAGTGCAGAAGCTGACTGCAAAGGACCACAGAATACAGTCAGAAGACTCCTAAGAACATCTAAAAAAAACCTCACTTCTATCCAAAGCCACCACAATGAAAATAATTGTTCCTTGATATTGTTTGATTTGTCGTATGTCCTATGTTAAAGAATATTTCTCTAACAGTATTCATAAATCTAAGGCATGCCATTTTGCTTCTCAGAAGTGAAAAATTGCAGTTTAATATTATAAACTGGATAGATGTCAGCTTGTTCAGTTCAAAGTATGAAGTGTCTGATCTGACTGTGGAGCCTTCTAAGTAAGAATGAAAAATTCTAAAGAGAACAGAAAACACCTCTGCTTTTCATATATTTCAACACAAAAGGTTGCTGAGACTTAAACGTGCCCTTTCAGTCAGCAAGTCAGAGCAGTCTTTCAGTAGTTCATTTGGTCTAGACGTAAATACCCTGATTTAAGTAAGTGCAGCTAAGTATGCTAGATTTTAAGACATTAACAACCTGTCTACCCTGTTTTCTGCTGTTTATTTCAACCTTCACAGGAATAAAGAGAAATAACACGGAACTTGGGTGTTTCCATGTAAATGGTAGCACCTTAGCCTAAGGTGCTTATAAGGCAAGTTAATGCTACAACATTGGACTTTATACTGGAAAACTGGCACAAAGGATTTCACCATCCTATCAGCCCTTGCAGGGGAAGCAAAATTCAGCCAGCAGCATCTTAAATGCAGCTAAATGTATTACAGCTTGTGAAGTGTAGTCTTATTGTTAAGTCTTTGAACTATGTAATGTGATAAGGGTTGTTTTGGTTTTTGGTTTGGTTTTGTTTGTTTATTTTATGAGACCTGTTTAAATACTATGAGTTGCAGTTAGGAGAGCTTTAAGTGTATCAGCCTATCCCTCTAAGGCAAAGGCCTGCTTTAGTAAGTACATACTTGTGATTTACTACATTTTGAACGGACTTCTAACATTTGTGTTAGTCAGCATACCTAAATGAATACTTGCAGCAGATAGTATCAAATAAGGAACATTAATTTTGAAACATACTCCTGTTTTCCACTTCCACTACATGCAAAAGCTGCTACCACAGATGATTTTTTTTTTTTTTTTTTTTTTCCTCCAAACTTAGACACTTTACCTTCCTGGTGTCATTATACATTGCCATGACAACCAGCAGTTTTGCTCTTTCCCTTCTTCCTCCCCACTTTGAGGTATAAGTTTGGAAAGATGGAAGCACACGCATTGTTAATTTGACATCAGTTCCCTTATGCTTACTCCAGTGCTTTTTCAGCTCTCTCAGCAAAAGAATTCATCTCAGTGAAACAGTGGGGAGTTGAGCTACACTGATGCATTAAAGGGGTCATGGCACAACAGTCAGGCTAAACTGAAGATCAGGCTACCCAGTAATGATCACTATGGGAAGGAGAACGCAACACTTCACTATTAGTTAAGAACAAATAAGCACAATGAAAGTTTAATACTAGCCCAGGAAAGTTGCATGTGTTCTGATAATCAGCGCTTAATGAAGGAAAAGGTCACTGTACACAGGAATGCATTTAAGTAAAAGCAGCGTTATGATTTATATACAGCTGTTTACAGTCATACCAAATTCCTCCTTGCAATTCATCTTACCTTGATCAGCTTTGTCTTGATTTGCAAATTCCACGGTGTACTTGGAGCAATCTAGTCCTAAGAGTTCTTGCTGCTGTTTTAAAATTTCATCCATCAATCTTGAATTATTCCTCTTGAAAATACCTTTAAAAAAAGGTTGCATGTCAGCCAACTCCTATAAAGAATGCTCCAAAATAAATCTTACACTAGGCAGGAAGAAAAAAGAATCAGGTAGTCAGTACTGGTTTCAAACTGGAGTTCACAAGTATGATAAGAAACCAAAGCAAATGCTACTGCACATGACTAATTTCAGTGACCTTGGAAAGAAAACTCATGTGGTTTCGTTCCTCTTTCACTCAGCCTGGTTTAAGTAGCAAGCTGCAATTGCATAAGGGATCGTTTAAGACCCAGTTCATTGTCCTTAGTATGCTAGCAATGGTTTTGAGATAGCAATACTCTACCAGCACAGGGCCACCAAGTCAGATTAACACCAAGTTTCTTTCATGCCCATGCTGCTGTAGATTTTCAGCTTAAGTCTGGTACCACTTACTACCACACCTCTAAGGCTGCAGGCTAACAAAGCAAGTCACCACAAAGCAAGAGCCAGAAGACTAAATCAGCATATCAGGCCACAGTAACTGTCCACTCTTATGCCATGGCCAATGCCATGGATTTCCTAATAAGAGGATTTCACAAGTTGTATATTCCAAGGATTTAATGCACTCCTCAAGGTCTTTTTATATTTACATGTTTATGGTAGACACATTCTGAGTGCAGGAGATTACAAAAACTTGCTTAACCAAACATACTTGGGTTCTTGTTCTAAAGCAAATTCTAGCTCTTAAGAGGGACACAACAGAACTATTTCTAATTAAAAGCCAGAGTAAAAATTAAGTGTTACAGCTTAAATATTTACAATGCAAAAGCGTAGCTAAGCATATTTACTTAGGAATTGATAACGCTTTTATCACATTGTATTCAGAGGTTGTTACTAAGAGTGTAAGTTTCATTCAGAAATCCTTTGTGTCAAGCACTTCTCCTGGCCAGTCTAAAAATGCCCACACAATAATCTTAGAAGAAACACTGAACTTGTATACAATTTTATGATCAGGCTCACGATTCATCACCTCAACCTGATTCTAGGATTAGAAACTGCTACAAATAGCAGTTTCTACATCAGTAGTGGTCAAACAGCATGTAAGCATTGGGTTAAGACCATAATACACTAGGGAGTTAGTTTGCAACATGAAATGATACAACTCCATTTATGTAATATGCTAGCCTTTAGGCCTAGTGAGTTAGTATTTTTATACAGGCTTCACTAGAGGTTTTAATAGGTGGTAAGCATCTGGTTTTCCTCCCATCCTGGATACTTCCTGTGAAAAAAAAATTTACTTTATTACACAAGTGTTACTGATGCTTATAACTGATTTCACATGCTGACAGACAAGCAAATCTCACTAAGGCAGCAACCTTGATAGAAAGAAAAGCGTTAGAATACTTTAAGTCTAAACTAAAGTTAAATTGTTACACTTTGTGCTGCTGCTTACTAGTGTATATTCATACATAGTAGAAATTGAGAATGCTGCTTTCAATAATACTGTTTGGTACGACTCTGGTTGGATAAGTCTGTTTTGTGCTAGAGTTAGCACTGATTGTCTTCCTTACACTTAAGGTCAGCAGCAGTGCAGCTACTGCAACTGCTAATCCCACACCATCTTCAGGTAAGATCTGTACAAGGTTAGGTGTGCCTCACCTCTAAGTCATCTGACTTCCATCCACTTTTCAAGATGAGAAAAAAAAAAAAACCTATGCTCAATATTCAGAAAAAGAGTTGGCACAATTAGGATAGGCTTCCAATCTGGGAAACAGACAGCTGCTCTCTTCTTCCCCTTCCCCACCCAACACTAATGATAACAATTCTTTTCGCATTAAAAGTTATTGCCTAATCCTGTTAAAGATTGGAAGAACAGATTTAAGAATCCACACTCCAGCTCTAAAGTAAAAGCAGACGTTAAGGATAACAGGTAGGAGAATAGACTAAGGTGTTTACTGCTCAGTAAAAAGGGACATCAGATAAAGGACTTGGTCTGGCTCTGAAGTGAAGGTCTTTAATACACACAGGCTTCAGTGGATACTGAAGACTTGCTAGATATATTCTTGAGATTTATCTGAATATCAACAGCACACCCCTTCTACTCTCCTCATTTATCTCACCCACCTCCTTAGTTGTTCAAATCTGGGTCCTGCATTGCTCTTGGAATAGCAGTTTAACACGAACTGGAAGCTACAGTAGTTGTAGTATGTCTTTCTCAGAAAGACCTCCACACCTAAATTCCAACTGATCCACCAACCTTGACACACCTGCAGTTTTCCTGCAGAGAAGATCCTGAAGCACATCAGAAGGTAGTAAATATCATAGAATCATTTAGGTTGGAAAAGACCTCTATGATCATCAAGTCCAACTGTCAACCATGCCCACTAAACCATGTCCTGAAGTGCCTTGTCTACACGCTTTTTGAACACCTCCAGGGATGGTGACTTAACCACTTCCCTGGGCAGCCTGTTCCAATGCCTGACAACCCTTTCAGTAAAGAAATTTTTCCTAATATCCAATCTAAACCTCCCCTGGCACAACTTGAGGCCATATCCTCTTGTCCTATCTCCAGCCACCTGACAAAAGAGACCAGCACCCACCTCACTACGACCTCCTGTCAGGAGGATCCAAACTAACCGAAATCTTCATTTAAAGCCAATAGCATTTGGAAACATTATTCCTTCAGCATTTTGTCTCCCACTCAGGGCACAAGAGACTTTTTCTTACTAATGCATATGATGGCAAATACAGTCCTGCCAGAGGCAATGTACATGGGCCAAATTCACACTTGACTTTAAAAATTATTTTACGTGGTTGTGGCTCAAACATACACTCCCTTCCTTTACAGTACCTCAATAACCTATTTGTCTATAAGGTTCATTTTTTAAAACTTTGAAAATATATCCAAGTTAGTTCTGGAAGATGCTGTTGCTAGTTTATACATGATAAATGCAGTAAACAAGAGTGCATGAGTAGACCAACTCACTAACAAAATTCAAGTGTTCCTAGGCAGCAAGACTTCAAGTCTTGATTCAATGCTACCTTCTAATTTCATTCAGTCTTCCACGCAAGTTGAAAGCAAGTCCATAATATGATTTTACCATTATAGAAAGTTAATATTTGACAAGAGGTCCCATAAATTTTAGCAATACAACAGCTGTTTGCTGTTAAGTGGGGAAAATTTCAGCCTTACTACTGTTTCTAATATGGAACACAAACATGAAATTGTCATTCTTATTTCTCATTAGAAACAATTTTTGTTTTTGAAAAGCAGAAACAGTTTTGTTCAGTCAGAACTCTGGAGTCTTTGCAAGTTGGTACAAATGTGTATATTCCAGCAAGTGAAGTGTTTTAAGAATTATGCATATTTAAGCACTATAATTCCCAAAGCAAAGAGAATATAAAACTTCAGTTTACTTTTTTTTTTTTTCCAACTACTGAGAACTTGTGAGCTGTTTCCAGGGATAATTCTTGTTTTTACAACACAAGCTGGAAACCTGCTATTGATCATCAGTTCCCATCAGAGCTAAGGCAAACCAGAAGCGTTTTAGCTTCCTGCAGTAGTCCTCCATCACACGGGTCTTTTCCAGGGCACGTGCCTGTTGCTCAGTTTTACAATAGTTACAAGCCATGTCCCTTTCCAGTCAACTGTGGTGTTGCAGCATTTCAGGGTTAGACACCGACAAATGCAGTTTGTAATTAAGAGGCTGAGAGTTCAGCAGAAGCAAGGCTCCAAAGTGACAGGAATTGTGAACTGGAGGGAAACAAGCGGCACAGAGAAACACCAGGTGGTGTCAACCATTTGCCTGGCTAGACTACCACGGCCATCACCTGTTAACGCCTTGGTAGCATCTCAAAGTTCAACATTCTCACTTGCCCTGCTTTTTAAAGCAGCAGAATCTGGTAAAACACAGGATACGAGTCAGCTCTTCCTTACAAGGGAACACCTTAACCAAAGTTAAGCCTAGGAAAGAATACATTTCCACAGCATTTCAGTTATCTGCTTTTTCTCCACTCCCTGCCAGTGCCAACAAGGGAAGAGTCATAAGGTAACAAGTCCATTTAAAGCATCAAAGTATTAACAGTTTGAGAAACATCAAATCATAACCAAATTCAAATAACGTACATGCAAGAAACGGTTTTAACATATGAACAACTTCTGTCTACATCCTCACGTTGGATCATGCTGGTTGATAATGGAGGAAAGCAGGGTTTGAGTCATTACACTGGACCTCACAGGATATGGAGAGCTAGAAAAATGTATTAGGCTTGTCTGCTCCAATAGCCTAGAACAGAATATAGTCCAAGTTTGGAAGTGGCTGAAGTCACTTAAGTTTCACCCACATTAAAGCCACTTAAGCTAGCGCTAACCATATAGGAATAATTAAAGTTAGAACTTATAACCTCGTACATGACCGCTCCTCCCACTTTTTTTTCTTGGAGGGACATTCTGTACCAGAAGAACAAGAGCTTATCAGCAATCAAAAGAAGAGATACTACTTTCATACTACCCATACCTATAAGGAGATTACCTTCTACAGATTAGCATTAGCCCTTTTAATAAATGTTGGGAGGAGTCCTCAGACCACAAAACACCAAAATGCAATTGTTGAACGTGAAGTTTCACATGGGTGACGATCCACAGCAGATGCCATGTGATACTGGTACCTCCCAAAAGTGTTGCAGTAACACAAAACCACAACATATTTATCTCCCCCAGTGAAGTGAACACCCAGAACACCCAGAAAGTTTTATGGATTGATCAGATCAGCTAACTACCAAGTAATTTGGAAGAGACTAAAAGCCTACGTTTGGGGCTAATGAAATAATTTCTTTTGCTTCATACGGTACTGTATCCTTTCAAAGAATTTCTAAGAGAAAATTGTTCGAAGTAAAGGAGTTCACTGGAAAGCTAAACCCACAACGAAGAAACCAAAGTTCTCAATACAGTCATACTATGGGCTTTAAGAAACCTTCAACCTGAAGCATCTATTCAGGAGTCCAAAGAACTCAAAAGCCAAGATGCAGCAAGCTCCCAAAATGCGCGCTAGACTTGTTCCAAACTATTTCAGGAAACCTTCACTGATGGACAAAAGTAACACTCAAGCAAGCTCTCGAGTGGCAAAGTAACTTTAAAAGAAGAAAGTTAGAAGTACATAATGCTGGTCAAAGGCTTCTACTCCCCAGAAGGTATTTTAATTGCTACTATATAATTGCATAATCACTGCCTTCTGACTGTGAGAAGGCTGCATTATTTCCTCAGAGATAAGGTCTTGACCAGCATGGCTGGATTTCTACCAAGTAATAGGATTGGCAGCACAGAAATGCACAGAAATAAATCCTTGATCAAAACCCTAAAATTTTAGTCAATCTGGATTTAATAACCAAGGTGCATATAGTAGCATCAAGTTTATTATGGCTTTGTTCTGCTGTGTATCAATGAAAATTGGGAGAGTGTAAAGGGCCCCTAAACATCCAAGGCAGTAAAAGCATGCCACCTTAGCCCTCCAAGCCTGCTGGGGCAGGGAGGGGCAACGGCTCAGTTTTGAGCACTGCAAGTCATAGCACCATATATTTATTACAGTACAAGACAGTTACGTTATGGTCCTCTTGCATTCTGCAAAGACCTTTTTACCCCAGTCTTCCGGAATACTGATCTTCATGGATTCAGAGAAGGCAGCCAAGTACCTGATCAGGTTCCACGAGTATTAGCCAATACATTTTCAATATATTGGGTTCTGTAATTGCCCATGAGAATCAGCCCAACTCCAGCCAAGTTGCCCTTACAGTTACTGGTGCAGCTGCTGTAACATACTAGTGTCAGCTGGGATGCAGCTACTTATTTTGACACCAAAGAATACAGAAACAACCTTCCATTTAGTCATTTTGTTGAAAATATAGAAATTCATTACCACAAACAAACAAACAGCTTATCTGGCACTTCTTTAAAGAACCTCATACTTCCCTCTCTTCCTATAGAAGGGGCAATTAAGGACACATTTTTAATTTAAGCCTTCTACAGGAAACTGACACAGTATTTCTTCCAGAAAACGCAACCATGGAAAACCACTCTTGTAATCAAAGTTTCCTGTTGCAACGAGAAGAATCTCAGTACTACAAATATGCAATGAAGGAAAAGGAAACGAAGTGCCCCTCACTACATCTAACACAGATTCAGAGCACTTGTCATTGTATTTCCTTCTTCACCACAGCCAACATCACTGGGGAAAACATATCTTTGATAAGTCAATAGCTGGTACAATTGTACGAACACAGAACCTTACTGAAGCAGCTCAGCAGACTAAGAGTAAGTCTCACCACGTGAGAAGATGAAAACAAGTGCACAGCATAATTAAGGTTCACCCTCTGCTACTGATAAGAGCAAGCTGTACCTGACTTTATTCACCTTCACTATACTAGTGTTACTGCTGAGGGTTCCAGACATTGCTGTTATTCAGAACTGGATTTAGCAACAAGTGCAACATCCTACTTAACAACAAGTCTATCTGGAAATGCTGTATGCTCAATCCAGACACCATAAGGAGCTTAGCACCAAAAGAAAGGCAACATAGGTGCTATTACTAGAAGTAAGCATATACTCAAGCCATACGAGTGGCTACCAGCTCACTCTCTGAAACCAGTTTAAAAGGCTCAGCTGACAAGATGCTGTGCAAAAAGCAGTTGCAGCTGCTATCCCAGAAAACCCACTGAACACCCATGAAGAACATGCACGTGTAAGGCAGGCTATTCTCATCAACTCTGAAAGTTCAGCAAAGGCCACTGGTTTAAAACATTTTAGTTGCTCTGCATTGTCTTGCCTTCTTCAGTTACGTTCCAACAAACTGTAATACATAGCTGTATTTTCAGGTTTCAAAGGTGTTAACAAAACCTTTTAACATGCAACTTTAGCATGAACGTAACAACACATGGAACCAGCAGCAAATAATCTCCAAGATATATATTTTTTTTTTCTGAACTGCTAACAAAGACAATTGTTCTCCAAGGTTATTTCAGCTCTTCAGAGGACATAACCTTGTCATTTCTGGTCATTATATTTACAGTCTTGTAACAGTCAGTCTTAGATCTGACTGGATCTCAACACATGTGCTAGAGAAGCAGAAGTAGCTTCTCCACAATGAAGGCATCAGACACGACGACAGCGCTGGCTCCTCCCTGTCAGACAGGATCTCAGCGACAGTGGCTACCTAAGCATTGGCTGGCGCCTTCTCCCTCCTCAGCGCTGAATGGTTGCACAGTGAGCAAGCTGAAAACCAAGACCACCAAGAAATATTACTCTCAGCTGGATCTGTTCCTCAATTCAGTTCTCATACATATAATCTGTGCAGCACAATGCAGGGATCCAAAAAGGAACTAAGCATACATACATCACGTATTAGGCAATGCTGCAGATAGCTTATTTGAGGTTTGACAGAAATTAGAGATCCTGCACAATAAAATGTCTCTCTTCAGGCTATGAAGGAAACTCACTCTTGTTTGGTACCAATGTTTGTTCTGCAGCATTTAAGCTGTTAGAATGCTTTCCAAGCTGAGAGCAAAAAATATCAACACATAAATGGCTCTTCAGAAGGTGCTGTCTTCTATGTCCTTGAGATGTTATGCAAATATTTTATACTGTTCCTTGACTTTCAAATGAGGAAGTCTTGTCCCACTGAAACACAACACAACCAAGTTCCACAACAGCCCTGCACAGATGGCCAGTTTAAACCGCTAAGTGACTGGTATTAAGCCCAGCTTCTTAAAAAGATCTTAGGGAATTTAGTGAAAGTCAAGCCATTTGAGTCTTGTATCACATATGAAGGACCAGACATGAAACAGAACTTTTAACGGCAATGGTTTTAAAATTAAAAAAAAAAAAAAAAAAAAAAAAATCACAAACGCCTATGCTCAGGGAAAGGCCTGGGTACCTCAGATGCTTTTGCACACTTGATGACAATAGATTCCACTTACTTATGTGGGATGCACTGTTGAGTTTTTCCTGAAAGAGCACTAGATGACAACTATTACGGACTGTACCTCTAACCTGGCATACATCTACAGAATTAATCTGATTTGCATGACATCTCTAGACAGCCATCAGAAGTGGGTCAAACCTACAGTTATACACTGGTCTTCGACAGTCTCACCATTGACATCAAGAGCACAGGGATCTTCAGCACAAAGCTTTCACCTCTGGAGAGGACAGAAACAGGGCACCGCCCACCTCGTGTATTATTAGCCCTTCTGAGTTGATAGCTTGTCTAGTCTCGGTTAGAGATCATCTCTCAACAGCTGGGTAGAAAGCTTCACCTAAGAATATCTTGAATACGGCTGGTTTCATCTCTTCAGTAGGAAAGGACAGGTATGAGGAAGAGAGATTTGTTCCATGATTATTCCATGGAATATTAAATCCAAACCCTAAGCTTATCTTTAAGATAGTGAGATGGAATCAACGTATCTGCAAGAGCAAGAGCTCAACAGTCTTACACCCAAGACCCAGTAAAGAATAAAATCACATAGCGGATAAGAAAAACCACCAGAGTTTTCACAAACACTGGCTCAGACTTGACTCAAACATCAAGTAGCACCAGTCCTTATACTGAAGGCAGACCGTGTAATCTAATTTCACGACACAGACAGCGCACAGGACGCACATGTTCATGTTTAACTACCCTTCCATCCTGTCTCATCTCACGAGAGACAGTACAGGAAAACAGACAGCTACTCTCATTCACCCACTTCTGGAAGCTCAGACAGGGTTCATAAACAGAGCTCATAAGAGCAGATAGCCTAAAGCTCTTCTCTGCTAAGAGCCCGTACCCTACACGGTCACAGCTCTCGGATGCCAGCAGTTCCCGTCAGCCCAGGGCTGGGGACAAGGCTCTAGAAAAGCCCCACCATCCTCCCCCTCCAGCGAGGGGGCACAATCGGGTCACCCGACGAGCTTAGGCCAGGAGGGCACTCGGAGCATTCCCCAGGCTCACCAGGAGCTCCGCAGAGGCCAAGCAGCTCCAGGGGATGGGAAAGGAGCCATCCCATCCCATTAATTAATTAACGGCGGAGGCTGGTGGCCTGGGGAAGACCCCGGGGGAAGGGGGGAGGGAGGGAGTTGGGGGGGGAAGGAGGGAAGGATGGGGGGGAAAGACAGAAAGGAGGGAAGAATGGAGGGAGGGAGGGGGGGGAAGGAGGGAAGGATGGGGAGAAAGCAGGAAAGAATGGAGGGGGGAAGGAGGGAAGGAGGGAAGAATGGAGGGAGGGAGGGGGGGAAGGAGGAAAGGAGGGAAGAATGGAAGGAGGGAGGGAAGGAGGGAAGGATGGGGGGAAAGGAGGAAAGGAGGGAAGGATGGGGGGGAAAGGAGGAAAGGAGGGAAGGATGGGGGGGAAAGGAGGAAAGGAAGGAAGAATGGAGGGAGGGAGGGGGGTCCCCTGGCTCCATGCCGCCGGCGCAGCGGGCCCAGGCGCTGCCTGCCTGCCAGGAGGGGGACTGCCCGCCCGGGCCAGGACTCGGGGCACCGCCGCGGTGCGATTCCCCCCACCACCGCTCCTCACCATTGTGGTCGTAGACGCTGACATAGGAGATGCCCACCGCCATGCACCACACCACCAGGCTGGCCATGTCCGCGTAGCTCGGCTCCTCCTCGGTCACCACCAGCCCCATGTGCACCGGCAGCTTCTGCAAGGCCCGCCCGTCCGACCGCCACCTCTGCCGGCCCTGAGCGGCTCCGCCGGCCCTCCGCCGCGCCGCGCCCGCCTTGCGGAAGGCGAAAGCCCCGGCGGCGGGGGCCAGCAGGGCGCAGGAGGCGGCGGCGGAGGCGGCCCGGCGCCAGAGCCAGGCGCGGGGCCCGGCGGCGGTGGCGGCGGTGGCTGTGGCGGGGCGGCGGCCGCGCAGGCAGGCCAGCAGCGCGCGCTGCAGGCCGAGCAGGGCGCGCAGCAGGGCGTGCAGCGCGCGCCACGCCAGCCCGCCCGCCCCGCTCATGTGGGGGGGGCGCGAGGCGCGGGGGCGGCTCGACCGACGGGGGAGCGCGCGCGGGGCGGGGGGGGGGGGGGGGGAAAACGACGAGGCGCGAGACCGGCGCGGGGCGGAGGGGACGGACCGGGAGGAGGAGGGGGGGGGGGGGTGGGGATAAGCGCCTCAGCCGCAGCGCGCCGCCTGCCTCCCCGCCGCCATCCCCTCACTGAGTCCGCGTCCCCCGCCCGGCAACCGCCGCCCGCGCAGCCATCTTCCTGCCGCCCCGCCGGATCTTTCACCTCTCACCCCGCCACATGCCGGGCGCCCGTTGGCCGCCAGGCAGGCCGGCGTCACTTCCTTCCGCGGTGAGCGAATGACGTGGCTCTGAGGGAAGGGACGGGGCGGGGGCCAGGGAGGGGAGGGGAGGATGGGGGACGGCCCGGGGGCGGGGCCGGAGGGCGGGGCCGGCGACCAGGCCCCGCCTCTTGGGGGGGCGGGATCGGGGGGCGGGGCCGCGGCCCCTGGCGGCGGGAAGCGCGGGGGGGGCGGCGGCCGCCGCGGACGGGGCGTGTGAGGGCAGAGACTCGCCCGCCTCCGCTCGGCTTCGGGCCGCATAACCCTTCCTCCGGCCGGGCGGCGAGGCTGCGCGGTTTGCCGGCTCTTTCATCTCAGGAACACACACCCCCCCCCGCGTCCAGCCCCGCGCCTTGGTCTTCTCGCCGGAGTTCGGAACGGGGGGGACATCTGAACCCCGCAGAGGCAGCCGGGCCTGACGGCGAGGTGTCTTTCCTAAGCGGTGTTTCACCCTCAAAGCACGCTGCCAGCCCTCCTTGGGTGGTTCTGCAGCACAAGCGTGGGGAATGGGGGTAGCGTGGCCCCCGGAGACCCGCTGAGCGTGCCCCTGGGGCGGCCGAGACAGCGAGGTTTTGCGCTCTCCCACAAAACCTGCAGTTCCCTGGGCTTTTGCTGCCTTGGCTTGTAACGGCCCACAGAGCCAAAAACGCAAATCCCACTCGCTGCAGGCAAAAGATAGAGCGAGAGCTAACAAGCTAGCCCGGTGCCGTCAAGACAGGTGGGTGGGCTGAAATGACACAGGGAGGTATTTAAAGTACTCTATTAAAAGAATCCGCCAATATAAAATGGAAAGAAAAATTCTGTATCGTGAAAATACTTTTCTTGCTCCGAAAAGAACTACTCCCCAGACTTCTAATACAGACCAACGTTAGCTAGAAAAAATAACACGGTCAAACCGCGAGGAAGGCTTGTGCTGTTCCATAAATACCTAAATCTTTAGTTACCGAAAAGTCTGGGTGGCTGATGATATATTAAAAAGTTAAAATGTAAAGAAAAATGAACTTAGGTCTTTCTGTTCCATTAAGCTGTATAGCTTCATGTGTTGGGTGCCTAAGAAACCCAAGTGTCAATTGCATTTGCGTAGGCGACAGCCAAATAGCTGCACTCTTGACACCTGGCAAAACAGCCTCGGTGAATGTGAGTGATTAACTCAGTTACTTAATGCCAACAGAAGATAAAGAATAATAGAAACTGTTTGCTTTGAAAAGTAATTTGCTGGTTTTCTTACTCCTCAGTTATCAGCTGAGATTTATGAACTGCCAGGAAGCCCCTTAGGTTACTATTTGTAAGTCACTGGTTTTAGTGGTCTCGGTAATCCAATTTTGTTTAGTTTTCTAGCACTTTGGGAACCGCTTGATAAAATTTTTACATACATCAGAGTTGATGCATATACCATTAAGTGCTTTTTTTTTACATGCAAAAGTCTGGGAGGTTCCTGCCAGTGAAGGGGGGCACTTGGCAGTGTGTACTCCCACATGAAGTACACCTAACCCAAAAGTACACTCACAGCCCCTTGAGCTACATCGTAGTCAACTAGCTATTCAGCTACCAAAATAAACTCTTCCAAAAACTTCATCTCACTTCATATTACCCTAATATTTGCCAGAGGTAGAGATCTATTTCCTGAGAATCTCCCTTCTTCTGTTTACAATAGAATCACATCAAGTTGGCCCCAGTATTTTCATTCCTCACTATTAATTATCTTTGGAACTAGTATTAAATCTCACCAACCAGGACACTGATTCTTCTCTTTTTTTTGCATTTGCTGTGATGAAGATGAACCTTCTGTGTTTTGCATGGAGCTCAGCTAATTTAGTCTAGTGCCATTTAAAATAGTCTAAAATAAGTGAAAGAGGCAAGTATTTCAGAAAAACTGAAATTCATTTCTCAAAAGCAAGAATCTCTGAACAATCCTGATAAATTGCCCACATTAGTGTAACTCTCCATCTCGAACTGCAGACCTGTGAGTTTAAATGTGTTGAATGCCAGACTCCTAGTAATAGTATCTTGCGGTATTGCAGGATTTTATTTATGGGGTTTTTATACAACTATAAGAATGTTCTACTATAAAATGTCCATACGGAGTTACAGACTGCTTTTCTAAGAGATAGTAATTGTATTCTTACTTCCCTCAAACTACATAGTACTAATGACATTAAAAAAAAATTTTTTTTTATGATTTTCAGTTTACATCCTTACTATAGCCCTTCTGTCACCAGCTATTACCTCTTACAGTACAAATTAAAGAGGAAAAGTTAATGGCAGACCAGCAGGCTGGCTGGCTGTAGAGACACTGATGGTAGAGGGCAGCTCTAGGCAACTTTAACGTTCACTATAGATTAACCATGGGGTTAATCTAGTTCATAATCATAGTAGTCATCATCTGTGTTTACTCCAACGCTGGAGGCTTCGTTGGGTTTCATTTTCTTTCTGTCCTCTTTGCCTTTTTCCATGGAAGACAGATTATCTTCACACTGCTGCAGAATCTTTTTGGAAGACATCCAACTTTCTCCTCGGCTTTCTGCTGGCGCCGCGCACTCCCCTCCCCTGACATCCGTTCCTTTGGCCACCAGCGCTCTTCTGGTTCTGAGAAGGTCACAGGTGCAGTTCCAAGGGTTTCCATCTAAATACAGGTGACGAAGACGAGGTAAATACTCTAAGACTTTGCGATCCAAGGCGGATATCTTGTTATTCCGTAAATTTAAAACCTGAAGCTGTTTCAAGTCCTTCAGCTCTTGTTCTCCAACATCCTCTATGTCATTTCCCTTTAGATCCAATCTAGCAAGGGTGTCTGGAAGTCTGAATAAAAATAAAACAGCACAAAGGTGTTATGTTCATCATATTGATTCTGTTTGTGTAAGTGGTATTTGGTGGTGGGTATTTGCCTGGGCACACCTGACGTATTGAAATAAAACTATCACTAACAAAAAATGCAAACTTCTGCAAAAAAGATGTGGTCATGAAGTGTTCATGTCTTTTTTTTTCAAGTTATAGGAATACTGCCTATGCACACTTGAACTGTTTTCCCAGTACTGACTCTGTTTGTGCAACTAAACTAAACAGCAGTCCTACTGTAGTGTATTATGAAGAAAGTTTCATGTTCAATTGAGTGTCAAGCTTAAAAATGCTTTTGGTACTCTTCAATGCCATAAGTATGCCAACGACCAAATTATAGCACCATGAAAGATCAAAAGTTTAGAGAAGCATGGCAACACTGCTCCTTCAAGTACTTCTATATACAATTTGTTTAAAAAGGTTTTTTAGTTCATGAAGAACTAGAATTTTTCTTCCATTTTGTTCTCCTGCTCCCATCAGATTCAAACATTAATCATCACAGAAGTAGTCCATTTGATGATATCCTGTTTAGGAAATCAGCAACAGGGAAAATAGAAGTGCTTTTTGACGGTCTTTTAAAAGAGTACTTTAGAGAATTAGAACTGGTTACATTTAAAAGAAAAAAAAGCAGCTGATAATCTCTGGATATGATACTAGGCTGGTCAGTATCATTCTTATTTTCATACATTTATAAATTTGTATGATAAGACTGTTTTATTTCACAAGTCTTGCTCATTTATGATCTTCTAATTTCCTCCTGCCGTAGTTAGTGAGAAGTGCTTAACAGAAAAGCCAGTTAGTTGGCATGGAATATTTTTAATAAAATTAATTTGAAAGTACCTTAAAAATAATTTTACTATAGTAGTATGCAAGGTGATGAATTTAAGAGTCATGGTTAGAGATTTTAAGGAAACTTATTCACTGAAACTCTGAGGGAAATTACAAATAATACTACCAAGAGCTATTTAGAATAGAACAGCAGTATACCACAACTGGTAAAGATTGATGTGATAGTTTATCTCAATGTAATGATATGAGATACCTTTGAAAATTTCTAAGAGGGTACATTGTGACCCCCACTGTTTTTTGTGAAGCTGAGTTTGACCTCTTAGGCTGAAAGGTGGTTGCCATATTTGTGTAAATCTCACAACTTCAGTGGGACTATTTCAAGAGTAGGGCAGTTCTGTATTGTGCTGTATTTCCTGGGGGAGATGAGAATTTCACACATTGATATGGTGAGTCACTCCACAAAATTTGATCTTACCAAATGCTTGTGACTGCAATACGTGGGTTTTGAAACCTAACCACAGGCGATGATTATAGTTGCCCAATATGACACTGTAATTCCAGAAGGGTACTCTGGGGTAAAACCCCAATGCCACTGACGTCAAAGGCAGTAGGATATCACCCAAGATGTTTATCCAGACTGATTACAGTCTAAAGACTGACCAGCAAGTCCTGAAACCTGTGAAGAGTCTTACTGTACTAACATTAGACTTAGGCTTTATGGCTGTATTTTTTGACTTCAGGCTGTGTTGATCTTGAGAAAGTGATGGCTCTGGAGTACATGATGAGTGGTCCTGCTGCTGGCAGAGAAGCTGTGCTCACTCGGGAGCTGACCATGGCAGCTGTACTACGCTGCTGCTGCCACTCCAGGGAGTATTATCAGACTCTTCTCTGCATCCTTACCACTCCCTGCAATACTTCATGGAATATAGGCTCTTCTCTACAAGTCCTGAAAATACTTGGACCTGCGGATTATTTTCTTCTCAGAAAATAAACAAAAGAAGCTTTCTTTCTCTTCATTCCTGACGAATAACTGCTAAGACCCATTAACTGTGGCACATCATTAACTATATTTTTTAAACTTGGGCACTGGTGACCGAGTTGTCAGATAACTGTCAGAAGTAATACTTTTATTTCTGTATATCCATGCATACCTGGTGATCATCAGACAATTAAATTAAGTACATAAATTTTACATCTTGTCATTTTTTTCCCTCTTTTATGTTTACAGCTTCCCCTTGAAATCTGTATTCATTGTTGAGTTGAAAATACAAGTCCCCAATATCTCCTTAAAAGCCATACTGTTTAAGGGCTAATAGAGAACACCTTCCTGTTAATTCTCTTGACTACGAAGGTTGTAAAATAAGATGGATTAGACAATACTAAAGTAACTAGAAAGCATTAAATATTCCTGTCAAGCTAGACTGAAATCAAATATTTATACAGCACTAAATCACTTTCTGATTATAAAGCTGCTGCCAAATAGATTCAAATGCTAAAGGACCTGATGCTAAACGAATTGAAATTTTACTGCATTATTTATTTAGGCTAGTTAAACCTGTCCACAAGCCATAAAAATAAAATTTAATAGTGCAGTTGTGTTAAAGAAGTTGATGTTAATGGAATTACTTCACTATTTTTATGCCATCTTATTGCACAGCTTTTTGAAATAATAAAATTGCCACTTTATATCAGACCAGCCTCAATTTGGCTTAATATGCCATCTCTGATAATGGCCAGGACCAACACTGAGATGAATGCGAGAGAACCTGTAAGCAGGGCATTAATGAACACAGTGTGCCCAAGGGATGTTTCTTCTGAGCTCCTTTGACTGGAATTTTGCTTATAGCCTGAAGCCAGAGAGCTTATATGCATTCCAAATACTTTGCAATGTGTGAATTTAATGAAGCTGGGAATGCTAATATCCATTGAAAAAGCACATTCTTTTTGACCACACTCAGCTCCTGAAATCTTAATATTTTAACAATAATAAACTCAGTGTGGGTTGGTAGAAACATGAGCTTTAAAATTGCTGTCTTTTCTTTTTACTGAATGCTCTATTAATTTTGTGTAATGGGGGAAGATAAATCTAAGCAGAAGTATAACTTCTCCGTAATCATTCTGTTATATTCTCCTAGCAGGTTCCTCTTATTCGTGTGCTAATTAAACAAAGTAGTCTCACTGGCAGGGAGAGATGTGAAATGAGTAGATTCACTGGCGGCCACAGATGTAATGAAAACAGCTCTACTTCTATGCTGAGACTGCTAACAAGAGTGCTAATTAGTGCCAGTTATGGCAATGGGTTTGTGGTATGGATAGACTTCTACCATGATTGGGTCTGAATACAAATTTTTTTCCAGTTTGGCCCTCATTCTTATAATGTAAGGAAGGAGAGATGACACTTGGGAACCAGCTGTCCTCAGATTCACTTGCCTCAGCGGAATAGAAATGAGGAGATTCTGTTCCAGTGCCAGATTTGAAAGCTGCACACACTGCTGAAGAGCTCCTGCCTCAAACACGCTAACAGCGTTGTTGTCAAGAAACAAATGCTTGAGGTCTTGTAGTCCTTGGAAGTCCTGCGCTGTCACCCTTTGAATCAGGTTATTGCTGCAGTCGAGTTTCTGCAGTCTGCCGGGCAGCCTGAGTGGCATAGTGTGGAGCTGGTTCTTAGAGAGCTCCAGTGTTGTTAAGTTGGGAAGAAGCTGTGCACCATCTATTGACGTTAGCTGATTTTCTGACAGGAAGAACTCAGACAGGTTTTCTAGGTGTTTCATGTCTCGAAGTCTTATTGTTTTAAGTTGGTTTTTCTCTAATTTTAGTGACAGCAGGGATTTAGGTAGGTCAAGAGGCACTTTTGTCAGAAAGTTGCCACTTAAACCGAGAAACTGTAGATTTTGGAAAGATGCAAAGAAGTTGGTTGGGAATGAGTTCAGTTTATTATCAGCCATGCTGAGATACTTCAGCCTAGGAAGCTTAAGTGGTGCAGACACAGATTCCATGTTGTTGCCATCCAGAATCAAACTTTGTAAATTGCAAAGGGAAGAAAACGCACTCGGAGGCAGAGTCGCAATCAGGTTGTTCCGAATATCGAGCACCCTTAGTTTCATCAAACCTTCAAAATCAGATGCATGCAGAGTGTTGATGGAGTTATCAGCGAGTTTTAAAATTTCAAGGCCAGATGGGAGGAAGGTAGGTATTTGCTTGAGCTGATTTTTGTAGAGTTCCAGGGACTTCAAGGTGCTCAGAGCTTTGAAAGTGTTGTTTTCTATTGATTCTGTGCCACTGCATGACAGGACCAGCTCTTCAAGGGCTGACATTCTCCTGAAGTCCATAATCTTAAAGAGAAAAAAAAAATTCGTGTGATAGTACACCATCTATTTATAGATATTCTCACTGGTTACTTCTTCTGGATGCTCTGACAATTGCTAGTATATATTAAGAAACTATGTATTTAGAATGAGAAACTAAGAGAAAAGTTAACAATACAGGTGTTAACTATAGATACCTGCGGTTTGCTAGTATTTACTTACATTTCTAGAATTTCGTTGTTTAAGTCCATATTGTGTCTGGTTTTGAGCAAACGCACATTTGAAGAAGGAATATTCCTTTTATTTCTGCCTGGTGGATAGCCTATATAAAATAGAGAGCTAATATCACCAGTGGCAGAAATCTTTGCAGAGAGTAGGTGGTTGTTACTGCGCTCAACGGAGCTCGCTGGAGCAGTTTTGAGCTCATTGCACTGCCATTTCCATGTATCAGCAGTATTGTCACTGCAGCCTGTATTCCCCAGAGGAAGTACACATGGATATCATCACCTCTCCCTACTATAAAGTTTTGGCAGGAAACTGAAATCCAATGCTTGTATTTCTTCTCTCCCCCTGCTATGTCTCCTTTTCTTTAAAGTTAAAAACCTCACATACTAAGATGACCAAACCAAAGGTGTCATATCAGCTTGGTCTGAAAGTCACCTCTGTGGAACAGATTGATTTTACAGGAACTTAGTTTTTGTTAGTCAGTAATAAACAGATGCTTTGCAGTGGTAAACGGAACTTAGATATTGACTGTGACTATAATATACAGAGGCATTCTAAGTGTTTCATTATTTTTCTGCTCTGTTGGAACCTGCCTGTTTACAAAGCTTGCCATCTTGTGTCTCAAGTTAAGAAGGAAACTTAAGTGAATCTGGCAGTTTTCTCCAAGCCAAGATACGAGGAAGCAGGCAATGAGGGTAAACTCAGGAGTTCTACGAGCACACCAGTTGCTTAAACAGTAGTTTTCTGAAGTTATCAGAGATGCTGCCCATTGACCTAGGTGCTTGATTTTTAAACATTCATTTATATGGGAATCACAAAAAGCTCAGAGCAAGATGAGCAGGTATTCTGCATGGGAGAGGCGGGAAGGAGTGTCCTCATCCATTTTCCCTTCCCATGTCCAATACATCTCACTACAGGTCTCAGGAGTACCACATCAGTGAGAGATGTTAAACTAACACTATAGTCTTCATTCTATTTCCCCCAGGGCTTAGTAGCTACCAGCGCATTTTACTCTCATTGAGAGAAGCTATAAAGCATGTTCTACAGCATAATCCCTCATCCCAGTCAGGAATCTACACGGAAGGCAGTACAAGTCCTTTTGCAGCGCAGGTACTGGGTAGTAATTTTGTTCTATGATCCTGATTGAATACAGTTGGCTATCATACTTGTGTATGTGAAATTAGCTTGTAAAGGTGACCGTTAAAAGATTCCTTCCAGCTTCATTTATCCAACTCTTGCATGTTTTCGGGTTGTATCTCTTTACCTTAGCTACAAACTCGGCATTTTAACTTCTGCTAAAATTAGAGCACGCACATCTGTGAAAGAGGAGTCAGATTTCATTTTGCTCTGGTATCCTTAGTTGTCACTACCTTCTGATTACATTTATTCTGTCTTGTAAAGTAATTTCTGAGCATTGCAAGATTTGATGCAGTTAGAAAGTATAAGTATGGAACCTCTATTGATGCAGGTTTCTTCATCAATTACATTTAAGCTCAATGAGGGAAGGTACATCCATAATGTTATATTCTCAACAGTAAATAACAAAGTTGTCCATTTTCTATTATTTCTATAAATGCAGTTTTGTAATAAATATATATTGCTATATAGCACTTACAGAATTGCATGTCCAGTTTTGGTCATGATTAGGAGGCTAATCTTGCAAAGCTTTATCATGAGAAATCCCATAGGAATGAACTGCATTGCTCAAGAGCAGAAATGCATAGTCATATGTAAGTGATAAAACAGTCTTAAGGAAATTGAAACAAATGTGAACCTTCATAAGTTCAACACATTTTCTCCTGTAAGTTCGAAAGCAGTATTTCCTGCTTTTCCTCAGTTGATTGCTGTATGTCTCTAAGAGGCTTAATTTTCATCTTATTAAGTGACAGAGAGCTACATGAAGGTCAATGTAGAGACATTCATTCTGTAATCATGTTAGGCTTCTTGATGTGGATTATTATAATTTCTATTTTCCACCTATTTGGTATGCTTTGCTAGGCTTTGTGACCGTGCTGTTTTGAGACTTAAACATTTATCCATGCTGTTACAAACAACCCAGTCTTTCTAATATGAATCAAGACATATTTGAAAGCCTATCATCAGGTCTCTTTTTGGTACGAAGTGATGTTTTATTCTCTAACTGGACTGTCTGGAAAGTGATACTAATATAATTTTACATTTTAAAAAGTAGATCTCCTGAAAGGGGATCTAAGATACTGTTATTTTAATAGAAACATTTTAATGATTTTGTCATTTTTAATGACTTTTTAATTTGCTTTTAGAATTTTTGTGAACTGGGATTTGTTATAAGCAGTTTCTTAAATCAGTCCCCTATTGTGGGGGCCAGATAAACAATTTTCTTTTAGCAGATAAAACCCTACGTATTAATACTGTTAGAAATAAACTAAATCTTAAAGGGAGAGTAAACAGGTTATAGTTGGTCTTCAAATCAAGGAGGAGGCAGAAATTATTGAAAAAAATGCTAAAATTAATCTAGTTTTGTTATTATGAAATCTGTTTATAACAAACCCTAGTTTGTAAGAATACCAAAAGCAAGAATCCCAGCCAGTGTTTTCAATGACTATCAACCCTGTCAGAACAAATACAAAGCTGATCTGGGTAGAAAAGATCTATTTTTTTTTTCTTGTTTTTTCTTCAAAACATATTGTATTTAGCATGCAAACGTATCTTCTTTTCTCTTTCCTTTCTTTGCAATTTTAATAATAACCAATGTAAAATAATGTCCAAAAGTAATTGGTACTCAGTTTGAAACAATATTTGTTTATTATTCTGAGACGGCTAATTGCCGTCCCATAGTATATGGGAATGCTTACATATACAAGTCTCTTGGAGGTCAGCTGTGGGAAGTCTAGGCTTCCATTCAACTTCTTTTTGAAAATACATTATTTTCTCTAAGATTAGGTAAATGAAGGAATTTAAAAAGCAAAAAAACAAAAACAAAAACAACCCCTATAGAGTTCTTTTAGCACTTCCAGACATGTAGTTTACAAGCAGAAATCAAAACCTGTTTTTACGAGCACTATGATATGTGCCAGTGGAATTGCTCAGCTGTGTAAAATTAAGCATAAGTATTTATGATGTCAAGACCTCAGAAGCATAATTTGTTGCATGGAAAGAAAAGTGAAAAATAGCTTCACAAACCCAGTCTAATCTTAAGGAAAGAATCTACATAACTACAGGCAGATAACGTGAAAGGACTTATTTCCTTTCAGTGCAAAGTCAGTAGTAGAAGTAAGGCACACTGATTGCTCAGTTGAATTAATGCATAAAGTTAAAACCTCTCTCCTTAGATGGTTTCATGCACCATTTGTTCTGAACAGTCATAAAACATTTATTCCACTACACTGTTGACTTATGTCCAACATTTAAATGCTTTATAACACCTGCCTTTTGCTCTAGTCAGAACCTAAGGCCACTTTACTAGTAACTGAGAAGTAGCTGACAGGTATGGGCAACTAGCCTAAGAAAGGAAAAATGGCTCACCTTCCTTATCTTGGAAAGAAAATAATTGGTTGGTTTTTTTCACAGAAAAAGTATTTCTAATAAAGAATTCATTTGACAGATACTTTGTTTAGGTAGAGCACATCAATATAGCTAAATCGCACCAATGAACTTTGACTCTTGTAGGTGTGGGAGCTAACACAAGAAAACCAGAGATATTAGTAGCGGCTAAAAGAGAAGTAAACTTTTTCTCAGAGTTAAATTGTAAAATTACTAACTGTTTCTCAGTGGGCAACAGGTATCCCAGGTGCTGCTATAAGATGCCTTCTAGCCTATTTCATTCAATCCTGAGAGCAAAATCGAAGATGCTTTTCATAGCAGTTAAAGTTATATTCTTTGTAAGAGGACAAGCATACTTAAGAGAAAATCTATCTCTTTTGAATAGAACATTTCTTATTATTTGTAGTAAATTGATACACAGCAAGCATGTATAATACAGGTGGTTGTATTTCCCTTGTTGTCTATCTACAGAAGTTGAATTTATTAAATAAATATATTTCAGGGTAGGAAACAGAGAAGCACAGTTCCAGAGTACAATGCAAAATGAGCATAAACTGATCATGCCTTTAATAACGTGATCCAGTGATGCCTCAAGAAACG
Organism: Aquila chrysaetos chrysaetos; assembly: GCF_900496995.4. NCBI lineage: Eukaryota > Metazoa > Chordata > Aves > Accipitriformes > Accipitridae > Aquila > Aquila chrysaetos. The sequence goes on from NC_044005.1 coordinate 56,354,050, forward strand.
CAGAATAAACTTTTTTAATAACACAAATAGCTGGCAGCTTCAGTTAGAAGCTGCTATTGTTTATATGGATTATTAGGTAGGCCCAGCATTGCTTTTAGAAACATCTCACACTCTGCCTTAGACTCTAACTTACTTATTCCCTCTGCCATTTCTAATAGCAGTTGTACCTGACACTTGCAACTACAAAGGGGGAAAAGAACCTCAATTTCATTCATTAGGGAAATGATTCCAGCTACATAAAACCTGTCCATTTACTGTGAAAAAAGTGTTATATTGTATCAAAAGTAGCAAAAGCTTTTAACAAGTTAAAATATTACTCTGGAAGTCAATGGTTATTTGACCATATAAAAACCGTGTCAACATTTGGCTCCTAGTTGTAAATTACTATTTTTTGAGTTGCATAGAAAATATCATCCTGGCAGCGTGAGCCAGTGCTCGGAGGCTGCAGGATAATGAAAACACTGTAAGAATATATTTACATATCCTTAAAAAGTAAGTAAAAATAAAACCAGATCTGGCAGCATTTCATCAGTTTTTAGAAGGTGGAATAAGATTCTCCCTTCCCTTGAAAACCACCACCATCTGCGAAGCCCAGCTTTTGGTTACAGCGCACTGCAGAAAATATTTTTACTGAATTTTTTCCTACCTGGAGTTGTTTAATTTTGCTGTGACTGATGTAGAGTCTCCTGGTGGTGAAAGGAATCTCTCTGGGGATCTCCGTAGCTCTGTAGCATTGCACTGACTGGGCAGGGTCACAGCTGCATCTTCTTGGGCAAGTGGTACTTAGACCACTGTGAAAAGAAAAGAAGACTAAAAGGTAAGATAAATACATCTTCCAAAACAGGAGCTCTGAAATTGTCTCGGCAACATACAGCTTGAATTAAGCACCAAAGTCCTTTTATACCATGAAATCTGATAAAAGGATATTATGACTGTGTATTTTATCCCAGTGAAAAAACAGCAAAAACAATACCGTAATTTGCCTGGGTTAAAATGTTGGCAGGCATTACAAAGAGTGAGAAACTTAAACAGTGATAAGGTGCCTTTACATTTGTAGGTATGCGAAATTAGTGTTATTTATTACCTGACATCTAATCTGCAAACATCCATATTATCTCCAGTTTCCTAGTTTTGTTAAATGTGACACCACAGAATTAGTGGAGAAAAGATAAAGAGCTGTTTTATAGTGGGGCTGTAAAACCTTTGTATCTTCTGTGACCGAGTATTAGAAACAGTAAAAACACAACTACAGCCAACACCGAAGCTTTTTCACTCCTCCTCTTGCATTATTCAGACCCCCCAAAAACCTCAAAACTCAGGCAGCTATTATTTTAAAGCTAAAACATTCTATTCACTTTCTGAACATCTGTAGTACAGCTGAGTGCGGCTGGTTGGTACACCTTTTTTAAAGACTGGAGAAAAATCTAAGTTACTTGTGTTTGTGTAATTCCCATAAATCAAAGTTTAATTGTTCTTGTATTTGAAAATTACAAATGTGAAATGCTTGAAAGCATTTAGTATAAATCAAGTGGTAGATGATCAATAGGGCCTGTTTACCCCATGACAGCTGGAGAACACTAAAGTTCCCTTCAGAGTTTTCTCTCTACATATTAGTGCTTCTCTCATATCTACTAGCTGTGCCAGCTAGACATGTAAAGTTTTAAAAAGCTTACAGTTTGACTTGTGATTATTTTAAGAACTTTCTTTGCATTGTTTTTTCCTGTGTACTCAGCAATTTACAAAGTACAAAGCAGTGTACTTCAGAAACCTTTGTATCTTATCATAATGATCTGCTTTGCACTGTTACCTGCTTCCTTCCATCCTCTCCGTCATATCTTCAGTACCAGCTAATCCTATTCCTTGAATGCAGAACTAGGCCAGTTATTTTTCCAAGCAGAAGATGATGTCAAGTTGATTTGACAAATGGATAACTGAACTGGGGACAGTCCTTGATGGGAATGCCTATTGGATGCAGCTTGGTTTATGCTGGACAATTGCCATATTCCCTCCTGGAGATCCTTCTGTCTCCTTAATCCCCTACGCTGAGAGCACAGAACTGCAACCCAGCATCTGCTAAACCGAACAGCAAGAGCAGAAACCTTTTCCTAAAGCAGCCTGTCAAACTGGCATGTTTAACAAGCTATGCAGAAAAAACCTGCCTGACTTATGCCATAGTGATCAATTGAACAAAAATGAGTGGGTGAGCAGGATTAGCAATGGTGCTCTAAAAGAAGTATTTTAATGTATCTTGATCTAGGGTTTGGTACCTGGTTTGTGGTTCTGCCTTTTTTTTTTTTTTTTTTCCCCTAAAAGAATCAAAGTACCCAAAGAAAAGCGTAAAACCTTTCTGCATACAGACAGCTACTTGTGGTACATTTCAGCACACCCTGGAACAGTCTTTGATTGCTTCTTTCCACTGACTTCAGTTTAAATGCGGAGGTCACTAAGACAGTAACACTGAGGATCTTAGGTAGGAATTTGTGTTCCTCAAAAATGTCATCACAAAGCAACTGCTTTTTGCTCAAGGAGGGTCAAAAGAAACGCAGAACAAACCCTACCGTTTGCAGTTTAGACCTCTAGAGTACTGCAGAGGCAGTCTGAGAATGCCTTTAAGTAAGAACCATATATTGCGTCCTTCGCTATTTTGTAAATTGTAAGCCACTCAGCTGATGCTAGAATTCACAGCTGTAGTTACAAGGTAACGCCACAGTAAGGTGCAATATTCTTGGCTCTGCATTTTTGAGTAGTATCTATATCCTTGGTCTTTTCAAACTAACGAAAAGAAACTTTATTGGTTTAATAGTTCATTTACATGATATTAACAACAATGATTTAATTAAGAATGATATTATGTATCCATTAATTTCTGATATATGTCTGCTTTCAGCAGCTAGGTATTTTAAAGCGATAGCTATGAAAGATGATCTTATTAAATCTGTTCTGTACAAATTCTGACACACGTCCACCAGACCTGATGCCTTTGCTTTTGCACAAAACTATGACCTGTGGGTTTTTTATTGATTCTAGGAGACCTGATGGCAACCGAACTGACGAAGAGTCACAGGACTGTATAAGCCATAAGCCTAGCGGGAAGATGTGAGCTACGCAAAAAAAAAAAAAAAGGTGAATAAACATTCCAGGATCTCCATTGTGGAAGGAGCGCTGCTGGCCATGAGTTGCACAGCTTCGCAGGGGGATGTTAAGAAAGTCAATCACGGGTGGCCATTTCCTGCTAGCAGTTTTTATGCAAACTCTCCACACCATTCAATGGGGATTCCTGTGTGGGACTAATGGCTTGATACTCCCCTCTGCCATTTCTCTGTCAGAAAGAATGAACAATAGCACCCATAACCTGCCCGTGCGAGAAGTCCCAGGGACATTCTATGCGGTGTGTGCTTTAACCAAAGGTAAACACTTCAGATCGAAACCTGCTAAACCCAAAGTCCATGTCAGACTCTTTTGTGTTGTTGGCATTTAATATGGACATTGGTTATAGAGTATCATGGCAAAGTAGTAAAATATATTGGACAAACTTGCATAAAACATAAGCCTGAGTTGATGGAAGTCAGAAGATCTTTCAGGATTGCTGCTTTTATTTCAGATCTGAAGAAGGGCTCATAAAGGACTGTAAAGTTTGGGGTTTTTTTCCAAATATATCAGTCTAATAAAAATATTATCTTTTTGTACAAATCTTGCCTCACACAAGATTTCAGCATCTACAGTACTGGTGTTTGGGCCTTTACTTTCTTCACCAAAGTCAGAGGTTTGACAAAAGCATACATATGTATGTCAAGACATAATTTTTTAACCTAAGATTACATTTAGAAAATCACATAAAAGTAAGATGACATTAAAATTAGAAGAATGAATCTGCAAAACTCTAGTTACAGAGCATTTAGAAATGTCTGAGTTAAGACAGCCCATAAACCCTGAAGGTGGATCCCTTATAATGCAGATGTTGGCACAGACTGTACAAGGGAAGATGCAGTCTTATCACAAAAGACATGGAGAAGCTCAGCTCTTACAGTCGGAGTGTCCCTTGTCCATGGAAAGCAGAAATTGCAGGAAAAGACCGGCTTCGGGCCTGCAGAGGGCATGGGTAGGAGCTTGGTCCCTGAGGGACGTCACAAGCACAAGCAGTTTGGCAACTAGGAGCTGCTAAGTGATGGCATATGCTCTAAAGAATCCTTGGCATATTTAGCTGCCATATGCTATCAAGTGCCTGCCACTGAGTATGTGTGAATTTATAATTATTTTTTGCCGGAGGTTTTTAACTTGGATTTGGACCAGTTTTTCATAGGGACAACAAATGGCATTTGTCTGCTGCAAGAGTTACCTCCAATCAAGCGCTTCTCTCCAGAGTGGATCAGGCTGCTAAGGGAAACAATCATAACATTGTATTTAAAAACTTTATGTTTCCCTTAATCATCTGTTGAAATAATCTGAACTGCCTTACGGAAATGTTTCTTAAACAAAGAACCTCAGAGGGTTACACTGAATCACGAATGTCAGCCTAGATGCATTCTAGGCAAATTGATGATACCTAATTAATATAAAGATTATAAATTTATCAAAAGTGGTTTTGTGTTGTATTCCTACAAAATAAAACTGCAAGTAGAGTTTCATAAAAACAATCAGAAGCCTGACTGAAAATGATGTCTCAATATTCTTCATAAGCCAAGAATTTTGTGGAAATATTTTTTATCTGCTTTCACAGTATGTGGAGAATGCGCTCTCTAACTCCAGGCAAGGTCATCTTCATACACTGGAAACAGCTGCTGGATGACTTAAAGTAGATTTTTCCTCCACACAATAAGGTAGGTTTCCTTTTCTTCCTCCATGCTGGCTACACAGAGGAGATGAAAGTGATAACCCCTCAGGAATTTCTCACATTTCGCCTGTCTGTGGCACGTTTGCATTCCAGAGGAACTAGCACAGTGAAACCTGTTGAAAGGGATGAAACTTTGTTAAATAAAAATTCACATATCGAGGAGTTTTATGATAGTGCTGAGGGATGCTAGCCAAGATCAGATGCATCTGGGGCAGGCACCCCATAAACAACAAATAAGCAGCACCCACATGGAGGGGGTCAGTTTAAATAATTTCATACACATATGCCACTAATGCTGCTGTTATTGGCCTTCGCAGTATTGTTGCTAATGGCATCCACTTGAGGGAGAACTGTTCTTCATTAATAACTGAGCCACAGAGAGCAGTGCCCATGAAACCACAGATTATGCTACGGTATAATGACAGTTTTCTACTAGTGATATTCCAAGTTAGTCCCAAAAGGAATGAAGAAGGGGGAAATAAAGAGGGCAGACATGATGGCTATAATCCATCATATCAGAATGGATATAATCCATTCTCAACCTAGAATTTAAACACACAGGTCTTTTGTATATTTCATGTAAGATCTGTAATTAACCTATGTGAGACCGTGCCTCATGCAGTACCACCTAAAAGTAAAGTGGCAGGGATGGATCATCCAATTGATACTGGAACCGTGACAATTCTGTTTCTAGGGTTTTGCACACACAAAAGTGATTCAGGTCAGTAGTTAACAACCGTGACCTGTAAGGGCTTTTCAGAGTCCTGTATGAAGCAAGGTAGTTCTGGCCCTTCCATTTCCTCTGGGTGTCTTTAGCCTTTGAGAGCAGCCTGCTAGTGACTGTGCATCCAATGGAACCAGAACGGAGCTTAGACTGTAAAAATTGTCTACTGTTGAAACTGCGAGGCACAGTTTCAACAAGATGAGGACTCTGAAATGGGAGTTTTCTAAATTATACCCACTGTGTGCACAAAAAGAGAGTTTTATTCTTCCACGCTAGAAAAGCTGAACGTTTTTGGCATGTATGTTATCCATTTTAAAAAATAAAACAAAAAATCAGAATGAAAAGAGTTAAGCATAAGCGTATACATAGAAATAAGCATGGGAATAAGACCACAATAAGCACTGTAAAAAAGAAAAGCTGGTCTGAAGAAGCGACTTGTGGAAGTTGTCTTGTGTAAAAGGAGACCAATAAGGAGTGAATGTTCCCTCAAACTAGTAGTAAGCCACTTGTTGCACCCATGGACTCACTGTGTGGACTGTAAAATGCAGCCAACTATGAACTCTATAGGCCTGCAAGGCAGGAATAACCTGAAATGTGAAAAAGTAAAAAGTCTGGGTTTTGTTAGCAGAAATTTTCCGTAATGACAACTGAAAAGTATGTTCCTTTAAGTATCAGTGCAGATGGACAACTTCCTCCTCTCTAATGTGCTTCAGAAAGGCACATTCTAATCACCTAGTCTAACTCCTTTTTTAGAACACGAAAATCTTTCTTTACCATCTCAATTTTCTCCCATACTTTGATACTGCAAGATATTCTTTGTTTTCTCTCCGTTTCCCCGTTGGGGTCCCCACTTGTGACTGTACAACCACCCACACAATCAAACCACTCAAGATGCTTCAGCACTAACCACACAGAAGGTGGCCTTGACATGTGCACACGCTGCAGCCTGGCACGCACAGCTGGGCAGCTGCAATTACACAAGTTTCCGGGTGAACTGACCCTCATGTGCAAACACATGTGTTTATATTGTAAATTCTTTGTGCAGAGGCTAGGTCTAACCAAAGGTTTGTAGTATATCTCACACAACACTTTCCCAGTCTTGGTGTGGACACTAGATACCCAATATACAGGAGTGGAGATGTTGATCAAAGTTTTGGTTTTTTTTTTTTTCCCCTGTTGATTTGGGTATTACTTTGCTTTGTTTTGTATGAAAATGTGACCTCTACATGCTTAAGATCATTTACTCTTTAAGCACAACATAAGTTTTCAGATAATTTATCAGATACTCCAGTAATCAGTTAAAGTATGTACGTTTAAATTTATGAAGTACTGTTTGTACTCAAATGTACTTCATAGCAGTGTGACACAGACACCTCACATTCTCTAACCCTTGTCTAAAATAACTCAAATTATGTGCATAAATTATATGTGAAGGAATTAGCTGGTGATTAGCTTCACCAGCTCTACCACAGCATAGATAAGGTCAAATGAGCAGATCAGGAAACTTTAAGTCCTTTTGACATTAAAAGTATTCAGCGAATTTAAATTCTTCTTGATGTATAACTTGTTGCAACTGTTTGATTGTTAGAAATGTCTCTTGGGGGTAGAAAGGATTCTTACTGCTAGACCAGTTGACTCAAACTACTGCTGTTCTTTAAATGTTCTTCAATTATTTTGTTGATGTTATCAGGGTAGAGCATACTACAGTTTAGTTTAAATTGATTTAATCTAATTGAAGGCCCAAACTACTAACCTTTCTTAGGTTCAATTCCATAATTACTGCACAGCTTGCTTACAGAACAGAGTTACGGTTGTCTGGGGGCTTTTGGCAGGCATTTCAAGGGTAAATGGAATTGATCAGTTTTCTAGGCAACCTACAAGTATAGTTTTGAGATAATTAAATTATTCATGTGTTTACCCTTATATCAGTGATACCTGCTTTTAATTTTGACCCCTTTTTTACACAGTATTTCTGGTGAGGAATATAAATAGTACCTAACAATACTGACATTTACTAAGATTTAGTGTCACAACTGCAGATTTTCCTAGTAATATATAGCATTCCGTCTCATTTATCCATAGTCCAGCAAGTATTAGACAGATATTACGCTGCAGGTAGGCTCCTAAAAGAATTGTATCTGAGAAGCTAATCTTTTGAGTGGAATAAGCAGAGACGAAACGTTGTTTGACTTGTGAAATGTAAGGGCGTGCAAAACAAAGGTAGCACTGATAAGGGGTGAAAGAATTAAAATTAATGACCACAAAACTCTGATACCACTGTAGATAAAGACAATTTAAGACAGAGCTGGACCAACCCCTAAGCTAAAGGAAAAGGACACTAAAAAACTAAGAATATGTGATTCTTTAAAAAGAAGCAGTCATACATAAATTACATTAAGTCTAAGTTTTTAAAGGCAGTAGTTGCTATAGATATGTTATGTAGTAAGTATGGGAAACTTCCTTCTCAAGATAAGCAGATACTGTTCAAATGCATGATGGAGATATATTAGCAGAAAATTCTAACGTTTGGCTAAGTGATAGATTAATGTTCCATTTTAAAAAAAGGCAAAGAATGTAATAAAATTCTATAGGTACTTCTCCAGTGTGATATCTACCAGAATCAAAGCCAAAGCTAACATAAAAACTGATAGTCCTGAACAATTAATTTTATTCTGTGGCTGAACTAATTTAAACAATAACATTAGTTTAGCTTTTGATACAGCAAATACTTTGATTTTCTGTCAGACCCTCCCTGTTCTGTAAAAAAGACAGTCGATACGGCTGTGGAGAATGAACGTTAGAATGAAGGTTAAGCAAAAGCTCTGTTAAGCTGGGCTCACTCAGGAGCACTTGGGCGACTTTAGACACTTAAACCCTTTGCTCAGCTACTATTCTGAATACACCGATTTACTGATCCAGATTTTTTTCTGTAGGTGCATATAAAGGTGTTTGTAGCTTTTGTTTCCATCATGGGTGGGCTTAACAGTAAGAGAACCCCTGTTAGGTGCCCAGTTTTTTACTACCTACCTTCAATTACAGTGCAGACAATTTGAACGGTAAAGGGCAAATGAGCATGTTTGTAATAACAATCTGTAGGCTTCTTGTCAAGCCAACAATAGCAGATCCCAGAGGAAATGTGATATCTACTGTTAGTGGTGAAGTTTGCCTTTATCCAGCTCTTCTGAAAGCACAGATTCATGGAAGTACAGTTCTTTCCTGCTTTGACATATCTCTTCACATTCCAGGTGAGCAGTTTAACCATTGAGCTGTAAAGTGGTATCTTTCTGTTTCTCTGTGTCCCAATCAATTATTTATGCCAAGTGGAGCGAGGAAGGAAACTCACCCCAGGATGCCCTACAGCCCAAGAGCAGGGTGTGCGGGGGTCCTGGTGCTGTTACCATTTTCTTGGCACCCACTCCTCTGCTGACTGGAGGGCCCCCATGCTTCCCCTCTGTTGTGCTGGCAGGGTAGTTTGTGGGGCCAGGCGGTAGGCAGGTTTAGCATCCTGATCTGGGTTAAAATGATCCTTTTTCTCTTTTGAGGTGGAATTACAACTTTGATGCAATAAAGCCAAGCTGCATAAGATCTCTACAAGACCTGCTAATAAAGCTCCCACTGAAATCAACATCAGTATCAATTACGGTATTTCGAAGGAGACGAGCTGTAACCAAGGTGAGCGCCTTGGAGAAAGCACCCATGTGGAGATAGCTTATTCCCTGAAATTTATTCTGTTTTCAGAACTAGGATGAGCTAAAAAAAATGCAAATACCTTTTATATGGGTATAACTGCATGCATCAGTGCTTCTAGAGATGCAAAGGTGCCCGGGGCAGTCCTTTTTATACACCACTTGCAAGTTTGCATCTTTGCTGTGTAAGCAATGAACGTATAACTGCAAATCCAGCTGTGTGGTTTGCACCTGCACATCATGTTTGCGAATACAGTAGCAAAGACTTCTCTTTCCTCTCCCGCTCCCACAGGAGGGGGAAAATGTGTAAATTTTAGTAATTTTGTTGGTATTCCAGCTATTGATACTCCGGTCTCTTGAACCTGAAAAAAAAAAAGTGGAAAATTTTCTGGAATCCAGAAATTTTCTGGAAGATACAAACGCCACCGGGGTGTGCTGTAAGGTAAATCGCCAGGTCGAAGCGACCCCTCCGGGCCTGCATCCCGCCACCGCCTCAGGCTTGTTCCCAGGCGGGGACCCCACAGGAACCAGCGGCCAGCTTCCCCGGGGGCAGGTGACGCGCCTCAACGCCACGACTGAGGTTGAGAAGCGCTAAAGGCACCGTGAAAATAACATTTCTCGTAGGGAAAAGTCTTCCTTTAGACCGCTCCAGGCGCCGCGGGCGTTTTTTGAGCGGCTTTTGGGGAGAGGGGAGGGCGGGAGGAACCGTTACTCGCAGCCGGCGGGGGGGGCGGGGGGGGGGGGGGGACGCGGGTTGAACGCCTCGTGCTTGCCCTGCGGAGGCCGAACGGTTGTCTCACGGGTCGGTGAGGGCGCTCCCTGGATAACCGGGAGACAGGGCTGGGGAGACGGGGCCGGGACCGGGACCGGGGGGCCGGGACCGGTGTGACGGGTCCGCGGTTCCCCCCCCCCCCCCCGCCCCGGGGTGGGCGAGCCCCCCTCCGCCCGCCTGAGGGACCCGCCCCACAGCGCCCCCTGGCGACCCAGGCTGAGGAGCGCGGCGGCCTCGATCGGGGGTTCAGAACTCGATCGTTGCTGCCTGCCGCCTCTTTGGAGTTGTGGCAGGCAGCACGAGCCGCGCGCTGCCGGCTCGCCGCCTCCGCAGCCGCCTGTCAGCGGGCGCCGCGCATGCGCGCCAGGAACATTCCTCTCGTTTCCCTGCGTGGCTGCCCCGGTGGAGTCGGGCCGGGGCCGCCGCTTGCCGCCGCCGCCGTTCGCCGCCGCCTTGTGCTGCGGGGCGGGTGCAGGGAGCGGGCCGCGGGGGGGCGGCTGAGGCGCGGCGGAGGCTGAGGCGAGGGGCGCGGGCCCTGCCGAGCCCTGCCCGGGGGGCCGGGTCCTGTGAGGGGAGGGGGGCGGCGGCGGCGGCAGCATGTCGGTGGCGGGCGGCGGTTCCTGCGGGGGGAGCGCGGCGGGTTCGGCCTCGGCGGCGGCGGCGGGCGGCGGGGTATCCATGTTCCGTTGGTTGGAGGTGCTGGAGAAGGAGTTCGACAAGGCCTTCGTGGACGTGGACCTGCTGTTGGGCGAGATCGACCCCGACCAGGCCGACATCACTTACGAGGGGCGGCAGAAGATGACCAGCCTCAGCTCCTGCTTCGCCCAGCTCTGCCACAAGGCGCAGACCGTCTCCCAGATCAACCACAAGCTGGAGGTGAGGGGAAGGGGCGAGGAGAGACCCCCCCCGGTGTGTGTGTGGGGGTGTCTCTGGTGGTAGGCTTCTGCCACCGGGGTCCTGCCGGCGTGGGGGCCCGTCCCCCGCCCCGCGGGGAGCTGTGGGGGACCGTGCCCTGCCCACGGTGGCGGGGAGAGCCCCTCCTGTGCCCTGCGGGTGACCGGGCGCCTTGCTGGAAGCAGCTGGGGAGGGTTAACCTGGCCCCGCGTTTTGGGAGGCTGTGTCCAGCCCCGCGGGATTCGGGCCTGGCCGTGCCGGTCCTCTGGTTTTGGTTATTGTAGCGTGGGCATGAAGCGGTGCGTGCCAAAAAAAAAAAAAAAAGTTTCTCTTTGATGTTGAAAGCAGCAGTCTTGAGCAACAGATGCCGCTGACTGGTATTCTGTTTGCATTAAGTCCCTCGTGAACTTGGGAAGCCTTTTAAAAATGGGACAAAGACATAGGGTCGAGATGCTTAAAGCTTATAGTCAGTAGTCAAAACGAGGACATTGTTCCTGCTTAGAAGTGAATGAAGCAGAAAAATGGATTGGGGGTGGGCTTTGACAGGTCCTCATGTCCCTTCATACTCCGAGGGAGCCCAGGTAGCGCTCTGCCAAACTTAGTGTCAGAAAATTAATAATGGAGATCGCACGTTCTGTGAGGAGAACAATAACCATCCTTACTGTTGGAAAGTTTTCTTCATGCCTAATGCAGAATTTCAGTCAGGGTTGGAAGAAAGGAGCATCGGCCGGAGCCAAGCTGGCTGGTGCTGATGCTGCTCAAGAGGCAGGGCTGCAGGTCCTGAGACTTGTGCAAGAACTGGAGCGCTCTGGACAGAGATCCTGCCAAACTTTATGGTTATTTTATAACTGTCCAACCGGAGTCGTCTTTGGTTTAGTAGGTGATGTCATTTGTCTTGTCCTTAAGAGGTGTGGATGTTAACTGCCCTCTTCTTGTCTGCCTATTACGTATTAGAAGACCGTTGGAGGTGTCTTCCCTCAGTTAGATTTTCCCTGGGCTAAAACCCTCCAATTTCTTCAGTATCTCTTGCAGGCCATGCTTCTTAGTGTTGTATTGTGTGTTCCACTAACTTTTAAATATATGGGAGTGAGGGGAAAAACTTCTTCAGAACCATGAAGATACGTGTTTTGTGAGAGCTTCAGTAGACACGTAAACCACAGAATTCAGTTCTTTCAGTACTTTGTGTTATACTTGTTATAATAAAGGAATTTAAGAGTTTTCAATCAGTAACCTGCTCTTCTGGAGGTCTGCCTTGCAGTAGGAAGTGAAGTAAGTAAATTGGCTTTGGTTTTAATCAGGTTTCTTCCTGGTACGAAGACGTTGTTGTGCAAAATAATCCATAGAGTTTAACAGAGGAACAGGATATTTCAGAGTAGAACAAAGACCTCATTAAACTAGGAGCTTTTTTCATTGCAGTCCTTATTTCACCAGAATACTCGCTGTAGTGATGTTTATGGTATTCTTTGTGTTTATATTGATATGCTGTCATATACATTTTAGTATTTGGTATGTATCTATACTGTCAACTTATGCAGTAGGGTTAATGGTATAGGCGTAGTAAAATAAGATTTATGAGTTTATAGTAGACAATCAGTATTTACTGTGTATTACACGGGGATGGTGGGTGTTGTGTACAGACTTGTAAAACAGATGAGTTTTCAGGTTATTTTAAGAGAATGAGTTGGTGCTTGGTAAATATTTCTTTGAAAAGCTGTTTCAAGCTTAAATATTTTGAAAGGAAATGATAAAACTCAGATCCTGAAAGATATTTTGGTATATAATTAAAATCATCAGGGGCACCTAAGTAACTGAATATCTGTGCCTCAATCTCAAATGAGTTGAAGGACCACAGTTAGTAGTTGTAACAGTATAATTATTGTGTATGTCTAGGTGCGTGAAGTAATTGTTTGATAAAAATGATACTGAGAATCTAGAGTGAGTGCTTTGGAAGTGAATAAGAAGTCTTTTACTTTGTGAAATATTTTTATTACTGATACCAGTATTAGGCCTCATACCTATAAAAGAGTTTTTATCTTTCAGATAGACCTTTAGAAGGTTATAGTATTGTCTTGAAGGTTGTTAATTTTAGTACCTCATTATTATTGGAGTCATAAACTTGAAATGAAAACTGCCATTTAAAATCTCCAAAAGATGGAGCTGCTCTGTTGAGAATGAGTGTCTTGTCTTTTTAAGTGCACAGATGTCTAGCCAAAAGCCTCAGCATCCAAAATGAAGGGTACAGTTACATGTTTTGAAAGAAGTTACTGAGACTAATACGGGAGTTTAGGATGTGACCAGTGGATTTACTTTTTTTTTTTAATAATGCAAGGTACTGTATTCATATAACTTTTAAAATTGCAGTCATTTCTTAATACCTCACAACTGTAACTTTATCATGCTTGTACTTTTTAATACAAAGCTTTCATCACATTCATAAAAGTGTCATTAGTCATAGTTTACCTAAGTACAAACACTTATTCAAGCCAATAAATTAAATCCATCTTCAGAAATATGCCTTTATTTGGATTAAAATAATACTTTGACTGAATGTGTCAGTGGCTGTTAAAAGCTAAGACTTTACTCCTGCAGCTACGTTTGCCTGCTGTTGTCCTACTGCATGAGTGATCTTATTTCCTAAAGGAAAATCAAATTGATAATAAAAATGATGAATATAATTCTGTTGTTTGTGGGTTCCATTTCCTTGACCAGAAGTGAGGGGTCTTATTATGATACTACAGACAAGAATAAAGAAATGCAGTTCGGACTTGATATCAACTTTATCACCTTATTATGCATTATCTGATTGATACAGTTGCTTTTAAGAGGCACAGCTTAGTTCGTTCGGTGGATGGAAGCTCCTTCTGTAGGACTTTGGTGCAAAAAATGTTTTGGCATCATTGGTGTATACCTACTGCTAGAGAGATGAGTCTAGGTAAAATATTGTATGAGGGTTGTTTCTGAATAGTGAAAGGAGTATTCCAGGAAGACGGTAGTTTCCAAAGAGGGAGTTAGCAATTCAGGGGTAAGTGATTTTTAGAAGGAACCTGAAGGTATGCAGAGGCACAGTGGATGCATGCAGATAAATTTACTTGTGCTTTAGGGTGGTGAAAGGTTATAAACATGCTACTGTGCTAATAAAGCTTGCAATCCTAAATTAAACAAAAGGGGAGGAGGATTTGTTTTTGTATTTTTCCTGCTGGTCACAGTAGGACAGAGTTGAATTAAGTAGCTTATCAAAGAGGAAAAAAAGTGCTAGGTGATAGAAGCCACGGTCTTTTCTGAGATCAGCTTCACTTCAGTATGAGCAAATGAAGAAGTGTGTCTTGATGGAGGACAGTAAGGGCCTTGGGCTGTTAGAACAAAAGGAGATGACAGCCATTTTAAAGGAGATTTTTTGTGATGCTCTGTCCCAGAAAGCATAATAAATCAGCAGATGCAGGCTGGCAGTCAGTGTGTGAGATTTCAGTAGATTTTTTAATTGAGGGGAAGTTCGTAGGATTTGTTTTTCCTGTTTGACTATCACTAGAGGTGAAGAAATTACATGATGCTGACTGTGACATCGTCTAAATGTCCATTTAAAAAAATAAAGTTCTGTATATTGCAATTTTGTAGGAGTAAAAGAAGTAGGTCAACGTGCCAGTGAAAACTGAGCTTGACTTTGACTGTGGCACTTTGATTGCCGATCTGATTCTGTAGTTTTAAATGAACAAGCTAGAAAGGAATGTCTGGTAGAGCATGCTCTGTGTCTTGGCAGTTGTGTTAAGCCAACGTACATGCTAAAGTTAAGGAGATCATTTAAGTAGACGTCTCAGAAGTTAATCGCTTATGTAGTTTTACGTCGTTGATGAACTTGGAATCAGCAGGTTTAGAGGAACATGTTCCTATAAGCTGAATTCTTCTGTAAGTAACTTGTTACTGTATCAGCTAAAGCATTTGTAGTATTATGTAGGTAATCTGAAGATCCCTGTTAAAAAAAAAAAAAAACACAAAACAAACTGAAACCAAAAAACCTAAATGTAGGTGGCTTTATGTGCACGGTAACTTTTCATATAGTGTGCAAGTCCATCTTATGGAGCACGCTGCAGAACTGTAGTCCTGCTTTGTTGTTCAGCAGTACTTTTTAAACCAAGGTAGGTCCATACACCTTCTTACAAGGGTCTGTGTGGATTTTTTTCCCCTCTCTCCTTTGCGTTGTAGTGAGAAATGCACCTGTTGAAGACCAAGATATTTCTTTGCCCCATGACAGACGTGTCTATAAAACTGGGAGCATAGTTGCAATAACTTCATAAGAAAAGCAAATTGTTTAATTTTTTCAAATGTCATAAAAATTTCTAGTATTTACTGAGATGTTATTTTATTAATTACACTTTTAACTTGGAATACCACTTCTCTTTTGGAATAGAAATCTGTTGGTACCAGATAGAATGTGGTTTTTTGGAAAATCAGTTGTATGAGATTTGATCCAGCTAATTTTATATCTTAAATTGTGAGCAGTTTTCAGATATTCGGGAAGTGGAAGTACAGGTTGGCAGAGATTTTCCGGTTGGCTTCTATACTAAATTGTCATTAGTTTGATACATATAACTTCTCTCACAATAATTACACCCTTTTTAAAGGGGTCATCTCTACTTAATTCATATTTTCCTGTATCAGAAGCTCTGGAATTCTATATGAGTTTAACTATCTTACTTTAGTTTCAGTCAGCATGTAGTGAAATGTTTTCCTTTTCTCTGTCTCATCTGTTGGGAGTTGCCAAAGAGTAAGTGATAGGGAACCAGTACTTGAGTTTATATTTCTTATGTTGCATAGCTAGTATGACTTTCAAAATAATGGCAATAATAAAACTACCACTATGACTTCTAAAAATGGATTTGTGTCTTCTTAATAAACAACTAGCAGCATGGGCAACCTGAAAAAAATGTCTTTGTGAGGCAGACAGAAATTTGACGCTGGTAGCAGTGTACAAGCAGTGATTTAAACAAAAAATGTAGTTTGTGCTTCTGAAGTAGGTGCAGACAGAATGATACAGTCAAATACAAAGTAAAACAATGGCAAGAAACAGTATGTAAAGCAAAGTGAAAATGATAATATGTTGCTGCAGTAACAGGTATTTTAATGATAGAGATGAAAAAGATCAGTGACTGGCATATAAAGGTTGGTTGACGTATCCATTTATGTAAATGGAAACCAAACTTTTAAGATGCTTAAAATGTATTATTTTTAGGTTATTTTTTAATCATTGGGAGGAAAATTGTGCAAATAATTACATATCCAGAATGGTCTTCAGCGGAGAAGATAAAGTATGTATGTTGTTTTGCATCCTTTTCATTTGCTGACCAGTCTTCTGAATGTTTTGTCAGGACTAGAATGGAATCTGAGAAATGGAGCAATTCATTTTTAGATGTCTTGTACTTTGTATTCTGTATGGGACATATTAAAGGTGGACTAAATTAATTTATGATTAATTTGTGTGTTCAGTTTCATATGCTGGATTTTTACTACGTCTACTTACATAGCTACACTACTGTGGTGTTTATTTAGGGAGTCAGTAGTCATAAATTTTGCCATTCATGTTATTAACCACATGATAAAGACCATTTTGTGAAATTTAAAGTTTTAACTAAAAGTTTAAGTCACATATGTCCATTTTGAGGTCACAATGGTGATGAAATAAAGGCTTTTAATTTCATTTAAAAATTTGTAAGTACAGTCTTTTAAAATATTTTCTTGAAATGGGCTAGTCATTTTCATCATTGACAAGTGGTAAGCATTCTTTGGTTGTGTTGAAATTGGGGGCTTTTTTATCAACAAAAATTATGGCTCCCAAGTGTATCATTTATTCAGAAACTCACATTTTGTACAGTGCTGTCACATTGTTTAGTTTTGCAAGGAGCACAGTGAGATTAATAGGGCTCTGGTCTGTTTCATGATTTCTCATTCAAACCAGTCCATTAAACTTAATAGGATTGTGTGAGAAATTGCAGCAAATGCTGGTTAATAGGCAGGAAGAATCAAATAGTGAAGACTGAGGAAGGGTAGAGTGTTCTTGTCTTTTGGAGAGCCGTAGTCAAAGTGGTGAAGTGACACTGGTGAGATAGTGGAGACAATCCTTTCTTCCAGCAATTAGAGAAACATATTGCTTAAGAGTTTCGGATACTTCACATCTAGGGGCTGATGCCAAAGTTAGGGGTCCCCGTGAAAACTTAGTAGTGTGTGGGCTGCATGGTTCATAACTGTGCACGACAGGCTCTTTTGTTGTTGAACCAACACCACTTGTGTATCTGGTGTCTGTGAGTATGTTTAGGCCTCAGGCTGTAGGAGCTACAGCTGTCACGTCCTGAAAAATTGTTTTCTATCCTGCAGTTGTGTAATGTTATGGGAACACTTAGGAATAATGAGTTCATTGTTTGTAAAGCATAATTGGGGGGGGGGGGGGTTAACCTACTTTTGCCTTTAAGCAACATTTCTGTCTTTAAAAAAATGCCCCCAAAATATAAAGTTAAGCAAATAAGCTAGTGTTGTATCTTGATATTTGCATTGTGCTTTTGTCTATATACTGGGGCAGAAGCCACAGGGTAATTGCAGCATTGTAGCCTGCTCTGTTATGTGATCCTAGATCCTTCAGCCTTTACATCAGAAGGTTAATAGTCCCAATCAGGAGTGAATGTTTAAATACATAAACACATGTCGGTAAACTTTCTGGAGTCTAGCATAAATTACATGAGGACACACTGCTGAAGTAGTCAAAACATGTCATATACTTTATTTGTCTATGAATTTTGGTTTGATCCCATGGCAAGATTCATAGGGACCTCTCTTGTAGAATTAGCTATTAAAAAGATATATACCGGAGGTGTTTTATTGGTAACAGAATCAATGGACCTTGGAAATCTAACTTCCTACTTATTTGTGGGGAATGATTTGTCTTAATGCAAACATCGAGCACTTTCTTGAGTCGCTAAGACCTTCTGATTCAGGCACCCCCAGTTGTCTCCTATGATCTGTTGGGTTTCCACACCACAGCATTCTTTGCTTTGTCATCTACCTACGGTTTTGGTTAGTGGGCTGGGCAAGGGGCAGCAGCACAGTCACTAGCTCAGAACTGCATGTGTGGTGCCTAGCCATCGCGCTGTTTGCTCTTGTCTCTGGGTGGATTAAACAAACTAGCTAAGGTCTGACTCTTCCCATGTTTCCCTCCGTGAGGGCACTAATCCGTCACTCTTTCCTACTGAGCAGCTGTTTTGCGCAAAACTTGTCTGTTGTAGGAACTTTAATCATACACACCTTTACCCCTCTAATGGATTTGTTTGAACCTTGAAAATGGATTAAGTTCAAATCAGCAGGGAGGGAAGGTGACATAGGGAGAAATGTACACATACTGATACAATGATGGTACTAGACTGCCTTGTTTAGGAAACTGAGATAGAAACGATGAAATGTTACCAGGTTTTGTGGTGGGTTTTTTTTTGTTTTGTTTTGTTTTTTTAATTGGTAGTCTGCTTTTGTTTGATGTTTCTTGAAGTCCTAGCTGCTGGCGTCTAGAGATGATATGGTGGAAAAAAATCATCTTTCATTTAAAAAAGACAGTTTTCAGACCTTTATGAGTTTAGAAGTCTTGGTATGCGAGTGAATTAGATGTACCCTAAAGGCCTGAAATGAAAGGAAAATTAAAAAAAATCTTTAAAGAATATTTGCTATTTTAAAGGCATTTGATAAGTGCTTGGCTTATGACTTTTAGTCACTGGAAGCTGGTAATATGATGGATATTTTTCTATGTATCTAGCTTTCCTTTGCTGAAAAGTCTGTGTGTTTTCTAATATGTCCATTATGCTTAGTCTTCTTCTGAGCTAGAAATTGATATACCGAAAAGTGCATCATTACAACCCTCAAAAAGCATTCATTACACTTTGATGTTGAGGGAATTCAGGTCTTCCTCTCATTTTTATTTGGTGTGGTGAATAATGCCACTGCCTTGTCCTAGGATTATTCAGACCTATGACCTAGCTTTCCCATTCAGTTCGGCTCTATTTTGAGTCCTCATGTCTAGGCAATGGGTAAGTCTTAGGTATTTTTTCATATCTATTGGCTCAAATAAAACTCTTGTCCATACTGCAGAAATTACTGGAATGATAGCTCAGAAAACAAAAAAGCTTTTCCCAAAGCTGAAAACATTGTCATTATTATTTTATCTGACGATGCCATCTCTCTGTTCGCGCGCCCCCCGCCCCCCCCCCCCCCCCCCCCCCGCAGCTGTTTTCCTTTTCAGCAGTGAGAGGTAGATTGTTCCCTGTCAGCATGGTATGTTAGTCACCATCATCCCGCTTTTGCAAGTTTTCTCAGTCTCTGTGTCCTCCCTTTGATGCTTTAGATCTCAGAGGTCACAATATTGCCATCTTCTAATGCCTCATTCAAGCAGTGATGGTTACGAGAAGTGGTAACTTGTGGTTTTAGCATGCCATCTGTCTGCTTCCTGTTGTGCAGTTCTATACACAAATACCTCTGTGTTTGTACTTCTCTTTCATGGTACATTTATTCATCATTTCTTTCGTGTATTTACATTGCAAGTTGTTCAGGGCAAGGTCCACGATTTTAGTCTTTACTATGTGCAAACTTGGCATAGGATCTTTGAGTATGGCTCTGAGATCTTATAGAAATAAATGATTTTTGGTTAGTTATTCTAATGCTCACTTCTCTATGAAAAATGTGCAGGTGGATGAATGAATATTTTTTTCTGAGAGTTCAGACCATCATATGAAAAAAATTACATGATATGATATAAAATAATTGGAAGAGACCTCGATGATACTATTTTGTTCTAAGGCTCCTAATGAAAAACACTAGTTAAGACTTTAAGAACTCCATGGTTGTAAATGCAATCAATCTCAGCATTTAAGCTGACAGTTTATTATATTGCCAGCTTAAAATACATATTTAGCATAAGATCATTTATAACAAACACAACTGTTTGATAACTCACAACTGCTTGAACAGGAAATAAGAACTGTTGATTAAAAATAGAAGGACATTATATCTGGACTGTTTTGCCTAGGAATTTATTTTTGTTTTTGCCATAATATTTTTGAATGCTCTGTGGAATAAGTATTTGTCTGTTGCTTAATGCCATGATTTATTTTCTTTTATCTCCTATTGAAAAAAAAACAGTAATTTATAAATTCTTGAGTTATTTCAGTTGAAACTTGGTTTTAATTTTGATAGGTGTAAGATCTCTGTGAAATACAAAATACCTGGTAAATGGCAAAATATGCCCCAAAATTGAATAAATACTCAGCCTTTCAAACTTCTTCTGGTATCATCTCTGTGTTGGATTATTTGGAAGATAAATACTGAGTTTTACTATTTGATTAATTTGACCAAGATCTGCAATTTACTCGAATTGTAGACTTTTGTTTAGTGTTTAGAAGTAGCTTGATTATAGACCAATGTGGTGATAATCTGAAGCAGTATATCTTTGTGAAATAGCATGTGTTTACTGGTACTTTGTGGAACAAGAGAAGAAACAGACTTCTGGAACTACCTTTTCTCCCCCCACCCCAGACAGATCAGATCAGTCTTCAGGTTGGTTTGTTTTTTTATTTAGAACAGCGAGGAGAAAAAAAAGTAAGAAACCAAGAAGTGTGTCTTGTATAGTTGACAGTGTATGGATTGTAATTGGGACAGTAAACACAAAGAAATTAAGACTAATGTGTCTGATAATTATTGATAAATTGGAGAACAAGCTTGAATGAGGTACTTTAGAAAAAGAGGTGATTCTGTCAGTAATGCTGGGGGTTTTTTTGTTTGGTGGTTTTTTTTGTTTGTTTTTTTTTTTTTTTTTAGTCTTTTCCATGCTGACTCACGTAACCTCTCAGAGCTCTCAGCACCCAGTGTTGAACTGAGGCATTTCTCAGAACACTTCAGGAAAAGTTAGTGATCGTTGTCCATGACAAGAGAGGTGGGAAAAGTGAAGCATTGAAACAAGAGGCCTGACTAATAAAGAAAAAATTTGGTTATTTTCTGGTTGATTTCAGTAAGTTTTGGCTTCCATTGTAAGGCCCAGACCAGGCACTTCCCATTGCCATTGGCACCGAATTCCAGTTATGGATCTTGGTCTGAGAAAAGTGTCCGAGACTTCGGTGAGTCAGAGACAAATGAACGTATCTCAAAAAGGCATTGACCTTGCCAACACGTGTCAGAATGAAAGGCAAAAAGAGCTGTGCAAATTCTGTCTCTCTCGTATCCTATCTGCTTGATTCATCTAGGGCTACATGTAAGTTTTCATGATTCAATTATACTTCCATGAACCACAGTCCAGTCCTGCTACTAACAGTGTGTTGCCTGGGGCATAGACTCACAAATGAGTTAGCAGTGAGAAACTAAGGTGTTACCTTGCAGTGTGATACTTGCTAATGCATGATAATTGCTAATCTGCACAGTTGTATACTGCCCTAAATACGGCAGAGTTCCTCTTTTGGCTGAATCAGCAAGTGGTTGAATCACCAAGTTACTGTTAAAGGATGTTAAAAGTAAACATACTACCTTCTCTTCAACCTCTGCCCCTTATTGCTCCCCAGTGAAGGTTTCTGTTCTCTATTTGTTGTTGGTGGCTCTTCCTAATCTCTCCTAACCCTGAAGCTCAATGGTCTCCTGTGGGCGGGTGTTTGTTAATTCTGCCCCAACTGGCTTCGCCACAAATTCTATAGCAATTGCAGGTGATCTTCAAAATACTTGACAACTCTCCTTCAACAGTCTTGTTGGAGAGTACATCCAAAAAGCTGCCGATTAAAGGATTGGTACAGTTGCTTGTGCAACATTAATTTATCCTCACTGTGCTTATGCAAATTGAAGCATTACATCATCTGGCACCGTCTTTTTCTGTAGAACCCCTGCCTCATGCAGTGAATGGTGCTCTCGGAAGGAATGGCTGTACCGATAGGTCTTGTTTGTGCTCGTCATTTCCTCTGCTGTCTTTGCCCCCTCTCTGTTTTTTACTGAGTAGCTTCCAATATTGAATGTAGAGCTGCTGAACTTCCAGTGGTCTTTCCATATGATTCCTTTGTAACCAAGTGAGGGAATGTGGATAAAAAATAGTGCTAGTAAGAGTACTATAAAGGAGGATTAAGTGAGCTGGCCAAGCTGAGAAAGGCAGAACTTCTGTGAAAGACCGTAAAGATTTGTCAGCCTTCACAGAAGTAGATCACAAGATTTGAAACCAGCTTACTGTGTGTGCTTTTTGGTGTGACTCTTGTATCCGCATCTGTTCCTGGGGATAGATTTATGACTTTTCATAATGTGTAAACAGATTACTTCCATGATGTGCACTCATACTGTTTCTTATTTTGCTCTCTTTATTAAAGCAGCAGGATATGAATTTAAATCCTAGGTCATATGCAGAGTACTTTTTTTTTTTTTTGTTATTAATTGAGTTTGACAGTCTCTTTGTGATCCCTTTGGAACATCATTCATGTTGCAAAACTGGTAGCCATCATTCTCGCTGCTTTGTAATTTGCACAGTGAAATGACTTTTTTTTTTTTTTTTTTTTTTTTTTGCCAGAACTCTGTTCTATTCCTTATATGTCATTCTCTACTAGGTGAGGCTGAATAGTATTAAACTGGTGTAGTTTATCTGTTCTGCCACTTTCTGCTTCTCCAGGCACTTTGAATTAGAATGGATGAGGTTTTGTGTGTGTGTATGTATATAAAAGAGCAATAAAAGTCAGTATGTTAGCTGTTATTACCTGCTTGAAAGGAGGAAGACATTAGTGGCCTTTTTTTAAAGTAGAAGTAATATCATTATACATTTTATTATAATAATAACAACAAATAATAATAAAGTAGAAGTAATACTGTTATAAATTATGTGAAACTGACTGGGTCAAACTGTGCCTTTATTATTAAGGTCTTAGTTATCTGCTCTGTACCATACCATCACCTCTTACGCTGGCGGTATTTTCTTTCGCTACTTTAGTTGAGGTGGGTCTGCTTTTGTTTGAGGATGGATAATCCATAGCAGAGAGAATTTAGCAGTGGCTGGTCACTGGGGAGAGCAGTGCGGTTTTGTAAGTAACCCATTTCTCTAAAATTATATGGCTTTGTAGTATTTTAAGTATCATCTTACTGTAGAAGGCAATTTCTGCTTTAGAGTTCTGCGAGGGTTTACAATTATTGAAGTTTTTTGTCATTCTGGCAGTTGGAAGGTGGAAATGCATGCAGCCCCATTCTTCGACAAAAAGTACATGCTAACCTGATCTGTTGAGGCTCCATCTAAGCGGACAGGGAGAGGTGGTTCTGCTCTGCTCTGGGGAGTCCGGTCTGAAATCAGCAGAGCTCATGGGCAGGGCATCTCCCACCCTCCAGTCCCGGAGATGTGGGGCGAGGGGGCATGGCCAAGGGGCAGGAAGGGAGATCATTCTTCTTGGCAGCACCAAGCTGGAGATTGGCTTGACCCATCTCATCAAATTGCACTCTAATTTAGGTGCTCTGAATCACCTCTGGAAGAGCCTACTTAAGTCTGAATTATGTTGGAAGCTTAAGGAGGCTGTCCATCTAAATTATGTACCTAAAGTTAGACCCAGTAAGTACTCCCCAATGATAGCCAAATCCTTCCTGCCGCCTTCTTTTTTTTTTTTTTTTTAAAAAACTGATACAGACATTTTAAAGCAGTGATTTATGTAGTTGAATGGGGTGAGCACTGACTTGCAACTTGATATTCATTGTGAATTTGAACGTTAGTATAATGTTGTTAAAATATCTAAAATACCCTGCTTTAATATAAGAGGGGTTTTTAAAAAAATTAGTGGCTTTTCCATTTTGCTCTTTATTTCCAAATTTTTGGAAGCAAAAATATACTCCGGGAATTTACCTAAAAATCCCCAGAGATCATAATCTGTGGGTTTTTTGGGCAAATACTAGCTTTAAAGCTTATATAAATGTAGCTTTTCTTATAAAATGCTACTTGAACTTAAGGATAACAAGTAACTTGGTAAACATGTTAGAACTTGTTCTTTTATTCCAGATATAAACACTGCATGTAAACTGTATTTAAAATGCTTCAAAACAACTTTTTTAAGAGTTAATAACTATTCGTGGGTTTCTACAAAGGCATTTTAGGGGCATGCTAATTTATGGCTTCTGCTTTGCCCACCTCATTTACTATTTCAGTTAAGCTGTTGATAACAGACCAATTGTAAATTGGGTTATTTGATTTCAGCATTCCATTAATAATTGTCATTTTACTTTCATCAATTTTTTAAAATAAGATTTAATAATTTTAAAGTTTTAAATTTTATTTCCATTGCTATGGTTGTAAATCCTACATAGGTTTAATGCCATTGTCCAGTTTTGGAGTGGACATCAGCATCACATGCCATTGTCTGCATGAGGAAAAACTCAGCTATTGTTACTTTCAGCAGTATGGTTGTTTGATGCTGGGTCTGTGGATGAAGGAATTTTGTAGCAGTTGGGGAGAAAAGCCTGCAAATGATCCCGTGCTTAAGTTGGGCTACTGAGGAACTTGTGACAGCCTGTACTCTTACCTGTATTACAATGTGTATAGCATATATGTACCAGCAAGTGATGTATTGTCCTGGTTTCAGCTGGGATAGAGTTAACTGTCTTCCTAGTAGCTGGTACAGTGCTGTGTTTTGAGTTCAGTATGTGAAGAATGTTGATAACACACTGATGTTTTCAGTTGTTGCTCAGTAGTGTTTAGACTAAAGTCAAGGATTTTTCAGCTTCTCCTGCCCAGCCAGCGAGAAAGCTGGAGGGGCACAAGAAGTTGGCACAGGACACAGCCAGGGCAGCTGACCCAAACTGGCCAACAGGGTATTCCATACCATGGGACGTCCCATCCAGTATAGGAACTGGGAAGTGTTGGGGGGGAATCACCGCTCGGGGACTAGCTGGGTGTCGGTCGGCGGGTGGTGAGCAATTGCACTGCGCATCATTTGTACATTCCAATCCTTTCATTATTGCTGTTGTCATTTTATTAGTGTTATCATTATTAGTTTCTTCTTTTCTGTTCTATTAAACCGTTCTTATCTCAACCTGTGGGTTTTGCTTCTTTTCCCGATTTTCTCCCCCATCCCACTGGGTGGGGGGGAGTGAGTGAGCGGCTGCATGGTGTTTAGTTGCTGGCTGGGGTTAAACCACGACGTGTATATATGTATCACAGTTCTGATGACCCCATTTAATCGTTGCTCTAATTACTATGATGGATTATATCTTCACAGGCACAGTTAGTTGATCTGAAGTCTGAACTGACAGAAACACAGGCAGAGAAAGCAGTATTGGAAAAGGAAGTGCATGATCAGCTTTTGCAACTTCATGCTGTTCAACTTCAGCTACATGCCAAAACTGGTCAGAGTGTTGATTCTGGGGCTATTAAGGCAAAACTGGTGAGTATGGTGGCTTGAATGAAGAATTACATTATACTTTTCCCTCTCCTGGCAGAAGTTCTTCCTTGGAAGGTGCGAATAAGCTGGTTACAAATTTTCACATAAAAAATGTTAGAGAGAGTTAACTTTTTCTTTTTTAAATAACATTTACAGTTGGTTGTTAGCAACCATTAAAAATAAAATAAATAACATCAGAATAATTAATTAGAATTTAAGAAGTTCTTTTTACATAAACCATTTTTTAGTGGTTTCTTGAAGTAAAATAAGAAAATATTTTGGTGGTTCATAAAGCTTTTCTGAAGACAGAAGTTGCAAAAGATAATCGCTTCCAATATACAAATACAATCAAATCTTCACATATTTTAAAAAAGCCTAAAGTGAGGTAAGTCTGTTGTTTTTATTGTAGTTATACTCTGACAAGAGTAAGAATAGGATTGGTTTGCCATACAGAGAGAGGGTAGCTGGCATCACAGTCCTCTCTCTATTGTCATTCTTTCTCTTTAATAATGCTGCAGATGCATCTACAGTGCTCTCCATTGCTACGTGCAGCAGACTGTCGTAATAGAACTCAATAAACCACTGTTAATTTTGTATGATATGTTTTTTTAGAAACTTAGAGCTTTACAAAGCCCACCAAAAGTTAACAATAATTAATCTGTGCAGTTAGTTGGCATTGACTGATAACCAGAGTGTAGGGTGCCTCGTTACTAGCCACAGCACAGATTCAGGCTCTAATACTAAGACTTTGTAAATTAGAAAAGTAAAGTAATGTTGTATAGATTGTGGTTTCTAACTGTTGGCATAAATCAAAGTCTAGCTCTCTGGCTGTTTTTAAAATTGCTTCCTGGGTTGGTTGCAAATACCTAGTCCCAACATAGGCGGAACATTAGATTAGTCTCCTCTGCTATTTTGTCCTGTTAATTAATGTATAATAAAACACAGTAATAGGCTTAAAGGCTATCTAATCTAGGCTAATCACTGAATAACAGGAGTAACCCAAATTCTTCCTGTTTCAGATCCAAAAGCTGTAATTGAATTAGAGCTATGTTCCTAGGTCCGCGTAGTTGCATATTCAGCATAAGAGTAACATTTTCTGGATTGTCTGCACATAATTTATTTTGTATTGAATTATAGCTTAAGCAGGTTGAAGTTTCCTTAGAGCTGTTAATAATTTTTATGGCTCTGTAAATAAGCCTTAGTTAAGTATCAGCAGCATTTTGTAAGTGTTAGGCTGCAGGTTTACATGTAGCAAAGTTTTTAAGCCAACACATCACTGTGAGTGATTTTGGTCCCTAAATTTCATTAGTGAGGCTTAACTTCTGAGTGGCATAGAGAGTAATACTTTTAACCTTTTTGTTTCTCCTTTACCTTGTTATAAATATTTTCTAAAGATATTTTAAATCTCCATGCTAGTGACAGCTGTCTTTCTCCCACAGGTGACAGTAAATACATTTTACTTGCATTGTTTCAGATTTTATCTGTGTTGAATCAGCCTAGACTGGTATTGTCTCCTTAATTCCATTTAGTTCCTCCTTTTTTATAAACATCAGGGCTAATCTTCTGAGTTTGCTTTACTTCGCCTATAGGGATTTCATAGTTTTAATGGAGAGAAGCTCAGCTTTAAACTGTTCTAGATAAAGAAAGCTATAAAGGTCTGGGAAGCTTGAACAAGGAAAACTGAGGCTGCTTAAATGACAATAAAATGGGAAGTCTGAGTTTTAGGTAAATAAAAACTGTCGTGCTGACATGGCAGTCAGAAAGCCTCTGGGGGCAAAGAACTGTGTCAACAGAATATGTGATGGGGAAATAAAGTTCTGTACTAGTTAACTTCCTGCTTTCTTTGTTAACAACCACTCTTCTGTGTAGAGTCTTAACATAAATGTATAATGTACAAACTCTGAAGTTGTATATAGTGGTGAACTAAGACATTTTTAAATGTTTCAGATTGCTAAGCAATTGATAACATCACATAGTTCAGGCCTAATCCCTTTTTAGGAGTGGTGTATCTGCTTAGTCCATGCACAATAACTCTTTCTTTGTAAGAGTATGAAGTTGCCTAGTTGAATTTTTTTTCTTGAGTTTTGCAGTTTGCATATCCTTTTTGCTACTTCTTCCTGTCTTTTATGTCCCTGTTGTAATATGTATTTTGTTATTCTTTCTGAAAGGAAAAAATCTATTATCTGTATAACAGATGTTAGATTACAGAATGTATTTTCTATGATAGCTTCAAAACTGCTTTCATGCATTTTGCATTATCTTGCTATTCTTTATGAAGATTCTTGGTATTTTAGGAGGAAGTGTTGTTTTCAATACTACAGTAAGGTTAAAATTTTTAATAAGAGCTTTAATAACGTTCACTGCAACATACCAAAATTGCTGCTAAGTACAATTATAGCAATGTGCTTGTTCTTTATGCCTTCTAATAAAATAAAAAATCTGCTGGTAAATTTCTTTTGGAGTAAGTAATTTATGTTGTTGCATTTTCTTGAAGTTCCTATTGCCTGTTTCTCTAATTATGGAAATCTCTTCTTCTGTCTTAAGTCTGTCCTTTCTGTGGATGAAATGGTAAGTATGCTGACTGCCTTTTTTTTTTTTTATGTGTACAGTGCTTTTGTTTTGTGCAACAACTTATATATATGTTGGCCTCAGAAACTGGCAAAACAGATCTGGCTTGTTCCTTTTTCCTGTCATTTGGCAAGATGCTGTGGAAAGAATTTTCTTTGCATTTTAGTTTTTCTTTTCTAGTTTTGGTGCCCTCTTTCCTAAGTCTGTATGTGTTTTATTTATTATTGTTACAGCTAATTTGGGGTGATATGTGGCAACTTGGCATTCTGAAAGATTGTTCTGGTAGTAGCTCAAAAAATGTTAAGGTGTTATACAATTTCTAAAGCATAAACACTGTACGCATCTATATGTAATATGAAGTATTCTTTGTGTTGTATTTAAAAAAAAAATCCTGTAAACTTCTCCTTGTTTTACTTTTTCTCAGTTCTTTTTGTGGGCATGATTTAGTATGATTTACTGGCTTGGGTAACAGCCCCAAGCATATAAACACAATAATACATATATAAGAAGAAAAGGTGAAGCAAAGTTAACTTCTATCTTTCGGTCTTTCACGGTGATAGACTTGAAAGGTTTTTAAACAGCTTTTCCACTTTTATTATGCTATGTACCTCATTATCGTTACTCAGTATTTGGTTTTTGAAAAGCCATGGGATAGCTGGTAACTGTAAGCTTTGATCTTCAACACTGCAGTTGCATTTTTGGTTTAGTGGTTTGTTTTGTTTTTTTTTATACTACCAACAGAAGATACACTTTTTTCTATTTTGCAGAACCTATGCAATACTATGAACACTAGAAGGCATGAAACTATTCTGTAACTTCCTCAACTTTTTAAACATTTTTAAGACTTTTGTCACATCTCTTGACAGTTGTTCAAAACACGACATGTTCTTTCAGTACATCTTCAGAGATTCTGTGTTGCAAACATTTTAATTTTTTTAATTCATGTGGTGATCTGTTGGAGACAGTCCAGAGAAGAATAGCTTCTGGGTGTAATTTTCCACCCCAGTCACAGAACAATGGTCATAGTAATGGAGAAAATAGGAAGAAAACAATTCTATGGGACTACATTGTTCCTCCTATTTTAGGTATAACATTTAAAATGCATGACTAAAAGTGATTCCACTTAGAAATGTAACATTTTACTTTCTGTTTAAATTTAATTTAAATGACAAACGAAATTCAGAGAAACTTGATGGAAAATTTTATTCTTGATGAGAGGTTTTTAAGCTGGCTACTTCTTATAAATACACTAAAATGTGCTATATGACATTTGCTAGTGTAATCAAATATCTTGGATCACTTCAGCAATCCACTTTTATGGGGAAAGTTGGAATTCTTTTCCCAACTTGTATTTCAGATACATCAAGGAACTCATGCATCTCTAAAGCTTTTTTCTGAGTAGAAAACATTCTGAATAGTACATTTTAACAAATTATTGCCAAAGATTTTATGAGTTTTTAGTTTATGACTTTCTATTCAGTAAATAAAGCATAAAAATATCCAGTGAGGAAGAAAATGGAGGTTTGGGTGTGAATAATATATCTTCATACATCTGTCTTAAATGCTAGTCTTTGTCTTTTTATATTTGTCAAATAAAAGACGTTCTAAAAGCGAGTACGTACACAAACAAGGGGCCTATACTATTTAGAGCACCTTGATGCAATATTAGCAATACGTACATAGCTAACATAAGTGTTAGAGGAACACTGTATCTGTATACGGACTCTGCTGCTACTGTAAAATGAGTGTTAGTCTGAACCGTGACCCTTTGTACAGCTAAAGTGTGTGGCAGTGGCAATGCCATGCATTGGCACTCTTGAATTCTTGTAATTGCCCTTTGGCAGTAGGTGTGAATTAAGATAGCTCAAGACCTCATCATAATAATAGAGAAAATTGGTATAATTTTAGTAACTCCTATTCTTGAAATGTAGATTAGTCAAAATTCTTGGCTTAGGAGTGATCCTGCAGTTCAGAAGGGGATTTGTTGAAGAGTCATCTCACAAGACAACCCCCAACCCAAAGGCCAGAGACCACAAGTGGCTTTGTATGACCTGTTTTCTAACGTGTGTATGGAGTCAAACCTGATCTGAAACTGGGTCAATATGGGAATTACAGGAAGTGAAATGCCAGCAATTTCAAGCAATCTTTGTGCCGCTCCTCCTGAGCAGTATGCTAGGCAATTCTTGGCCAACATGTACATATGTGTAATGTACTCTATTCATCTAAACTGATACAAGTATTTAACAGATGAGGGAGACGGTAGAGTCCATCAAGTTCAGAGTTGACTTTCTGGCAAATAGCTGTAAATGCTTACATATTCCTATTGTGAAAATGTCTCTCTTTGGAAGGACCAACCTTCCTTAATTTCTCAAACGTGGTAATATTGACCATATTCATGGATTTATATCCAGACTTGGAATAGTGAATAAGCACACTCACAATTTGAGAACAGATTTGTCTTGCCAGTTCTGTAAAATTTTGTTTCTGTCCTATCGCTTCTTTAGTAGCCGTTCCTGGTTTTATTTGTTTAACAATGTAGTTGGTACAAGTACAAAGAACATGGTTTTGTAGGTACTCTTAAGTGTCTTCAAAAATGCATTATGGTCAACTTAGTTTTTATTGATACTTCAGTTGACAGCCATTTTTAAAAGGAAACGGTAATAGATCCTGTGTCTCTACTGTCCTCCTGGTTTGCGGTGGGGTTTTTCCCCCACTTTGTAAAGGGAATATAAAGCATGATATGAAACATACAAGTCATCAAACGTGCTGCTCTTAAAGTAGATTTTGTAGAATAGCGATCTGAGCATACTAATTCCTTTCACTCCAGTGCTCTGGGTGTTAGAAAAGGTAATGACTATGCGTTTTCTCTACATTTGGGATGGAGCACTGTGGGAGTAATTTATATTTCCGTAATTCCTTTTTCATGTGGCGGGGTGGGCGGGAAAGAGGGAAGGAAGATAGCTTGCTTAAAGTGTGGTTTTAGTTTGGGGGTTTAGGGGGTTTTTGTTGTTGTTTTTTTGTTTGGTTTTTTTTTTTTTTTTTTTTAACAAAGCTATTTTGCACTAATTTCTCTTAAGTTTGTCAGGGAGGGCATGTTCCTGTGTAGAATCTCTGGCTTTATTTTTTGTGGTCTTCAGACTCTAATTTGGAAATGTCCCTGGCTGGACATTTCTTGGTTGTTTGCATGAAAATAATTGTCATTTTCAGGACATACGGACTTACAGAACATTTCCTTGACATCATATTAAAAATGAGATTAAAATAGTTAAAGAATATTAAATTGAAATATTTTGTGGTTTTGTAGTTACTTTTGTATTTTAAAAATAGTCTTCTCTCTCTTTGTATGAATCTCCCGTTTGAACACAGGAAGAAGTAAGGATGATATTCAGGCTACTTAAATTTTGCCACCTTTCTGTGATAGGGAGAAGCGCTCTTACTAATTTTCATCCATGGACTTTGAAACAGTATATGAATTTTGTGCTAAGGAGTTGTAAGCTGGATAAAAATCATGTCAGGAGCACAAAGTTGAATGCAAGGCCTCATCTCCCCAGAGGGGAGAATGCAAACCACTTTCTGCAGTGCCAGAGTCCCTGCTTTCATTTTTTTTCCTGCATGCATGTCTTGTACGCAGGAGAGTAATTTCAGATTGTGTATGCAGAAACAGTAAGTGCTCTTTCATTATTAACTTTGATAAAAGCTTTTCAACAATTTTTTTTCTTTTTTTTTTTTTTTTTTTTGTAAAGGAGAGAGAACTTGAAGCTAACAAGAAAGAAAAAGTGAAAGAAGCTCAGCTGGAAGCAGAGGTGAAGTTGCTGAGGAAGGAAAACGAAGCACTTCGGAGACACATAGCTGTGCTTCAGGCTGAGGTTTATGGAGCAAGATTGGCAGCCAAGTATTTAGATAAGGAACTAGCTGGAAGGTATGTGAAGTCAATCCATGTCCCTTAGCATGAGATGTTTTTTGTTATTATTTTCTTCCTTTGTGTCCCCAGAGGCAGGTCCAAAGTTAGGACTAAGTAAAAAAAAGTCTCACATTTGCAGTTAATTGAACGAAAGGAAGAAATAAAAATCCCCACAGTTCTTGCAGTTGCTCTAGTTGCTGCGTGACTGTGTGCTGTAGCCAGATGAAGTGTATGAGTTGTACAATGCATTGATTTTTCAGTTGTAATATAGCAAGTTGTTTTACTCTCTTTGTCATTACGTAGGGTCCAGCAGATTCAGTTACTGGGCCGAGATATGAAAGGACCTGCTCATGACAAGCTTTGGAATCAGCTTGAAGCAGAAATACACCTTCACCGTCACAAAACTGTTATTAGAGCTTGTCGAGGTCGGAATGATCTAAAACGACCAATGCAAGCACCACCAGGACATGTAAGTTGAAAAGATGAGCCATTTCTCCATAATTTCCAGCATTTGTTGAAAATAGATACGAATTATTTCTTCATTTTTGTGATCGTTCTCACTTCAATATTGTGTTCTTTCAAATGTGACTTCTGAATACATAATTCTTTTGTATGCTGAAGGACAGTTCCGTGCTGAACAGCATGTCCCCATAAATGACCACAACAGATGATACAATTCCTTTGACTTACCTAGGAACACTCAGTCCTTTTGAAAACTGACCTTCTGCTATGTGTGTGTATAAACATGAATTTAACAGCATAATTTTGTTACCTGGGTTTCAAAGTGTGGAGCTAACTTATTTAGAAGAAACAAGAATAACATTTTTAGGTTTAGTTTGAACTGAAATTAATTTTTAAAATTTTTTTTAAAGGCCAGATAAATTGACACTGTAAAATAATTGATTCCATCCCACCTCACCCCTACCCCCCCCGCCAAAAGGTACTTTTAAAAATAAAACTTTTAAAAGGCATTTCACTGTGAGTAGCCTTGGTAGAACTTGCCCAACTTGGCATATGACCCGTTAATCACCCCAGTGTTCAGTGCATAAAACCAAACATTTTCAGGAAAGTGCTTTACTTTGATCTGTTCTAAATACCTTAGTTTGTCAGATGGATCTTACTGCTTATGTTGCTGACAGCATATAAAATATTGGTGGACAAATATGTGTATGTGTCATTTTAAGGGTATGCATAATGGCAACAGCAGCTTAACAAAAGCAAAATAAATACCTTGATTTATTTAGTTTCTCTTTTAGTTTTGACTTGAATGGCTTTTGGTATGGTTTTTTTTTATTATAATAAAATATAATAAAATATCCTTCCTTGGGACTGTGTTACATCTTCTATCATTTCTTAGTTTTAAATTGCAGTTTACGTCATAGAACTTCTCAGCAGTGATCAGCATTCCTTCATGTAGTCCCTTTATATTTTTAATATCTTTTAATATCTTTCTTTTGAACTTAACTTCTGTGTTGTGGATCACTCAGCACTGAAATAATAGAAATAATTATTCTCATCAAGAGTGCATAGTGAGGAATCTTTTCTGATTTCGTACCCTGACTGTAAAGGGGCACTGTAAGTTTGTCCTGCCTGGAGCTAGTCTAAAACTGTGTTGCTGATATACTGCCTGTATATAATTTAAAAAACTGCAATGCAGAAATGCATCACTTTTTGGTTCACACATTTATATTTATGCTATGTTTGTTTTTTATCAAACTAGGATCCTGATGCCTTAAAGAAGAGTCAAGGTGTTGGTCCAATCAGAAAAGTTTTGCTAGTTAAAGAAGACCACGAAGGACTAGGAATTTCAATCACAGTAAATACTTGCATTTATTTTCCATGACACAGATGAAGAAATTTAAATTTGTATTTGTACTTTTCTAAAATATGTGGATCAGTGAATGTATTGTTAGAACACACAAAAAAACTATACGCAAATCCATAGCTATGGTCATAGAACTTGAAAACTCATTTTGGTAGATTAGGAAATAGATAACTGCTACTTCATGTAAAATTTATGATTTCAGCTTATGTTTAGGGTATAGACACCTTAGCAGATTAGCCAGTGGTGAATTTCAGGTGTGGTAAGTCCGCAGAAGAGCGGAAACAATCTGAGAACTAACTTCCAAAGCTTAGCTGTTGTGATTGTAACTTTTAAAGTATCAGTACTGGCATCTTACACCTAACAAAAGCTGTATTAACTTTTTACAATGAATTTTGAAAATTCTGACTATTATACTTTTATTCTAAATATGAATATTGTTTCTTGCACATCAATATGGTGCCTGATATGCTTTTTTAATGAGGTTTTGATGTTGTCTCATCAGCTTGTGTATGATTTTATACTTTTATTATTATTCAGAATTGTCTCCTTTGGCTGTTTGAGTATATATTTGAAATTTGTCCATTCTTTTGTGGGGAGAAGAATTAAGGCAAGAATCTCATGCATTCTTCTTAAGCATTCTTTTTGTCTGAAGCATGCTTTCTAATTTTCTGTAATAACAGTTGAAATAAGTGCTTCAAGAGCAACTACCAGAATGTGAATTTTATGCTAATGGACATCTCAGTTAATTTAAAATCTACTTTGTTTGTTTGTTTGTTTGTTTGTTTTTAATAGGGTGGGAAGGAGCATGGTGTACCAATATTGATCTCTGAAATCCATCCTGGACAACCTGCTGATCGATGTGGAGGACTGCATGTTGGTGATGCTATTCTGGCAGTAAATGGAGTTAATCTAAGAGATGCCAAACATAAAGAAGCTGTAACTATTCTTTCCCAACAGGTCAGTTGCGACCTGTTATCCATAGGCACATTTAGGTGCTTCCTGTGTTCTGTCTATTGAATGACCTTGAATTTTAATGTTTTCTGTTAAGCACAGTGTTATGCTAAGATACAGTGATTCCTGAAGCTGTATCACCTTACACTTAATCCTCTTATGTCTTGCAATTTAAGGAGAAAAATGCCAGGTCAGTACTGGTTCAGTTAAACCCATGTATTGGCTAATGATTCTTCAGTAAGGCTGATGGAAATCAGCTTGTTACGTTGCCCCCAGAAATAATTATTTATTGACCTACATTTTATTCTTTCATGACTGGACAGCTCCAGTCAAACAATGTTTCTCATATGCTTTGTGGTCTAGAATCTTCTTCCTGCCTTGCT
This sequence comes from Aquila chrysaetos chrysaetos, assembly GCF_900496995.4. Classification (NCBI taxonomy): domain Eukaryota; kingdom Metazoa; phylum Chordata; class Aves; order Accipitriformes; family Accipitridae; genus Aquila; species Aquila chrysaetos. The sequence continues at coordinate 56,388,975 of NC_044005.1, forward strand.
TCCCGTTTTCAGACCGTTCACAGGTGCACTTAATTTATCAGAAAACTTACTCATTAGAAGTCACTGTTTGAAATGTATTGGCATATAACTAAGAAATTCAGGTAACTTTGGTAAATCTTAGCTATGGAGCTGTACTTTTTTAGTCAGTAAAAACTTAATTCAAATGCATATCCAAAATATTCAACACAACTGTAAATGTGTTTACAACAGTAAAATGTATTTGTTTTAGTAACCTAGCCCATCTTGGTAATCCTGTTACATAGCTGTGCAGTAGTAAGTAAATTTGTAATTTTTGTTGCATTTTAGAGAGGCGAGATTGAATTTGAAGTAGTGTACGTTGCTCCAGAAGTTGATTCGGATGATGAAAATGTAGAATATGAGGATGAGAGTGGACACCGTTATCGTTTATATCTTGATGAATTGGAAGAAGGTGCAAATTCAAGTTCTAATAGGAAAGATGCAAATGTGGATGTCAAACCCTCACAAGGTAAACCTAAAATATGTTATATGCAGTTTAATTCTGAAGTCTCAATATGCAAACCAATTTCTGGAAAACACTGGCTTTATATTCATTGTAAAATTAATCTACTGTTAATTCAATTAACCTACTAGTAAGCTGTCAGCTCTTTTGGTTGGTCCCTCACTTACTGGCCTGGTTTAGTTAGATACTACTGAATTCACTGAATTAATTTGTGGGGGTTTTTTTGTGATCGCCTTTTCCCAAAGGTTGAAATTCAAATTTATTCTTACCTTTTCCTGACTCTGGTCTAAGAGTAGTTAATTCCCCTTAACACTTTCTGTTGTTGGCTTCTTCAAATACATTTTTTAGATCAGAGAGGTATAGAAACAGTATGACAGGAAAACAGGAACTATGTTCTGCTAAAAACCTATTAGCTCTTATCTTAGTAGTCATTCAGCACACTTCCCAGTTTCTGAAATAAGGCTCACTGATCTGTCCTTCACAAGATTGCTTCTCTTCCTTTAATAAACTTTCTTTTTAACTTGCAGTGTTTGATAAGAAGCCAAGTATTGATGGACATGAAAATGGAGACCTGGGGAATTCAGTTGAAGCTCCGTTAGAAGACACTGCACCCAAATTAGCCCGTTCTGCTGAGTCTTTATCGTAAACACAAACAAACAAAAAATTCAAGTGGACAGATCCCGTCTTTGGGAACAATTGATAATCAATATTGACTGCTCCAAGTTGCATATACTAGTGTAGGTTGTAAAAGGATGATTAAATGTCAAAGGGAACTGTATTACTGTTGCCTGGAAAAAAGGCGGTTACCTCAGGGCTTCATTGTGAGCAATTCTAAATGTGGAAAACTGTCTTTTGCGTGACACACAGTAGTTATCTAACACATGGCATGTGAAATGAATTTTCTTTTAATAATAAGCACCAAAGCATGGGATTTCTAAAAAGGATAACCTCAACACATTCAACTTTTAATCTCATTGATGTCCCCATGGAAGTAGAATAAGATGTGGCCAGCTTCATTTTGACCCTTTGATGTTTTAAAGGGACAACTGATGTTCAGTTTGGTGTGAAACAAGCTTTAACTCTACAAGGATGAGGGGGGGAATTGTGCCATTGCATCCATGAGTTTTGTATTTAGGATTTTTGAACTGTAACTTTTAAAAGAAAACATTTTTTTTTTCTCAGAATAGTAAAAACCAGAGCTTTTATTTGAGCAAAGACCATCAAAACCCAAATGGGACAGTGGAGTACTTGCTAATCGTGATCCTTCAGCCCATGGTCATTTTATGAGTGAGATTTTTGGCATTGTTGTTTTAATGAATTCACTGCCAATTGTTCCATTTGAAACTTGCTCCAAAAGTATTTAAACAGTATTATGGGGTTTTAAAAGCAAAATTAGTTTAAAAAATACTCACAATTATGTGGACCCTTTGGTATTTTTTTTCTGAGCATCATCAATTTAGCGTTCATTCCTGAATGGATGCGGTTACTGCTAATGTGGAGTGATTTGAGTTGGTCATCATTAGCTTGACCTTATGAAATGCTGAGTGCTTTTGATGAGTACTGAACATACCCATTTCACATTAAAATAATCGTTAAAGAAGTGAAAGTTGAGTGCATAGTACTTTACAGGGGGTGCTCAGAATCATACGGTGTCTGGCCCTATCTGTGTTATGTTATGGCAGTCGTATTAACCTATAATTGTCTTACTGTTGAAACAAAATGTTACTCCTTTTTTAAGAGCAGTGTATCTTAAAATAGCTTTTAATTGGTGTACATCTAAAGGCCCACGGCATGGCTGCAAATGGGAATGTTGAGAATGGTTTCTTGGCCAGTTTCTCATATTCCATTTGTAGATCTTTTGGTGAAGTGCAGCCCTCTCCACATGCAAGCTCTACATTGTAATTGCATTTATTATTTCAGCATGCAGTGCCAGCTTTCCTGTTCAGTGCTCTGCAGGCTGGTAAACTGTAATGTGAAAAGACAAGAATTTGTACTTTGAGAGAGGAACTAATGTGAAAAGACATCTTTGCAAGTGTTACTGTGTAGGATGTACATACGTAAGAAAAAAACCTCAAAGGCCTTTAGAGTAACATCAACTACTCTTATGTTCTAAATTGTGATGTAGAACACAGTTACTTGTCTCTCCTAGGAGCACTATATATATATGTTTATAGAGAAAGCCTAAAAATGTATATACTTTATTCAAAGATTTTGCTATTTATAAATCCCTTAACTTCGCTATTTACACAATCGTTTTGTGTGTGTGTGCGTGCGCGCATGAGTTCCACTTACTCAGTGGAATAACATTACTTGGTTCATTTTTTATAATAGTCTTTGTCATACAGCATACTGTAGAAGGTTTTTAAAATAGTCAAAGCTGTACAGTTTTCACCAAACAGAAACTAGTATTTAAAAATAAAGCTGTACGAAGAAGAAACAGGTCCCCAGGCATGTTTCTTTTTCTGAAGCTTCAGAAACTTGAGGGCACATGGGCTGCATGTTAGCAGATGAATCCACTGCCGTAACTTTGCATCCCGATTTGTGTTTTTCCCACAGTTACTCAAGCAGAGTCCACTCTGAAACTGTCTGTGGCCTGGAACACTCAATGTCCTCTCTGTCAGAAAGGATAGTTCAAAGTAATCAGCTTGTCTTTGAAAATCACTGCTGTATGAAATCTTGCTGCAGTTGTAAGAAATGAGACTTGTCCAACTAGTCTAGTAACTTTTAAAAAAGGCATTAAATTTGCCTGTACGGTTTCCCTTTATTTGAGGAAAAGGTAACATTTTTAATCTATTTGTTCTTCCTTACTTCTTGGCACACCTTATTTTCCACTTAATGCTTTTGATCAGTTTTAGCCTGAAGTGGGAGAATGTTTTCCTAACATTCATTGTCCGCCAGTTTCTCATGATGCTGTGCTCCTTTCTTCATCTTCTGGAAGTTGCTGGACCGTTTCTCTGCTCTTACCTTGTCTATTTTTAATCTGTATATGAGATCAACAGAAGGAACAATTGCTGAGGAAAATGACTAGGCATAGACAAATCAGGTAGCAGTAAATTATCACCAGATTTCCTTCCCTGCAGTTTTTATAATCTTTGTTTAGAAAGCCCTGAATGGGAGGATTTTGCTCAGACACTACAGTCTGTCTCCATGTACTCCGTACTTCCTACCAGCTGATTTAATGTACTGGTTTATTGTAGTCATACTGAGATGCTTAGAGATTAATATTTAAACTGAGAAAAGTTTTGCAAGTTGAGATTTCCAGAAATCTGTATTCTCCCCTTTGTCAGTAACTGGAAGACTCAGTCCTGCTGATCCCCAGAGGCTGAATGAATTAGACTTGGAAGAATTTCCAAGGAAAGTCAGTATTCCGACTTCATTTTTATTTTTTAAAGTGTAAAATGGTTTACTTGTGTGTGTATATATATTTTTACTTAAAAAAATAAAATAATATTCTAAAGAGAATTTTGCGATTTTTTGGAGTAGATAATTCCTTGCCTATTAAAAAAGATCTTCAGTGAGACAATTGTATTTTAAGCTAAAGGTGGACAGTGTTTGTTGGTGTCTGGGACCAATGTTAATTAAAAGCATGTAAGTTAAGGAAAGTGCTTTATGGCAATAAATTTAACTCTGATCAAAGGCTGTATGTAGTATTTCCTTTGTAGAAGTGTATTCTTGGCAGTGAAGATGGTTTGTATCTGTCTCAACATATGTTAATCCACAATTGTATGAAACAAAATTCAGGTATTTATTGTATCTGTCCAAACATTATTACATCATGGATTGCTCTCACTTCTGTAGCAGATAGAACATTTTGCAACAAATGTATACATCTAGTTAAGCTGAATATAATATATTTTTATTAGCCTGTAAATAAATATACTCTTCTGCATTGCAGTGATTTCTGCACCTAATTCAGACTGATACTTAATTTTCTTCTGTTTTTATATATAAAATACAGACACTTAACCCTGTGTGTGGTCTTTTTCTGTTAAGCGTGTAGTCCACACCTGGCCAAAGAGCTAATATGAGGAAAACCAAAACTACCTAACATGAAGTTTGACACTAATCCAGTCTTGGCCAGCAACGGTTAAGAGCAAATTACATTTTTAAAAAGATAGAGTTACAGGACATGTCTCAAATTTCATTGAGATGCTTTTTCTGCTGAATGTTTTTCAATAAAAGAAAAAAAGGAAATATTTGCAGTGCCTGGCTGTATAATAATACCATAAATATTCTGAAGTCTTTGACTAAGAAGAGCTGTAAAGACCCAGACCTGTCAAAGGATTAAGTCATTTGGGTAAAATTGTGGAAACTACCTTTTTTTCTTTTTTCTATCTTATTTTTGTTTGTTTTCCATGCATTAGGAAGAATAAGTATATTCTGAGTTTTCCACTGAAGTTACAAAACACTTATCTTCATGTTATGATTTTTAGTCTTGATATTAAAGTCTTTTTGTTCAGATTTTCTTTTTTGTGTTTTAAATAATATTTAAAAAAAAAAAAAAACTCTCACCTGTACTTCAGTGGTCATCTTGCCCTGAAGCATCAAGTTCATCTGGATGAACAGAGAGCTCAAATGAAAGGTAATGGAACGGTAACTGTGGTAGTAGTATAATTATGGTAATTCAGGATTTATTGAGAATGTGTGAGTAGAGGACTGTGAGGGTAGGAACTGTCTCAGTAGACAAGGCTGAGTCATGTTGGATGAAAAGATGTATAATGCACAATTGGTGAGAGCTAGAACTGCAAGTACTTATTTTTTAGCCCTGTAAAATTTTTAGAAGGGTTTAGATATGGGTGACTTCAGCAGATGGAAAGAAGAGGGAAAGGAGAGAAAACTTACACTTATTTGAGCTATCTTAAAACAAGCAGAGGATTAGAGGCAGCTATGAATGAAGATGCAGACATATGGAAAGAGGAGGAAAAAACCCAATTTTGTCAGCTGGGGTCAAGGAAGATAATTCAAAATTTCTTTGTGGCCCAGTGCCCGACTGAAGGACGTCGGAGGCTGCTCCCAGTGACCGCGGTCACTGAATAGTCCTCTGCATTTTTTTCCAGAGATCCACACATGACAGAAAAGAAGAGAAACACGTCCTGACTCGGGATGCGTGTAAGGAGTCCATTTTTGCTGGTTAAAACCTCAGCTCAATGACCTGAAAAGAAAATTACGTGAAATATTTCAAGCTTGCCTTTTGTCCAGATGTGTCTTTTCCAGTACAAGGTAATTTCCAGTTCTTTAGGAGTCTCACAGAACCAGGAGCTGAGAAGAGGCAAACATGCTGACTTTGAAAGGGAAATACTCGACCTCTTTGGTTTTTCTTTTCTCAACAAGGCAGCTGTTGCTTCTTATGCTCCCGAGTAGCCTTGCCTGACCTGTGTTTTTGCCTGGTGTACCCCTGCCACAGACGTGCTTTGGTGTCTGCTCCTGACACCCACACCTTGTTCTGCACGGGACACCAACGGGGCTTCTAAGCCAAATGGCTGAATAAGGCCAAGCGATATTTTTTTCAAGGGTTTTCCCTTTTAGGGGAAAATTGGAGTCGCTCGGGTACATTTTTCACATGCTTTACAAGTGTTTAATTCAATTAGCTGTCAAAATTATTTGGTGTCTCTTTGTCAGCCTTCTGCTTACTCTGCCAACGCTTGTTTCTCCCAGCTGTACCGTGGGGAAGCATCGGAGCTGCCAGTGTTTTGAAGGTTCTGCAGGAGGATGCAGTTCCAGTCCCCTGGGAGAGGTATGTCAGAAGCGCATTGATCCCTAAAAAAGAACCCAGGAAAATGAGTTAAAGTTGTGCTGTTTTTTTCTTTGTAACTTGCAAGACTTCTGGTCACTTTTCTGTTAAATTGCAAGTCTTCAAATTGTTAACAAGTGTATCTGTAAACCTCTGTAAGTTGCGTTGATTAAATCTTAATTTTCTTACTAACTGTCTAAATATTTGCACAAATATTACTTCTGCAAAATAGAATAAACCAGATTGGTATGGAAATATTTTTCTAATGATATTTCATTTGCTGTTGTCCAAGTGTTTACGTTTGTTATGAATTTCTTCAGGGGAATGGAAGCATTAACAGTCACGCTGCTGAACCGGAGTGGTTCTGTATTCGGTCCACTGGGCTTACGCTGCTGGAAACGTCCTTGCCCTGAACGCTTCTCCTTCCGACAAGAAACGGGGTGTCCCTCTTGGAACAACCTGTAGTGAGTTTGCCGCTGTTGATCCTTCCTCGGCTAAAGGTAGGGAAAGAGGGCTGCTGTGGGTTGCCCACGCTGATCCTCTTACAGGATCAGAGCCTTTGGGTTATATCCACAAAAGCACCAATTCCTCTTGGTTTAATTTATAATTTACGTGGTCGTTTATGGTTCTGTGGGAAGGGATTCTCAACGGGCGCTACGACTTAAACCCTGCAATGGGTACGCACCTCAGCTGCTGAGCGTTGGCAGCTTTGGGCTTGGAACTGAGGAATGGACTTTTTATATATGATAAATGGGGATTTTTGTATAGCTGTCAAGTGAGCGTTACTGCGCAGTTTCCTATTTATTTGATCTTCCTTTTTGTCCAGTGTGACAGTTCAGGTGGTCTGCTAATTTATGACAGGCATGGGGTGACATAAGACAACTCAGGGAGCTAGAAGAAATTTTTCAGATCTGTTGTGCTCCTAGAGTGGTTATTTTAAATCCAGGTCACATATTACTAACTTTGAAACTGGTTTTATTTTAAAATGAAAGATACGGCACTTCTACGTCTTAGTAAGTTAATGTGTTTGTCTTGAGTGATCTGGTTAAATAGACAAGTGTACTTTGGGCTATCTCAGTTTTATGCTGTTTTCAACACCAAAACTTGTCTATTATTTAGTAATTGCAATTTGTGATCAAAATCCTGAAGTTTTTAGTGCCAAGTATTTGCATTTGTATTTAATGCCAAAAGGGGGCAGCAGCTTCCTTCAAATCTTCAGCATTAATGCGACTTGGAGAAACAGAACCTATTGTTTTGTAGGTTGGTTGTTGGTTGTTTTTTTTTTTTAATTTAAAAAAATAGAAAGACTTTATTCGTGCGAACTATTTCTAGTAACATGTACTCTTAACATAACAAACATCCAGTCTAGTTCACATCCTGTAGCAAGTACTTTGCAGGTGACACATCTTACAGTAAAAGTTGTCCTCTATATCAGTGTAGCATATGTACAAGCACACATAAACACAGCCAGTTATAATTTTGTATAGCTCTGGATTCATGGCTTGTTAAAAAATACTTAAATATCCCCATCAATTACTTTAAAAATGAGTGCTGTGCTCTCTTACAAGCTCACAATCAAGCAGTGAAATTTTTTATCTTTGCGGGTGGGTTAAGCCTTTCCAAAAGAAGGGACCAAATATATGACTAAAACATGAAATGAGACATTGGATATGTTTGTAAACGCTCCTGCCTGCACTTTGCCAGTGCCCTTCAATGATGATAAACAACCAGCCTTGTCGCATTCCTGGGTTCTTTGCTGGAACAGAGGCTGCCCATGGTCATGTCAAACTGTGGCAAGGAGAAGTGAAAAAAAAGATGATGATTACATTTTGCTCTAGTCTAGTTTCAGACAGAAGCTTCTTGGGTGGAGGAAAGAGGAAGGTCAGTTCACACTGACCCATCATCACCTTTTCTCTACTGCTGTTGGTTTCCAGTGACCACCAAATGATAGTGCAATCTCCAAACCTTGTTTGTTGTCGTTAACCAGGTGATCAGTGAACTTCGCAGCGAAATGTTCTGTGGCATAGAATATTTATGTCCTTGATGCTGGTCCTTGTACGGTGACATGATTGTACTATTAATGGGGGGATGGAGTGTGACCCCGTCTGTCAAAAAGTTACCTATATAAATGAAATACGTACTGTAAAGGGGTATCTTTTATGAATGTCATCTGCCAGGTATTTGTAAGATAGTAGGAAAGTTATTGCAGCGTTTTTACCAGAAGCGTGGCTCGATTTGTGTTGTGGGGTGTCAAAAAAACCTTCTGCTGCCTTTTATGACGAGATGCTGAAAGCGCTTAGCTATCTGTGGAAGAGAATTTGCATGAGCTGTCCACAATCTTTCCGCGTCCACGTATGACTCTAGCATTTCCATATAACAGGCATGCTTTATCCAGGTCACCTTATTCAAATTTTATAAAACTGTCTGTCAGAACAGATGGTGTCACTTAAGGATAAAAAGCTTAGCCATAGATGTGAAGAAAAGCTGCCTCTTCAAGTGAGGTCTGCTAGTTCATCTTAGTCCTTATCACCCCTGTCTTCTGTCCCTGCATGACAGAGGACTTTTTGCCAGTTTGCGATTGGTATTTTCAAAGGCCTTTACATTTTGGGGTGGGCTTGATTTGTTGCTACAGCTCTGGACAAGTGGCAGCATATCTGTGTGTCTCAGTTTGCCCATCTGTGAAATGGTTGCCTGGGCCACAGAAATAAAGATGCGTAAAATACGTTTGTAAAGACTGAAGTTTCTAATACATGCTCAAGGTGTTAAATCGTTCAGACCAGAGGCTGGGTGGTGGCTAACGTAACTTACTGTCTTTCTGCGGTCTTTTCTCTCCTTCTTTCATGGCAAACATTGCCACCTTCTCTGCTATCTGCCACTTGTCGTGGAGGAGGACTTCTGATAAGCTCCCCGTCACGGGTCAGGCTTCAGCTATTGCTGTATGTGCCTGTATCGTTTGTATTAAATTATTCTTGGTGTTTCTTTTAGGCCTAGAATTTTGGCATTACTTTTTTGCCTACCTTCTAGCAGGCAACATACGTGTGTTTTTAAAGTCTATTATTGTCTGTTGTCATCTGATCTGGCTGAGAGAACGTCACAGGTTTTGAATAATTTGTTATGTTGTAAGTTTTCTCGCTCCTTTTAGTAGCTCAGACTCGTAAGAGGAAATGCTGTGTATTCAGGGATACTGTTCCTCTTCAGGTGAGCCGATAATGCAGGTCATCAAAGGGAGCTTTTCCAGTAAGGTCTGTTAAAAAATTTGTGTCTAGTCAAAAGTATGGATTCCTGAGGTCAGTTCAGGGTGGTTAATCAGAACACAAAAGTCTTAGTAACAGTCATATGTGTTGGCTAATATTTTTTGCTATGTGGAAAAATGATGTTGTGCTTTAACTTAATGAAGTTGTCTCCTTCCTGGATTTCTGTTTTTAATACCTGTGACCATATAAAAATAAATGGGATGATAATCATTTGGATGTCACATGGCAGCTCAGTAGCTGTGTTGCGAGTGTCTGAATAAATAACGAATTAACTCAGCCCAGGACAAGAGGTTACTGAATAACCTCTGCATACTGTAGATGGCAAATGTTTTTCAGGACTTACAGACATGGGGCCAAGCCTAAACAAATACGGCAAAGTTTGAATGAAAAAGTCTCCAAGTTCTCATGTGTAGACTATACAATGAGATACAGAAAGTCAGATGCTAGGCGTCTTCCTTATCATGGGTAACATGAGTTTTCCCCAACTAAGGATGTCTTCCCTCTTGCCTTTATCTAGTTTAGAAATACTTTATCTGACTCCTTCTTGCATGTCCTTTATGGATGGTAGGACTGTACCAGGGGGCTTCAAAAAAAGAAGGCCTCAGGAGAAGTTTCTATTTTAAGTTTGAAAGTGATTGTGCAGAAATGGCACCTTCCCTTTAAATAAGCATGTTCCTTGAAACTTATTCTGTCTTCAATAATTCCTAGGCATTGCTGCTACTTCTTCATGACACTGTTAGTCTTGTTAACCCCACACAGCTATGGCAGGGTAATTTTCAGTATAGGCATCAGCACCACTGATGAGTTTCAAATGAAATGATAAATTCTGTATTCATTTACCCCTGCTGCACTACCGCAGCAGAGGTTGGAGGTCAGTACAAGCTTACATCATAGCTGACATTGGAAAGAAAAGGGCAGTATAGAATTTTTATTATGGAAAGTAATAAGTCAAAAACGAATGCAACAACATAACCTTGTCATTCCTTGGGTCCGGACTGATTACTGGCTAGGGGAGCCCTTAATACACCCATTCGCTGAGCAAACCTAACCTGGGTTTGGAGAGAGCGTGAACAGAAGAATACCGATGGATTTCAATGAGGTTTCTTTTCAGTAGGTGCCTGACCCCACAGGACTGCTGAGAGACCACTGACTCCTTTCTGAGATGTCACAAAACTGTTCATTTTTTTGCTTTTTGTTACTTGCCCTCCTGAACTGAATTCAAACGCCCTGGAAAAAATTTACCAGCTTGCCTTCCCTTTGGCAAAAGCCAGGACGCAGACAAGTAATTGCACTTCATTTAGTTTTTATTAGCTCCCTCAGTGGTGAACTTATATGCGTATTTTTTAAGGTGTTGCTGAAATGCAATGCTACTGTTTTAAGGTCAAAAGATGTTAGTGTAACTTGGTGTAAACAATGTAATTTGTTATGGCAATAGTGATTCCTTGCTGTGGTTTTTAGATCCCTCCGAAATAGTGAGTGAGTCCTCATGTCAGATGATTGCCACCTGTGTTATACGGATACAAAATTGGGGCTTACTGGGGATGTCGCAGCAGAGCTGACTTGGGGGTTTCCCTTAAACGCTTCTCCCATTCAACAGTGGGTGTAGGTCAGAGGCATGGGCTCTGCCAGTTACTGATACTGGTCACCCGGTTTGCTCCGTGTTGCCCTGAAAGGCTTCTGGTGCCTTCTGCAATCTTCTGCATGGCCACAGGACCATTTTCCTCCAGTGCAATGGAAATGAGTCCTTCTGGTAATGCGTGCAGGGAGTCTGGCAGTGATGGAGCGGCGCTGGGGAGGGTGCAGCAATCTTTGCCGTATGTCTGCATGGGGTAGGAGTCTCCAGCACCATGGAAAAACAAATCATACATGTTTTAATGACAGCGATCCACCAAACAGGTAAGCACGGTTAGGTCTGTTCCTGTAACGGGGCCTACAGCCTGACAGTCCCATCCTGTGTAGGGAATATTTTGTGCCTCAGATGGGGCTCCACTAAAATCTGCCCACGGAGTGGAGAACTGCCAAATGGCAGTCAGTGGGAAAAATCTGAAGAAAGTCTGTATTAAAAACTCAGTCTTCCCAGGTTTTAGCCACGCCAGTAATGCAGACAAGCTGTGGGATTCACAACCTGCTTCTAATGGTTGGAATCCAACCTCATGGAGTTTGTTTAAATAATGAAGTGGGGATCCCTGATTTAAAAACACATAGGTGCTAGAGACACGGCCGTGGCTGCTGCCATGTTAGCTCAGTGGTTCCAATACTCGTCAGACGCAGGGAATGCAGGGTGGCCTCAGTGCTTTTCCTGCCTTCCCCCAGTTGTGCAGAGACTGCCGTAGCCAGTGGGCTACTAAGGTGGTTGAACCCATCCCACGGATGGTGTCTGGAGAGGGCGGTGGGGCCAAGTGCTCGATCCGGAGAAAGGCAGTACAAGAGAGCAGGTGATGCTCTAAGTGAGTGAGTAGGACACCCGTCGAGCTGGGGAAATCCTAGTTCCAGTCTGCAAGTCAAGGACTAATTTTAAGCGATTGCCTGCTGGATGTAAAGATTCTGGTAGGTACTAAGGTAGGGTTTAATATCTGATGTTAAAAATCCAGCAACTAAAAGAAATAGGGAAATACTCCTTAGAATTACACTTGATAGGGAAAAAAAAGCGTTTGTATTGAGCGTTGGAAAGGTACTTGACAGAAGAAACAAGAATTTGCAATCTATTTCCCAATCTAAGGAGGTGAGAGCAAAGAACATTTGTATTTTTGCTGTGGTATTTTGGGAAGTTTTGTTGTAGCTATTTTTTGTGGGGTTGTTTGTTTGTTTGTTTTTTAAATATAAGGCACCAGCTGGAAATGCATGCTAAGGCGTCATTTTTGGTTTTCAGTTGTAGGTAGCGTACATCGTCTTTTACACGTTCTTACCTCGAGAGCCGCCGCCTTCAATTCCCTTGGTCAGACGCATGCGCGGTTACAGTGCATGACCCTGTTCCTGGCAAAGTCAGAGGCTTGCTGTCAACCGCAGCTGGGAGAGGCAGGCCCTTAGTGCTATGATCAGTTAATATTTAACCTTCTTGTGAACTCTGGCTTGGTTTTACTGTTCCAGCCTACTGGGAGTGCCTGCTCAGGAAAGAAGTTCGGTACGGAAACGCTATTGGAAGTCTCCATCGACCAGAGGGTCAGACTCTGCTCTCACACAATCTCTAGAGACGTTGGAGAGACCCAGCGCTAATGCAGCCCTTCCAAGTGTGCAAATGTCTCAAAATGGTGCATACTCTTTAACGTTCACTGTGGAAGGAAGATTTTCAAATGTGTGATGTTTGATAAGGCTGCCTGTCTTATACCTGTGACTGGTTTTGATGGTGAGAACAAGCTGGAGTTTGATGTACCAGCATGTGAGAAGAGGATGAGCATGAGGATGAGCCACTACTACTGGGAAGATTCAGGCAGTCCCCTTTCCTTCCTATACCAGGATTTAGTATCTCCACCACCATCAGGATAGAGAGACGACACGGGTAGGAAGTTCCCTTGCGTATCTGCTGCTGGGGTCACTAGAAACTTCCTATTTCCCAGGCCAAGGTGGAGAAACTCAAGGCTTTTGATGTTAACCGCCCTCAGCAGTCACTCAGATGTGAGCTGTGAAGCACCGTAGCAGTGACCAGGAGCCGTGAGTGACTACAGAGCTGCTGCGCTGCCTCCGTCCCCATCAGCACTGGGCCACTGCGACACAGGGAGGATGGAGATGTTCGGGGATTTATTTTAAGCCATCTTTCTGCAGTTTTGCAGGGTCTTCTTGGGGAGGGGGGGCACAGGATGGAGGCAAGGTGCAAACCGAGACCCAACTTTTCATTAGGCTAAACCAGCTGTGTTAAATAGGTTTGAACGGTGGCAGAAACGGGCGCGTGCTACCGAGAACCCTTTGACACTTACAGCATGCTGCAGATGCGCAAAGCGCGTGGTAGTGGCATGCAAAAAGATTATTATAATAGAAGCAGCGTCATCTGCTGCCTGGTCCCGTTGTGCTGCCGCATTTCCTAGGTGCTTCGTTAGGTGGGGAGTAGCCCTGATTACTGAACACTGCTTGTTTGTAAAGTGACAAGTCGGGCTAATTAGCTGTGTGGGTGGAGTATTAGTTTCAGGCTCATCAGGAGGGCATCCTCATCCCTTCCTCAATTATACGCATCCAGCAGCGTGTTCGTGGGTGCTTCTTCTCTAGAGCTTATGGACAGAAAAGCCGGGCTAAATGGGGCACCGAGAGAATCTTTTTTTAGCCCGTCACACTGGGACTGTGAATTGCAGCAGCGCAACTGGCACTTTTGCGGGGCGTAAGGAACGCTTCTTTCTCACCCTGCGGGATATGTGACGAGAGTGGGCGTGCAGCAGTGATCAAGTCACCGAGTTAAGTAGCAGGCCTGTCTGACTGATTTACAAATACCAGTGTTCTTTATTTACACAGACATGTAAACAACAGAAGGTAAACAACACCGCCCAGCTCGGTCTAACAAACAGGCTGCTGCTGTTTCACTTCAGGACCTGAGGTGTTTTAGACATTTCACAGAAACTGTATTGACAGCAAACACAGGAAGGCTACGAGGTTACCTTGACTCTTTCTTCTTTGCACGGGAATCATATGCACGGTGTGGCAGCGTGAGGGAACGGTACCACTGAGGCCACAAAACAAGCGTTTGCAAAGAACCCACCAAGAGCTTGCCTTGAGGTCGGATATGGCTGGAGTTAGCAATATTTTTGAGTAGTATCACTGCAACTAATCTGTACTCTGACAGCGCCTTCCACCCAAGGATCTGAAAGCACTTTGCAAACAGACCACAAATCTTTGCTGCATCCTTTGCAAATTATTGCCGGTTTACACGCAAGGAAACGGAGGGCCTTCAGATAGCGACTTTCCCAGAGCTCAGGTTTTACTAGTCTCGTTTCCCAACCTTGTGCTTTAAATATAGCACCATTCTTCCTTCCCAGAAGTATATTGCTTCTTGACATTTTAGGACAAGCTTTCGAATTCAAAGTGACGCTCGAAGCACCGCAGGTAGAACAGCAGCGGACGGTCCCAGTCTCTACCAGAAGCTGTTTCGCTTCAACAACGCCTCTGCTGAAAGAGGAGCCAGCTACTGTGCGATACATTGCACCTATCCCCACGCTTTTTCAAGTTTGTCCAAAAACAGAATTAAGGGTAACGTTAGCTGCAAAAGAAAAACTATTTGAAAACAACTGTGCTGATCTGCTGTCTTGCAAATTTAACTGCAACGGTAAGCCATACACACACTGTGTTTTACTCAGTCAAAATATTTCAAATAGAAATGTTACGCTAAACTTGTAAGACAGAAAAATACCTAGTGGAGCAATGAAGAATTCAGGAAGTTTGCTGCTTTGTGCCAAGGAACAAATTTCCTTATAGGTTAGCAGCAAAAGCATCAGCTAGGGCTTGAACGGGATTTAATTCTCAGCTGTAAATTCACATTTTGGTTCCACACACATTTCCTGGAAAAAAAACCAGCCTGACAGGTGTTGGGTTTGTTGTTTGTTGTTTTTTCTATTGCAGAGTGATCACTATGGCTTCAACCCAAAACTGGTTTCAGCCTTTCTACCTGTTTCTAATGTGAATAGCAAGTTAGACAGGCTCAGCTCATATGCTAGGTCAAACTCAAGCATGTAAGAATTGCTGCTAAAAAAGCAGCCGGGAAGGTGGATTTGAGCACAGTACTTAAATGCTCAGCTGCCTTCTCTTGTGCACGTTATGCTTCAAGTAGTTTTACTTCTACCCTCCCAGTAAGAACTACAGTGATGCCCTATCTTCAGTTATCATAGGAAAGGAGATTAACGACCACAACCGTAAGATACACCATTTACAGCTGCCAGTACAACAGCAGGTAAAATAAAGACGGAGAAGGAGGCCCGTTTTTCTTAAATAGGCTTTTCTGCAATCCTTTCAATCCCCCAGGTGAAAAGGAAACTTAAGAAATTCTCCTTAAATAAAAGCTATGTACAAATTGCACACATCGCAAATGGAGCACTGAGATCAGTTACAGAAAATAAGATGTACAGTCTTCACTGATAACATCTCTCTTGCTATAAACAGCGATAAACAGCATATGCTTTCTTCAGATGTCAGAACCCAGCAAGACTGCAATATTATGTACACAGGGCTTGTTTGCCTTCTGCCTCCCGCAGCAGAGTCCCTCCAAACTCTGTTTTCGCTTCAGAAAGCTGTGCAGCGACGTTCCTGCGCACCGCGTCTCTCCTGCTCGGCAGATCACAAGAGAGCTGTCATTGCTGTCTGGCTTATTGGTTTTAGGCAGTCTCTGGGCGTTGAGTAACCCTCGCTCCCGAGGGCGTTGGGCTGAGGTTTCTGGTAGTCCGTGCTGTAGCTCACGGAGGTCAGAACACCGTTAACTTTGGGTTTGTCGTAGTTTATGACACTCTGGGGTGTCTGATAGTCTCCGTTCCTGTTATCGGTCTTACATGAACTAGAGAAGCTGCCGGCTGAAAGGGAGTGTTTCTGAGATGAGACAACAGGTACGTTGTAGCCGTTTTCAGAGGGGAAATTATTTTCTCTTGTTACGTGCCGCTCTATGATGGGGGTGGCGTATTCGGGCTCTTGGCTGGTCAGGGGCAGAGCGTATTCGTGCCGGTTAGCTCGGTGCGGACAGTGGTAGTGGTTTTCGAACTCTGAACTCCCCCTTCTTCCCTCGTCTTTGGTGTCCATGGGTCGAAAAGTAGATCCTTTCCGTGTTACCGTCCCAGTCCCGATCATGAGAGGCTGCTGATAATCTAAAAGGAAGCACGAACTGCTCAATAAGACATAGATTGGTTATTTTATGTATGTAATACTTATGCATAGGTAGGTATTTTATGTTGAAAAATGGCTCGGTTATTGTATCAAGAGCGTGGTTATCAGGGGTGTGAGGAAACCTTTCCCCAACGCTGGTCCTGTAACCTCCTTCAGTGAGCAAGCGTTGCAGAAGGTGGCAGAAGCTCTCCCACGGAGGAACTCCAACCTGCCACCTCTTTTCCTACTGCCTCCCTCCCTTTCCCCACCCACCCACCCAAATGAATTAACATCATTTCTGGAGTACGCTCAAAAGCCCTAAAAAAAGAGAGAAGTCAACAAAATATTAGCAACAAACTGGACAAAGGACATTGCACGAAGATCCACGAAGGAGAAGTTCTCCAAAACAAGTGTTCCACTTTTGGAATAATTAAAATGCCCGGAGGATTCTTAACGAGCCTGACCAAGCGCTGGCTTTATTTAAAAGGCATCTCGCAGTAGCTGAGTGACAGGCAGGATGAAGTTAGGTGGAACAGCAGCCAAGAGAGTCAAGGGAAGTGTGAAACGCGCTAAGCCAGCTCAGCACTGCTGCGGGCGCGCGAGGGGGGACGTGGGAGGAGAAGCGGGACCGGCGCTCCCGGCGGAACCGGGCGGTCATCCCGGTCGAGGGGGACAGCGGGGACGGAGCTGGGGATGGGCAAACGGCCCGAGCAGGAGCAAGGAGCGAGATGGAGGAAACGCGGCCTCAAGAAGCGTGGTGTTTGCACCTCTAGTCGAGGCAGATGCCAGGCTGCCGTGTAAGGAGATCTGGACTAAAAGGGTTTTCAAAGAAATCCAGTAAAACTATTATGAGAAAATTCAGCGTTCTAGCTTTCTCACTTTGGTGCTAGTGACAATCTCTTACGGATGCATACGGTGGCCTGAACAGCTCTAGTAAATGACACTGCTAAAGTATCATGTTTTGATGCAGGCGTGAAGAAGTTAGCTCAGTTTCTGTTCTGGCATCGTGGTTCATCTGACATGAGCGTCGAATTCGATCCCATATGTCCTGTGAATCTTTTTGGCAGTTCCTGGCTACGTCCCAAACTTCAGCATGTAGGGTGAAGGTGTTATGATATTTCACTAAGTAAGTGGTGCAGCTCTCCCCAGCGTCGCTGCCGCCATCCCCAACAATCTCCCTCGCTCAGGATGAAGCATCTCGACTTGCTCCTGGCTGCCTTTGGGAACCAGCAGGCAGCTGGGGATTCGAAGGGAGGGAATTTCATGTAGCATGTTAAGCTATATGCAAGTTGCATGCTCTCTGCGATTAAATTTTTAAATGGCACATTTCTGGGCTGCGTTCAGATTTTTATTTTGTGTTTCTTATTTTTAAGGAGACTGTAGGTGAAATGCTAAGGCTGGGGAGCTGCCTGGCCGGGCTCAGAGTTAAGACTTCCCACAAACATGGCAGGAGTGGAGGACAGAGAGAGCAGAGGCTCCCCAGACATGGCCAGGGGGGCCAGATAACTGTGATTTGTGAGCAACCTTTGTTCACTCCCTTTCCTTCATGAAATAAAACTGCTTTATAGGTCTCTGCATATTTATATTGAAAGTTTCTGGAAAGGATTGAAACCATCTTTGAAAGATATCCAGGGTAGCACCATATGGAATTACAGTAACCATCCATTTGTTTTTTAAATGTGTTTGCCAAATGCATTGGAGAAATTCTAAGGAATTTCTAAGGTCTGGAGGCTGGAAAGAGCAAATTAATCTTTCTGGAAGATTGCTGATCACTGATCCCATGAAATGGCTGGTCTCACTAGCCTCTCCAGACAGACTAAACTAGGCAGGGATAAGATGTGCTAAGAGGATGAATTAAAAAACCATCCCTTTGGGATGCAAATAGTATTGATGCGGGGATTTGCTCTATCCAAACAGTGACCTGGAACCAAGGTAGCACAGGAGAGAAGTACTGTGGTTGTTTTTTTCCTTCTATCTCATCTACCTGCTTCCACTTCAGGGGGCCTCGTCTCCAAAATAGTTCGGGCACCAGGAAAGCTGCACAGGGATCTCGGCACAACTTCCAGCTGGGCATGAAATCCCACCACAAACCAATTTTTCTATTTGCTCAGCAGCAGGGGGCATTATGTTTTGTTCCATTTCCAGAGACATTTGTGTTTAAATCGAAACACGAAAATTAGTCAGCAAAGGCAAACTGTCCTATCCTAGGCACATTCTTGCAGTGCATCCATGCCTGAGTGCCTTCCACAGTTACCTTCAGCTCGTAACTATTTCAGAGTCAGGAAATCCTTCCCAACAACTCCAAGAAAAAATTTCCAATATAGGGGTCTTTTTTGCCCTAATAGATTTAGCTGCTTCACTGTACGTCTGGGATGAACACAGATAAGTCTGTTCCTGGGCCTCAGCTTGCATGAGAGCTGGAGCCTGTAACGTCGCCGGCCCATCCCTCTCCCTGTTACCTGCTCTGCGTGCAGAGCAAAATGAATCCATCGCATGTTACCTGCCATGTCACTGGTGACCAGATCTAGCTTTTGAGGTGTCTCCTTCTCATTATTATAGCTGATGGTAAATTCAGTTGACTGATGTCTGGTGAAGGGCTGCTTGATTTGTTTCCAACAACCTATGATGAAGATATAAAAATAGAAGGCTTAGCAGCAAGTTAAATGCTCACAATCAGAAGACTTACCAGAAAGTTTAAGTTTTGGTGTACTCATTGCTGTCAATATATTAACAGCAGCTTGTTAACAAGCTTTTCTTGTTAAAAAGCAAGACTAAAATGGGCTGTTTGTAAAAAAAGCCCCCTAAATTTGGAGGGTGAAAGGGAAAAAGTGAATCATCAACTGGGATTTCCAAGTGAAAACAAAACTTTATAGAGGATTTTCTTGGCAAGAAGGGCTCAAACACTGTAGGTGTCTGCAGTGATGCCTTAAAGTGTATCAGAAAAATACCAGCTTTAAATCAGTTACATGTTTTGCCATTGCTTATGTGGCAAAAATAATGTTTAAAATTTCTTTTTTTCAGTAGACTAGTATGGCTTCCATTTCCTTGATATCTGAGCACGTGCACTCGTCAATTAATTTGTTCTCACAACATCCTTGTCAGACAGAAAAGAAAAAATCCACAGTGTCAGGCACTTGCCTGGAGCCTGCGACAGGAGGTCTGCGGAGAGTTGGGTTCAGCTCCCAGCTTTCTAAGTCCCAAGCCTGGGTCACGAGGGCTTAGGAGCTTGATTTATGAAGCACACACGCAACAAATGAACTGACTGGGTAAGAGGCTATCTCCAATTTCTTGGGATTTGTCCTCATTAGCAAGTGAGAAAGGATTATGATGTGACCTTGAAAAATCATATTAGCAAATATGATGTTAAGTACAAATTAATTTTCTAATGAGGGCAAGCTGCAGTGGGTAACAGCATTCCTTTCACTGACGTCAGCATCTGCTGAGGGATGAAATTTCGGAGCTGAGCTATTGCAAGGCACTTGTCAAGAGACATGTGAATTGCTTAGTGGTTTCTTTTTTTATGGAAAGCCGCGATTCAGAAGGATATTCCTCTATAGAGTTGGTTGGCCAGGAAAAACAGCTAAACCCCAACTTCCAAGCTGACGGGAGACCGCACTCTAGAAAGCATTCTTGAGCAAGACAAAGAATATACTTCACCGGGGTTTTGCAGGCATCTCCTAAAGCAGAGTCCTCAAGCCAATCCCCTATACTCGGATTTTACACACAAAGTACAATTCAGTATTGTTAGGCTTTACAAATACAGTCCCAACCAGGGAGGGCAGTGAGATGGAAATACTAAAGCCATAAAAAATTATTAGCCCTTGCTCTCTTAGAGAAAGGCAATCCCCTCTGCTGTGGGGAAGAGAAAAGGAAAGCAGCCGTTTTCTGCAAAATAGGTATTTTGGAGGAGGGAAGGAAAGGGAGGGCACCTGGGAGCACTCTTACATGCTAATTTATGCACTCTGTATAACAGATCTTTTGCTAATTGCCTTTCCATCATAGAAACCAAATTATATTGTTTCTTTGGGCACTGTGCTAGGATGACACGAGCGGGACTATCGTTTGCCATTTCCCTTGTATGAAGAGGTGAATTTGAACGAGGAAACGTGGATGCTATTTCATAAACATTTCATGCTTAGTTGCATAAACCCCTTCGTGTCGGCTCAATGGACAGGACAGGACAAGGTGCATGATTCTCCACTAACCTGATTTCTGAGCACTGGATAATCCGTAAGAAAGTCCTCTGGCTTCTCGCCTGCGGGGAGAAGAAAGCATTTATAAACATCTGCACTCACAGCATTTCAGCTTCATGCCTTAGCTCCAGCAGAGAGAGCCTTTGTCTTTAGCAGCTGAGGACGACGCTTCACTTTGAGTTCTTAGAGGCTGGTGTTTACTAGAACGTAAGGTATGCAAACCAGCGTTTTGCCGTTTCGTTTTTCCCCGTCTATATGCAAGTTGTGAGTGCTGGTGTTCAAATTTCTTGTGTCTGGCACTCATCGATTTGATGTGTCCATGTCTATATGTGTCACTCTAGGTTATGTTTTGTGTCTGCTCTTCTGAATTCTTTGGCTAGTTTATAGGTTTACTGGGAATCCGGGGCAGAGCTGGGTACCGCTAGTGATGAAGCAACATCACCAGAGCGTTGCTTATACTTCCAAATACCCATGGGCTGACAGAAGCATTTCCAGGCTCTACATGGAAGTGCGGGTTCATACCAATGGACATCTAGCAAGAATCACAGTTAGCAGTGCTGCTTCCATTGTGAAATGAAGTGGCTGGGGTTTAGCTGCTTACCAGTGTATGTGTGCAACTCCTTACACCTGGGCTCTGCTTTCAGCCTGCTAGGTTAAGTGCTCTGACTTACAGGACTGGGAATCAGAAACACCACAGGAGGGAAATAAAAGCGAATGATCCAGATAGATAGCTCAAATCCTCCCTTCACCGAATTTTTACTTGGCTTTGGTGTGGAAACTATTCTGTCTTCGATTGCTTTACACCTTAGTATTTGTGGGTATGTGTAGGCTGAAGAGAACAGCTAGTTACATTGGACTGTAAATTGGGGTGTGCAGTTCTGACCTGCTTTACCTTCGGTTTTGTGCGGCTAGGGGAGACGTACAGTAAGAAATACAATTTACAGAGACACGACATGAGTTCTACTTAAAAGGAAGACTGCCGAACAGGATCAATTTCTAGCTCCCTGGTAAAGAGGCTCTGCAAGAGGGCACGTAGTTGGACGTGCTAGCTAGGTAGCCACAAATGCCTCCTATGACAAAAGCCAATATCTTACTTGCGTAGGGCTGCACAGATACAAATTCCAAAGAACAGGAACAGACACAGCACGATGAGGATGGGGACAATTATAGCTGTAAGCTTTAAGCCTGCATGAGAAAAAAAAAAAAGGATAAAAGGTTAAAAAGCAAATTACTCTGAAGCTGGTAATTTTTACTACAGAGAATACAGCAAAAGGCAGATAATCTTGCAGGAATGCTCCTTGTAAGAGAGCATGAAAATGTAGGACTATAAAACTGCAAGACCACTGCTCAGCCGTACTTGGTTGCCATGTACCTATGTGGAACAGCGTTGAGACGAAAGAGTTACATATACTTTCTCAAGGCTGATGCTTGACTTAACATCTATATGCATACTTACAAAGAGCACTTCCTTCTTATTGCCTTATTTCTAGGTAACTTTTAAAAAGCCACTTACTCACTCTGTTTTCAGTTGCTTATAAAACTGCCAAATGAGGCTGCAATTTTACATGCCAAGTATCTGGCTCACGCTGAACCAGTTGAAACATTTCAGTCAAAATAGTTCAAAGGTTTCGAGGAGTGGAGCTAGGGAAAAACCTGCTTAGCCCCTGGTAAATTCTAACACAACACGGTTTAGTGCAGGGATTTGAAAATTAGCAGCGGGGTGGCTCTTGTGTCAGGAGTGCACCATTCGCTATTCCTACAGACGCTTACCAGGCTGTGAGAATAAGGTAGTACACGTGTCCACAGGGTATTTACAATTTAGCAGATGAAATCTCAGTAGATTTCATTTTCAGTGAACATGGATACAATTTACCCATACCGCTGCACAGATGAACTGAGCTTGCTCTTGGCAAGAGCAATGCAGTTTTAGAGGAGCTTTTTTTCTTACAGTGATTGCTTCTTATAACCAGGGGTTTTCTTTACAGAGACATTCCTACAACTATCAGCTACCTAATGGGTAGCAGCATTTGGTGTAGTGGGTCTGGTAATTCCTGCCTGGCTATGCGTCCACTAAACAGTCGGTATAAGCAACAAATTTTGTTTGTTTGCTTTTTAAGATCTAAGAAGTTGGCTCCACAACATTGAAGGATGAAGACTGCAAATTCAGGGAGAAGTACGCAAAGGAAGGTTGTCTGAGCCCCCGTGAACACAGGCATTATGGAGAAGTGTTTAGTTACGCAACCGTGCGCTACTGTATGCTGCTTAGAGCTGGGGACCTGCTCTGGGAGGAGTCATGGTTGTGTAGAGAGAAGGTAATTTTTGTGAGACCACTGCCTCACGTATTACAAAAATTATAAAATATAGGAAGAGGGTGAGGAAGAGCTCCTCCAAAAAATGCTGATGAGTGCTCAGTATAGTCCCTTGAGCCACCTACCAAGCATGGCAGATAAAGCAATATGACAGGGAAACCAAAGCCTGATGTTTCACACATCAAGGAAAACCAAGGCTTTCCATCTCTTTCTGTGCCTTAAGACAGAAAGAACCTATGCTGCTCCCTCTTCTCTCTATCGTTAACCTTTAATCAAGTCTGAAGGGAAAATAAAAGTTTTGGTTCGTGAGAGAGCTTAAAGTTCCCTCAGGCTGGGCTGAAGACATGATGCATCCTAGAGAAAGTGCAGTGCTAGGTAGCGTTACCCAAGTTAGTTTCTTCTGATGGGATGGGCTCCGTAACAGTCCTGTCTTCCTTTCCAAGGGAGGTTTCCGTGCTCTGACTCGGTTTCTGCCACATTGAATGCGTAAATGAACTATTAGCTGCAAAAGAGAAGGGGGCATCAGTGGCACTGTGGTAGCACAGGGGCTTTGGAAGCACCGTGCCCGGGGAGTGCTGCTTACCCCATACCTTGCATTATTCGACAACCCATCAGCTCAAGCTTCAGTGCTATTCTTTGGTTCCAGGTTTGAGGGATAATTCGCACATAGCGGGCCACTATCGGAGGGATGAAGTTATTGCGTACTATGTCACCGGAGTTGGAGTTCCCTTGGAATACCTGCAATGAAACATAAGCACGTTGTTTGCTCCATTTTAAAAGTCTCTTTCTTCAAAGTGCTCCTGACATCCAACTTCAAACTTTGTCATTATCCTAAAACTAAAATATATTGATAATCTGGGATGCAGCCACAAGATTTCTGGAATTGAGACCTCTGGAAAGAAATAATCTTTTTAGTTCTGACAGATATCACATTTTGCTGTTAGCTCAGAGAAGAAAGATTATCACTCTGTTTCAATGCTGTGTAATTTCTAGTTAATGTATGCTGGTATAATGATATCATTTCTGATTTAATAGCACTGCAGCACCCTTACTTGGGCAACAGGGGATAAAAATGTAAAAAGAAAAAATTGAAGTGAAATATTTCTAGATATTTTAGTAAAATGGTCAGTTTTCTGTATCAAGCTTGAGGAGTGACTATTAACTACATGGTTGTGTCTCCTTTTCTGTATTTCCCAGAATCAGTTCAGCCTGTGTGCAGAACAGTAGTCCTTGCAAAATTAGTTCTCGGAGATGCTTCAGCATGATCTAGGAGAACTTAAAAGCCCGATGAGGTAGGGAAGTGAGCTCAGCATATCTTAGATTAAATGCTAGGCCACATGGGGTTTTGATGGGACAGGTTCTGTCATGCACCTTAGCTGAAACTAAGATCGTATATAATAATTTAGTAAGATTATTTGTATATAACAAGTCATTGTGGAAAACTGCAAACCCACAGATTTTAAATAGCCTTCACAGCTCAGCCACTACTAGGTTGATTTGTCACTTGTTGGACCAACACCACCCCAGTTTAACATTTGGAAAACATTAAACCAGTTAACGTTGCGCAGTGAAATTCCTTGCCATACAAGCTAAGAAAATCGGAGCTAGTAGAAAACCTCTCTACAGCTCTACCAAGTTTTTTAAAACTGCCGTCAGGACTGAGGACCGGGTAGAGCCTTATCCTGGGGCAAGCTGAGCTCTCTCAGAAATGATGAGTGAAGGTCTGACTTTGAACGCTGGGGGGGCAGGGAGGGAGGCTTTGGGGTTTCTTTTTTCTGTTTGAAAGGAAACGTGAGGTTTTCAGGGGAAAATGTTTTCAGGCAAACCTGCGCAGCACATCCTTTGTCTGCAGGAACTAGCTGCACTGCTTTTATCTGTTACTTGTTAAAGTCACTCAGAGTCTGTGAAAGCTGTTGTGTGGACGGGTGTTTTGGTGCAAGAGCATTTATTTTACGTTCAGTTAAAATCCTAACAGACGTAGGCTGTGCCCACTTGTGTCAGCGAGGGGCAGGGAGCGGTGCAGTCCCTGGTGACCGTAAGAGAGCCCGAGCAGAAGCTGGGTCCGCGGGCACAGCTCCACCAGCAGCGCTGTGTTTTTACCCGAGTCGGTTGTTTGGCTTATTGGGGGGGTGGGTTGCCCATCCCGCCGCATCTGAAGCCGAATCTCAGCTTTGCTGGTGCTGTACCGACCAATGCTTCTGCGCTGGTACAGCGGTCCTAGCACGGGCAAGCGCCGAGCTGAGCTAAGGCTTGCCCAAACAGCCTGTTGTACAGCTTTAATTACACCCTGGTTTTTTTTAAAAGAAGGATACAGACGTACACATGCCTCCCTATGTGTGTCTCACAACTTCAGCAAGCCCTGGATA
Organism: Aquila chrysaetos chrysaetos; assembly: GCF_900496995.4. Taxonomy (NCBI): domain Eukaryota; kingdom Metazoa; phylum Chordata; class Aves; order Accipitriformes; family Accipitridae; genus Aquila; species Aquila chrysaetos. Next base: position 56,414,074 of record NC_044005.1, read on the forward strand.
ACTTCCTTGTTTCTACAAGCTCGCTATCTACTCCGTGGCCGTAAATTACCCTGGTGAAGACAACCCAAGTCTAGACAAGTCTGAAACTCCTAATCTTTCCTGACAGTGAAAGCCTGCCCTTCAATGTCAAGGCAGCGAACGCATTTTTGCTCTGTGTTTTCCTACCCCTCCCACTTTCCCTTACCTTTTCTTCATTGCTCAGAATCCCTTTGTAAGTTCTCCATTTCGAGTTGTTATTTTTGTAGTTCATTGTAAATGTCTTCACGTAGAAGTTGAAATTCATCACCGTGGATCCAGAACCAGTGGTCTTAATCCCTTTGAACAAAATGCAAAATACGTTTTCATTTGTTAGGTGTCTGTTTTAAAGGAACATTTTCAAATGCAAACACAGAAGCCAAAACAATTTGGAGAACTTTGCCTTCAAGGTCTTAATTTATTTTTCAAACTGTGTTGGAATTGAGTTTAAAAGTTGGTTGAAGAATGGAAATCAGTTTTAAATAGTGAATTTAGAGCAATGGAATTTTTAACAGAGCCCAAATTAATGACTCCAAAACCAGTAATTGCTTTTTGATATTATGGTCCATATCAGCAGTCTTTACATCTTTAGCAGCAACTGTAATTTACGTTTTTACAACTAAACCAGGAGTTGGAAACAGGCGTTTCTTTCACCTGGGCCATTGTTTCAAAGGCTATGACTTTAATGTTTCTTATTGATTCCAGAACTGCATCATGAATAGATCCTAAGCAATCATTTATCATCCATCCAGACTCTACTGGTCCCTGTGTAAATATTTTGTTCTGAGCCTAACAGCATGTTTACAGACCAGGCATGCATGACGGTTGAGTTCAATCCTATATCCCTATAGGAAGACCAGTCTTGTGAATAGCCATGATTTTTTAAATAGGAAAATATTATTCCTCAATGCAGAACATTTCATTACATTTAATGAAAGGAACATTGCATTAGTGCGTTATTAGCTTTTCAGCTGCATTCAGTTTCTTCTCCAGCTGAAACCCCAGCTTCTAATAACCAGAAAGTGACATACCTGTTATTCTCTTCTTCTCTCCCAGGTCTATCTCCAACCATTCACGGTTGCTGCTGTGGTTAGAGGCCCAAGCCAATCCTGGGACTTGAAGCCAAGCCTTGTCGGGAGACCACTGGAATACTTGCCCGAATTCGTTGGTCTCCTCCCAGTAGGAAGATGCAGTAACCTGGCTCTTGGAGAGGAATCCCTCTTCCAGACTGAGAGATTTGTTGCAGCCTAGGAGTCCCCACACAGACAGGCAGAAGGAGTTATTTTGTGTTTTCACAGCATATTTTTATATTAGGCTAGCAACATATGAAGACCACCCACAGCAGCAAAGTCAGATGTTGTTTAATCTAGTGCTAGCCTGACGCTATCCATTAGCTGTGGTGTTTGCCAGTCAATTTGTAGTGGATGATCCAGTACCAGAGCGCTGCGGTCCCTCTCCTTCACCAATTTAACTCCTACATACGTGACACCTTCTGACTACATCTGCTATTTTTGCCATTTTGTTTTTTAATCCCTGCAGTTTTGTCTCATTCCTGTGAAGACATCTTATATTTTTAAATTTTCCTTCTGAAACATAATATTTATGTTTTGAGATTGGCATTAACTAATTTTGCCGTACAAAACATTTCTCGGATGAAGGCACTGTACTGAAAGGAACACTTTACTGTAAATATTTCATGATTCTCACCTGCAATTAGGGCTAGGAAAGTTACTCATTACAGAAGCTCCTTGATACTGCTGCCAAGAGGTGATATCACGAAGATAATAGCTGCAGGTAAGTATTACAAACTCCACCAAAGAACCCGCAAAATTTCTGCACATCAAGGTTCTTCAGAGAAAACAGGCCAGCGGAATAAGGTTTCAATGAAGTTAAAAATAATTCCCTGGCAGTTTCAAAGGCCTATACATGCCTTACAATTTTCAGTGGAATAGTAAATGATTTTATCTCAGATGACTGAAATATAATTCAAATGAACGAGCACGAACTTTTCCCCCCTCTTTGCTATGTTTTATGCAAATGAACAGCTTGACAGATTAAAGACGCTTTTGCATCTTGGAAAGTCATAAACAAAAACTCGTTCTGTATCAGTGCAATGTAAATATATTTTCATTCCTCCTATGTTTTCGTTCTCTTCTTGTATAACGAAGATGGAATTTATAAATGTCTGCAGAAAAACTGCTTTCATTTTCTGCCACCTAAAGTACATAAAAATGGGATTATCTGATTGCCATTTTTCATATGCTGGCACCAGAAATGTAACAGCAGAATACTATTTCTGTTTCTCGTCTATGTGCATATGACCTATTCCTATTCTGTGATTTTTTTCTAGCTCACTTCACATTCCTTCAATTTTTTTATTCACTTGCCAATTTTAAAAAATTGCTGTCCTAAAATATCCTTCCTAGACACAGCCTGACATTCTCCTGATTACTGTTCAAAACTTATACAGAAAATACTTAAATAAAAGGGTAAAATTTGAATAGCTAAAAATAAAGCCATTATTCTTACCATTTGAAGTAAATGTAAACCGCTTATCTGACAGCGAACCGCTGTAAGAAAAGAAAAAGGTAATTCAGCCTTTCAGGTGGTGGTCAGGGGAATGCCGAGGTACAGTTTCAGAATCACTCTTTATCTACCAAAATATCTCTGGCCAGATAGCCACTTACTTTGCTGGCTGGTTACTGACCCGACTAAAAGCACTCCTGCACATCTCTCACCGTGACTGAATTCAGATCAGTTTTTAATGGTTTTGAGCATTTTTTATGCTTTAAAGTGACTCCCCGTCCCATCAGCCTGTTACTCCTGCTGCATGCTTCTGCTTTTCTCCTCTGCACAGGCTCTGTACCTCTGCGGGAAAGCTTTCCCCCTCTGCTCCTCCTCAGACCAGCAACATCAGAGCATCCCGAAGAGCCGGGATCGGGACAGCTAACCGGGGCCGGCTCTACCGGCGGTGCACTGCTCCAGCACCGGGACCAGGTCTCTTCTCACCTACAGTGGCTTAAATTAGACCCAGGGCACTGGAACCCATGACTTCCTATTAGTCTAAGTCCGTCTAGTTTGAAGAAAATCCAGCCTTACGCATCGTGAAAGAGTTACGCGTGATGGTGACTAAACCATGCCGACTCTGGCCGTTCCTACTTGGGCTGCAGGTGTATCCTAGCCGGACTGAACGAAAACTACTCCTTGTTTTAACCTGGGTGGCAACCAGTTCTGTTAGAACCGCCACCACCACCTCCCATCAGGAATGGTTCTTTTTGCTCCATTAACATCTATGGCTCCCCTTTTCTTCCTCCTTCTGACACAGGCTGCTTTGCTTCAGGAGAAGAACCTTTTCTTGGGCCACTCCATACAACCCTGCACAATGCAGGACAAGATAAAATCACCACTGCGAGGGAAAGCTGAGCTTTCCTTGGCCTCCCATGGAGCCGCTTTCTGAGATGCCCCTGAGGTTTCATTCCAGAAGCGATGACTCCGCCTAATGAAAATAAAAGCCTAGGTTTTAACGTGAAATTAGTTTGGATTTCTTGAAAATCTGACCCTTTCAACGCTGCTGCTGCGATTAGCTGCACGCATCACTTGCCCCTTTTCAAAAGCCTTGGCCGGCGTGACTGAGCAGTGAAACAGCTTCTGCACTTCAGCGTCAAGACAGCTCCCTTTCAGGCTGCCCTTTGTTGTTGGCCAGGAAAATTTCCCCCGTGGGCTAACAGCGGTGCGCACGGCTGTATGTTTCGAGAGCACCGCAAACAGGGAATAGGAAAGCGGTCCCACGTCAAGGGCAATAAAAACGCTGCTTCTTTTTGTCACTGAGGGAAAACTAATAACTACAGGCAAACGAAGCCCTTCAGAGATGACGGAGAGCACTGGGAGGGAGCTGATTTATTTGGGCATGTAGGCGGTAGAGTAGCTGGAAGGAGAAACTCAAGCCCGCCTTCCCTCCCACACCTTCCCCCCCCCAGGCAATCCTCAGGGGCGATCAGATGTGCTCTGCTCCCTTCAAACCACTTCGACATTACAGCCAAAACAATTTTTTGCTTTCTTAGTGGATACAAAGCAATCCGTTTCAAGAGAAAAGAAGAAAATAAAACCCCGTGGTGATCAGTAAAACCTACCCTAAACAGAAATCACAGCGCTCCTCGAATGCTTATTTATGAGATAACGCTTTGCAATAAAAAAGTCACCCAGATCCCTTTCAAATAGAGAGCTGCAATTTTAGCAAAGAAAGGGAGGAGGTTAGCATTTCTAAGGTCTATAAAGCTATGAAATCAAGCTGAAATATTTCTGCTATAATTCTGCAAGTCACTGAAGAGGACAAACTAATTCAGTAAGTGGTAATTCATCAGTTTCCTAATGTGACAGGTGGCATTCATCACACAAATTTCACTTTGTCCTCTAAGGGATGGCATCGCCCCGTGCTCCTCATTTTCCTGACAACCTTCAGGATCCTGTCTAGCCAACAGTACTGGTGGCGGGACTGCAGGGGAGACCTGTGCCGGTGGCTCTGCCAAAAAAGGATGCTGCTTCCCGTAATAAATTTCTGTTAGCATCAAATACTTCTTTTTTTTCAGAGTTGGTCTCAAGCAAGCTTTTTATAAGCGGTGCAGGTTAACCCCAAATCTCATCTTTCACAATTCACAAGCGTGCGGTCTCTTGCATTTTCAAAGACAAATGGTTTCACGTGCGCAGACATACAGTCACAGGCCAGGTCACATTACAAAGTTAAACCCCCATATATTTGTACTGGGGTATCAGAACTGCCCAATAAATCCAGCCACTTGATCTCCATTACAGCATTTGCGGGTGCAGGTCCAGGCATGGATCATGAGAACTGAAAAACTCACAGATGCTGGAGCGTAACAAGCGCACTGAAAAATGGACTCAGGGAGGCCAGGGTCAGCTCTTGCGGGCTGGTGAGCGAGCAAGCCGTAAGTCCACCGTCGCGTTACAACGCAGATATTTAACAGCTCAATGCACTCCCGCAGCAGCTTTTGATGAGATCAGTTTTGGCTGAAGTCACTAAATAATTTAAACCTTTAATACTGAAATCCACTGTAAATGAGAATTTAAAAACTTGAGTAAGCTTTTATGTAAGGGCGTCTAAAAAGCTCTTAAAGCACTGCTGTCCAAGCACCAATTTTTTCTCACCAGCACTGGCTGCTCCGCAGGAATTTCTTGCAGCATGTAGGTACCCCGAGGACAGGGAAGCCATGCAGCTTTGGAAATACCTCTCATAAAAGCCTTTATAAAGCATGAAATGCATGGGTTCATCTTCTTAGGAAATAGGCCCACTGTTTCTAGGAACGCTTTTTTGTGTTTTGAAATAAAAGGATTTCCCTGCATCCTCCAATTTCCCTCTCCTGGGATAATGGGCTCACACCAGCAGTTCGTCTGCGCCCGGGGTTGTCCCAGCTGCCAGGAGCAGCAGAAGCATCGCGGGAAGCGCTGTGCTCACGCTCCCATTTTTTCTCAAAATCCGTGCCATCTAGTCTGCAGGCATCCCACCCGCTATGAGCCCGCTTACCTATGGCTCCCTGTATAATCTGTAGAAAGCGACGGTTGTCTCCTGGGAGCAATTCAGTCCCTTTGAGAAGTGCATCGTGCTGGAGGAGTGCCTCCGTCTGTCCCGGTGTGCAGGAGAGCTAAGGGGGCTGCACTCCTCTCTCAGGGGCCCCACATTAAACGGGCTGAATTCGAGCCCCGGAGGCTGGCTTCAGCCTGGAAGTGCACGTTTCGGCTCTCCTTCAAGTAAATGGGAGTTCCCCCACTTGATGTAATAGAGACAAGTTTGCATCTCTGGGTATTTCCGTTACTCACGTGAAAGGTATAGGATATTTTGCGAATGGCTACATTAAAAGGACGCTCAGCAGTTAAGGTGATGCATTAATTATGCAAACAGTGTTTTCCCCCAGCACATGTATGTACATTTGCTGTCTTATACGCTTCATTCGTTGCCCACTGGCTCTTGTACGGTGAAAAAAATACAAATGGGAATCCCAGCTGCCTTTCATTATAACATTTCATGCGCTACTGTCTGAGTTCCTCCTTCTGGGATTCTCAAGGATCACGAACATACAAATGCATGTAAATGGTTCTGTAACGTCTTTCAATAAGGCACAAAATATTTAATTTAGGGTTTCCCTAAGCTGGCATGTGTGATGGAAAGAATTTGTATTATTTGTTTTATGGAGGGGCTTTGTGCCTGAGCTGAGCTCTCAGTCCTGCTTTGCTTGCAACAAGTTTATATTAATTTTCTTTGGCAATTACCTTTCAAGAAAAATAGAAAATATTTAGGCTTTACGGGCCTTCGGCTAGTGGTCTACAGGCTACACAGCTTTGTATACTCCAGTGCCATTATATATAAAGCATTTCAATCTCTGCTGGAGTTTAAGCACAGCAACAGACCGAATGGATGTTGGGTTTTTTTTTTTTCATGAATGGAACCATGATTGTAAAATTGTCCAGAGGGTGTGAGAAATCATGGGAAAAACAGGAAAAGAGTATAAAAAAGACATATTCCCTTAGCTCTCATAGGCTATGGGACTGAGGAGATTTCCCTTCCTACAAAAAAAAAGCCTCATGTAAAATCCAGATAACATTTGAAAATTAAAAAATATAAACCAGCAAGAATCACAGAGGCAGTTGCTGGAAGGGCTTACTGTGCTGGATAGAGATTAGAGGATTTATTTCTACTTCAACAACAGTACAATTAAAAGTCAGAAGATAAGTGGTAAATATAACACCCTTGCTATAAATATCCTAAAAGAGAAAAACTCTGAACATGTCAAAAGCACAATGTTTGAGAAGTTGTTCATGAAATCCCCTATGGCTTAATGGCACTTTTTATTTATTCATTCTTCCTAGCTTTTTTTTAAACTTTAACATGAATTTATCATGATTTATTAGCACATCGATTAAAGGTGTTTGTTGCAGAACATTGTACTTTCATGTATCTGCTAACAAAGTAATTTGCAAATATGTTTTGGAAGGAATAGAAGGAGGAAAAAAAAAAAAAAAAAAGAAAATACCACTCTACATGGCATAGCCACTGAAAACCTGGAACATTTTCCTATATCCAATGCCAACACCATTTTAATAAAGCCGTAGAAACAAAGCCCCTAGACTCACACCTAACACCTTTTCCTCCCCAAAAAAGCATCCCCACCTGCTTCTGCTGATCTGGGCAGCGCACTGTGCTGGGGGGGGCTGCTCCCGGAGCCAGCCCCGCCAGCGGTACTCGCCGCAGCCGTACTCACTGGTGCGAGGGGGGTACTCACTGGTGCGAGGGGGGTACTCACTGGTGTGAGGGGGGTACTCACTGGTGCGAGGGGGTACTCACTGGTGCGAGGGGACGCCGTTGGCCACGACGCCTTCGTAGCGGCTGATGCCCTTCTGCTGGGTGACGCTGATCTGACCGCCCAGCTCGTCCGCGATAACGCCTGCATGTATCGCCGACTTGCACAGCAGCGAGGTCTGAAAGGCAGAAAGCCGTCAGAAGCCAAAGCTCAGAGGATCAATCTGACAAACGGCTAATGCTTTCACTTCCAAGCCACTAGTATACAGGTGTTACAGCTCATAAAATCCGGCAAAGGCTCAAGAGGAATAAGAGGCAGGGGAGAGAGAAAGAGCAGTCATCTTTGAAAAAAAATGCATTTCTGAAAGTCACTTTTTTTTTCAAATGACAAAGCAAATAATCTGCTTCTGAGAAGGTGCTGCAAGATTTTAACCTAATAAGTATTGTGTCACTCCTCAGGAAAACAAAGTCAAAGGCAAGGCGACTCTTCTTTGCAAAGAGAAAACAATAATTACTTGATAGACTTGCCTGAAGGCAGACCTGTCTATTACTGTGCCTTAGGATTTGAGTCATGGCATACATTAGGAGATTTGGCTATGTGTTGACTAGCTGCTGCTGGGTTTTAAGTAGAACCCCTTTGCCAGTATTGGATAACGCTGAAAAATACAGGCAGGACAACTTGTGTGCCAAATAGGTGGCAATAACGTACCACTGGTCTAGGGCAGAGCCGAGAAAGGCCAGCAGAAAGGTGCAAAGGAGACATTCCCAGGGGCTGCTGGCAGAGATTGGTCTCCTTCATACGGACCCAGTTTGGGCTACTGCCACCCTGCAAGCTGGGGTGCCGGCTTGTCCCCTCCGGGGAGGGCTGGGGACACAAAGGCAGCAGGTCTCCAGGGGACCCCCGCGGGTTCTTCCCATCAGAAAAGCTGAATCCCCCTTTAAGGTGGAGGGAAAATGTCTTTCAAAAATTCCTCAGCGCAGATAAGATCTGCATGAGGTCATGCCATGTGATGCTTTTCTTTCCTAACCACCCGAACGAAGGGGAGGAATAACTCCAGCTAATGAGAATGTACTATGGCATTTCTTTGTTTCTTCAGCTCTGCCACTTTCCAGGCTGGAGCGGCGTGCTCGAATAACTGGATGAACAGGTTAAACGTGAACACTGACTTTTTGGAAACTCAGCAACTGCTATATTTGTGATAGGGTGGGATTTTACTTCAGTGGTATGATTAAACTTACTCCACTGTGAAAGATGTAAAGATTTCACGGGCATGACGGGAGGAGAGCACTGTGTGATGTGAACTGTGGATAAATGCAACCACTCGGGCAACTTCTTCACTTTAAAGAATGAGCAAGAGGTTGGGTTGAAAGAACCCAAGAGGTTGATGGTTATCAGTGGGATGTCATTAGGCAGTGTATAATATTTATTTCGTCTCAGAGCAGATTGCTGGGATACTGCAGGCATAATCATAAAGAAAACCTGCATGTTACTGAAATGTAGTTTTTTTCCTACAAGAGATAACTGTAGAAAAGAAACACGCATGGACTCCAAACAAGTAAAAGCTGAAGTCGTAGGAATATTTAGTACAGCCGTGAGCACTGCCTCAAGAGGGACAAACCCGATGCAGGGTTTTTCCGGAAAGCCAGAAACCACAAGTCAGTAGGTATATTTGACAATCGGTGGACTTTATTCTCACATAATTGATTGGTCTGTTTGAAAAGTGTCTCCATGTGCTTATATACTGATAACATACTCATATACTGATAATAAAAGGTATTATCTAACACAGCTGGGTAGAATTACTGACAAAAGTCAAACAGCAAAAGTTGAAACCAAGTTGTGCTACGCTTCTCTCTTCTGTCTTTATAAATTTCCCCTCATTATCCTGTGTACTTACATCTCTGTATCCTTCTCCGACATTCCCAGAGATGTCACCTGCTATGTCTCTGCAGCCAGCAGGACAGTATCTGCTGTAGTGAGAGAAGAGAAGCTTCTTTAAAATATGAACTGTAGTGATGATACACAGAAACAAACTCGTACAAAAGAAATGCTCTCAAACCAAGAAACGTTTTAGCAGTAAGTTCTGGCTGATGGTCTGCTAGTGAGTCGAGGAGGTAAATAAACAGGCCCTTGAGTTCGTGAGTGGACTGCACACAGCAGCACACAAAGAACCAGAAAAGCAGTTTTGCAAGGGCATTTCTGTTTAATTCTCTTGTTCTAGAAATGCTACCACACAAGTTTTCAGCACAGCCCAGATAAGCCTACACGCACATCCAGACAGCAGCCAGAAGAGCACGATTTATTACCATTTCAAATCCTATCACAAAGTTCAAGGAACCAAGAAATTATAGCTTGTCCTCAGATAATCTTGTATCAGCTAGGACGTGATCTGCTCTCAGGAGAAGCACTGGAATTTGAGGCTACTTTGAATTTCAAAGTGGAATCTCTTTTTACATATACCATGTATATGTATGCCCTAACGAGAATCGCTGAGAGCTCTATAACTCCATTCCCGCACTTTTCCGGGCCACAGACTTCCATCCCTTAGACTGTTACAGCATTGGAGCTCAAACAAATTCACTTCCCCAGAAAACCAAGACTGTACCTGCCTTATATGACATTTTCTAGCATGGGACCAGAAGACAGTTACAGCAAAGCAAGCCAGAGCGGAGAGCTGCAAACCCTCTTTACCTGTATTCAGCCTTTGTGTAGTGGTTTGCTCGTTCCAAACATGTGATTAGATCTGTGAAAAGTTTACAAATGTCAGTCCCCATTGCAGGTTGTAGAAATACAGACAAATATTTGGCTGAACGTGAAATTACATTTAAAGACCTCTCTGTATAATACTTGAACAATTGTATTAGATAGAAAGGAACAGCTATGGTTTTCCCTCATTCTTTTCATCTCCCTCTTCTACTCTTCTTATGTCTTACACCTTCAACAAAGTTGCATAGACCCCCAGAATATTAAATGTAGGAATCAAATCTTAATCTCTCCTATCCCTTCATCCTATCACTGTGTGGTAGATGCTGGAGCCCAGAATACAGTGGAGCTTCAAGGAGAAGGTACTAATTTTCTCGTTCACTGGGCCTGTATTGCAAATTGTCTCGGTAAGATTTCAGCAGCTATTATATCTGGTTAATATTACAACTGCTTCTTGCACACATGCTATTAAAAATAACATGGTTCATGGTAATCTGGAAATATTTAGGACCAAACACTTGGGCCAAATTCTGTGTGTGTAAAGAAGGTAATGAAATAGGGGGGACTACGCCACTAATCCTTTAGTACTTTTGGATTTCACTTTACCTGGATGATCACTGCTGGCGTAGGACAACAGAAAACCTCGTCCTGACACGTGGGATCCACTCTCAAAGTGAATAGTCGCTTCATTGCTATCCAGAATGATTTCTTTGGGGACGGGCATCACGTTACCACAGTATGGCCCTACAGACAGAACAAAGATGATTTCAAAAGTTTAGATGACATAGTTAGGCTGGAATATTCTCATGATTAGTGAAGAGTTTCATAACACGCTCATTCTCCTTCAGTACCAATCCAAATGTTGACAAAAGGGTTTTGGCTTCAGTCCTTTACGGGTACGAGCTCCAAAGTTACCCTGACAAGGAGTGGCCAGGATCCAATTGTCTCTCCATGGCAGCAAGTCTAGCATCCACGTCTCTCATCACATAATCCTTAAGAGAATGATTAATGTCCTTCAGCCTTTGAAGTACAGCATGCTTACAACCAGCAGTAACTCATTAGAGAAAAGAACAGAACATTCAAAGGCAATCCAAGGGATCTACACAGGGTCCCCCAGATAAACTCTCCAGACCGTACAGCTCATGCTGCTGTAGCGCAGCAGCCGTTCAAGACAGATTAAGATCACAAACAGGGTACTTGGTTTTCAAGGAGCCGTGTGCCACAAGCCAAATTGTACTACACGGCAGTACCACTTTAGTCAGAAAATGTCTTAATTTATTTTCCCTTTAAAAACATCATCAGACCATTAAAGTATACGGTTCAAGTCTCTAGAGTTTTAAACAAAAAAAAGAGGGAGGGAAAGGGGAAGATGAAGGGGGTGGGACAGGGAGACAAGAGCCTTGCACTTTTACATTGAATTAGATAAGAGTTTTATAGCTACCAACTGCAGTATCTTGGAACAGTCTTTGGGACACTCCTTTCTTGTGACAGCAGGCCTGCCCAGAACTCTTAATAATTACATTTGCCTCTTCAGAAGTCAGTTCCCCAGGGGAGCTTTCTTCTGAGATTGCCACAGTCTTTGCTCTTGCCTTGTGTCACCACACCTGGGTGCAAACACTTACCCACGGCTGCCCTCAGGCACAGGTGCCACATAAAATCCAAAGCAGTTTGGGTACACTTTTTTGAATTTATGAGGACGTTTACAACATAAACTGCTAAGAAGAGGTTTTTGTAAAATGGCAAACAGGTTTTTTTCCCCAAGAGAAAAAACAAGCAAGACCCTTTATAAGCCACCAGCCCATCTGTTCTGTTGAGGTGAATGACAGCTTTTGTGTCCTAAAGCAAGTCCTAGGGATGAAAAACGGTCACTTTGATTTTTCCTAGACAACCTCATTTTATTGGTGGTGGCTACTTTAGGGCAACTTGGAACTGACATCTGAGATAGATACAAGAAATTACAGTCACAGCACGACACAAATTTGATGAGTGGTACCCTTCCTAGCAGGCTCCTAAGAGCTTCTTCATTTTGCTTGACACTCTTGGGGTGGTCTTTCCCAAATGCTTCATTGGCCTTATAACATCTATAAGATCAGCCTATAGAGTAGCCCAATTGGAACCAAAACCAGCCAGTTGTCAGCAGAATGGGACAAAGCAAAGGAGGAACTCTGTCTTTTGGCTTATAAAAATCATACGGCAAAGCCAGGCAGGCAGAGAAACAAGCGACGAGTGTGACATTTCCCTGGAGTACTCGTGTGTTGAAAATGACTCATGACTTAGTCAGAGAAAACAATGTCTATAAAAAGGGTTAAACAAATTGCTTAGGAAATGAACTTATCAAAAAGACAGCATCTGACACTGTGTCATACCAGACAACTGCACGAGTGATTTATTTGAGAAGGTCTTTTGTGTCAGATTGCAGTGGGAGAAGTAAAGTGCTAACTTAGATATTTTTCTTTCAAGAGAGAGAAGGGGGAAGAAGACAGGGAGGCATTGCATTTCTTCAAAATAAAACACCTGAGAAAGCTTTAGTCCTTTTCTTCTCTCAGGGACTGTCTCTACATATTTTCTCACAAGCGCTCTTTGGCTTTCTCCCTCGCAGCGACTGGCAGTGACCTATCTACTCTGGAGGTATAATTTAGATGGCTGATTCACTCAACCACACACTGGCTGGATCTGGGCTATGTGTCTCCTCCAGTAGCAAGTCTACATACGTTCCAGATAATTATACAAACAAATCACACATGTCATAAGCAAAAAACAATAAAATAAAATAAAAAAGTCTAGACACAGAGAGTTGTATAATCCAAACGAAAGCCAAAAATTCAGAAACAATCAGCTTAAGACATCAGCACGTAACGCCTGAAGACAAGTGCCTACTGTTAAGTAATAAATCCAAGAAGCGTTACCAGGCTATGGTTATCTTCTGCCAAGAACAGTTCTGGTGTACCGAGAGACTCCCATGGGTAGCTCAAAACTAAGGGGGCTTAGGATTAATTCCTTAAAGGATATAGAAGCAAGAAAGAGTATACACTGAAGGAAGGAAAATTTTCCAAAAGTTTGTCAGTTCTCTGCATAGATTTGGGGGGCAGAGGGGGAAACCCACATATATTAATACTACAGAACATTCACTTGTTCTTCTGTTGCAAAGTGAGAAAGCCTTGCAAAATATTTCAACACGTTTCTTCTCAATAATTCAGGTAATACCATATGAGCACTATACTGCCAGGTCTTCAGACTTGCCTGAGATCCAGCAGAGTTTAGTTCCGTGCTATCAAATACAGAAATAAGTGCTAAGAGTTAGGGTTTAGAAAAAAGTATAAGCATTATCTCACCCCTCTATTGCTGTTATTAGAGAAACCGATCAGATACCGGTTTGGCTTAAAGGTTCTTTACTTCCTGAAAGAACTAGAGACATGTGCAGCCTGGCTTTAGGAAAAGCTGTTATTCCACTCTTTTCAGTGCTTATTGTGTTTAAAATGACCTGTGTAAGCACCTTTCTGATTTAATTTACCCAATAATATTGTTTTAGGTTTAACAGCACCTCTCTCTATTTTGCCAAGTTTTTGCAGAGTGGCCTTTTTAACATCGAATTCTCATTTTCCCCCTAATCAATTTATTTTACATTGGCGGTCTTCCAAGAAATTCCCCAGGGGGACAACTAGCGATGCTTAGAAAACAAAACCGATTAAGGGTCAAGACAATTCTTTGGGTTCAGTTTTGACTGATCAGAGAATTTTATGCTTTCATCTGTTTTCTAATTTTCTTGAGAAGAATAACGTCTTTGTTTTTAACCACATGTACTCTTTCCTATGCACTTCCATACAGCAGTCCTCCATTTCCTTTAATGTTGTAAAGCCAGAGAAAGGATAGTCTCCCAGGCTCCCTGCATTTCATCTTGTGACGTGCCTGAAATAGATGCACTTTCTATATAACACAGTAACACCTAGTAGATTTGCTCTCCATTGACTTACCTATTACCTTGAATACAGATACTGTGAGATTTTATAGACATTAGAAGATTAAACCAATCAGCATCTGTAGACATTAGACTTCATCTGAAAGCTGTATTTACTAGTCCGTATTTTCCACTTGAGGTGACAAAAATACTACTTTATCATCTACTTTTAAACCTCATATGTGCTCCCAGTCTTCTCTGTCCGTTCCACCTAGGATTTATTGATTTCCCCAGGCTATCTATATGAATACTGTACAACCATAGCAGAGAGGAGGGATGATGGAGAAAGCCTTGGTTTGTGTCTGGCATGAAAACAAGAAACTTGCTTACAGGGCCCTGTTAACTTTTACTGCAGCATTTGGACTTGACTCTGGACAAATACTTAATTCCTAAACGTGGGACTAAGCCAAAAGTTTTTTAAGATCCCTTTTGAGAACTGCCAGATCACGTTATCAGTTTTTCATCTTCTAATGTTAGTTGTGAGGTGGGTTGTTTTGCATATTCGGCTTGAAAAATGAGTCATGAATGCTGATCTCTCTCCTTGTTTCCTGTTAAAGAGACTCGGCTGGAGCTCTGCTGGGGTAGGTAGGCAGGATTATTTGGTTTGTTTACTAAGAACAAAGAAAAGAGTTTGATTTAATAAACAGATGTGTTACATGTCATGAAACTGAGTAGGTGTTCTCCATATTTCAGTATTGTTACATCTAGATGCCAGGGCCTTTTCTTCTTTCAGTGTCTCATTAATGAGTTGACCCAACTGTGGTTCCGTCTGTTCACTCCAGATTCTTTAATATATATATTTATTTTTTTTTAATTCTGCAGGAGAGCTATTAGGGGCCTAGGAATTTCAAATGTACCTAATTTAATATTCTCTATTATTAAACGAACATTTAATGCCTTTCGTCCAGAACTTCTGGTCTGTTGGTATGGTTTAGGTGGCTTAAATCAAATACTTTTACTTTGGAATCACTGTCTCCAAGCAGTATTAACATCCTGTAAGATACATGGTAAATTGTTTTGTGGATATCCTTTGGCTGGCTCCTCTGGAGACTGAAGAGACTATTTTACGTGTTGTTTATTTTTTAAATGTTAGCAATAGTCTACTGCTTTTGTCTTTTTCATAATAGTGTTGTTTTGCAAATCTGATGATCTTTACAGCATTGTCTGGTTTTATGAGGTCTAGTTTACTTCTACTGTCAACCAGGCTCTGGCATATTTCCTGAGACTGCTTTGTTGAATTATGTTCCTTTATTTTTTCTACTTCCCTTAAGAAGCGCTGTGCCTAGAGGACTCTCTTCTCTCACACCAGCTGGCAATGCCTACATGCCATTTGTTTCTGTAGTTCTTAATACTTTCTGCCTCTTCTGTAAGGCTTTACTTCCTTTTAAAAGCAATTATTTCCCTCTTTAGCTATCGCATGTCTGGTTCACTATGCTCGTTCTGCTTTCAAATCCCTCAAATTCATTAGAAACTTGCAGTTTGACATTCGCAGAGGTCTTTAGGAATCTTGGTTCGTTTAGATATCAACTCATGATGTCCTCTGTTCAACAGGGAATCTTCTCCCTTTTTTTCTGTCTTTACTTGCAGACTAAGCCATGGCTGGTGAGCAAGGTGTAGCAACGATCCCAGGGATCTGCCTCTCCAAGATTATAATTTCCTAACACATTTGTTTGGGAAAACAATGTTTTAAATTGTGATCCTTATAGTCAGTAGTCTTTTCTCAAATAAAGCAATTTGGAAGTACCTCAGCAGCTGGGGAAGAACAGGGGATGTGATGAACATGGATTATGCTTGTTTCACTTCAGAGCTAAAAACTCAGCCAGAGTGCAAGTCTTTCACAAACAGCTCACAAAACCAGCAAGGATCTGTTGTATGAAAACATCTGCATTCTTGAAATTCATCTCCATCCCACATTCGCACAAATGCTTCAACTTTCATAAGCAGTAACTCTTCCTCCCTGGAGAGGAGAAGAGGAGAAGAGGAGAAGAGGAGAAGAGGAGAGAGAGAGGAGAAGAGGAGAAGAGGAGAAGAGGAGAAGAGGAGAAGAGGAGAGAGATCTTCGCTCCAACCCTGCCATGCACATGCACAGGGATAACCAGCGTCACCCTGCAAGGACATGCCAGGAGATGAAAAGTGCTGCTCTATGTCCTTCTTTGCAGGACGTGGGGAAGGTGGTGTTTAATACTCAGTAGATATGAGTTGACAGAGCAGTCAGGATGAGACAGGCTGGTTATTCAACATTTAACTCTGTGCAACACAGTCTGACCTCAGGCTGAGTGGTAAGCATTTCTCGTTTTAGGAAAAAAGCGAACATAACTTTCAGTTAACGTTTCCAAAGTGTTGCCAAAGACTGCAATAAAGGAAATAAAAAGTCATCCAAGTAGAGTCAGGCTGGAGAAGTAATTACAATTTTAAAAGGGAGGGTCTGGGCCACCTGCACAGGCTGTAGGTCTGCCTGCTTGACCTCAGGTGAGATCTCCGACTTTCTAACATGGCTGTGGTTTTTAGCCAAACCCAAAGGCAGAAGCACAGCAACAGTTAGGAATCATTAGTAAAGAACTGTAGCTGTTTAACAAAAACCACAGAAAAATACACAGTACACTTTGTGCAGCTAAGAGGAAAAAAGAGTTCATTTGATAAAACAAATGCAGACATTCTCTGTCGCATACATCTTTCCAAAGCTGAAACCTCAGGATATTGCAACCACTCAGGCGAAACCCAACTGTTAGAAGAGTTTTGACTGTTAAGAAACTGCTCAACTTGATCTTCAGCGAGAACTTGTCTGGGCATTTCCCTGGATTTCCTGAAATACCAGAAACAATACTGTAATAACAAGTTTCCTTTGAGGGGCGAAAAAGAAACCTGGACACACCCTTTATTCAAGCAAGGCATCTCTTACAATACATAATAAGGCAAGACTGGTTCGATGAATCCCCTCAAGTCATAATGACAGGTAGGAGGCATCCGAAGGCACTTGGTTCTCCTGCACACCCGCACACACTCACACGCGTGCGCGCACACACGCGTGCGCACACTCTCTCAGCAGCCATCAGACACTCACACATCAGTAAATGCTCAATTTGTCTAACAACCCTTAGTGACTGGGTGCAGGGAGGAGAAAGCGTTTTCAGTAATTTCTCTATTTCACACTAGTTACCGGCTGTAAATTATGCAAGAACAAGATAACTGCAGTAACTCTCCAAATTATTACTAGTCACTCAGCAGATCTGACATCCACCCCAGAGGAACACGTCAACCTCCTACTGACTACAAGTGAATGGAGAAGTAAGTAGGCACTTATGTCTTCTTTATTCCATCTCTCCAGTCAAGACTGATGATCATCTCACAAAATTAAGGGAAAAAAAAATACTAAGCCATTAGTTGGGGAAAGAGAGGGAAAAAAAGCAAGAAAAAAGGGTCAAAAGAGGTACAGAAATCTGATAAAGACATGAAAAGAAGCTACCTAAAAGCAGTTCCTGTCTAACTTCTAAAAGATTTGTTACACCTTCACAAGTAGTGCAAGTTTTGTTCTTGAGAACTACAGGGCCCACATGGTTAATCTTGTTTTCACATATCCCTTTAACTAATTAAAAAATCAGAAGATCTTATTCAGAGCTCAGTATTTTTAATATGCTCAGATAATGCAATTAACTCAAGAAGAAGAGCATTTCAGTAAAGGTTGCACCTTGTCTATACTGTGAGCTCATACTTCATACTAATTTTTGTTCTAGATTCCTTTTGTGGGACAAAAAACCCCCATATTTTCATCCAGTGCACAACTATGCCTTTGAAATAGAACATGATCATCTATTTATTTCTCCTAGAGACAACACGTGCAAAGCTGTGCTAATATTTAAAGGTTTGTCAGACAAAGGTGACTCAGTTTCACCAAAACTGGTGCTAGACTACCTTTGCTGACTTATGATTAATATTTTCACATCTAAGTCTAGATACAAAGGTAACAGTTTGAAAGAAAAGGCTTGCTACAGGTTCTTTCCTCCAGTGAACACTGACGAAAAAAGCCTGCAGAGTAATAACCCAGAGATACAGTGTTCAGCCACTTTATGTCTCCAGTTTTAGAGCTTCATTAAAATAATTTAGTTATGATCTTTTGATTGCAATCTTGGAGAAATATAAATGCAATGGCTGCCTTCACAGGTCCATCAAAGCTGAGAACTATCAAAGGTGAGAAGAACTGTACTGTCACGTTTGTGTCCCAGTTAAGCGGGAAGGCTTCAGTAGATCAGCATACACAACACCACTACGTGCTTTCCAGGAAGGAATTAGATTCATAGTACTCTTCTGTCAGTCTACAAAATTTGAGGAATGCCCTGAAAAATAAAACTTGCATTTAAGTGGTCTAATCTGTAGTCACTGACTTACAAAAGTGAAGAAATCAATGTTAGGCTAACGTAAATCAATTAATCCATTCATTTGTATATAACAGCTTCCCCTTACTGCATGGAACATAAATACCCCAAACATGAATTGAGTTACTCCTTGCTATACTGTATGAATCCCAGCAGAAGGTTGTAACGATGAATGAATCACAGTTAAATGTAAAGACAACACGTGGGAGAAATCTGAAAGGAAAACAATACTTTGTCATCTGAAGACTTGTTTACACTGATTTTATATTTACGCACATAATCTAGTGTTTTGCCTCTGACCAATTTTCTAAGCTTCACATACACTCCTCAACAGAAGTTTGTACGCATACCGACATTCACTCTGTTGTATTCTGTAGAGTTGAAGAGATCAGCATGGTATTTAAAACATATTTCTCTTTGGACCTTATTGTCTTATAATTGCAAACCTCTTAAGTAAAGAGCAAAGGCTCCTCGACTAATTTGAAACATGAGTAATATTCATACTGTCAACTTTCATACTTAGCTTTTTAGGTTTTCCTTTTTAAACCCAGGTCAAATACAGAAAACATGTGAAGGTTAGTTTTTAATTGCTCAGATGTTTTCAATGCCTGCAAAATCTTTTCAACTCTCCGTCATTCTGTGAAAGAATTTCAGTGGCAAAGGTCAGTATCTTCTTGGCCAAAGGGAAGATGTTGACCTGCCTGTAGATGTTCATGAAGAGGGGAGGGTTGCGAAGGGGAGATCTGGGCTCAGAAACAGCTACTTAAAAAGACGCTTAACAGACTGAATGGACTTAGCAACGCTTACTCACAGAGCTTCTTTTGCTTACATAAATGCGTATTAAAACCCAGAACTATAGTAAAACTATTGAACGGCAATGCCTGCCTTCACAGGTCCATCAAAGCTGAGAAGTATCAAAGGTGAGAAGAATGGTATTGTCACGTTTGTGTCCCAGTTGAGCAGACAGGCTCAACTGACTCAGAGAAGCTCTAATCTCATCTGTGAGTTCCTGTGTCTTTTAAAACACAAGTGATATTGAGAATTTATGCATGTAGCACCATTTCCACACTGTGGTTCTGCATGGATTTACCTGAACGTAGAGCAGAGACTCTGTAGGTATGCTAGTGGGAAAGTCTATGGTGAGCTGCAGACCACAAAAACCATTACAGATGGTATGTCTGCCTAAGCTATAAAACTTGTTTAATCAGATATGAGCAAAATCTGCTAATTGTGCAGTTCGTTACTGAGAATGCAAATTATAGTCCACATGCATCAGACATTACCAATCAGGTTTGAAAATGGGTGTGGGAATACTTTAAAGAAATTCATTATATGGATTTGATTGCATAAGACACAGGTATTCTGTGTTTACAGGCTGAATAACTGCAGGACTGAACTATGTTAAGATGTCTTCATGCTGACATGTAAGGAGCCAGAATTCCAATCAACATCCAAGCTTCATTTTTCACTTCAGAAAACAATGTATTGATTTATCCTTGTTTCCTAGAAAAGCCTTTGATTAGAAATGTCAAGATAGCATCAATAAAAATTATTCAAAGATATGACAATGCAATAGTAAACACCTATCTCTTACTGCCAAGTACAGACAGATTGCTTCAGGTAAACACAACTCATGACTTCTGCAAGGAAGTAAACAGCATAAAAAATCGCAGCACACATGAACAGAGATGTTCCTTATGCCTCAAATCAAGCTCTGTGCAAGGCTTAGATATCAACATGTCACTGCCCACTCTTGGTGAAGGCTGTTTCAGAATGTAATACCTCCCCCGTGAGAACAATAATTACCTTTACCTTCGTTTGTGAGCAAGGCTTTAATACTGTGCTTGATCTTGTCTTACCAGATGAGTGATAGGCCTATCATGCTCATGAATGAAAGGCAATCATCCCTCCTTACTACTGAGATATCTTACGAGTCCTCATCTTAGGAGAACCACACGCTTTACTGAGCCAAGCAATGAGCTGGGTGAGGTGGAGAACCTGCAGAGGCTCTGTGTAGCTCATCTCTTTATCGTCTTTTCCCATTGAAACCATTCTGCTTGTTAAGTCCCGTACGGCACATTCAGCCTCAGCTGACTGAAGGGCTACAGCCCACTCCCAGCGGGCAAAATTTTATGAACTGTTGATTCCTGAGTTTATTATTCCTGCATTGTGGAACTCCTTGCAGCTCTGAAGTTAAATTGGAGTTCTGAAAAAGGGCGCACTGACTTGAAAATCAGTTTGACTCTTCTAGAAAGAGCAGCTCAAAAGTTTCAGCGACAACTGGTTGGGAAAACCAATTTGAGCAAGGCCTCAGGTTCTCCCTGGGGAGGATCCTGTTGTCATTACGATTGTTTTAAGTGCACGGCTATAGCAGATTACTCACTTATCTTCCCGTGCAAATCTCTTACAGGAGCGCAGACCGGCTGCATGCATTTAATATCTGCAAGTATTAAAGCCCGTACATTAGCAAAGGTTATCAGTGACTAACAGCCAGCGATAATGAAGGTTATCTCCTCTCTGAGCCCTGAACTGCCTAGGAAATAGAGACATGCAGGATCACCGACTCCAGCTCCCCACCTTGGCTCTGCCCAGTTCGTGAGCCAGCTCTTCCCCGACCCGAGAAGCGCCCAGGGCTGATGCAGACCCACGCGCTGGCCGTACCAAAGCCGCGACGGCGCAGCTCCGCAGGGCTGAGGGCAGAGCCCTCGGCGTGGGCGTCCCAGCCCCGTGGCCCCGGCGGCCGCTCCGCGGCGCGGCGCGGCAGCACCCCCCGCCTCGGCAGAACCGCACGCGGGGCGAGGGGCGACGGCCTCGCCTGCCCACGGCGACGCGCTCGGGCGCGGAAAGGACGAAGGCCGACATTTCTTGCATTTTGCTGTGCCGGCTTTTACTCGCACCTTTACCAGTTCGTGCGTCGACCACGGCCTTATCTTTTACGTACCGTGCAACGTTGAAGAGCTCTGGATGGTAAGGTAGCTGGATTCGCATTTCTGTGATTCGATATCCAGGTCTCCAATCTTTAAGATCAGGCGTTTTCCCGGAGGCACTTGGATTTTCTTCTCACAAAGAGTGTAGTTTGGGTATGTCCCAGGATAGTTCTTGGATGCCAGGGTCCCGCTGTCTTGATACATCACCATGTGCCCACATCCATCCCCTGCAGCAGGAGAAGAAACAAGGAAGAGAAACAGAATGTATTCCTCACTAAAAAACGTGTAAGAAAATACAATCATGTCTCACGTGCGCTTCCACCTTTATAAAAAAGTATTTTGTAATACTCCACCTCAGTTATGCTGTTGTTGGAACATAGGTAACTAAAATAAATACAGTCATATTTCTTTTGTAAAGCAATAGAAAGGAAGGTTGGAAAGACTCGTGAACTAAGTTGTATTTGACAGTCCTGTACGGAGCCTCTCCGGCTTTCTGCTTTACAGCCAAACCCTACCGAAACCCTGAAGATGCAATTCCACATGTACTAGATAGGATCCTTCCTTAAATACTTTTTTCCCGATCATCATTCCACATTTTATTTCCATAGAAACAGCAGTCAGAGAGAGGGTAACTGAACCATACGTGAAAGCACAGACATGATTTAACTACGTACTATCAGAGACCTGACTCATCTTACTTCCCTGTTGGTTTCCTTGCGCCGCTTGCACAATACGAAAAGCACAGGGGATAAGGCAAAGACACGAGAGGGGCTTCAGAAGCGGGATGCGCATCGTTCACGGTACGCAGGCTCCTTCACGGTAGCACGCCCGGAGGTGTAAGTGCCGCTGCCTCCCTGCTCGAGGGGCGAGGGTAGGCGCCCACAAAGCGCGTTTTCGTGGCGCTGGGTAGGAGCTCAGCTCAGCTCCGGAGCCTTTCCTTGGTGGAGAGGCATCTGAGGAGCAGCTGCAGCAGAACAGATGACAACAGGAAAAGGCGCATGGAAATACATGGGGGGATGTGGGGGCTGACATGGAAAACAGGAAGCGTCCACAGAGGGGAAGGAAGCAGGTATCAGATAAGAGACCTTGACTACTAAAGGAAGAAATTTTTACTGAACTATTTAAAAGTGTCCTAGTAACTTAAAATTTATATATTAAAGCTTAAGCCATTCCATTCTGCTGAATCTTCCAAATAATGGAAACCATTCCAACAGTGGAACCAGTGCCATATGTACGTGCATATAACAGGCAGTCCTCAGTTTTTGGTCGGTTAGGGCACAGGCACTCTTTACATAGGAGTCTCGTGTACTGTTATCCGTTATCGCTGCAAAACCGAAGCTAGTCCTGGAAGTGTTAATAAAATAAAGAATCCTGCAGAGCTGGGAAGTCACAATGTTCACTTTAACTTACCCCAAATTTTACTTTTGGGGATGTTTTGGTTAAACCGTTTTGGTCTGTGCATTTTAATTACTATCTGAATTTCCTGCCACAATCACTAGGAGAAACACACTTAAGGTTTGATAAGATTATTTAAAAATGAACAACTAGAAATGAAGTGTTGATAAAGAAACGTGCCGTACCGGGGACTGGGGGAAAAGTGGCATGCTGTGCAAAGATAAGCTCCAAGCTATCAAACTTTGACTTGTTACTATATAATTACACTGCCATTTCATCCAACTCACTCAACCGCTTTTTCACAAGCAACAGCATTTGTTTTGAAGCTTTATCATTATTACTAGCTTTGTTGCCTGCTATTTAATTTTGTCGCAAGTTCATGCTTGGAATAGAGGTGAATAGGAGACATAGATCCAAAATCATATCACCGTAAAACATATTAAATATGTTTTTTCAGATCTCCTTGTTCACATGCTTTAAAAAACATCTGTTGTTCAAGTTTTCTATCCAAGCACTATTGATTTCAGAATGCATAGGAAAATACTCAAGATGAAAGGCAAACTGGCCTCTTGGGCAAATCGTCTTTTAATGGAAACTTTCTGCAGCAGGAATAAAAATATAAGGAGCAATACAGTACGTGAGCTATCAACTTTCTGAAACCAGAGAGGGGTCTGCAGAGGTCCAGGCAGTGTAAAACCAGATCACTTCCAGCAGGACACAGGACAGCCTTGCTGCCTGCGTAGCTGACTGCTGTGGACTAAAAAAGAACTGCCTGTGGCCTTTAATTTAAACTACATGTTTCCAACTGTAAGCATTTACTTTAGCTGGGCTGATGAAAATAAAGTAACTACAATCTGGGGCTTGGTTTGCAACTTATCCTTATTGGGAAAGAAAAGGGAAAACAAAGGGAAAAGTTACATAACCACAACAAAATGTCATGGGGACGGACTCCTTAAAATGAAAAGTCTAGTGTTCCCATAGCCTTCATCTCGCTGGGCTATGTTCTGGCTTGTGTCACCTCGGTACAATGCCAAGGATCCTTTGTGGTACCAAACTCTCCTCAAAAAAAACGAGAATACATCGCTATCATGGTAAGACCCTGACAACTGTCCAGGTCAGAGAGTATTGTATTTCTGCAGAAAGTGTATGGGCAAAACTGTGCACCAGAGACGTCAACCTGCCATCCTCCTCTGTCAAGGTTATACGAGGTCTTGTTCCCAAGGAAACTCCTTTTTTTTAAAATCTGCCTTTGAGTCAGCCTTGAAACGTATTAACACCAGAACATCTTTTGAGCTAAGAAAGCATAAATGCTATTTTCCCACTTTTCACTGGTGGAGCATGGTCATTCAAACACTCCTAATGAGAGGCAAGCACAGCATCATCCTGGACCTGCAACGTCCCTTGCTGCCTCTGTTCTGCCTGCCTGCCTCAGAGGAAAAGGTCACGACAAAAGCTTGTTTGCTGCAAGAACCAAAGCTATGTCCAAAAAGTCAGACCAAGTCCTAGTAGCTATTGCTTCTTACAGAGAAGCCTGACTGGAGCTCTAAATTTTGAGTTTCTCAGCAAGATTACCAGAGCAAAGAAAAATCTTACACTGAGATTTGCTGGGAAATGCATCCTAGGGAAGGAGTCTGAATGTATAGAGGGAAGGTAGAATAAAACTCAGGATCTGATAATTCATTCAAAGAGAGATTTAATGACTAAATGTAGTAAAAAACTTACAAATATAACCTGACCATATACCAAGGGCTCAGAAATGGAGGCAAATTGCAAGGAATTCAGAACATATCCCTGTTCACATTTTCAAATGAAAAATGGGAATAATACTACCATTAGTTCTGTTCTTATCGTCATTTTCCACATGAAATTTTGATTTTCAGTAGAAATGTATTGGCCAAACCTCAAATACATTTTGTTTAAAACACAACTGCTTGTCCTTGTGAAAACTATGGTTTAAATACCTGACGTCGCACTCTTTTCTATAGGCACAGCTCTTCTGGCTGGAAATACGTGTATTCAACCGGTCAGTTTGACACAGGATTTCTTGCTAACACTAAATTTTCACTTAGCGTTACTTCTGAGAACTGTTTTCTATCGTCCTATTTGGCAAGAAGCCGGCAGCCTTGCCTCAGACATCCAGGTTTCATCACTTCTCACTGGCCGAGAGCAAAGCAAAATATTTAAGCACAAGGCATTCAGCAGCCAGAAAGTCTAAACATGCTTAGATTTAATAATCTCTCTCCTCAGCACCAGGAGTTACTAAAAGCACATCAAACATGCTTTGTAAACCGAGTTCCCACGGGCATTTGAATCAAGATCAAGACCGTGGTCTCCGGATGGCGGGCACCCGCCTGTTGGCCTCCGCGCAGGTTGTACCAAAGATCACACAGCGTTGGAATTAAGGCTGTTTACCACAGATAAAAATAGTCTCCTACGGCAGACAATGGAAATAACTCCCCAAGAAGCGAGAACCACGACCAACACCTTCTGCCGCAGCAGCGGGCGCACCGCTTGCACCTTGCCCTCTCTCACACGGCGCTCGCCGAGAGCAGTGCTGGCACGTAAAACCAAACCCGGGACCCCGCCAGAAGACACTGGTGCGTGTCCATGCGGAGACGGGGAGAGGAGGTGCCTGGTGGCGGGCAGGTAGCACTGTTTTCCATCCTCACACACGTGCACGATGGATGTGCGTGGGAAAAGGTGAAGGAGTATCTCCAAGCAGCTGCATCTGGGCTGGGTCTGACCACGGCTGCTGGCTCCTGGGCAGGAGGGCCTCCTCCAGGATCTAACCTGCCCAGGAAGGATGTAGGTGATGAAATCGATGCCCACGAACAAGCTCCAGCCCCACACCGTGAGCTGCCCTGGACACAACCCCTGACAGATACTGTGGCTTTAGCAAAACGGTGGTGGTCCCAGAAGCAGCAGAGTTAGAGATCTCCAAAAATGATGCTGGTTCTTTCAGGTACCCTCCTGCCACCCAAAATCACCTGGCTAGGCTGACTCTCTCCTCCCGTCTCTTCCCAAGCCCAGTGTACGAGCCGAGCCCTGGCCTCTCTCTCCTCTGCTCCCCGGGCTCTTCCACCCCTGGCTCACGTGCACAAGTGGATGTGCGCAGCACCTTCATCCGAGCGCTCGGCACATCGCCCTCTGAGTTAGGGAAGAGGCTACAGTTTTTTCAAATAACTGCTGTAAGAAATTTCCATGTGTTGCCCCTTTCACGAAACATGTTTATACCACCAACTACAAAACGGTTACATAGCATGATATCAAAGCGCATTTTCAAACGCATTGCTACAATATCCTGGCAGCAAACAGCTGCCTTTTTGATCCTTCTGATTCACCCTCACTAAGCAATTAATAATGGACTTGGACTTACTCCAGTGCTAAATACGTGTTATACCTAGGCATGCTCATGCACACAGCCAGCGGCTGCCTGCCCTCTTCCACCCGGCCGCACGAGCCCCGTCAGGCACCAGCATCTCTCCCTCGGCCTCTCTGGCTACAGTCTCCCGCTATCTGCTGCCCCTCGGCTGCCAATCTCTTCCCACCAGGACAAAGACCGCCAAAACAACTTTATTTCCCTCTCCGCCTCATCTCTCCCGGTTTGACATCCTTTTGCGTGCCCGCCTTCACGGGGGTGCTTGGGACAAGGTGTGCTCCCCCGCTATCCTGCGTGGAGGCCAGGGTGCAGGGCCGGCGGGGGACTGCCGGCCTGTCCGCCTTCCTTCCCGCTCCTTCCCTTGAGAGGAGAGAGCAGAAAACTGATTTTGTATACTTAAAGTTTGGATTCAGCCAAAAATCAGCATTTTCTGAAGAGCCGCAGCTGCAAATGGACACAGCCAAAGCAAAGAAAATGCCTCCGAGTCAAGAGTACGGCTTTGCGAGCTCTGACGAGAAGCCCCATGAGGAGAAATGAGATTCGTCTCATCTTCCACGTTGCTTTCCCTGAAGTAATAACTCCAGCTTATTAAAAGATACAATAATAACTGAGTCAAGAAGGAGTTCTGTGCCCGTGTTTGAAAGAGGATTCAAGTTACGCATAAGAACAGATAAGTATCTAAAAAAGAAATCAACTCTTTCCAGTTAAACCTGTGCCCTCCCTGCTCATGTGGGATAGGAGAAAAGATCAGGGAAAAAGCAAGTTTTTTTGCCAGACGCCATCCAAATCTACTGGTGTGGTCCAAAAATACATTAGGTTTACATACAGCTACTCTGACCTCCATCACTAACAGTCGTGCACGCTGCAAACACAAATGGGTTTGTACCTTTGCTGCTTTGTGAGGTGATGGAGTAAAATCCAGAGTTAAGCTCTTCATCTTTAACCTCTCCGCTGCCAAATCTGGGTCAAGAGCATCAGCTCTTTACTGCGCCATTATAACGGAAGAGAAAGACCACCACGCGACCGGGACCTAAACCCCTCGCTTCTCCAGCGAGTGATGGAAGATGTCAGACCTCTGTGCTTTTCCTGGCAGTGGGCTCAGGCAGGTAACAAAAACGAAGGGCACCATCACGGGCCCGAGGCATCGCTGGGCAGGCAAATACCCCCCGGCCTCCTCCCCAGCGGTGCGAGGACCCAGAGCCGCAGGCACCGTGGCGGGTGACCACGCATTTGGGGATTTCACAAACCACCAATTTCAGGGCAGATGCCATTTACACCAGCTGAGCAGCTGGCTGAGCCCTGCATCTAACGAAATATATAAATCCCCAGCAGTTTTTTCGGAAGTCCAGCTTTACATTCTTCACAATATTTTGTGGATACAGCAAAACCAATTTTCAAATAATGAAAGAAACCACTGAGAATTAAGTCAAGTCTATAATCATCTAAAAAAAACAGTGACTGCAATATTCCATGGCCTTTAAATTAGTATTAACATCTTTTCAAGGGAAGAAGTCCCCCACTTCGCAGTACGCCCTACTGCAAAAGGAAAAACAAATAGCGTGTAAATTTTTCTTTGAATTGCATTTTAATTTGTTTGACTCCATTAGGTTCCCAGGAAACATTTTAACCCCTGTGCTGCTGCAGTCCCTCAGGACACCCATTCTGCTGCCCAAGCTAACCAAGCAGTAGCTGGGAGGAGGGCCGAGAGCAGGAAGGGAAGGTAGAGCAGCAGAAGAAACAAAGGAACATTGTGAAGTGCTGATTTCGTTGCCCAAATTATTTACTTACTGACTTCAAAGGGATGCAAAAGGAGAAGGAGGTCAAACAAACCACAGCGTGTTTTTCCCTCCCCTTCACAGACATTATTTACTGTAATGTCCCTCTTAAAGCAGGAATGAGAAAGCAGCAAATGATCTCCAATTGGTTCCGCAGTGGTTCCATAAATCACAAATTCCCACCACGCGCCCAGCTGCGATCTCACCCCCAGCCGTTTGGGCTGTGACTGGGGGCTGGCTCTCCTCAGGGTTTTCCCTGCAGTCAGCCTCAGGAGGTGCTCTGCCTCAAGCATATAGGAAGTTATTTTGGAAACCAGTTGGATCACCATCATCAAGTATAGAAAAAAATCCCTGACAACCATTCTAAGTGCCTTATCTAGCAAAGTAGCTTACAACCGTACTGCCATTTTTCAAAGTTAAAGAGTTTTTTAGCAATTGCAGGCACAGCCATATGCCAGTAGCTGGGGAAATCTTTCCAGCTGTGCTGACCTACATGGCAGCGACTTTGCTGGATTGCCACAACCACCCCGGGCAGCCTTTGCTACCCCAAAAACTTCTCTCGCCTTTGCAGAAGTTTGCAAAGACAAAAACCTAGCGAGATCTGAGATTTTATTTATTTAGCTGCTACAATGTCAAAAGAAAGCAGAAATCTCCTTATAAGCAACTTCTTCCATTAATAGGAAGCCATGTTCCACTGAAGAGGGAACTTTACACTCAGCATTCAGGTTTGCAACCTTGACAAGTAGTAGAGTAGGTCTTACTTAAACTAACACAAATGTGAACCAGAAACTCACACACTGAATCTCTTCCAGGCTCACTGTATCCATAAAGCCTTGATTAATTTTGCTGCTTAATCAAATAACTTTCTGGAGAGCAACCATCTCATCTGCATATACATCTTAGGGACTTGTGTCAGGATGAAACCTAATGCTACCTGGCTACATTTACACATGAGACCTCAGTGACAAGACAATTCAGATTACCATAGAAATCACAGTGCCAAAAGGAGAGAACAGCAGCTACAGCTTGGTAGTCCCTTTCCTATGAATTATTTATGAGGAAACAGGATTAGAAATTGCTGCATTCTGTAAAGAAGAAGGTTCTGCAACATGTAAGGGATAAGGTTTACACAAAAATGCTATGCATCATTCTTTTTTTGCTTTGTTTCTATTCAGTACGTAAATAGTAGAAAACTAGGTTTGCCTTTGCTTTTCAGGATCACTATCTGGTTCCATCACAATCTGTGAAAGACAGACAGTACCAGAGTACATGTCAAAAATAAGTATGTTTTAGTCACTGCTTCCAGGACTTAGGCAGTATACCCAAATGTAGTCCTCCAGAGAAGCGAGTGTTAGCACTGGAATTTGCTTTTCAGCACTCTAAATACAGCACTCTTGAGCTTGTGGGTGTGAGAAAACTTCTATGCCTTTTTAACTGCTGCAACAAAAGGGATTTGTAATTTAAAATTTATTTATTTATTTCCTGCATAGCTGCATTTCATATTTGTCAATGCTTTTCTTTTATGGAGGTGGTGTATTGCTGCGATCGACCACCTCAACGTTTTATTGGTCCGTGTGTTTTCCAAAATAGATATGAGAACGGAGCTACACGTGTATGGAAATTTCAAAGGAATCTTAAATGCAGGGTCCGGTTTTTGCAAAAGGGAAGTTGATTTTTTTGTTTTCTGACAAATACCTCCCTACTTTAAGATACATGTCCACATTACGCACCTCAAGTGCGGAGAAGGCGCCGAGAAGTTCATTCCCAAGCAGTTGTTGTAACTGCATGCTCAGAAGGAACCTTGAAGGACTGTAAATAAATGGGAAGATGGTCATGCTCCTCCACCAGCCCCCCACGCAGAGTAACTCAGGACCCTGGTGAAGCTTCAGTGCTATAAAGTTTACGGGGAACAAATATCCTACAGACAGAGGTTTCTTCCCTGTGCCTCTGCCCACAGCATCCCAGCGATGTGGCAGGGACGTGGGACCACAGCGGGAGACGGACCCCCCTCCCACGCTGGCCTGGGCTCCCCCCGGGCTGGGGGGACATCGTGCCATTAGGGCATCTCCTCGGATTCTGCTGATTCGGGGCAAACACGCAGTTGGATTTTTATTAAGGGTTTTTCAGGCGAAGTAGGAAATGCTAATCTTAACTGAGAGACATATCATATATATGCAAATTGTTTGCTCTACTTTCTCCATCTGTTTTTTTCCCCAGGTTTTTCTCTTTGCTATGCTTTACTGGAGATTAACTTACAGTATATTGCACCGAATTTGGACTGTGTGGGAAACATATGCTGCAAGCTCAGGGCCAGACTCGAATATTGGGTTGCACAGGAATAGGAATATTCACAGCAGTGCTAAGGACTGACAAACCCACAGGGACAGGAAATTCAGAGACACCAGGGTAAGGAGAGGCTGAAGCAGAGCTGTTCCAGTTACAGTAGCAGGTGGGAAGGCAAGATTTCAAAACAGCTTTAATTTGGGTAAGAGGAAATGGCTGAACATGATAGAATGAAACCACCACCACCCCTTTTTTTAACATGTAATTCCCTTGTTAGTGTGATACAAGTCAAGCAAGACTGACAGTTATCAATGATGAAGGGTGGTCTTTTTTCTTTAAATCAAACCTGTCCCGGCTTACTTGAAAAATCACACGGTCACCTTTTTTGCCTGTATGCCTAGGTGGAATATGTGATTTGTTAGTAAGAAAGGACAACAGAAAGAACGCCACTTTTCTCAAAGCAAATTATGCAACACCCCTCCACCCCCCCATTATCCCCAAGGTATAAATTAACAAATATCTCAAGAGAAAATTAATTGGTTTGTGATGGAAACAATAATTGCCATTTATTAGCAAGACGCAATTGTCTGGTTTGCCTTTTGACTCAGTCAACTCAACTTCTAGGAAACTAGCTATTTCCTTCATGGTTATTGCGCTCTAACAACAAGTGGTTCCTTACAATTCCAGTAGAAATGGAAGTAAAAATCAACTGAACTAAGATAAAGATACAGCCAAAGACCTACATCAGGCTTCCGACCTGGAGCACTGAAAGCAAGAAATGCCTTTTTTCAGTATTCTCGTGCAACCAACCTGCCTGATACTCGTCATCATGGTATTAAGCAGAGCAGTATGCTCAGAGGCTCCATGAACCAGGAAATCTTGTGATCTCTCTGGTTCATTGTGGTTACATATAGTTGCTGTGAAAGATAATTTAAACTTAAAAAATAGAAAGGAGATCAGCCACAACGTTACTTAAGTACTATAGTGCTGGTTGTGGTGCTGTATATGATCCACAGCATCATTTCTGTGTCTTCCGTGAACACATTAATATGAAATTGCATAAAAGTTATTTGCAAATGAATGTGAAAAATAGCGCAAAAGAAAATGTTTTATGCCACCCTATGTACAACGCTTATCCTGAAACTCCATAATTTCATTTTGTTTGACTGGATCTTTTGATGAGCAGTAATACCAAACAATCATACTCTCAAGTTTTGAAACAGGGTACAGCAGAAAGGTCTGAACAGTTTTTCACTCATCTAAGAGTGAATACATCAGTGTAACTGCTCAATTTATTTTGATAGAATATTATTTTGCTTTCCACCTAGAGAACACAGGGACTGACTGCCATCTAAAAAAATAGCAGATTCATTTTCGAAACACAAGCATTAGGACTTGTTGAAAATCAGTAGGTTCTCAGATACCTGTTTTAACGACTACAAGTTTAACTACATCTCTTCTATCTGTGACAAAATACTAATAGATCAGCAAGCGCCAAGTCCTTCTTGGGTTTGAAAATGCTATCACTTACAACTACCCGAGTACTCATCGCACATGGCACAACACTTCATATTACAGCTTAGGTATTGAAATTCTGGTTTAAAGCCTTCAGCTCCTAGGCATTTCAACTTCAATGCCCCCGTACCGTGCTGACACGAGAAACGTGGGATGATACAAACCCCTGGCCTTGGGAGCGAGCAGAGACAACAGGGAGGGCAACAGCTCCAGTGTTAGCCACGGACCTTGCTGCCAAAGCCTCCCAGCCAAGGGGGGCCCACAGGATCCTTGAATTTATTTTACAGGTTAAAAAATATTTTTTTTTCATACCTGGAGGACAAAATGGACTTTTTTTTGGTACAAGGCCATTTTACAAAGGAGGCGTAGCTGACTATCAAGTCAAAGCAACCCGCCAACACAGAACTGGTGCGGCACCAGAGCAAAATACAAGTAGTTTTGGGCAGATGCCGCACATCTCCCTTCTGCGCAGTTACCACAGCTGCAAAAACAAGGCTCAGGCACGTAACAAAGCCATTCTGTTCAGACGGGTGAAGAAATCCACCTATGTTTCCAGTGTTTTGAGGTCTCTCCTACCACACCATGAAGAAAAGTTTTGTTTGATTTCTGACAGGACACACGGGCCTTTGTATAGCATGAGGGATCGCATCCAGAATTCCCCATGTGTTTTTGTAATTTGAAATAAAACAAATAAACACAATTTTTATTCAGTAGACATGAACATCTGGAAGATGACATCAACATGACTTCAACTTTAATGTCAAAGTGTTAGACTGAAATCCAATATCATTGAACAATTTGTGGTGGAGGTGCCAGAAACGAACATCACAGATTAAAACTGTGATGGAAACAAGGTTTCTGCAGCAGCTGAGGGAAGAAACAACGTTTTAGAGCTCTACTGAATGCCTGATGAACATTGTTGTCATTGCAGTAGCAGTTTGAGCCTAAATTTGTGATACTAAATATCAAAATGAAGACACCCCCCCCCCCCCCCCCCGCCTCCGGGGCAGCCTTGGGTCTGGGTTTCCAGCCTTGCCCTGCTCTGCTTTCTCCATTTATTCTCCCTCACGGCGCTCAAAACCACCTTTGCTGAAGCTCTTTGGAGGTGGGCGAAGAGAGGACGGCCTGGGCACGCTCGCCCTTCCCTCTGCCCGCGTGGAGCTGCCGCCACCAGACAGCAACCCCGTCCCGTCGAGGGAATGGGAATAACGAGTAAGGTCACACTGGGACTGGAAATCCCACACAGGGAGAACGGGAAAGTGCCACCACCACCAAACTAAGCCTCCACATCTGGGAAGGAAACTCCTGAGAGGCAAGTGCTGGCTACGTCAGAAGAAGAGACGGGGAGAGGGGGAATGAAAGACCAAAATGTTTCCTCCTCATAACACTCTCAGCTTCCAGGCTTAATTATACAGGATCAACAATCCTAACCGTAACTACTGGCAGCCTCTCTATGTGCAAGCATCCAGCCAACCTCAAAAATGTGGCTTTAGCACTCACACGATTTTCACAGGAAAAAAAAAATCTGTTTAATTAGATAGTTCGTAATTTATTCTGAAAGCAAAAATGAAGATATCTATATACTCTTAAAACAAGTCAAACCACTACCCTTTTTTATTTAAACATCACTATTAGATTGTCCCAGTTTGAAGTTTCCTACTCCCAGTTGTAATGCTAATTAAACCTTTTGGGGAAGTTGTGTGCTCATTCTTATGCGCTGCTATTAACTTTTTTTTATTGCAGATAGTTGGGATCCAACGCCATTCCACTAAATCCAGTCAGAAGGATTTTATTTTGATTTTGTCTGGCTTGTTTTATTCTTAGCAGATGGTGCAAACCCATGTGTTGATGAGTACATGCCACAGGAGAGCATCTGATACGATACAGCCGGCCCCAAACTACAGCGGTGTCTCTGCTGAGGACTTCAGCGCGCGCCACCACTCAGGACCACACTTCTCAGCGTGGTGTGTTAGCTCAGACGGGCTTTCAAAACCGTACTACTTCTGGTACCTAAAATGGCTTTGAGAAGATACTTTAGGCATCTCTACAGCAGCGTAAGCATCCTCAAAGTTGGTGTTTTTCAAACTAATTATTACTGTGCTACACATGTAGCTGAAGTGGACTAAAGGTGACATGGTTTTGATAAATACAAATGACTGTATTTTTGCATATGCAAATCAACAAATAATTTGCATGAAATACGATTCAACAACCATGCATGTTACGTGCATGTGCAGGTAACAACTTTCCCAGGGCATCTTTTTCTCCCTCCTTTTCTCCTTTTTCTCCCTCCTTTGTCAGTGAGACTCTCTATGGCCTCCCTGTCTCTGATTCTGCTTGAAATATGTCCCCTGATAACCTAAAGAGAAGTACATATAAAGGGCTTAGAGCTATTTATAGCAAAGCCTGTGTGCCTGAAAACATTGCAGTTTTCATGTGGTGGGTACACGCATCGCTTATGAACTGCAGCCGGAAAACCGTTGCCTCCCTCTTTAGCAATTCCAGTCAGCATTCACAAGGCAAGATAGAGAGAGCCAAGGAAGGAAGCAGACATAAGGACAAAACGCAAACAAACTGAAAATTTACCAATCACTTATATTCAGAAACCAGGGAGGGGGTGGTGGTGGT
Source organism: Aquila chrysaetos chrysaetos (assembly GCF_900496995.4). Taxonomy (NCBI): domain Eukaryota; kingdom Metazoa; phylum Chordata; class Aves; order Accipitriformes; family Accipitridae; genus Aquila; species Aquila chrysaetos. Next base: position 56,448,329 of record NC_044005.1, read on the forward strand.
TTACAAGATAGATTCATCTCTATCTGCATTTCAAACTGCTGGAAATGGGCATGCAAAGTGGATTAGCATGATCACACCAATATTCCTCAGTACGGGTTTTGTACAAGCCCCTGAGAACAAGCATAATCTCTCATAATTACTGCATATGCTGTTGTCACATTAAATAACAGCCTTGCCTCAAAATGTTTAAAAGTCTACTAGCCTTCAATTCTTCCAACTGGGCATTGGGCACAACTCAACAAACCCAGGAATACCGCAAGCAAAGTTCACGTTCGGACGCTGATCTGCAAATCCCACATGAACGTGTTTCATTGCTGCGCTTCATTTGAAGTGATTCGCATTTCATTTACCTTACAGCAAGAGAAATGGCTTAAATTTTGTTCTTAAAAGGGCAAAATCCCCATTCCTCTTATGCCTTCCTACAAGCAACCAACACTCAGGTCAGTTTTAAGTCCTACTGGCCAGAAACATAATAGAAGATGACTCAAAACTCTGAGAAGACAGACTCAGATTCAACTCTGATTTCTGCTGCCCACAATTACATGGTTCAAGGTCTTGCTCAATGAAACCAGAAGGAAAACCAGGGAATGGTGAAAGGCAAAGATAATGTGTTCTGGTTTGCTTCCTTTCTGCCTTGGGTTTGAGGCACTTGACGGAGATTTTGAGAAGAGATACCAGGTCAGGCACAGCTGTGTGAGGTTGGCAGGCGGGGAACAAGGTATATTTTGCAGTTGTCAGCAAAGAACTGGCAACCAAAACCACAAAAGAAGTTAAGATCAGCATACACCAGAATAAAAAGGGAAAAGAAGAACCTTTTATTATAAATCCCAAAGCTATTTATTACTCATAGACAGTCATAGATGTGATATTTGTCCCCAGGTGAGACTCACTAAGCTTATAAATATGTTTTAATTAAAATCAGTTCCCTAAACTCTCAGCCTTTCCTATCATCATTCTATGAACAACAAAATTCCATGCTTCATAGAGGTCCTCGGACAGCACACACACTTAACACTTAAGAGCGGAAAAAGAGCTGACACCTGGGCTTTGCAGTCACACTCAGATACAAGCCATGCTATGAAGTAACTAAGCCACAGTAAACAAAGGAGCCTTTCCTGAACTTAAAACTTAAATAAGAGAACAGAAGCTACAAGAGCAACTTCACCCTTGTTCTGTAGTATCCCTCAGGGAAAAAATGAAGAGGAAGATGAGCTGGTCATGAAAAAAGCAGGTTGCGCAGCCAGCTCATAAGAAGCCAGAAAAATGTACTACTTTATTTTTAAAAACGAGTATTTTTAAATCAATATATTTAAACCAGCACATCTTTCTTTGAACCAGCTGGTGGGAGACACCAGTGGTGACAAGACATGGAATTAGCTGAAACTCAAGCCTGATTCACTCTGGCACTTCTCGTGCTCCATTACAACTTTTAAATCAAGTCAAGAAGCTTGTGTAACAGGAAGTTGGTATCCACTTATCCTTATCTCCTTTCTCCACTGGTTCGCCTTCAGAACACTTAGCCCCTAATTTATAGGGTAGTATCAATAAACAAACAAATAGAATAACTGCCCCCTGAGGAGAAAGGAAAGACAGGGGTCAAAACCTCTCCTGCTTTCTAGACACTGGACAGACTATCTTGTAAATTTGAGTTTGGTCCAAAGGGGACCAGGCAAAACATTACTTGTGTTTCCATGCTGCTGGTTTGATAGTAGAAACATTTTTAACATGAATACAACATAAGTGGTTTTACCAATTAATTTGGGAATACAGACAAGGGGTAGGATTCATACTTAGTGCGTAGCATCACTATATGCACTAAAACCTCCAGAAATCCCAGAAAACTTATATTTCTAACTGACTCTCCAAATGACTTTCTCCTCGATATCATCATGTGTGAGACAAACATCAGTGAAAGAGGAAACAAATAAAAAATGCTGCCAAAACACTGACGAAAAGAGGGGATTGAGGGAATATTTTTTTCTTTGCTACATACATGTTCCCTGGAGCATATCAAGTTGGAGTCTCAAAACAGGGAAACATACTGAGGACAGAATAGCAAAGCTGGCATGAAGCTGGCAAGTGGAAAGGTAACACAAGTCATACCAAATTCTCCCTTCTGCGGAGATCCGTATCAGATATCTCCATTAATAGGAAGTTATGGGAAAACCAGGTATAAATCGGCCAAAGTTCTTCGTACCACAGCCTGGATGCAATGGTAATGCACAGCACCGGGTTCTGGAATTTGCAGCCAAGCTGGAACATTAATATGGGGACTATTAATTTACCTGAATGTGTTGTCAGGCTCCTTATGACGCTTAATTTCCAGCATTAACTATTTTACCAGTAGCTGTCAGTGAACTCTTCTAAGATGGATGCATCAGGCCATGCAACGCCACAGCCAAAAGGTTCCAACTCCTCGGTAGGAGAGGTCAGCTGTACTTGTAATTTACACAGGAAGCCTAACCGTGTGGCGTAAAGAGAATAGTAGCTGGGCCCTCATTTTAGCAAACTGCCGTCATCACAAAAGGACTTGCAAGGTCCCCTCGAGATCCCTACGAAACTTTGTCCCGGCAGAAGTAAAGGCGTTTCTCTTTTTCAGCCAGGCAGTAAGGCGAGCGGACCTGCCTGTATCCGGCTGTGGGACAAGGGGCTGCCGGCCCCGGGCCGGAGCAGAGGACTTGCTGCCGGGGGCCGAGCGCCGGCCGCCGCGCCCGGGGCTCCCGCCGGGGCTGGTGAACCGGGCGGCGGGAGCCGGGCGGCAGCGGGAGCCGGGCGGCAGCGGGAGCCGGGCGGCAGCGGGAGCCGGGCGGCAGCGGGAGCCGGGCGGCAGCGGGAGCCGGGCGGAGCCGCTCCGTGCCTCCCTCCCGCGACCCGCCGGAGACTTCCCTCCCTGCTTATTTGTTTAAAGTCCTAATTAACGACAAGATCGAGAAAGCCGTAGTATACATTTACCGTAAGGCCGGTTACCACTTTAATCTCGCAGCTACTCAGACACGGGGATAAACCCGGCGAGGATTAACCAGGTCAACTATATACAGCCCGGAGAGCAGCTCAGGCTACGCTCCCGCAGAGCAACAAGGCGAGGGCGGCGGGGATCGCCCAGCGCCCCACCGCTCGCCCCCAGCGTGGGCTGGACCCCCACCCCACCCGTGTTGGGGCCGCGCATGCCGGACCCCCTCCCCGGACTCACCCAGCTTCTCCGCCCGCAGCCAGAGCGGGGCCGAGGCTCCCAGCAGCAGCGAGAGCAGCAACGAGGGGGCGACCCGCGCCCCCCCGGCGGGGCCCACGGCTCCGGCTCTCGGCGGGGCGGGCATGGCACAACTTCCCCACTTCCCTCCTGCTCCTTTCTCTTCCTCTCCTTCTCCTCCTCCTCGCCGGGGCGGCTCCGGGACCAGCTCTCGCTCCGGCGGAGGGGGGCGGCCGCCCCCTCGCATCCCTCTCCCCCCGCAGGTGTTTGCCGGAGGCGGAGAAAGGGGCCGTGCGGGGCTGCCCCTGGCCCCCGCCGGCGGCCGGGCTGCAGCTCTGCCGCCTCCCCGGCCCGGGGCTGGGGGTGGAGAAAGGAAACGGGAGAAAGGGAAGCGCCACTATTCCCATTGGGCTGCAGCGCGGGGTGTCTCCTCCTCCTCCTCCTCCTCCTCCTCCTCCTCCTGCCGTGGGCCGAGGGGCCGGCTCGGCCCCGCCGCCCCCTCCCCTCCGCTCCCCGGGTGCTGCTTCTCCCACCCACCGCTGCTCTGGGGATGCTGGACCGGGGGAACGGGGGGCTCCCCCCAAACCCGCGCAGCCCCGAGCATCGCCTGCGAGCCCCCGAAGTCGGCAGGCCGTGTCTATGTACCTATGTTGACACGCACGCGTGCGTACATAGGTATTTTGAAGCAAACGGGATTATTTTGCCGTTTGCAGGCTAATTCCCAGGCGGCGCTCCCGCTGCCACGGGGGGCCTGCGCGGGGGGACGGGGGACACGAGTGGGGCCGGGGCAAAGGGGAGCTTCCAGCCCCTGCAGCGCAGCTGGGGTCGTGCGGGGCTTTCCCGCTGCCGTAACCTGCTCCCGGGGTGGTATCTCCACGCAGGGGTGCGTTACGGCCGCAGTGCCAGCAGCCGCAGGAGACTCGCAGATTAAACGGGCCCCAGCGGCTGGCCTTTTAAAAGTGTGCCGGAGAACTCAAAGTCTGACTCTGTCCTGGCTTTTTGGGGATGGGGTGCTGCCAGGCGGGTAGATTCACACTGCCGGCAGGTCAGAAATGCTGTGCCGCTATGCTAAACTGAAGCACGTAATTAACTTGCGTGTCCTAGAGGCAACTGATAATTGTTAGATTTTATAGTATTTTAGAAAAAGTCAAGTTTAGTAAACCTTTATTCTAATCGAGCTCTTGTTTTGTAAGTGTTAATGCCTTGGTTTTAACTTTTCAGACACCGTATGTGGTCAGGCATATTTTTTTACCATGTACCCAGTACATTATACTCGTGGTATATATTTAACACAGGTTTTTAGTATTTGAGACTCACCCCTTCTTTGCAAAGGAGAGTTTGAAATCTAGACTACAACGTTAGACCTGGTGTAAGGCAGAACACTCGTTACTGCAGCAGTTTAGCAGTCAGACTAATCCTCACCGGACCTCGTCAGCATCCTTCTGGCTGAAGGAGGTTGTGGTGGGTCACTCGCTTCAGGACTCTGAAGGCTGAGAGACTTTTAAAGAGGACTATGTCCATGGGAATAAAAGTGGCCTGTTCCAGTATTTGTCTCACAGATCGTCAGGAACAAATCCATATGAATGAGGGTGATTATGGAAGGGAAGGGACGAGAAACTCGAACTCTGCAATGGCCTCAAGACTGGACTTAAAAAGAACACAGAACTGGTGAAAATATTGTGGTCATAGAAAATAGCTTCTCCAATACCAAATACTGGTTCAAAACCTACAAATGAGACCCAACGTAAATGAAAACATGAGGGAGCAAAATCAATAGGACAATGTACATGTTGCAAAACATGCATCACCTTTGAAAGAGCTGCAGTTCTTGAAAAGCAACATAACAGCATAAGAGCATGCATTGTTTTGTATCAGTCTCAGTGGGCAATTAAAACCAGCCAGTCATACATGGGTTGGTACTGGGAATTGTACTGATTTGCATTCCATCAACTGAGATCTAGAATATATTTTTAATACTAGGGCCAGGTTTTAGCTGTATTCGTTAAAGGTCATCACAAATATCAGCAGAAAAGTCCTGCAAGTCAATCCCAAGTAATCTTATGGAGGCAGTGCTGCAGTAAACTGGGTCTGGTGATCTTGGGCAATTTAATGTTTAAAAACCTCTGCCGTGGTGCTTGCAGATAATGTTGCTAGTGCTGAGCTCTCAAGAGAACTTGGGTGCTGGTAACTGGTACAGGCAAGTTAGTAGCCTTGGAAGGCCAAAATGGTTTTTGCCTGTCACATACCTTTTGGAGGCTCATGAAGACGAGGAAGGTGGGTTGGCAGACACCGGGAAAGGAAGCTTTCTCCTTTTCCTGGGCGTTGGAGGCTTAGCAATGCCCTCTGGGACAGATAGCTAGAGAATAATTCCCCTCACAGTTATTTTTATTCCGATGATTTGTAGTAAAATGATAAGTCATGCCCTTGAGACGGGCTGTAAAATATCTGGGAGTGGTATTTGTTTTCCTTTCATGATTGGTGAAGGAGTTTACTGTACAGGAGAGCACTGGTGGAAGGAAGGGCAGGCAGGCTGCCTTTTCAAACTTCTCACCACCCTGGGCTCAGCAGGAGCTGGTTGCTTGTCCGAGGCTACGCGTTTCCCATTGCAAATGTGTATAATGCTCGGGTGGAAAGTCGGCACCGCTTCCAGAAGGTGTTGGAAGCACAGCTTTCCTATTGACTTCAGTAGGATAATGACTAACGCAATCAGTGCAGTAGCTTCTGTATTATTTATTTTGCTATTAAATTCACATTACTTTATCATGCCCTCTCCCTGTCAGTTTTCAACAGGCTGTAGGCAAGGAACTTACTGTCAGCTTCCAAGATTAAATAATCATTACGATGAATGAAGTAGTCTATAGCTCTCAAAGCTGTTATTCAAGGACTTGTGTAACCCCTGTCACATTGCTACATTGGTTCTTGTGTACTTTTCCAAATTTCCCTTTGTAAGGAGGAGAATTAAAACCAGCTTTTAAATAAATACAGTTTTAAAGGCAAGGCTTTGAGTCAAGGCAAAAGATTAATTCAGAAAGAAGGCGTACGTAGAGCCTGACTAATAACTTGTGGGGATGTCACACAATGGGAGCTTCACAACATGAAAACTCCATGGCAGACCACTTCTGACAGCTTAATGTGGATCATTTTGGCCACTAACGCTGACTTAATTTGGAAGAGACAGGATTCACCCAGGGACACAGACAGACTACTTTTCAGCATGAGCATGTGCTCTTCCTTTACAGTCAGATTTCCAAGCATACAAATTAGGAGTATTTTGTGTGTTAAATGCAAATGGTACTAACTGAGTCACCTACAACTAGATAATGTATCTCATCTAGTATTCATTATATGGATAACTTTACTGTGCAGACACCTGCAAATGAGAAATTATGTTTTTACTCTATGGATGTCTGGCCTCAGGATGAACAGCAAGACAGGACTTCAGGACAAAATCAGCTCAAAACAATTTAGAAGGCAGTTGGTCAGTATGGCAGGGACATACCCAGGTTTCATTTATAGACTTGTACAGTCTATAGCTTCATGGATTTACCTTCTTACCTATACTTGTTATATACTGTTACATACTTGTATATAACATACACTGAAAGAGCATCTTCTAAGCAGACCTAAAGCATCTAATGAGTCCTTGCATGCCTTGTGTGATGTTAAGCGGGTGGTTTGGGGCAAGGGGCAGAGGAGGAAGGAAAAACACATTGAAGAGTTTACCTAAGCTTATCTTGCAAGCTTGACACTGTATACATACTTTCTTTCAAAAGATCCTTGTTTTGTACATGTTCTAGGAAAAAAAAAAAAAGCCCAAAACCTGATTTATACAAAGAGATTTAAGTTTCATCTTATTGGAGTAGCCTTGCTTTTGTGCGACTAACAGGAAAGTTCCTGTTCTTCCTAAGTTGTAAGCACTTTCTTTGCTGACTGTGTAGAAGAAGGGGGAGGAATCAGAAGGCACAGTGAGGTGGAGAGGACCTGAGGTCACGAATTACAAAGCGCAAGAACAATTCTAGACATTGAGAGGTATGTTAATCTCGTCCTTTACCAGAAGGATAGCTAGCAGATTGAGAGGCCTTTTAACGGTCTTTATACATGGGCCAGGTTTTGCATTTTCATTGGTGCAAAGCAAATAGTATAATGGATTTACAGGGTAAAGCTGAGAACGAAATGGTCCGGTTGCTGATCTCTGTGTATTCAGGTACTGCATTCTGCCAGAAGTGTACGTGGTGATTGTATAAAAAAAATCAGAAAATAAAACATATAAAGTAAAAGCCTGAGACGCGTCTAGATTCAACATTCTGTATGTGTGGAGAATTTCATGGACCTAGTATACTGTGCTGTGTTTGTATCATTGGAAGGCTAAGGCCATGCCCACAGAGCAGCAAAGACATTTCAGGCTGTGTAACACCACCCTCTATTAAGGTCTGCATACCATTAAACCAGCTGGAGATGGGCTGACCTCCAGGACTCCTCTGAGCTTCTGGATATTCACCTAACTACTGCTGCAAAAAAGGTCATCTTCATTTATAGCAGACTGCGGGACTGGGCTCTCCTCGTCAGAGCCAGCCTTGGTTCTGGTGAGGCTCATGTCAGCAACCTCCATCCTTGCTTACTGTAAGCTTCCCTCTCCAGGTGTGAAAATACGCAGGAGTGAAGGAGTTAGTAAAAATAACGTTTCCACTTTTCAAGGAGTTCTGAGCAAGTAGCTAAGGGGATATCATGACTGCTTCATTACTTTCAGGGAAACATGAGGCAAAAAATCAGACAGAAAAAACTTCAGACAGAAGAAACAGTTTAACTTGCACTGGCACAGGTCGCTGCCCACACCCATGCAGATGAGCTGGAACCATATTACGGGCATTATGCAATTACACTGGTAGCAAAAATCGCCAGCGGGGAGAGACCATAAATATTCTTAGACCTTAGGAACATGAAGGAAGAAATTTCAGGCAATAAATTTGGGTAATAATCTCTGGGAGCGAAAGCCAAACTGTAGCACGCTTCAAGACTTTTGTCTTTTATTTTCAGCAGCAGCAAACGATAGGTCTTGCCTGGGTGGGAGTGGTAGCAGGGCCCTTACCAGCACTGGTTGGGGTATGCCTGTGGGATAATTGGACGCTAAGAGGGTACGCAGACTCATTCACTACAACAGCAGCAGTTGGGTGTAACTCTAATGAGAGCCATATAGGGGATGAATGTGCACTTTTCATCACTTTAATTACTGCAACCTATCCAATCATGTCACCTATTATGATGTAATTATGAGATCAAGCTGAAGACTAATCATTTGTCCCACTGCCACATATTTTGCAGTTTCTCACAGCTGCTTGGTAGTCTTAGGTCATAATTTTTCTTACTTCCAAGTGAAATGAAATAAAGTTGCTAATCATCCGGATTTTGAAGACAATCAACCAACCAGATGTGCCACGCTGCCATCTTAAATTCTGTCAAGAAATATGGGGCAGAATGTTCCTTTTCATTTAAACATATTGTTTTAGGGTTGCCTTGAAAAATATTATGATCTAGAGAATCACGACACACTTTGTCAAAACAGAGCCTACTATTTTATAACTTACTAGTTGGCAGCATCCTTGATCAATTTGTCAGTGACAAAGCTCTCGTTTTTTATAGGTGTTCTAAAGAGTTTTCCTGTTTCTGTAAGGTATTAACCCTCATGCATTTAGAAAATAACAACTTTTTCCCCTTAATACATAGGTAGTAGGTAATTTTTAACTGTAAATTTTTTTTTTTTTGAGGGGGAGTTCACAGCTGAATTTGCGTAGTCTGCTTTTTTTCCATGAGAAACAAGTAGTCTTAATCATTTACTCATGTTTATGAGGCTGCATCCAAGTAGGAGCTAAGAAATTACTTGTGCAAAATATGAAGCAATCCCGTGGTCACTTCCAGGAATAACCAATTATGTTTGAATCACATGCCTTTTCAATAAAGTCAGCAATCGGTCTAGTTATGGTCTTCCCAAAAAAGTGTGGAGTAATGGAAGGTGAATGTGAGTAAGCAGAGTTTACCCATTTCTAATATAGCGAGCGTGGCATTTATTCTCGTGTATACTAGAGACAGCCGTTTATCTACTGTTTTGTTAATCACTATACCCCTGGCTATATGAGTAAGAGCTTAGAGAGCTGAAAGCAAATACAAGTATGAGCTGAGTGACTGCCTGATTTAACAGAAATCATCCAATTTACACCAGATCTAGCCCTTCTTCCTAATTTCAAGTGTTTATGCCACATTGCAGTTTTCTTGCAGGATGCGAGATGAACTCAGGCAGAAAGCCTCAGGGCTTGAAAAGTAAGTCCAGAGATGGCCACCTTTCCCTTCATTTGATTTCTTTGGAGAGAGAGGGATGGGAATCATGCTTATTAATTTAGTAATTAGTGATGTGGGGGACTGTGCTCCGCCTGCCCTCCCCATGCTCACTTCGGGCCCTATGCAAGTCTGCACTCCTCAGGGCTTCACAGAAGTAAGCCAGTTATGCATAGTGGAAGCATGGCTCATAAATCTGCAATAATCATTATGTACGGAGAAAAAGCTTCTTGTGCAACTTTTCCACATAGCATTGGGGCATTACACCAATGAATTACAAGGTCAAATTCTTGTAATTCATAACTGTCACAGCTGTGGCTTACAACTGTATATATAGTTTAAGGGTTCACTGTTAATTGCTTTTAAGGCCAGGCATTTGATCATTAAAAAACTGATCAAATGTCATCTGCGTTTGTAAAGACCCTTGTGCCTTTTTAAAAATAATTTCAAAAAAATATGGGCTTGAGTTTGAATATTTTCTCATACTTTAATTACAATATTCATTGTATTATTGTGCCTGTTTATGAAATAAAATATTTAGAGCCTACCTTAGGTTCCTTGTCAAAGATAATTGGATAACAAAAAGTGAACGTAGCAGGTTGGTGAATATTCAAATCAGTTTTATTCATCACTCACGCTTGGAGTTTGTGTGGCTGGGTTTTGGTAGCAGGGGAGGGGGCTGCAGGGATGACTCCTGTGAGAAGCTTCTAGAAGCTTCCCCAGCTCCAAGTTGGACCCGCCTCTGGCCATGGCTGAGCCAATCAGCGGCAGGGGTAACGCCTCTGGGATGACGTATTTAAGAGGGGAAACCTGCAGCAGGGGAGGAGATGGGAAGGTGAGGGGAGCCCCTGTGCAGGCTGTAAGGTCAGTGAGGAAAGAGGGGGAGGAGGGGATGCCCCCGCAGCCTGCGGTGAGGCGGCAGGCTGTCCCCCCCCAGCCCACGGAGGGGAGCAGATGCCCACCTGCAGCCCGGGGAGAGAGGAGCCCACGCCAGAGCAGGGGGATGGATGCCCCCCAAGATGGCTGCCACTCCGTGGGAAAGCCTGCGCTGGAGCAGTCTGTGCCTGAAGGACTGCAGCCCGTGGGAAGGACTCACGTTGGAGAAGTTTGTGAAGGACTGTCTCCCGTGGGAGGGACCTCACGCTGGAGCAGAGGAAGAGTGAGGAGTCCTCCCCCTGAGGAGGACGGAGCGGCAGAAATGATGTGTGAGGAACCGACCCCAACCCCCATTCCCCGTCCCCCTGCAAACTGGGAGTGGAGCTGAGCCTGGGAAGGAAGGAGGGGTGGGGGGAAGGTGTTCTAAAGTTTGGTTTTACTTCTCATTATCCTTGTTTTGATTTGATTTGTAGAAAATTTAAATTGATTTTGTTTCTCCCTCAAGTTGAGCCTGTCTTTTGCCCATGACCGAAGGTGGTGAGTGATCCCTCCCTGTCCTTTTCTCAACCCACGAGCTTTTCTTCATATTTTCCCCTCATCCCACCAGGGCTGGGGGGGAGGAGTGAGCGAGCGGCTTTGTGGTGCTTTGTTACCAGCTGATCTTAAACCACGACACCTCATAACAAATGATAAATAATTGAGAATTTTTACTACTTAAGGTTAGGTTTGTGTGGACAGTATGATTTCTCAAATATTCCTTCCCAAAGTAAGAAATTTTGGCATCCTTCTGTCTGCTTCTTTTCATTAAAGATACTGTATTCTTAGCTATGGTTGTTCTTGGCCCCAGGGTTCACACACAGTCCTAAAGGCCTTTTTCAAAATGCGATATATGTAGTTGAGACCTAGTTAGGTCTGCCTTCTCTACTTAAATTCAGCCTGCATTTTAATTGTTTGCCTTATATCCAGTACAGCATTTGTCCACCAACATTGGATGTGATTTACCCTCCTTCCCTTGAGCATGACGGTATTTTAGGTGCAGGGTGGCAGAGCTGGGCTGACTGCCTATGTGGATTCAGCCCAGGAATTCACCTCCCACAGGCTGCTCACCTGCCCATAGCAGACTCTGGGGCCAGGGCCAGGCTTTCACTGGGTGAGCAGCTCTGCTGCCTAATCTTCATTTCTAGCTCTTGCTGCCTGGGCTTGCTGAGTTCCCCCTCTAAAGGCTCTGCAGTAGATGTGTTTTCTTACCTGTTTTGTACACATTTGTCCACAGCGGCTGAAAAGTTTTGAGTGAACCCTTCGTGGCTTCATCTGAAGACATTCCTCCAGTGGATGAACAGCGCTGAGCATCTAGGAACAAGAAAACCTTCATCTGGCATGACCAACCCTGGTAGAGAATATCTGTGTGTGGCCAAAACCTCTGCAACGATCCCCACTACCCAGCCACGGTTCCTCATGTGCCCAGAGAAACAGGCAGCTTCACGGAGGAGATGCCACGGGGCGGCTCAGCTTAGTGCGGCACAAAAGGATGCAGGATGCACGCCCAGAATCCCAGATGGTGAGCACGGTGCTGGTATGGTCAGCCACAGCTAAGGCTGTGCTGGTGGCTGCTCAAACCAGGGCAAAACTAACCCTGGTCATAATTACCTGGTATAATCCTGCAGTGGAAATGTATAGTCCTTGTCTCTAGAGAGGACCTGAGTCCCTGCAGCTTCTGACTTTCTCACGCAGCACCCTGCTCATCCAGGAATTATGAGGACTCAGCACCTTTTCAGGGGTTGCCATAGTCTTTTAGGCTCAGACTTCTGCTGTCTATGTTTGAATACTGTATCATTTATGTATTTTTAGGTATTTGACCCACTGTTTCAAAAAAGATGAGCATGCTATATTAATCAATCATCAGGATTCATGTTAGCACTGCTGAACTGTTTTCTGACTGACCTTGTAGTTTTACTTGGAAAAGAGAGATCAAATGGATTTTTATTCATTCTCATGGCATTATCTAATCCCTCTCCCACACTCCTGCCAATATGCCCTCCTTACTGGAGATCTGGAGAGGCAAAACCTATCCTCTAAATGAGCAGGAGCAGGAAGCCCAGCTTCCTCTCAGTTACAGACCACTGTTCGAGCACATGTAGGTCATCCCACGTCGCTTTCCACTGGTTGCAGAGGCTGGCTTTGGTGGACCATGAACCTTCACTTACTTCTTCTCATCTTAAACCCAGTATTTTTTCTTGATGTTCCTTGCCCTACGTTAGTGTCCCAGGGATTTTGTTGTTGTTGTTTTGATCTGTGGAATTACATTAATGCAATAAACTAGCAAATACTGAAGCAAAAGAAACCAAACCAGCATGACAGAGATACCACAGTCAGAAAATAGTGATAACGTTTGCAGACAGGCATTCTGCCAAGTGAAGGCTAACTTGTTGCTACACAAAAGAAATATTTATAGCTAGTTTGTTTTACTGGTCTTACAGAAATACACATACAGACAATTTCTCATATGTATTATCTTTATCTGAAAAACATGCGAAAAAGCAGTAAACTATTTTGATTAGCATAGACATTGAAGTGTATGTGTCTAGGCACTCTTTCTGGACCTGGAAACTCTACCGAAGGAAGCATTTACTTAGTAGTCCTGCTTGGGCAGAATCTCTGCCTTCAGCTTAGTTCTTGGGCCTAAACTAAAGCACCTTGAAGTTACTGGGGGAGCCTGTGTTGACAGCAGCACCAAGTGCTCCTTTGGGCCTGTACTTTCCAAATTCTGATGCTGTAATATTTCAAGATACTGGTGTACCCATAGCTCTCCTTTCTGCTCAACTTCTGCAGCTTGCGGAGCAATGAAAGAAAGCACGTGCCTGCATCTCAGCTGTTCAACCTTCACTTAAATTGCTGTTAAGATGGGTATCCACCAGTAACTGGACTGCGAACACAAATGCCTGAAGAATACAGTCTCTTCTGCACTCTCTGCTGTGGATTACTGCAAAAGGGCACATTAGCCTTTTTCACAGAATACTCTTTCTCTGTTTTGTAATTTAGTACATATCCCAAACATTGCTGGAAAAGAAAAAAAAAAATACAGAAGGATCTTCTTGGAAATAGTTATTGCAGTTATTGTTTTAAAGTAAGAAATACTATTATATCTGTTGTGATCTACAGATTTTTCTCTTTCTAGTGCATTCCTTTCTTCTTTGAGCTCCACTGAGTCCTTTCAGCATTAGAAGAGGCGTGTGTGCGCTTGTGTTTGTGCATGTAAGTAATACTGGAAAAATCATATACTTTTCATAAGCCGATTTATATCTTTAATCTTGGGAGCATAAACATATGAACCAGTATGACATCCCTTGTTTAATGCTTCTCCTGTCTTAGCGTGCTTTACCTTGAGGTAGTGTGTGTCATTACAGCTTAAGCATGTCATTGTTTTGCAAATCTTTTGGGACTCCAGATGTGCTCGCAATTAAAGGCCAACTCTTATTATTTGTATGATCATAATGCAGAGAGAGGTCACTGCTCTGTTGTGCAAGATCACATTCAAACACACCGGGAGCAGCAGACCCCGCTCCCCAGGCTTGTCTCTGTTAAGGGACAATGATGTATCCTCAGACCTAAATTTAGTTAACAATAGCAGCTGTTAGAGTGAAGGTTCAAACCAGCCCGGTCAAAGGGTCCCTTTCTTGGCCTTACTTCCCCTCTTCCTGGTGCTCACCTGAGGTTGCGTTGAGCCAATTTGACTTGCTGAGCTAGCAGAACATTTTCTTGACAACAAGGTGAAAGGCTTTCCGCTGTGTCGGGGACCTGAATTAGCTCGGTAGAGAATCAGAAAAGCACCAGAGCTGGTGCAAGGGGGAATGACCACACTGCTAGGGCAGGGGAAACTGAGGTCTGGGAACATGTTGGGGAAGGGGCAGGGAAAGGGAAATGTCAGGGCTGCTGGTTTTCACAGAGTGATAAATCCTCTCAGCCTTGGTGTGCACCCTCACTGTTAGTGTCCAGGTGTAGCTCCGTGTGCCCTCCCCCCCTTGCTCTGGCATCTGCCTGACTTCTCGGTGAAGGAAACTTCCTCAGGCAGGAAACTCCCTTCAGCTCAAGGAAATTTCCTCAGCAAAAGAAAAGGAAAAGCTGGCTCAATACCCAAACAACCGCTTTGCTGTGGGTCTGACAGCATGTCAGTGCCAGCACGAGGGGCAGCACACACGGCTGGGGGCAGATAATACGTAGGCTGTTTTAAAGCATTGTAATAAATTTAAAATCGGTACATCCAAATTCAAGTGACTGCTGTTGCAGTCGATGGAGATGTCGGGCTCGGTTCGGTGGCCTAAACAGAGGCACCTCCTGCCTTTTGAGATGCTCGGACGATCCCTCTGGCTCTCAGCTGCTGGTGCGGCTGCTTGGCCCCCCCCCGGGCTCCCCCCACCTGCCCACAGCCCAGGACCCCACGGCAGCTGTTGGTATTCCAGAGGGGTCTGAAACCCTTAGGGGATAAAATCTGAAGAGTTGACGGGGCTGCCTGTGCTGTTGGCACACGTTCGTGAGCCGAGACAAAATGTCAGCTTTCCCACAGCATATACCTTTTCACATGTTAATGCAGGTGGAAATGACGTGCTGGGTTACCATCCCAAGGATTTCTCATGTCAGTAGTCCCAGCTAACTGTGGTCTTCCCAGGGGATGTTTCCCTGTCCCTCAAACAAGAATGGATCAGACTCCAAAATCTCCAGCTGTTTGCGACAACCCTGTGTTTGTCTGTTGAAGGCTCAAAAACATTTTAGAGAACTTGTTTGAAATTATTTTTCTTTTTTTTTTTTTTTTTCCTACTATGAGCATCTTTGCTCTTCCTTCTGGGAAGAAAGGGAACTAACTACTTGTTCCTGTGGAGCAGCAGCAGTGCCTATACCCAGGGGCACTGCTCAGCTGAGGAGAGGATGACAGGAACTTTTGAGGAAGAGGGACTGAAAGTCTAGATATTTACCAAAAGCTTAGCAGACAGTGCATCCAAACAGCACTCCAGCAACACACTTTCACAGCACAGGAAGGTGATTGAAATGGTCAAATCCAGCCCCTGCTAACTCTTGTCTCCATGGTAGGCCCTGTTGCTTCTCCAGCTGTCAGAAACTCCATGCAGATGGGCTCTCTTCTGGATTACTGGATGAGCAATTTCTTTTTACAAAACTACTGGGAGATGAAATGTTCAGGTATTTTGGAATACCATGGAAACCAGGAGGTGTTAGAGGTAAAGCCTTTTATGGGAGATGTTTATGCAGGCTGAGTATCTGACTGTTCTGAAGATCTCTACAAAGATCATGTAATCTATACTACTGCTTCTGCTCCTTTTGTCTTTTTCTCCTAATCTTGGCTTTATATCTTATGCACTGATCTACATGCTCAGAGTCACCCCTCTGCAGTATGCAACCTTCTTTCCTTCTCTAAAAAGCCTTGCACATCTTTTCCATGCAGTCTTCTTCAGACATGCAGCATCAGACCATTTTACACTTACACTGTTGACCTGTCTGCTACTTGTGTATGTTGAAATCTAGTTTTCCTCAAATTTCAGACTGCACATTTGATTAGTAACTATCAGAAGATACCTAATAGATAATACAGTTGAACAAATCACTAAAGAGCTTTGCAAATACCTTGCCAATCTATCCTCTTTAAAGCAATACAAAAAGCAGTGCAAGCTTTATCTACTTAACAGCAGGTTTTTATTGTCACTTTGTGCTAGCTCTCTTTTTCCCCTGATGTCATATAGGATGATTATACAAACATAGCTTATAGTAAGCCCTGATTTTTTTTATTTTTTTTTTAAATTTGAATTTTTTTAGCAGCATATTTGTAGATCCATGTTACCCTTTAGCATTCCTTATATTTTCTATCCTGGCCTAGCTTTCACATCTCTTGCTATTGTTAATCTCCACAGCTCAAATTTGCCTAGTCTGAAATCCATCATTGTACATCATTTAATGTGACATTTCTCCAGTCATCATTGCTGCAGATCAATAGAAACAAATCCCTGTCTCCTGACTACTTTAGCTAAGTATCTCATGCATGACTGTCTTTCCAATTTGATCCAGTTTAACAGTCTGCTTCTCCGCCCTCCCCAGCCCCACTTCTCTAATCTTCAGAGATAGATATAAATCTTGAGCCAGACTCCAGGGGGTTTTTCTTGTACGGTCTTCCCTCTGTTTGTGCAAAGCGCTCCCTGACCGACTGGCTGCTATTGCCAGACAAACAGCTGCCTTAGCAGTTGCACTAACAAATAAAAGAGGAGGGAGGCAGGGGCCGTGGAGGGAAGCTTTTTGCCCTTAAGGTCCTTTTTCACTTACTTTACTGAGAAATCCAAAAGCTAATGAGGGCCCAGTGCTGGAGGGAAAACAGGAATAATCTGCGATCTTTGGAAAAGAGTGAAAATCCGTCACCACCAGTGAGTGCTTCACATCAGCATATCTTTTCAAGGCTACCCCCACAAGACAAAGGGGTTAGAAACTGATAAGTAAAAGCTGAGATTTTCCTTTTCATTGCTCTGCCCTGTAGGCTGGCTGCAGGATTGACCGTCTCTCCTTTCTCACCTCTCCCAACTTTCCCCCCCATCAAGACAGGACTCGTGAATGTGGTCTAACTTCAAGGAATTCTTAGTGCTATGTAACTGGACACAAACAGTCCAGATTAGACACAGACATCTGGGAGCTTTGGCTGTCCCCCTCCTTGCCTCCTCAGCCATCCTCTTTTCTGTTTTTGCCGTCCTTCCAATTGCTGCTGTGTGCTGTGGTTTTGTGAAACTACGTTCAGATGAGTTTAAATGGCAGCTGATGGTCAAGTGTTCAATTCGATGAGATTTTAGGTGCCTGATTCGCACACGGGAGCAGATTAAAACTAAATTGCTGGAGTGGCTATTACCTTGAGCTGCTTGGCCTACCTTTTTGATGGAGGTTGCTGCCACTGGGGCAGGGGTGATGGCATGGCTCCTGGACTGGGTCAGCCAGGAGCTGCCCTGTAATTTGAGAGCTTTTGCTCTGGAGTATTAAAAGAACCCAAAGCTGGCATCAGTTTATGTTAATGTGTCAGGCTGTAATCTTTGGCAGCCCAGGAGATGCTTCCTAACTGTTCTCTCTGGCTGCAGGGGTAACCCCTTGTGTCTGTGCACTGGGGTGTATGGCGGAGGAAGCTGCCAACCTGACTTTGAGCCAACCCGTTTTAGCCTTCTGCTATAAGTGCAGCAGAGCCCTAAAGCTCTGTGTCTTAGATCATTAGTCTGCTTATATTGTACCATTCACGTATACATACGCACAATCATGTGCATGCTCACATACAGGAAAGATTTGTCTTTATGGATCATGATAATTTCTGGTATACAGAAAAAGTTACTTGCTTTACTGACAGTAATAATGTGCATTTTTCTCCTCAAGTTATGATAGCCCATACTCATTACTATCAGGGCTGATCATTTGTCTCTATATTTCTATTGCTCTCAAAGGAGTTTGAAAGATGAATCCATAGTTTATGAGATGCTCTGATATATACTGCTGTTCAGGTAGAGAATTGTAATAGAGTTTGCTTTTCTCTGTTACTCACTACACTGCTATTTTTCTCCTCATTCACAGTGTTCTCACTTGCAGATCCTGTCCCTGTGCTGGTCTTTGGGATGAAGGAAATTATGTTCTGTAAGTAGGTCTGTAATATAAAGGACAAGGTTTATTAATATCTCACAGAATTTGGATCCCTAGTTCTGTGCCAGGATGCAGTTTTATGGAAGAGATGCACTTAAAAATAACACTTAATGCTCCATCATTTACAGATTTTGCAAATCCTCCTTTTAAAGTTCGGTTTATAAAGCCCATAAATACTGTCTTCCTGAAGAGTTCCTGAAATTCAGGTGAAAAATCCAAAGACACAGGTGACTGCTGGTATTTTTTCGGCCAATGTGTTAGAAGGAACATAAGAAAGGAGACATTTCAGTGCTTTTTTTTTCCTTTGAAGGTCCTGGTTTATGGGATGTTACAGTGACACCTGGTGGAAACCAGTGTTGGAAGTCGAAGGAAAATTTCTGCATCGTAAAAGAAGTCGTTAATTTGATAATGTCTTTAATGTTATTATTTTATTAACTATCTATTTTGCAGTAACGGTTAAAGCCCATTTGTGCAAGGTATGCATGTACTACACATATATGAGCGTGCAAATGCTCACTTACAGGAATTATCAGCATCAGTTATAAAGTTGCATGTATTTGATAGCAACCAAATTTCCTTGCCCTAAGAGCCAAATGCCAACATTTTTATATGGCTGCCGACTTCTTCTTCAGGCTTTCAGATGCACCTTGATTATATTCCTCACCAGGTTCTTAACTTGATCCCTCCTTCTCCCTTCTCACCGCTCCTCTCTATACATCCCCAAACAAGACCCAAGACATCCTAATAATCAATTAGTTCCTAAAAAAACCCCAAACCAAAACAAAGTGTTGAATAATTAAATGCAATTAAATGAATTTTTTTTTTTTAAAGATTGAACTTAGACATATTCATTTACCTGGGCTACATCTAGGCTAGTAATTTAAATTCATGCCAGGCAGCATTCCTAATCCTGAGTGATCACATAGATCAACTATTAAACTGTTAGAGTTGTCCCTGGCTGGTTTTGGTCCACATCAACACTAACCCAAATAATATCCAGGAACGGTTTGGGGTATAGTAAAAGCTAGGAGCCATTCCCCATACGTATTTCAGTTGTGGCTATCCTCTTTTGGAGTATGAGTACCTGGTGGTGCTGGTTGACAGCCGGCTGAACATGAGCCAGCAGTGTGCCCAGGTGGCCAAGGCGGCCAACAGCATCCTGGCCTGTATCAGAAATAGCGTGGCCAGCAGGAGCAGGGAGGTGATTGTTCCCCTGTACTGGGCACTGGTGAGGCCGCACCTCGAGTACCATGTTCAGTTTTGGGCCCCTCACTACAGGAAAGACCTTGAGGTGCTGGAGCGTGTCCAGAGAAGGGCAACCAAGCTGGTGAGGGGCCTGGAGCACAAGTCTTGTGAGGAGCGGCTGAGGGAACTGGGGTTGTTTAGTCTGGAAAAAAGGAGGCTGAGGGGAGACCTTATCACTCTCTATAACTACCTGAAAGGGGGTTGTAGCGAGGTGGGTACTGGTCTCTTCTATCAAGTAACTAGTGATAGGACGAGAGGAAATGGCCTCAAGTTGTGCCAGGGGAGGTTTAGATTGGATATTAGAAAAAAATTTCTTTACTGAAAGCATTGTCAGGCATTGGAACAGGCTGCCCAGGGAAGTGGTGGAGTCACCATCCCTGGAAGTGTTCAAAAAATGCATAGACGTGGCACTTCAGGACACGGTTTAGTGGGCATGGTGGTGTTGGGTCAACGGTTGGACTCAATGGTCTTAAAGGTCTTTTCCAACCTAAACAATTCTATGATTCTGTGAGTGATTTTTAAAGTGTGGATGTGGGTTATCCCATGCCACCTGCTAGGGTATGGGTGTGGGTACATTTATTTTACTGGTACAGGTCTACTAGCCCCAGAGACCAAATCCTGAGGGTCCTAAATCTCCTGAAGGTCTACCCAAAGCACAAAGTGCTCTGCTTCAGGAAGAAATTGCAGCCTACATCTGCTGTCACCAGCTTCCTCTTCAGTTTTGCTGCTCATGTGAGCTCTGACAAAGCTTCTTCAGCCAAGATGAGCTGGATTAGCAAGGAGCTACTATTTAAGCAGTCAGACTAAACTGGCTTATTTTGGCTGGAGCTAAGGAGTTCCTTCTTGAGCAGCTTTGCTGTTGGGGCTGGAGCAGGGGTGGCATCCTTCTGAAGTGGAGAAGTGACAAGAAAATGGGGCAGTAACCCCCTCACCTC
Organism: Aquila chrysaetos chrysaetos; assembly: GCF_900496995.4. Classification (NCBI taxonomy): domain Eukaryota; kingdom Metazoa; phylum Chordata; class Aves; order Accipitriformes; family Accipitridae; genus Aquila; species Aquila chrysaetos. The sequence continues at coordinate 56,468,561 of NC_044005.1, forward strand.
TGTAGCTGAAAGCCCTTAGCTGAAAGCTAAACTAACCTTAGACAAGTCTTACTCTCATCTAGGAGTTCCCTTGAGCAGTGATGAGGAGGCAGAGATAATGCACAAGGAAATCCCCAGATGCTTCCCAGGACAAATGGAAGAAAAGGAAGGCGACTGCTCCACAAAGCCTTTCCTTCCTCTGACCACCTTCAAGCCATGTGCTTGGCAATATCCATCAGTTTTCTCCAGCCTGGCTTATCTTTTCCTCCTGCCTCGGTGCTTTTAGCTCCTTTCACCTACCATGCATGGGTGGGCTGTGCTGCAGCCCAAATTGGAGAAAACAGCATCAGGTTAACGCTAACCAATTCACTTCTGTTGTTGCTGGGTTAGTGTTAATGAGATTCTTAGCCTGGTTTATTGTATGACTGCACAAATGTTTGCTTGGCAAGTGAGTGGGGCTTGGGAAGGTGTGGTGGAAAAGTCGGTCCCCTCTTTAAGCAGCAATGACAGGATATGTCAGTTTAAACTGATCATCAAAATGCTATGTTATTTATAAAATAACACATTTTATTTATAATGCATAATACACATGCACAAAAATGACATAACATGTATTCATATATACATACATATATGTAAGCTGGATCGATTTCCTACTGCAGTTCACAGAATGACTCTTGTGGGTAGCTCTGCCAGTACAACGGAGATGTGCCACAGACTGGGAGCTGGATGTATCTTAAGCTTGAATTCCCACTGACTTCTTAAATGTGAGTCTCCAACTTTATGTAGGACTCTTCACCTCTCTTTAAATCAGATATACAATTTATCCATCAGCTTCAGTTTTATTCCATGATATGGGCACAAACTTACCAGTACAACTGTGCCCACTCATGTAGAGACCTCCTGGCAGGTTGGCTTTTGTTAGTTTGTGTCTACACTGCATCAGAAGGCAGACAGGGGTCTGTTTTGGGTGGTATTTTGGTGTGGAAATGGAACATTTGGAAACAGTCATTAAAATAGAGAATTAATGTTTTTGTACTGACTGATATGAACTGTAGTGTTCCAACAAGGTTATTCATCATCATAAACAAATTTTCTTAATTGTATCCACTTGAAAATATTTAGAAATAGCTTAATCATAGTAGAAATGAAGATTAGGCCAGTTTTATCTCACTCTTTCCCTGTTTCCGTGTTGCTTGGAGCACCTGATTAAAGACATTGCATTTAGTTTCCTCTTTACTTTAATGATACTTACGTAAGGAGATATGCTGACTTTCATTGGTCAACTCTGTTTCAGTAGTTTAATAAGAAACTATGAAATAGATCTTGTGCAATTTTAAGAAAAGTGCTCTGGGAAGCTGAAAAGTTGTTGAAGGAGTGGAGTGTAAACAAGAATTTAAAAAATATTTAATAAACTGAAATGCAGAAATTTCATGGTCATGTCTCCATTATCTAGACTAAAAGGAGTTCATATTGCCATGTCAAGGAAAGAATCAGATTGACAGATGAAGTTTTTTAAGTTATGAGGAACACTTGTGGGGGGGGATCTCCTGCTAAACAGACTTGCTGCTTTTTACTGTGTATGGATTTCTGCAGTGTACTGTACTTTCTCAAAAAATTGTCAGAACTTACGTACAAGTAACTTGGTAACTTTTGAAAAACTGTACTTAATCTTTTGAAACATAGATGGTTATTAGCACTGTAGGAATTTTCTGTTACATATCAGCTTTTTCAAAATTATTTTAAAGAACGTATCTGAGTAAAAGCAGAGTTTCAGAACTAGTTTTTAACATTTGAATTTGTGGAACTTGGTAGGGAAGAAGTCCCATTAACCAGATTGCATGGGTTTTCATTTTATACTTACTTTATATACTTATGTTCCAAGAGCTCCTGAACTACTATAAATGCTGAAGACCCTGAGGGGTAGAGGAGAGAAAACTTTGTTCTTTCAGCTTATTCACTTTACTTATCAGTTTCTGTCTAGTCTATGACTTTTCTTATATAATCCTAGGAAAACTGTAACTTCACAAGAAATAGTCTGGGAAACTGTGGCTTGCCCAATTATCTTAAACGAGTTTCAGCTTCTTTTTCAAGTCATCTATGCTTTAAATTGTGGATATTTCTTTAAGTATTTAAGTAAGTGGTTAGATCCTTAATCTTATGCTTTCTTAGTGTTCCTTTGAGTAGTTGAGTGGAATTTATTATTTTTCTTTCTACTGATGCACGACAAAGATAAGCAAAACCTCTCAAATCCAAACAATAGTTCTGCATTAGGCTTTCAGCAGTTACCTCCTTGTTTGTATTTGCCTGAAACGTTGATATTGTTTAGAAGACCATGTACCTTTGGCCTGTAAAAAGGACATTTTGTGCCTTGGGGCTAACTGTGGAAACCTACTGCAGAGGACTATCACCTGCTCCATTTTATTTCATACATGTCTGACAGTGCATTTAAAACTATTTCTAGTTTTGCACACTTTGAATGATGTGAAAAACCAGGCACCTTAGCTCGAGAGCACTTTTGACAGGAGAGGAGGGGCGGTCACCATATGGCTGCTTAAAACCCCTTCAAAAGGAGGCCAGACAAAAGGCATTTAGCTTGAAGGAAGGTCTTTCTACTCCCAAGAGGTCAAAGCCACTTGGCTTTGTTATTTGTGCCCAACATATTTATGAAGCATTTGTGATTGACTCAGTGAACCAGAATCAGGAGATGAGACCCAAATTCCTACCTGGGATAATTTAATTAACACCAACTGATTCTGCCGATGTCTTTGATCATACTCTGAAATTAGTCTCAAGTGAGAAGCTATTGGTGTGTCAACAATAAATTTCTTCAACTGAGGAAACGTTAAACAAAGAAAATTTGTTTTACAAGAAACCAATGCTTTAATATATCTTAATCGAAGAATTTTGGAGAAACATTTTGACTCTTTGTAAAAATGTATGTATTTCTCTTATAGGAAGAAGAACTTGGAATTACTAACCTGTGCAATGTTAGTGACATCACTGGAGCAGTGAGTAATGGTTTACTTTGTTAATTACTGACATTTTATGTTACTGCTGTTTCAATAAAATGGGTACAATGATCATATTGTCAAAGACTTCACATAAATGTGCACAGCTGCCTGTCTGGCATAAGTCAGTAGGTTGTGTGCTTAGATTTGGCTCAAATTATTAAAGACACAACTATCTTTTTCATTTAAAGAAAATGTGTAAAGGATGTGGGTCTCTGCTGTGAGTCATGTTCACATTTGTGACCTACAAAGTTCATAATCACTCATTTTTGAGAAAATGAGTCAAAACTAGTGTTCCCTCCAAAATGCAAATCATTAAGACTGTTTTATTCAGCTACCTTTGTACAGTTGTTTATTTTGTTTTCTCAGTGATTTGATGGGAGAAAACTTAAAACGACAGTTGTTGAAAATTTAGAGTTCTATAGGACTTCAAATGGTTGTGTCTGTCGTCGGGGGCTCTTTAGCTTAACGTGAGCTTTCCATAGGAGCATTCTTGTGAGGACTTTAGCTGATGTTCTTCTAGTTCAGATTGCAAATGCAATTTAAGTTGGTGGTTATACATAGTCTTCGAAGAGCAGTGGAGAATTCAGTCATCAATATTTTCCACAGAGACTAGTGAGAAGTAGCCTCTCAGCACCTGGTATCTAGGAAGGCTGGGTCATTTATGATGCTGGGATGATAAAAGGCTCTGTTGTCATGACAATACACAGCAAGGTTGACTCGCCTATTTAGGTTACTGTGTATCTTTGCTCAGTGTTATCAAGTCTTACTGTTTTTTTCATGAGGCTTTGCAATGCTTGATATCAGTCTCCTGCTTCCAAAGTTGTTCCCTTCCAGCTTCTCTTTAAAAAGAAAAATGTACATGACCATTAAGAAGTGGATGGGACAGATTAAACAAGAAAAGTCCAACATCAAATCCAAACCACATAATATTTATTACATCTTTGAAAACTCATGGTTTTAAAGTCGATGCTTTGCCCTTTGGAGAGCAGGGGGCTTGCACTGAATGGCTTTCCACTGTGCTTGGCTGTGCTGCATACTGCACGTCTGTGACATCTCCACAGAGAACAACTGGTAAAATAAAGCTGGGAGAGAGGGAGCACTAGCCACATACGTCATGGCTGGCCGGGTGACTCGTTCCCAGAGCAAAACTGAGGGTGGACTGTCTCAGCCAGGGCTCCTTCTGCCCCTGGAGCTGTGCATCAGCCCTTTCCCAAGGCCTGTGTAAAGCTGAGCACTCTCCCCAGGTGATAGTCACAGTCTGCTCAGGTGCCCTGAGTCCGTTTAGTGCTCTCGTTACACGCGAGGCTGTCAAAGTCTTTAACAGAGGTGAACAGGTAGTTGAACACCTACTGTTTTGCACAAACCAATCTCTAAGAATGATTTATTTTTTTCTTCTGCTCTATATTGGATTTTACAATGAGAAGGGCACTATACGACATAACTCCCTTACTGTAGTATCTGAGTACCTATAATCTTTGGTGTATTTAATATTTTTGTTACAGAGTTTAAGTGCTGTAAATGCCTATTTTATTGCTAAGGAACGAGGATACGAAGAAGCGAAGTGACTTGGTCATGCAGAATATTTTACCACAGCTGAATATCAAACTATTGTCCTCACCCGTAGCACTGGAGTATCCCTTCTCTTTAAAAATGTGCTTTCAAAGTTCTTTTTAAAGCCACCCTCTGCCTTTGCAGTGCACACAGGGATGTCAGGTTTGGAATGCAACGGTGCAAATCAATTGCCCGCTGGAATGTGTGAGTACTGCCTTAGCCTTGGCTCTATAGCACTTGTCTCCAGTCCATCAAGCACCTTATCCAATGGCAGATGTGGAAAACCTAACCAGAGCAGTGTTTCTATGAAAGGATGTAATGTCCATCTTTCTCCTCAGTACATTTATAAATTCTCTTTCAGGAAGCCAATAATTCTTGCTGTGGGAGTTACCTGTAATATCAAAAGTTTTCATTGTGTTTGTCAAAATGTGGGGACATTTTACAGTTCATTAAGCTCAACCACTCACCCAGATTTTCAGGCAGTGAGAAAGAACTAGTGCTTTTCAGGATTTTACTCTACTGGGGCCTACTGGTTGTATGCAGATGTAAACGAAGCACATGGTCTTTACTAGCTTGATTTCTTGCTTTTACTAAACCAGACGGATGAGAATTAACACTGGTCTGGGACAACTGCCATGATAGTTTTTAAATTGCTCCTCTTTCTGGACATCTTGAACATCTGAAGCTCATTCATCCTTGGCATCATTTTAATGTTGACTTTCTGGTTTTTCAAGTGTGGGTTTTCCTTCTTTCATTATTTGCCAGTGATAAGGTTTTGTAGTGTACTTTCACTGTAAGAAACTTCTAATTAATTGATATTATCTGTTTGAAAAACTCTGTGATTATATTTATGTTAATCCTGCATTTTATTAATTTGCTTCTTGGCAGAACAAGACATACACCAGAGCATGTGAGGTAAGTTAAATGCTATCAGATCAATACAAAAAAGTCACTATTTCAGTGATTACTATGTCCACATAGTGCTAAGAAATGCAGTGTAGATACACAAACTTATCAATCCAGGTCTAATTGTTTGTGCTCCCTAAAGCTGAAGAATGAGTTAAGTACCTGAATCCTTTCTTTCTAGCATGGTGGCTAAGGAATCTTTGCATTAAATACTGCTGTGTAGCAAAGAATATTGCTTTAAAGAAAGAATACTAATCACACCAGTATGGAACACAGTACAGACCTATTTAAACTGTGTTCTAGGCTCTCACAGGAGTCTTCTTCTATCCAGTTGTCCTGGTTTCAGCTGGGATAGAGTTAACTGTCTTTCTAGTGGCTGGTATAGTGCTGTGTTTTGGATTCAGTATGAGAAGAATGATAACACTGATGTTTTCAGTTGTTGCTCAGTAGTGTTTAGACTAAGTCAAGGATTTTTCAGCTTCTCCTGCCCAGCCAGCGAGAAAGCTGGAGGGGCACAAGAAGTTGGCACAGGACACAGCCAGGGCACCTGACCCAAACTGGCCAACAGGGTATTCCATACCATGGGACGTCCCATCCAGTATAGGAACTGGGAAGTGTTGGGGGGAATCACCGCTCGGGGACTAGCTGGGTGTCGGTCGGCGGGTGGTGAGCAATTGCACTGCGCATCATTTGTACATTCCAATCCTTTCATTATTGCTGTTGTCATTTTATTAGTGTTATTATCATTATTAGTTTCTTCTTTTCTGTTCTATTAAACCGTTCTTATCTCAACCCGTGGGTTTTACTTCTTTTCCTGATTTTCTCCCCAATCCCACTGGGTGGGAGGGGAGTGAGTGAGTGAGTGGCTGCGTGGTGCTTAGTTGCTGGCTGGGGTTAAACCATGACACCAGTTTTTCATTAATGCCATCAAAGATGATCCAGAGATAAGGCTGGTATGACACCAGCTTGGCGAGAAGCAGAAACAAGGAGTGGGAGCTAGAGGACAAAACACACTCTTGACTGGGTAGTGAGTCTAAATGAAGTAAAATGCAATTCACTAAGGGGCAACATGTTGCCCTTTAGAAAGACATCTCACATGGGGAGTGCCTGGTCTGTGCTGCAGATGGACTGGCATTTACAATAATAAGTATGAGGCAACGAAGTGCTGCTAAAGACAGTGCCTTTCTGGGGCCCTTTTAGCATTAGCATATAGTGTAGGATGGGATGGGGATGAGATGATTGCAGGATTGTGTTTGGGACTGTTGAGACCTCAGTATGAAGGTTGTACCCAGATGGGGGCAACACACTTCAAGCAGGTGATGGAGGAGTTGGAGGGAATCCCGAGTAGAACACAAACCCACTGGCAAGCTGGAAATTTGATTGAAAGGATTGATTTTTTTCATGCTTTTTAATCTGTGAAATTGTGACCATGACAAAGGTTTACAAATATGCTAAATGGTGGTTTTGGAGTGTAGGAACAGTCCAAGAAGTAACCAACTTACTTTTGTAGAAACACAGAATTAGCGTGGGGGGGGGGGGTGGTTGTTGTTGTTGTTGTTTTTTTCTTCTTGTCTGGCCACACAATATGCCAGTTAAATTCACTAACTCTACAAGGGCTTTTGTGGGATTATCTTTGCACTGGATCAGCTGGCTGACTTGACTCCCCACATGGTCAGGCAAGCACCAGGTCACTGCATGCACAGGATCAGGTCATTGCAGTCTGCAGGGGAAAGGAGCGGGTGTAAGCGTGGGACTTTTCCTTCGGCGTTGGCTCAGCTCTCTTGTGTGACTACACCTTGGGACTGAAATCTGGTAGTATTGCTCCTGTTAGATATTACCTTTCACCTAGGAACAGGGGAGTGCCACTGAACTCGGTGGGAATATTCACATGAAAGCACAGCAGAATCTGGCTCGTACAGGGGCATATGTATGAGGAGAATATATGAGGATTTCTTGTTCTCAGGCAGAGCAGATGGCAAATTTTCCTCAAAATTTCTAAGACTAGGAGCTTTAGTAATCCTCTTACCTCAAGCAAAAATTGGATTTATGGTTTGGACAAAGATCAGAAGAAGAAAGAAAAACACAACAAAAAACAAATAGTCGGAAATGTCTGTGTTAAATGAAGCAGAAGGTACTGTGAATCAGCATGTAATCTGGGGACATTGTCCCCTACAAACTAAATAAATCTTGGTTGTAAACGAAAGCTCCAGTGTATGGTTGATAACTGATGTCTGCTAATACCTGCATCTTTGTCTGCTAACAGTCACGATAAGTCACTTGGAAGTATTTTATTTCTCCGAATGTGAAAACATTGGAAAAAACTTTTTCAGTGCTTGCACTTGGCACTGAATGCCTAGATGTGAGATAATGTATATAGAAATATACTGCTAAGCAAGTTTTAAAATCCGTCTCAGCTGCAACTGTGTTGTCTGAAATAAATAACATGCTTTATTAGTTTCCGTAGGGTGCCAGAACTGTATATCCTGGAATCATAGGAAGAGTGATTAAAAAAATTTGCTCACTTAACATAATGAATTACGTCTGAATGATCTAAAGGTTAATTATCACTTGAAAGATGGCTGCTGTATGAAGCAAACTTCAAGATTTTATAGGCTGAATTAACCTGCAGAATCAAATGAGCCCAAATAAAATGCCTGTCTAGAAGAGCTCAAACCATCACTTCTCAAAAATTTTGGCTTTCCAGCAGACTCAGTCCTGCATGTAATTTTTAAGCTACTGAGACCCACCTGGAAAATGTTACTACCTCTTCTTAAGCTCTCTACCTATAAAGCAGGGTAACACTCTATCTACGTTCCCCACCTAAACTGAAGACTCTTAGGAATTTTCTGTTCTTAGGATGAGAGTGTGGAGAACTCACTGCTCTGGGCTATTTATTATGTTTGCAGCTTGTAGACATGACTGTACCAGAAGGAGTAACTACTAACAAGGAAGTATGAGTTAGGCATGGCTGCTCTTACAAATTACTAATTTCAACTATTTTGAAAATTCACTGAAAGTACATTTGTAAGAATGTGCCTCATTCATAGGAAATACATGAAGCAGGAAACGGTGAAATCCAACATGTGGAACATATCATTAACAAGTTGAAAACCATTACTTCCTAACTCCGTGGTTGTCACTGAAGTCTATTTCCAACTTTAATGTAGACCCATGTTTGTGCTTTCCACAAAGGGATAATGTGTAAGGAGGAAAACCCTAATTCAGTGCCCAGTGAATTGGGGGAAAGGCTCTTGGGAAGCTCTTTGGAGTGAGTTTGTGCTACTGCTATTTTTTAGAATGAATGTAATGATTTCCACAGGGTTTGTATGTATTTAAAATGTGTCTGCATAATTCCAGGAGGAAGTTTGCCTTTACACAAAACTAACCAGTGAGTTCTATACCCTACACGGACAGTTTCCTGTAAGTTTTGGTGTAGCAGTGCAGAGGATGCATATGGAGTTGAAGCACTAAGTAAGTCTGCAAAGGGTCCTGTGTCCAATCCACAGTCTGATAAATTCAGTTTTAAGATTATAGTCTTGTTCTATTATCTGGATTTCTTTGAAAAAATAGGAATGTCTTGAGTGTTTTGATTCATCAGAAAATTACCACTCTTCTTTTTTCTTTTAACAAATACAATGACGTTAACTCTACCTTATAATAAAACTTTTTTTCCCTCCCTTTCATGGACATGAGACTTTTTGAATCCAGCCTCAACTGTTTAAGATGATACTTTGTCGAGCACCCATCCTTGACCTGTCTGCTATCTTGAAATCATTGCCAAAAGCTCCCGCAACTTATATGGGAACGATCGGGCCAGTACAGTGCTATTGAAGTAGGCCCCTTGAAAATCTCTTCAGAAGTCTCCCATACTTTCTTTAGGTTTCTATTCAGCAAAATTTTACTAAGTACCTGTAACTAAAAGTACATTTACACAAGTGCAGAGTTGTAGTCACATTTGCTCACATTGAGCTTGGCCCAGTTCGGGCTTACTTGTCAAACTGTCTTTAAAATGTCATGTGATTTATTCAGCAACATTTTCAATATATTCTTTTGTGTGTTTTTATTGGCTTCACACCTTTCAGGTGTGTGGGGTAATAGGCTTTTACCCTTAAGACCCAGAGATTGCCATGAAAGGTTTTTTCTTACTGTTGTATTGTATTTTCCCCTCAGATTACTTGAACAAGCCTAGAGCACCATTTGCATCTACTATTGGAAACCACCCAGCTGGGGTGGAAGCCAGCTAACTTTTCTGGGGTGAAATATATTATCCACTGGAAGTTCAGTCAGCTCCCTGGAGACTGGAGGTACACAGAGGTAAAGAAGGACACTTCCTTTTACTTTGCAAGGAAATAGGTTCTTCTCTGCTCTTCATTTTATTTTAGAAAAATATTGGATAATATGTTAGGCACACGATGAGTTTTGCAAAATCATGAGTAGCACAGAGAAGCTGAGAAGTGGGCAATTATTCCCTGTTTCCTCCAACATAGAAATAAGGACCTTGATGGAAACTAGCAGGTAGCAAGTTCAAAACTAGCAAATGAAGGTATTTCCTCACAGAATGTGTAGTTAAAATGTTCAGCTACTTCCTGGCACATGTGGATGTTAAATTACTAAATTTAAACTCCTAAATATTAAAATTACTAAATGGAGTTTGAAAAGTGACTGGACAAATTAATGGAAGAAAAAATTGAGTTCTACTAAATGCAAACATCGGCATTGTTTCATGTTGAGCCATGCTTATAAAATGCCAAGACTGAGAGTATTCAGGAGACATATCACTGTAGGCTTTCCTTTTTTTTTTTTTTTTTTTTTTTTTTTTTTATACCTTTCCCTAGAGAAATTTTTTTGGTCCTTGTCAAAGATGCAATACTTGGCTAGATAGACCTTTGTTCTGACTCAGTACGGTTACTGTCATATTATGTTCTTTTGCATCAACTATACGCTTGTTATCTTGTCATCATCTCTTTTAGACCAATTTACAGAGCATGGCAAATTGGTGCCACAAATCAAAGGTGAAGATAATTTGCTAAGCAGGAAGTTCTTCTGAATTAAACATTGGTGAAATAATGGGGAACAATGACTTTAGACTGTAAATATTTTAGGGTAACTAGGAGCCTTTGGATCTTAAACCTGTAGTAAATGTATCAACAGTTTAACCTTTGGATCTTAAACCTGTAGTATATGTATCAACAGTTTAAAATACATTGCCTGTAATATGTTATTATTTTAGGGTTTTTTACCTTAATCTTCAAATTTACTATTATATTGCATCCATCCTTCCATCCATCTGCTCATTGTTTAGATTTGGTAGTGTGTTCTGAAGAAAAGAGAAGAGAAAAAGTTCTGAAAGGATGGAAAATCAAAGCCTATGCTGAATATAACTCCCAGAATTTCCTTTTATTTAAACTTAGGATGCTGCACTTTTCTATCCTAAAATATGTATGTTGTTGTATGAGACCTCTTTTGCCCTGATAACACCCTACATAGTAGCTGCCAGATGAAGGAAGAAAAAAATGCGATTGTGTCTATGCATTAATATAGGTAGTTTCTGAAACTTCATATACAATCAAAGACCTTCAAGCCTTCACAGAATATGTGTTTTGAGTAGTTTGGATCATTACATCTCAGCTACAGCTCCGTTCTTCATCTAGTCCCAGTTACAAGACACATGCTTTTGGAGTTAATGAATTGCACTGTTAATTGCATCTTTCAGGACTGTATTTGAAACATTCAGGTTTCCTTGTTGTTTCTTTCACAGAAAACATTGATGCGTAATCTTCAGAATGATGTGTATGTTGTCTATTGGGTAGCTGCAGAAGACCAAACTAAAATACTACAGGCTTTTTTTGTTCGAACTAAGAGATTTAGGGCTTCTTCCTGCTTTTAGTTTTAAAAACGTGCACAGAAACGTACATGGTCAAAATTGTGAGGGCACATTGGATATTTTTTGTGCATAATTATGCATGTGATTTTGACTGAAATACACACACATTTTCCTGTGCACTAAAAAAAGTTAACTGTTGATGAAATTTTATGCTGTGCCTAATCATATTTATTAGTACAAATGAATCAACAGCTATGAAACCTAAAAATGTACCTAAAAAAATCTCTTAAATGCCATCCTAGAGTCAGTTGTTTCTGTCTCTTGCAGCTCCTACGACAGCTCCTGCCATTAAAGATATTTAGAGTTCAAGTCCAAACACTGTTGAAGTTAGCTGGTCTCCACCACTTTTTCCGAATGAATTGATTGTTGGATATAACTTGCTCCTGACCGGTAGGAATCAAGAACTGTTGAGAGCCTCAAGAGGGCATAGCTTTCAGTTCTACTCTACCTTCCCAAACAGCACTTAGAGGTACAAAAAGAAAAGATGAAAGAAAAGAAGAGATGAATTGTTCTCCCCAGTGCAACTTTTTCTTCACTGAATCTAGGCAGCTACTTCAGAGCTGGACTTTTACACAGCAGGTATCTAAACCGAGGTAAGATGAAGCCAAAGCAGACGTTTCCCTGTGATTAATGACTGTATTTTCTCAACATGAATTTGGGGAAGTGGTTCAAACTTAAGACTTAAATAATATGAAGTGTCAAAAGATACTGGCTGAAGAGTATGCTAATGTATTAGCTAGTCTGAGGCACAGAGCTCTATAATGAGGCGTTTAGTAGCCTAAGCTACTACACAACCATGTTTTCTCAAATTACTTGCCACTCTAATATTTCTTATCTACACTGGTTTTGTATTTGGTCCTTGGAGACAATGTGGAAATCTGAGTTTATCTACCGAAGTTCACAGAGCCACAAAGATGCCAGAGAATGAAAGTTGCTCCTGACTAAATACCCTTTGATAGTACAGGGGTGGCACAGATAATGTCTAGCCTGAATTCTAGAGTGAACGGTGCTTTGTGAGGAGATGCCAGTTGCATGTTTGCCCCAGAGAGGGACAATTGTGTCAGTTGGTTTGCATGTTACATATCCTTTTTTTTTGTCTCATTACCTTCCTGAAGGGCAATTGTCTATAATAATGTCACTTACATAGCAAATGGGAAAGCTTCCTTATTATCAGAAAGAAGACTAGAAATGGAGGAGAAAAAACAGTTAACTTTTCTCAATGATGTTGGGTTGCAGATTGAAGAATACTTCATTTTAAGGCAAGTAGAAAAAGTAACTGAAAAAATGAAACTTATTTCTTATATTATCTGTGTGCACATATCTTTCTATTTTTAGGAATTTCTGTGAATGTCTATCAGCAAGTTGTCTATTTTTCTGAGGGGAATTCAATCTGGGTGAAAGGAGCTGCAAATATGTCTGATGTATCTGACCTAATGCTCTTTTACGCTGGCTGAGGGAATATTACGTCCATCTCAGTAGACTGGCTTTACCAGAGAATATACTTTGTCATGAATGAAAAGGTAGTGCTCTAGGGCTTAATTAATTTCTTATTTCATTTGAACCATTACTGTGATTTATTTTACATGAGAAAATCTGATTTATAGATAGATATGCATGCACAAAATATAATTATAGAAACAGATTTTTTACTTTAATAATATTCATATATTTCAGAGTTTTAAAAAAGAAGAAAGGCTTGAATGTCAGGTCGTATTTAAAGCAAACAGGCTATATGGAACTCTGTCTCCTTGTCTTATTTTTCTCCTTAGGACATAAAAAGCTTTGGTTTTAACTGCTTTGTTTTTGAGACTGACTTCACACCCACCTCATACCCAATCTAAATGACTTTGTTTCTGTTACTTGGTTTTCCATCTAGCCTGTTCAGTTCCTATTCTGCCTCAGGAAGGTGGTCAGATAACTAGTTGGTGATTATAATGCCCTTCATAACTGGCAAAAAATGTTCAAGAGGGAAAGTGTTTCATACCAGTGATGGCAACTCAGATTACAACTGTTTGAACTTGACGTAAAAATGTAGATGGCAACCCTGCACTTGATTCCCTACTCACAAAACATGAATTATGGTAATAGTCAGACTTTGCATGTACCTTTGTAGTCCTCTAACACACAAAGGACTAGAAAGTTCCCCTAAATGGTTAGGGTTTTTTTGGTTTTGGTTTTGTTTTGTTTTTTTTTTTTCCCAATCCTCTTGCCATGTCTGACTTTTTGCTTACTGCTCAGGGAACAGGAAGCAGGAAAAGCAGTAGTGATAAAAAGATACAAATGAGCTGTAGAACAGCAGACTGATGGCAGGGATTTCTGAATCCATTGCAGGTTAGAGGATTCCCAAGGCATTGCTCCCAGGATCAGAAAATAACTTCCTTCCCTTCCCTGCCAGATCGTTTTCAAAGTACAGTTTGCCTATACCCCCCAAATTGGGCTTTTCCCTCCAGCTTAGAGGGAGGAAGTTAGGAGGATGGCTGATAGACAGCTCTTTCAGGGTAAGCTGTCACTGATGCGTTCGTACTTGTGTACAAGAGTTATACTCGGGTGACTGACAGCTCAGGAGCCCAGAAGGACCCAGACTGAGAGAGAGGTGTTTCATTGTCTGGTTGCCCTGAAGGAATCTCGGGTCAGCTTGTTTGCTCATTAGCAAACACCCTATGAATGCATCACCAGTTTTTCTTCTCGTTCCCCAGATACACGTCTGCCATTTAGAGAAGTGCACAGCAGCTGAAGACATCGCTCCTCTTTATGTGACATCCCCTAGGAAGGTTATAGCTGATCCCTGTAACGGGTAAGTGTCCTCCTTTGAGCACTTGGTGTCAAAGGTGCTGTAAAGCTTCTCTCTAATTTTCTTCACTTCATTAGTCATCTAGGTTCCTGTTTCAAACTCTTGCCTTACCAAAGCAAAAGTGCAATTGGCAACAAATAACAAACTACAAAACAATTGGAACAAGAGTGACACCATGCAGTGTTGTTTTCTGCATTTTCTTCCCTAGGGTGTTAGCAGAGGAGATAAAGTATTTCCAATGCAGAAATTTTGTTTTCAGACATTCAGTGCTTTTATGAATATGAAGCTCTCTGCATTTTAAATGTCCATGCTTAACACTTGAGGTATTATGGAAGAATATTCTCCAATAATCTGGCAGCCAAATCCCCAGAAGGTAGAAAGTGATGTGCTTAATTCTCCCAGGATGTATATTAATAACACCAAAAGCATTTTCCTATTGTCTGTGTAAAGACAGGCACATCTCTGAGCTGTTAAGATATTTGTGACTCATCTACAGAGTTGCACTGTAGTTATTTGGGTCTATTTTGCTCCGTGGCCAGCTGTATCTTCTGTCTCCTGGAGGATGGCATACACAGAGCAAACCTTCCACTCTTTCCTGGCACTGCCTCCACAACTTCATCAGTAGTGAAATCCAGCGCTCTGAGAGACTTCATGATCAGCTTCCAGTCTAAGAGACTTACTTTCTTCAACAAAACAGAACAGGTCTTTGTGTCAGGTTTATCTTGATGGTTCAGAATTTCACACGCTGCGATCACACGTGCCACTTAATGACATGGAGAGCTTTGTTTATGAGGATAACATGTTTACTGTCACAGATGGCTGGGCAGTGTTCCATGAGGAGGTCTCTCCAGTGGGGAGTTCTAGCTTCAATGAGTATGTATTGATTGCAATTTGGCATATCCTGAGTACTTTGGCTTTGGCAACTTGTTTTTCTATGGGGCATCAGCCCAGCCTTTTCCTTTACCAACTCCTCCTTGGCTTTTCACGGCACTATTTGGATTGGACCAAGCTGTGATCAGCTGGAGACCACCTGAACACACTACTGGGAGCAGTAAGCTCAGCTCTTTCTTCCTGAAAGTCCACTCCTTTTCTTTCTAGAGGAATAACTTCCTGGTTTCTCTTTTCCTGATGCTAGGCTTTGGTGACTTCAATAGCAGATCCTGCTGGAAAATGTAGAATTACTTCAGTTTGAAAAAGTTAACCCAAGATTTGCCAGTAAAATAGCTAAATTGTCTGGCTAAATTAATACAAGTTCATATTGGTAACTCATTTGTCATCTGCAAGGGATTTTAGGCAAGGGTCCATCTTAAGTGTGGTATGGAGTAGCAGTAATGTTGGTGGCTGGTATCACACAGAAACGTAATGTCTTTTGATCAGTAACTGTGCTATGGTCTCTATCCTTTGTGCTTGTGTCTTTGAACAGCAGAAAATTACCTGTTTGGGGAAAATTTTGGTTCTTCCAACCTCATGGGGGATTGAACCACTATTCTTGGTTAGTCCCAGAGCCAGAGAGTGTAAATTTTTAGTTTATCCCTTTCCTAATTTCCCTGATACTGGCATTTTTGAAATGAGTCTCCAACATACAGTTTTCTCAAAGAATGCGTATCATCTGTTACAGCCATCTACTCTGTAATAACATGATTGTTTGCATCTCACAGGTCTATCTGCTTGGCAGAACTGGACCTGTGATGTGGAACTGTCATCTCGGCACCCATCTGAGGAGGAATGGTTTGTCGCATATGAAGTGTCAGTCAGAGCTTTGTCTTCTGCTGGTGAAGGGCCGTGGTTGGAGTCATTTAGAGGCACAACTTTAGAAGAAGGTGAGAATTGCTTTGTCACCAAGGAGAAATGAAGAATACGTTACGCATACAGCTTTCCACCTGGTGAGGCCCAGACTTTTGGGCAAAGACTGCAAAATGAGGAGCACAAAAAGGATTGTCTTAGGAACGTTAAAGAATACAGGATAAGTAAATTTGCTTTAGTTAAAGTAGTAAGATTCTCAAACTACAATAATGGTATTATATATTATGTATTTATTATTACTACTTATATTTTTTTTCTAATGCAAATACACTACCAAACACATTATTTGATACACTATCAAATGAACAGGCATGAGAGGTATTATTCCTTTCCTGTGCTCTGTAAAGCACTTTCTATGATGAAGTGGTTTGAGCAGTGCCTTGGGGGTTAATGACAGTTTATGTGACAGTGCAGGCTTACTAAAAGCTGAAAATCCTTGGTTTGAGCATAGATAATGGGGGAAATGGATGTGTGCACAATGTCTGAGATTTGTAGATCTTTGGAATGTTTTTTGAAACCTAGTTCACCCATAATAACCTATGTCTGAGGGGAAAACAGCTTTCAACTTAAGGCACTGGACTGGCACTTGAGATTAGGGGTGACTTTTGCCTGACTTTGGTAAGGACAAGTCCAAACCCACAGTGGTTTTTAAGCATCTAATAGGGTTCTAAACTGCCTTATTGTTCTGGATCTAAACCTGCCCCGAATCTCTGAGTTTCTCAAATTATGTTATTTTCATGCCTTTCTTCTTTGTCGATTATTCCTTAGGGCAAGGGCAGTTTTAACTGTGTTTCTGTAACTTTCCAGAAGCAGGAAACCCTGCTATTGAAATACAAATATTATACATCAATTGCTTGTTGGTGTGCATAACTGCAGTTTTCTTTCTTTATCAGCTGAAGAAGAACTGTATATGCTGGCAGTGGGGGCTGAAGGGCTCTGGAAGCAGCGGTTGGATAGCTACGGGCCAGGAGAACTCCTCCATCCTCATATAAGAAATATTGCGGGTAAATACTAAACAAACTGTATGCTGCTGCTACAGACTTGTCAGCATTTATTAGCTCTCCATAAATTTCTTCAACAGAACTGAAAGACAAGAGGTTTCACTGCAGCAGTCTAGACTTGAACGCAGTGCATTGAAGCAGCTTCACTGAGCCAAGCCTTTGTGTCCATCCTCTTCTACTTTATGGATCAAATTAATCCTTAGTGAAACCCTAGTGACATCACCACAGTTACAGCCGAGCCAAAATCAACTCTCTGAACTAAATAGTTCTGTCTCCAGCATCTCAATATATATCATACATTTATAATCATCAGGGCTATATATGTACTAAATATGTACTATATATGTACACTGTATTCCTATAAGGAAGTAGCTATCTTTATGTTAATTGAGCCTAACTGTTCATTTGTATTCATTTTTAAAAAACTGAAGTGTCTGGCTACTTTTTTTTCTTTAAAAAAATACGTTTTTTTTATTTACATGTTTGTGAAATGCTTAGTATCTTCCCTTTTTTCTTCAAGACCTCGAGTGGTATAATGACAGTCTTTATTGGATTAATTCCATGGGGGAAGTTCAGACCTGGTCATTGAACAAAAGAGAGGGTACCACTGAGAATACTTACGTATCTCATGTCAGAAATGCAAGGATGTTGGCCTTTGACTGGTTGGGTCAGTGCTTGTACGGGGCTGGCAAAACAAATATGGTAGGTATAGTTGCACTTCTTAAAAGGAAAAAAACCCTAAAGACAACAAGAAAGACTATAAAACAGTATTTGGGAAGATAATCCTTACTTCTTGCAACTTGAGATGCATTTGGACCTTTGCTGTTGTAGTGTAGAACAAGAAGGCCTTTCTTCGCTTGTGTGATTTTCCAGAGTTATACAAAAGTTTGGGCTAAAATGTTCACTAATATTCACTAATGCAGGATGCTGAATTCCAAGTGCAAAACAGGCAAATCAAACACGCTATCAACAGTTTTGTTGGATTCAACATTGTAAAAACAAGTGAAGATAGTGAAAATGGAGGCTGCCAAGCTGATTTCAGCTAAGAAGTAGATGGACTTTATTTTAATCAAATCTGACACGATTTGTTTACAGAGAGATTTTCAAGATTGGCCTCTGTACTGTGATATTTTGCATATCACTACAGATAAAAAAATAATTACCATTGCACTTTGTACACTCTCATATCAGGAACATTGACATGTGAATTATTTAAAAGGTATCTGACTTCAAAATTGCAGTGTTAATTTATGCAGTGCTGTCAAATTATGCCTCTCATTTCTTGTAAGTGCAAAGTGAGAAGCTGTTTTAAAAACTGGAGCTAGAAGGCCAGATTTCACACTGCCTTGCACCCTCATTTACACTTGTGAATAGTGAATATGAAGTGGGTGAGAAACTCTGTCAGACAGAAGGCTGCCAAAACTGGGAAAGCAAAGGGAAGAGATATTTCAGCTTTTTCTTTTGTTACTTTCTGGCAAACATTAACTAATAATTTTGCCTTATTCTTCATCTTTATACTTTGAATGCAAAAGGTTTAGGCTTTGAAAGCCTAAGGCTTGCATAAGCTTCTGATAAACAGCTGTGGAAAAATCACTTATGTATACTCAATTGATCATGGCTGATGATTCAGGTGTGATGCTAAAAACAATTCATTCGTCCCTAGATCTACAGAAAATCACTGCTGGGAGGCCATATGGATGTTGTGGCTTATGTTGTGTTCCTAGTGAAGGATCTAGCAGTGGATTCAGTAAATGGCTATTTGTACTGGGCCACACTGTATTCAGTGGAGAGCACAAGACTGAATGGAGAGGAGTGTCTTATATTACAAGAGCAGCTACAGTTTACTGGTAAACAGGTGAGTGAATTTTTTATTTTATTTTACTTTGTTTGTTTGTTTGTTTGCGGGGAGTTGTATTTTAGCGGTTAGATCTCGTGTTCATGGTTGTCAAAATTGACGTGTTATGACCAGAATGATCAGGAGAATAACATGCCTTTCTTGCAACATTGTTATATCATTTTTAGGACAGGGTAAGAATTAAACCATGTAATAGCTGTACCAAAACTTTGGCCCGTAATTCTAAAGCCAGACCCTTGCAACAAAATGTGACATTAAAGATGTCCTTATGGTTGTAATGCTTCTCCTTCCCATACATGAGAGATACTTGCTTTTCCCAAACGACTTAAGCGTAATGGTCAGTTCTGGCTTTCCCATCAAAATACGGATCCAGAGCTCCACAGCACCCTGCCTCCTTTGGGATGTTCCCCAGCTCACGGGTCCCGACAGGGCCGGTTTGGGGGGTGGACACTTGCCAGGGACGCTGGAGTTGCACGTCAGGCTGCAGAGGGGCTGCTGCGCAGACAGGCTTTGTCCGTGCGGGGCGGGGGGGGGCAGCTGGTGCCATACTTGCCCTAAAAGTGCAGCTGTCCCCTGCCGCGGTCCAGCACGGCTTGCTGCTGCTGCAGTGCTGGCGAGGGTGCCAGATCTGCCGCTGACAGTCCCCATCCTGCCTGACCCCCGTCCTTCGCGTGGTGGCAGGAACAGCGAGTCCTGTGCTTTGGGGATCTTCGAGGGTCTCCATCCCCAGCTCGCCCCTTCCCTTCCCCACCTTCTCTTTCTCCCTTGCTCGAGTCAGGTGCAGTCCTGGCCCCAGTTTGGCCTCTCTTTCTTCGCTCCAGGCTGCTAGGGAGCTCCAGGAGGCTGAGAAGAGGCTGCTGCAGAGCAGAGCATCTCCTGAGGGAGAAGGGAAGGGGGCTTCTTGAAGAGTGAGTAAAGGTTGGGGATAGTATAGGGGGAAAAAAGGGATAGGGGGTGGTTGTTTTAGCTCTGTTAGGGTGGATAATAGGTCCCATGCAGGGGTAGGCTGGTAGAGGGGAAATAGAGATGCCATTCCCACCTATAGCTCACCAAAGCCCCTGCTATATGTGGGAGTGCATTAACTCTCCTTCCCTACCCAGAGACTTTTTGATGTGTTCTGAGGTCCTCACAGACAACCTCTGTATCTCTGCTGACCTCTCCCACGCCTTTCTTCTCTACTCACTCCTCTCTGATGTCCTATCAAGTCTCTTAAGGCCTTGGTTCACTGCTGGCTCCTCATAGATCAATGTTGCCTTCCCCAAGCCCATCCTGCCTCTGCCACCATGTGGGATTTGCCATGCTAGGGACTTGTCCTCATTCTTGCTAGGTGGGATTCAGTGCTGCCTATGCAGCGAAGGAACTCTGACACTGAATATTCACCTCATGAAAAGATCTGCCAGGGTCTCAGCAGCTGCAGATGTTATATTCCTTCCCCTTCCCCTTCCCGTGTAGCTGGGGAGGTCAACTCAGCTATGTTATTTGCTGCAACAGCTTTCTTTAAAACACAGCTCTTGCTAAAGAGAAGCCTTTGTTTTTATTCCATCTGTTGTACAACCTGTGCTCCCATTTTACCTAAAGCCAGGTTCTCTATTAAAGACCCTTTCTAAACTTTACAGAACTATGTCTCTTGGTTAGCTTTGTAGCATTCCCCAGAACATTTCAATCTCCTTTCCCAAAGGAAAAGAGGCTGGTGTTTCTCTAATGATAAAAAAAGCCAGGCCTGTTTTAGTCTCTGAAAGGCAACTAACATTCGGAAAGGCCAGCTGATCTCACAGGTCTCTGTTACCTTCATGAGGGTTTGGGAAGGAGACAGAAAGCTGGTTCTGGTGTGGCACCTGCTATACTTGCAAACCTAAATAAAGAAGAACTGAAAAACTTTTGTCACATGTAGAGACGAATGTTTGTGCTGCAAAGGGTCACTGTATTTTCCAGTACTAGCCTCACACCTCTCTGTGGAAGCTGGCTGGTGTGGACTGTCTTCATGGGAAGATAGATGCTGTTCAAGCTCAACAGCACGCTTACACTTATCACATATCTTCTGGGTGATCTGTTGCAAAGGACTGACAATTTGCAGTTTATTCTAAGCGGCAAACATCACCTTCCTTGCCCTTCTCCTTTGATTCACTACCTGTTTCTCTGAATTGCCTCGTGCTAAACTCAAATTTCTTGTTCTTGTCTTCAGGAACCTTGGCGGCAATAAGACTGCTTGTCTGCTCCTGTCATTTTTTTTTCCTGCACCTTTCTCTATGTCAGTGATACCAGCCTTCAACCATCCACTTATTCACACCTCCTACAAACAAACATCTCCTCTTTTGCTTCTCTGCTGCCCCTAATCTATGCACTGACTTCCTGAACTCAGCCTCCTGCTGTGATGCATACAGGAAAAAAGCCAAGGTAAAATGTCTAGATTGAGAAGTGACCAGTTATAGCTGACAGGTGTTTAATAAAATAAAACCTAAAATAAACCCATCAGAAAAAAAAGGGCAGTACAACATTCTTTAATGGTGGAATTATTGAGCTGGTTGTTATTATCCCACATAAAGATGCAACTATATGTTTGCACAAGTACTAATATGTATCTTCCTCACACAACGGAGTCCTTTGTGCTGAAAAGAATACCTCTTACCTCAGTATTAAAACACAGAGGTAATAGTTAGTAGCTGTTATCCAACAGTTAGAGCATGTTCTCTACGTAGCTGCTTCTTACTGATATTCACTAGCTGTTTTTCTGATAAAGAATTGCTGTTCAGCTGGTCAGTACAGGATCTTCAGCAGTATATAGCTGTATCCCCTTGAAATCTGAGTGATAGGAATAGAAGAGACTACTGTGGAGATGGCATGTTTCCTAAACAAATACAAAGGCAGAGCTTTGAAAGTCCAATTTCTTTTGCAGGGACTAGATCCTTTTATGACAATTATTTTATTTTCCAATCAGTTGTTTAGCTTAGCTGGTGCGTATTGGCATAGCTTGATTGATTTTGGCAGAGCTACTCTGATTTATTCCAGCTTAGGATCTGGCACAGAATTTCCAAAGCACTTAGTAAGTCGTTTACACTGTACAATATGCCTGGGACAAAAGTAATTTATAGAGGACCAGCAAAGTGCGTTATATGCCCGAGGGGGCAGGACCCTCTAGGTGTGGTCTCTTAATATTTCTAGTCAAAGGGTATTTCAAGTAGCTAAATTTATGTTGCATCTTATGCTGTTGAGTTACATTGCATAACCACAGCTACATATCGTGTCCAGACTAATACCTCTCATGAAATGGAAAAAGTTCGTCTATTTTTGAAGCATAACAGAAGGGAGATGTTAAATTACTAACTCCCAATGATGAATAGTACAAATATTTCTTTGCCTTTTATTAATGGGGATACAGGATCAGGATAAAGAAGATGAGCGTGTCTGTGGGAAAATGTAATAGTTGCAGAAAAAAAGTGGGGCAAGGAAAGAGACCCAAACATTTAAAAAAACAAGGTAGATTCAGGAAGATTTAATTTGTTGTTTAGCATGGGAGGGAGAATAGGTAAATGGGATAAAATATAACATGGTTGATTAAATATGCATTCAGGCACATACATACTGTAAGATATTTTTAACAGGAAAACCTACAGGAGCAATCATTCAGACCTTGATTTTCTGACATGCAATGTCAACAGAAATATGTCAAGAATGTGATTACATAAGGACCAACAGGCAACTAAGCGATATGGCATTTGCTTTCCTGTCATCATCTTCTGCAGTTTATTAATGAAGAGTTAAAAAAAAGGCTGCTCCACTTACATCCATAATGGAAATTTAAGCTTATGGAAGAATAGATACAACTAGTGTTTGAATGAGAAGTTCGAGACCTGCTGGAAAACATGTTCAGAGAGGCCCCTAACAAACTTGCAAGCTGTGCTAATGACATGACATAAACTGAACTTGATAACATTTAGCAGACTAATTTGTGGAAGCAAATTCCTTGTTATTCACAGAGCAGTTTATTAGATGTCCGATTTCTATTATTGTTGCATATGGTATCGAATCTGTTGTTTACTGCAAAAGCAAGAAAGCTCTGTTTTGAATATTAGGTCCTTTAAAAAATAAACAAAAAATCTTGCACCTACCTTAAAAGAAGATGAAATATTGAAGTAATGAACAGGAAGATTGTTTCATCCTTGTCCTGCCCTGTTCCCCCAGCCCCGCCCTGACTCTTTCTTTAATAATAAATGACTTACCAAAATGTAAATTTTGAATAGAAGGCAGATTTAGATTAGATATAAGTTCTTCACTGTGAGGGTGGTGAGGCACTGGAACAGGTTGCCCAGAGAGGCTGTGGCTGCCCCATCCCTGGCAGTGTTCAAGGCCAGGTTGGATGGGGCTTTGAGCAACCTGGTCTAGTGGAAGGTGTCCCTGCCCATGGCAGGGGGGTTGGAACTAGATGATCTTTAAAGGTTCCTTCCAACGCAGACCATTCTATGAGTCCATGAATTTCCTGTTTAACCAAATAAGTCAATAAAAATTTTGCATGTATTTTCCATAAATAATGTAACACATTAAATATTGTATGCATAAAATCAAAGCTAGAAAACAAAGACAAAAGATCTGAAATACTTCTTTCAAAAGGTGATTCTGACTTTCAGACTGGATATCAACCACTCTTGTGGATATCAACCTCTTTCAGACAAAGGATGTTAAATTACCAGAGGTGTTGTGGAAATTTTCACAGGTAGTTCCATTAATCACTTGATACACTATTGCCATCATATGTGAAGTACTCAGATACTCCAGGGATGAACATGTGACAGGTGTTCATAAAATGCTATCTAGAAAATCATCAGCTGCTATAAATAGGTGTCCACCAAGGACCTGATTATTTTCTAGTCCTACCTATTTTGGGGTTAGAATAAACATTCATGGTAGTAATGTTATTTTTGTCATTAAAGAGCTACTCATGATGCTGTCTAGACAACAGTTATGCCTAAGGGCTTTTACCTCAGAAGGGAAGGTGAGTTCAAATTGCCATTTGGACTTTTTTTTCTTAGGTGGTTGGTTTAACTTTGGATCTCACCTGTGGTTTTCTTTACTGGCTTGTGCAAGATAGTCTATGCCTAAACCTATACAGAGCTTCTCTTTGCAAAGAAGGGTAAGTAAATGTGTAACAGAGGTAAGAAAGTCTGTATTTTCTAGTTTTTGTGATAACTCTTTAAAAACAATTTTTGTCCAATGCTGGGCATACCACTTATTAATTTAACATTAAACAAAAAGAAGAGCTAATGATCACAGCTAGCTGACAGCAAACTACATGTTGAGAAGGTTGTTAACACGGTTTTACAGTGAGAGAAACACATTATGGAAGCTCAACTGAACTGAGGTCGTGCTCATCAATTTTTAGACTTAGCTTTAGGAAATAATCACCATTTATTGCCTATTTTATCTTGGCATTTACAACACCTGACAGTTTTCAAGTGCCTAGAGCTGTAACTTGTTCATCTTGCATGGAGCTGAGGACTCGAACTGACACCACTTTCTCACCTGAGCAATCAGTACTCAGCAGGCTTTCCTCTTGATCATCCTGAGCACGAAATAGCTGCATTATTCCTGAAAGGCAAAGTTGAAAAAAAAAAAAACCAAACAAAACCATGTTTATGGGTCAGCTTGAATATATACTAAGACCTGGAGAAAAATGGTAATTTGTTCTGTAACTGCCAAGTACATGATGAGTGGTAGCTCATAAAACTGTTTTTGCTCCTTTTCATATGGAGGGTGCCATTTTTTTCTTTTTCAAGCATCAGATTAAACTTCTTAAACTTAATTGAACAGTATCTGTATTTACATGTCCTCACAATGTTGCAGGCTGGCTTTGTGTGGAATCAGCTGAATTTTCTGACTGTTATTAAACTTCCTATGATTAATGGTAAACATTTACAGAATCAAAATATGTTGACTAGTTTTAGCTAGAACATGCAGCTCCATTGTGAACCAATTGGCAGACATAAATCATTGTCCCTGCATGTCAGAATAGAGACATTAGAAGCAATCCATCCTAATGGACCTGATGGTGTGTCAAAGCTTTTCCAAATTTGTTTTGGATAGCATGCGTCTAAACTGAAAGACAGTTCTGAGATGGCAAAATGATGCCTCTTACAACACGTTTAATCTCTTACCCAGAAGATAAATTGGGACCAAAAAAGGCCTGTAAGTTTTGACATAGAAGTAACAAGACAGATTAAATCACCAGTGATCCCAGTGGAGGAAAATGTTAATAGAATTTAATAAATAATGGAAGGTTATCAAGGAAACTAGCAGGGTCAAATTCAACTGGGGACCTGCTCTAGTGAAGTAGAATGAATCTCATGCTGTGAAGTAGGCTCCACTGCACTGTTTCAGTGGAATTGCTGAGAGAAGGTGGGCTGATTTTTCAATTTTTCTGTATCCATGCGTCAGAATATTAAAGCATTTTATAATTGCTTTCTAATGAAATCAAGGGAATGAAGGCTTTTTTTGCAGGTGCTCCTGCAATGTGCCACTCTGAAAAAGCGTTCTGCTTTAGAGAACTTAAAGAAAACTTTTTGAACTGTTTTTCTGCCTCCTACATGATTATTAAGAATTTGAATGATGAGAAACTTATCAGTGTGTCAAACATTACATAAATCTCATTCTCTCTACACGTGTGTTTTCAGTTTGCTAATTTCATACATGTTTTCACAGTTGTGGTAATGCCTTCATCACAGAATTTGCAGCATGGAGTACTTCAGAAATATCTCAGGGTGTACTAGAATACTACAGTGGTCGTCTGTTCTGGATTGATAGTCTTCAGTTCATTGCAACTCAAGAAGTCAATCAGAGCCTTAGCATTCCCTTCTTGCAGCCAGCAGAGTTTGCAGCCTTTATCCTTGTTCACACATCACTTAAACTTTTGCCAGGTACATTATTTTCTTTATCTATACCCCTCAATAAAGGTATTCACTGTCAGCCTGTAATTCTTCATTCTTGAAATTCTTTATTCATTTGACAAAAGATAAGAACAACAGCAACTTATTAATAAATATATCAGGTTATACCTGGATAATGTGCAATTTTAAAAGCTAATGTGTATGGCTAAAAAGAATACATGGTGGTATTATTCATCGTTTCTATCTAATGACAGCTTATAGGATTTTCCACAGTACTTTAATGCTTTAAGTCAGGTTTGAAAGTCTACCTATTGCTCATACTCTTTAAATTATAATTATTTCTTCCTCTCTCTATGGACAGGAATTTTTTCCTTTACACCAAAAGTGATTCCAGATTCAGTGCCAGGGTCTTCCTCCAGAATTAAAGGAAATTCTTCAAGTTTTCACATCACTTGGAGTCCCTCCACAAATGTGGAATGGGGAACTGTCTTTTACTGCATGGCATCAAAAGCTCTACGTGTGAGGATATTCACGCAATTACTCCTTATTATCTAAGTGTATTACTGCACTACTTGCTGATGTATCTATTTTTAAACAGAAATAGAGTTTTTTTCTTCTCCAGCATTTACAAATCAGTCAAGCAACCAAACTAAACTGTAAATATAAAGGAGACTGTCCTGTTTCTCCATCACTGAGACCAGCACAGGAGGAACAGGGGCTTAGCAATAGCTCTGGGCTAGCTGCTGGGGTGTGAAGTGCCAGGCAAGGAGCTCCCAGTGCTCAAAGATGTGTGAGAGCGCCTTTCACAGTAACTCTGAGACAGAAGTGTCCTCTGAGCCACCAGTGGGACAGCCTTTGCCTGAATGTGAAATCTAGCCTTCACCCACACTTAATTTTAGCACATTTGGCAAGCTTTACTTTAAATTCAAAGGGCAGGTTGCTAGCAGATTTCTACACAGTGCTACAGTGCCACAGGAGCTGGTGAAACAATGATTACTCACAGGAAGAGAAGCTTGGTCTTGATTTAGTTGACCAGCTTGGTGAGGGGAATTTTGGAAAACTGAAGGCCTTTAGGAGAGGGGAAAAAAATGTTTTGTTTTATTTTACTCTGTTTTATTTCATTCAGAGCCTTTGGAGAGTGAACGGTGCCTCCCCCCCCCAACCTGACAGTGCCATCCTACCGAGTTGTTTGGCTGGAACCATTTGCACTCTTTGATTTTACCAACACTCCATACACATACTGGGGCAAGGCACCAACAACATCTGTATCCCTTCGAGCCCCCCTGAAGGAGGTACTAGTATTTTAAATCCCATTCCTCACCTGTAATGGGTACTGGGACCAGGTCTATGTAAGCAAGTGAAACCCTGGAGAGGAATGAGCAGCTTTCAGGGCTAGTCAGCTGCAGGCAGAGTTGCAAGGACATGTTCCTGAGTATCTTTGGAATTATCTATTGCACACACAAATGCACACAATTGCAGTAATAGAATTTGGAACAGAAAGCGCATGACTGGTTTTTTTCATTCTGTATCTCACTGTCCCCATCCTTCCTGTTCATCTCTTACTCTCTCTGACCCTTTGTGCTGCTCCTTGCCCTTTTTTAGTGTCCTCCATCTCTCTGCAGGGCTCCTAATACCTCTTTTTCTTTCTCCAACCTCCTGTGCTTCTCACAGTCTCTGTCTTTCTCTCTCTCGTCATTATTCTTGTCTCTCACTCTGTCTTGCTTCCTGTCCCATCGTATCTCGTTGTATCTGTCCCTGCTGCTTTTTTCTCCATCTCTTTCTAGATCCCTGTCCCTTTTTTCTTCGCTTGCTGTCCCTCTGCCCTGCCTCCTTGCTATCTTTTCTGTCTTTCTCTCTGTCCCACTCCCTCTCCCATCCTTTCTAACTGTATCCTCCTGTCCAGCTAGCTATCCCTTCTCTTTTCTCTCTTCCTCAGTATTTTTTCTTTCTCCATTTCTCTCTCCCACTGCCCATCACAGGTTTTTTTTCCTCCAATGCTGTCCTGCTCTCTGTCCCTTTTTTCTGTCATGCTCTCTGTCTGGTTTTTTAATTCCTCCAGCTCTGTCCTGCAGCCCATCACTATTTTTTACCTCTTCCATCCCTTTGTCCTTCTCCCTGTCCTTGTCTCTCTCTTTCTCTTTGTTCTGCCTCCTGTCCTCCTTTCCTTTCTTGCTCCATCTCTCTGTCCTTCTCCTTGTCTTTCCCCCCATTTCTCTGTCCTGTTCCTTCTTCAGGTTTTTTGTTTTCTGTCACTCCATCCTGCTCCCTGTCAGTTTTTTCACACTCTATCTCTGTCCTGCAGCCCAATGCTTTTTTTCCTTCGCCATCTATCTCTCCTGCTGCCCATCCTAGGCTTTTCCCCCTCCATCTCTGCCCTGCTCCCTATCTTTTATTTTTGCCTGTCTTTCACTTTGTCCTGCCTCCCTGGCCCTTTTTTCTCTCTCTGTATCACCTTGTCTTGCTCACTGTCCCTGTCTCACAATCTGTGTCCTGCTCCTTGTCCTTCTTCCCCCCTCACACCCCCATCCTTCCTCCTGTCCTTTTTTCTCTTTCTAGCCTTCTGCCCCTGTGCTTCTTTTCCACCTCTGTCCTACTCCCTGCCCCTTGTTTCCTCTCACTGTCCCTCTGTCCTGCTTCCTGTCCCCATTTTTTCTGTCTTTATTTCTCTGTCCCACTGCCTGTCTCATTTCTTGCTATACCTCCCTGTCCATCCAGCTCTCCCTTTTTAACTTCTCTCCTCTGTCCAGCTCCCTGGCCCTTTTTTCTTTTCCTCTGTCTCTGTCCTCTAGCCCATTGACACTTTTTTTTTTTCCTTCTTGGTCTCTTTGTACAGGTCTAACCCTTTCTTTATTTCTCAATCCCTTTGTCCTGTTCCCCATCCTTTTTCTCTGTCTGTACGTCCTGTGCCCTGTCACAGTCTTTGTTCCTCCTTTGTTCTTCTTCTCCTTCTCCCCCCATCTCTCTATCCCTCTGTCCTGCTCACCAACCCTACATTTCCTTGCTCCATCTTACTTTTTCTGGATTTCTCTACCTCTCTGAACTTTTCTTTCGACCTTTCTTCTCTCTTTGCTCCTCAGTCTTCTCCCTTGTCTTATTTTTCTCTTTCCAGTCCTCTGTCCTGCTCCCCATCACTGTATTTTCTTTCTCCATTTCTCTGCCCCACTCCCCATCCCTCTCTTTCTCCACCCCACTGTGCTGCTCCCCATCCCTCCCTCTCTGTTGTCATTCTTGCATCCCTCGTTGTCTCTCCACCCCTCAGTCCTGCTCCCCCTTCCTAATTTTCCATTTACATTTCTCTGTCCTGCTTTCAGTCTCTGTTTTTCCTCTGGCTCCATCTCCCTGTCATTCTCCCTGTTGCTCTGCTTGCTCTCTATCCCAGTGTCCTTTTCCCCATCCCTCTCTTTTTCTCTGTATTCCATTTTCTTACTCCCTATCCCTCGTTTTCTGTATCCCTCTCTCCTTCCTCTTGTCCCTTCTTCCCCATGCTCCCTGTGCCTCTGGCCTGCTGCTTGTCACTGGTTTTTCTTTCTTCCACCCTCTGTCCAGGTTCTGTCATTCTCTTCCTCTCTCTGTTCCCTTGTCCTTCCTCCAACCTGTATTTTCCTCTCTCTATTCCTCTGCCCCTGATGCTGCTTCCTCCATCTCTCAGTCCTGCTCCCTGCCCCTTCTTTTTGTCCCACCATCCATCCCGCTTCCTCTCACTGGTTATTCTGCCTTTATCCCTGTCCCCCTGCCTGTCTCATTGTTTCTAGTTATATCCCCCTGTCCAGCCAGCTGTCCCTTTCTTCCTTTCTCTCTTCCCTACTCTGCCCTTACTTTTTCTTCCTCCATCTCTGTCCAGCAGCCCATCATCATTTTTTCCCCTTCTCCAACTCTTTGTCTTAATCTGCATCTGGTTCCCCCCGCTGCCCCCAGTCCCTCTGTCCTGCTTTTTGTCTCTCCATGTCCCACACTCTATCCCCACCTTTTTCTCTCTCTCCCTCCTTCCTTTTCTCTACATCTCTTTGTCCTGTTGCTTATCAGTATTTTTTCATTCCATTCCTCTGTCCTGTTGCCTGTTCCTTACTTCTCTGTCAATCCCTCTGTCCTGTTGCCTATCATTATTTTTGTCTGCACCCCACTGCCCTGCTTCCCATTCATCTCCTTTGGCTCTACTCTCCTCTCATGCTCACCAGCAGTATTTTTTTCTTTCTCCAGCTCTCTGACCTGCTGCCTGCCCCGCTGTTTTTCTCTGTCATTCTTCCCACTTCCCTGTATCTCTCTCTCTGCAACCTTGTGTCCCACGTGCTGTCCCTCTCTGTTTATATCCCACTGTCTGGGTCCCCGTCCCTCTCTTTGCCTCTCTATCCTTCTGTTCTTTTTCCTGTTTTTTCTTTCTCCATTGCTCTGTCCTGCTGCCCATCTCTGTCCAGTTCCCTTTGGGATTTTTTTCCCTCTCTTGGTTACTCTGCTTTTCTTCCTGTCCCTATTTTTCTCTCACTTCATCCCTCTGTCCTGCTCTGTGTTACCCATCCTTCTCCCCATTGATTTCTCCCTCTGTCCTGCTCCCTATAAGTATTTTTAAATTCTCTGTGTTTCTGTTCTTCTGCCCATTGCTATTTGTTTGTTCTCCATCTCTCCTGCTCCCATCCTCCACTTTCTCTCTGTCATTCTTTCCCCTTCTGTGTTGTCCTGCTTTCTAGTAGCTGGTGCAGTGCTATGTTTTGGGTTCAGTATGTGAAGAATGTTGATAACACACTGATGTTTTCAGTTGTTGCTAAGTAGTGTTTAGACTAAGTCAAGGGTTTTTCAGCTTCTCATGCCCAGCCAGCAAGAAGGCTGGAGGGGCACAAGGAGTTGGGAGGGGACACAGCCAGGACAGCTGACCCAAACTGGCCAAAGGGACATTCCATACCATGTGATGTCATGTCCAGTATATAAACTGGGGGCAGTTGGCCGGGGGGGCAGATTGCTGCTCGGGAACTAAGTGGGGATTTGGTTGGTGAGTGGTGAGCAATTGCAATGTGCATTACTTGTTTTGTATACTCCAACTCTTTTACCATTATTATTATCTTCTTTTCGGTGCTATTAAACTGTCTTTATCTCAACCCTCGAGTTCTTTTTTTTTTTCCAGTTCTCTCCCCTATCCTACTGGATCCCCACTGGATTTAATTGCTGTGTCCCCAATCCTTTTTCTGTCTCTCTAGCCCCCTCAGGACATTTCTCCTCTCAGTCACGATGCCTCCTGAAACCTTCCATGATCTCCATGGCACCTTGTAGCACCTTATCTCCCGTTCTATCACTCTCGTTCCGACACAGCCTTCCTTCTTTCTTTGCTACACAGCGCTCCTTTATCTTTCTCTCTGCCATCGAGGGTGTTTGCGTTCAGTTCCCCTCTCACTCTGTCAGCTGTAGTTTACCTAGGTGCCCTCCTGAGACTCCAAGGCCCTCACTGTGTCTCCAAGCCTTCTTTTCTTACCCTACCTACCGCCTCCCAATTCCGCCTCTCTCTGTAACAATGTCTTCTGAGTCCCTTCTTGTACTCCACAGCACTCCTGTAGCACTTTAGCTGCCTTTTGTGGTTTGGTTTAGGCTTTTTTTTGTGCTCTTATCTTACTCTCTGCCATTTAGGATGCCTTCATGCAGCCCCCGGCCCCCAGACAGCTTCTGTACTTTGTTGAAATCCCCTTCAGAGTTCCTCTTTGGGATCTCTGAGGCTGCTTTGGTCCCTCGGGCCCCCTGGGGACCCCACCGCTCCCTTGGCTGAGCTCTTCTGAGCCATCCTCTATGCCCTAGAGACCTGTTTCAGCTCGGGAGGGCACTTGGCACCCCTCTTTTCCCCTCAGAACCCTTCCTGAGTCCGCATCTGTCCCCCCGGCCGGTCTGCCTGTCCCCTCAGCCGTTTGGTGCATCTCCATTCGGTCCCCGGTCCCTTGAGGACGTCTGTGCTTTGTTCAATTCCCTTGTGAGCTCATCGCATCCCCTTTGGTCTCTCTGGCCCCTTCGGGACCTTTTCTAAAGCCGTCTTTGTGCTCCAGAGCAGTCTGGGGGTTTTTCTGGCTTAGAGAATGGTTCTCTTGGGTACCCGGTACCCCAGAGATGTCTATCGTCAGCTCAGATCTCCTCTCGTGTTTTTCAGAGGAGGCAATAGCCATCATCCGTTTTTATCGACACATCTCCTGTGGTGTTTTTTGTTGTGTTTTGCAATTTATTTTTGTTCTAGCTACTTACGTGTTAATTAGGCTGCTTCATACAGTTTCTGATATGCTTCTTGTCTTTCCATGGTTTGTTGGTGTTGGCCTTTAGGACTCATCTAGCTCGGTTAAGGGAGTCAGTCACCATCAAGGTGACTCTGAGTCATTGGTAATTCACAGTAAATAATTTACTTTGCAACCAGAGATATTTTTGAGAAGGGATTCTTAAGGGATCTAGTTCTGCTTTGTCATTCAGTCCTACCCAGAAGGTAGTTCTGGCAGAAGTTAGGTAGTATGCACAGTCTTTCTAGAAATGCAGCAAAACCCCACAGGTTTTTGGTTTTTTTACAGGAAACTAAAGCACATGATTTTTTATGATGATATTGTTATTGCATTTAATGAACTACTTTCTTACACAGCTTAGAAGGACATCTATCTTTTTCTATCTACACTCCAGAGAAGTTAAGTGTAATTACCTACCCGGTTACGTTGCTGATGTGATAGATGCAGTTGTAGTACAAGAGCAGGTGTTGTCATTCCCAGTAAGGGTCGCTTTCTCTGTTCAGTGCTTTGCGTGCTGTGAACTTAGAGCAGATGAGAAACGCACTGCTGCTCCTCTGCCTGCCTTTATGCCTTGTGGTGGTTCACCGCTCCCCCTTCCCAGCTGGTTGTGGGTAGGGTGGTCCACAGCCTGGCCTCAGGGAGCTCATCCTGCTCCTGGGCTTCTCTGGTGTCAGTGCTATGCTGTTGCTTCAGTCCTTCGCTGCTGTTCAGTTGGCTCTGCTGTTTGAGCAGAAGCATTTTGACATTTTGGGAAGCGGAGGTGTTTGTTTGAGGTAAGAGTTTCAGGACCAGTTAAGGTTCAACAGCATGTGTAGTAGAAAGTACACGTGTATGCAGCTTCGTTTGTTTCAGGTCAGTAATTTTGTCTAGAGTGTTCAGGGCTGGCAAGATGGTTTAATACTATTAATTTTTTTTTTTTTTTATTCTATGTGCATAGGGTTTTTCTGGAATTCATGATTTTATTGAAGATGGAACCTTGGTTTTTTTCACTAGTTTTGCTCTCTACTGTGTAAATTGCTGATATCATCTTCCTTAATAGGACTGAAGGTGAGATTATCTAGCAGGGGTTAGGGTGAGCATCTCGTATGCATCTGGATATGGAGGTTTAGCATTTCTCAAGAAAGTGGCAGGGACATAAGGCACAGTGTCTTTCTGGGTATGGGACAACTTTATCACGTTTCCTGACTGCTCACAGAGTGCTATGCTGTCCCTAGAACCTTTGCAGCTTGTGGCAGGCCCCTCGTAGATCCTAAGTGTCAGGACTTCACTTCTCTGTGGTTTTGCAGGTGTCTTGCAGGCTGCCTTTGGACTTGGATGAGCATTTGAGGTGAGCTGGGGTAGTAGCAAGGAGGAGCAGGGGGATGGTGATTTCTTGCAAGTGCAATGGTAGTTTTCTGTCGTTTGGTGTCTTAGGTGCCACAAGTGATGACGGCGGCAGCACCCAACACCAGAATCTTGCCTGTTCCTTTTGAGGAGGAGGGTGTTGTGGAAGAGGTCTGTGTTGACCAATATGGTGCTTACTTCTGGCACTGTTTTTGTGCAGATGATGAAGAGGAATCTGGTAGCTGCAGGAGTATCCCTGTTAGCTGATGTGGTTTTTGTTTAGGATGGTTTCAAACCTCTGGCCCTATGGAAGTGAAGTTGAGCGACCAGGGACCACTGCCCTACAGTGTGTAACTTTGACTTCAGTTGGAAAGAGACTTTCCAAAATGTAAATCTTTCTTATTCAAAGAGGTTGCATTTTTATGAACTTCCCATCAGAGTGGATGGCTCTTCAGAGATGATGTACTTGGCAGTAGAAGTCATGAGCAACAAGACTTTTCACTCTCTCTTAAAAAAAAAAAGAAAAAAGTCAATTTCCTTCCAAAGACCCAAGTACAGCACGGCTTCCAATAGTTGATGGTATTGCTGCTCTTTAGGTTCTCGGTTGTAACAGTTGAGGTACCATGAAAACATGTTCCTCTGCATGCTTTAGTACAGCCAAAAGCATTAGCAAATCTGCCAATCCTTTCTGGTAGCCTGAGGTGTTGCAGCATTGGGGATTTGATTTTTTTTTTTGGTTTTGTTTCCCCCCCTACCCCAAAAAGTAAAACCATATGGGGGATATCTTATCCCAGTGATTTTTCTATCATAAATGACACTTTTTTTTTAAAGTTAAAATTGTATAATTTACAAATTGGCTTGCATTGTATAAACTGTAACTGCCAAATAGCTATGCCCTATGATTTATTAGGAGTACTTAAGCAGTTAGGTATTTGTTCTAAATGTTTAAAAAGAGAGACAACTGAATGTTACGGGGCTTTTTCCCAATATTTTGATGGAGTGCTCTGAAGTACTTTATTTCTGTCTTGCTTTCAATGGTGCATTTCCCTGGCAGTTCAGTAGCATCTCTCTTGGGCAGCGCAGCTGGCCAGATGTCCCTCCTCATTATGTAATACACACAAAAATGCCTAGTCAAGTTATGACCGCGTATTTTGGAGACAGATAATCTAATGGCATCAATTCACAGCTATGCAAGTTAATGCAAAAGGAAAACCAAATACTTTTATAGTCTAAGCATTTTTATTGGATATATCTAAACATACACACCTCTTTTTAGTATGAAGTGAATTACTGAGATCTGTTCTTTATTTTTAATTTTACTCTTTAAAGTTTTACACTTCACTTTGAGCTTTATTGACCAAGCAAGCAAGATGTGTAACAGCAGCGCTGGAGCTGTAGCTGTTGTGGTCGATCTGTAAGCACAGATTCTGATTTTAAGTGTTCAAATCCCTCTAGCTTTTAAAGGCTGTGTTGTATTTTGAGTTGACATGTTTACCTAGAATCCTCCTTTAGCTCAGCTACTATCCCTTATTCTTACTGAATTCCTCTACTTTCTTCTGTGCTATTTTTTTTAATATGCTGAAATACAATTTGGGGTTTTTGTTTTTCAGATGTGGTGTTGTAAGCACCTTGTGATGCTCAGCAGGTGGCCCCAACCCAGGTTTACCTGTAAAGCACAGCGATGGTATGGGGTAAGCCCTGTGTATTGAGATGTTTTTTCCGCATGTGCACCTCTTGCCTCTTACTCTGCCCAGCTCAGCCGGAAAGTACGTTTGCTGCAGAAACTGCTACAGCCTGCGACTCCTCAGGTTGTCAGCTTGGCCCTGTGTAGAGGCCGCTGAAGTCATCGACTCTGCACGGGACACCGGCACCCTGGAGATCTTTACTTCCAGTCATTCCTTTCCCCTTGGGCAGCAGCGGTTCTGCCGCTGCTACAGGCAGCCGCTTTCTCAAGGGCGAGGGGCTGGGATGAAAACAGGCTGCTGCACGCTCCGGTCAGATTAAGATGCTCTTCTCTGGGGACCTGGTGCAGGGAAAGCTGAGGTACTTTCTGCACTGCCAATGGCTTGTCGCAAGGGAACCGTGCTCTGGTTTTAGCAGAAAAAGGTGTCGGTCACAGGCAGCCACGTATCACTGTGCCCAGCTGTTTGGCAGGTGTCCTGCTTGCTCGAGCAGAGGCGTATTTCTTGCCTTGTGGTCTTGATGCCAAAACAATCAGGGGTTCAAGTTACAAAAGCCTTTTGCCATCAGAGCAAGATGACAGCTAGATTTCTACCAGCGCTGTATTTCAGCTGTGTTGCTAGTTGAAAACGGCTTGCAGGCCAGGAGGTCTTTAGAGGGGTCTGAATTAAAGAAAGTGAGTGTTGAAGCGTTTGTTTTAAGGAGGCGAATTAGGCAGCCAAAGGAAACTGAGCTGCTCACCCGACGCGTTGGCAGAATGGCCCATCCAGCCTACCAAGGATCGCGTGTTGCAGGCAGCGAAGTGCAACTGCGATGCTTGCTGGCAGGGAGCAGCAAGGAGTGCAGAGCTACGCTCCTGTGCACGGCAAAGCTGGAACCTCCGGGGCTCTACGGTCATCTGCTAAGGACATCTGATATACCGACATGCCTCTTTGCTTGCCCTGATTCATGTCTAATTACTTGGGATGCTGGCGGGCGGGTTGGTAATCAACACCACGCAGTGTCTCTTATCTACGTGACAAGGCCTGCGCAGGAAGCCTGGTGCGTACGCAGGGTTAGGAGAGCAGAGTGCTGGCAGCACAGAGGTGAGGAAAGGTACAACCGCCACCACAGCGCCCAAGGATCACCAGCGTATCGCTCATTTGCAGATCAGCCGCCTGCACCTGGTCTGCTCCGATGCCCCGTTCGTGCTTAAA
This sequence comes from Aquila chrysaetos chrysaetos, assembly GCF_900496995.4. Classification (NCBI taxonomy): domain Eukaryota; kingdom Metazoa; phylum Chordata; class Aves; order Accipitriformes; family Accipitridae; genus Aquila; species Aquila chrysaetos. The sequence goes on from NC_044005.1 coordinate 56,504,655, forward strand.
CAGAGCTGCCCCTCTCGCACAAAGCAGCTGTCGGCCTCTTCTCGCCCGCCTTCGGGATGTCATCTGCGTCGCTGTTTATTTTGGTTTTTTTTTAAATCTCTTGCCAGCATCTGTTGGCTCGCTGCCGTCCCACAACCCCGACGCCACGCGCAGACCCACACAGCAATCCCCGGGGGGCAAACCCCCACCTGTTCCGCTCCTCCTCCCTAGGTAATGGGGGGGGACGACGACGCGGAGAGCAGCAACCCCCAGACTTTTAAAGCAGTCAAACGCGAAGGGCAGCAACGCTCCGGCCGCCTCGACGCTTTTCAGTACGGAGGCGACGAACGTCCCCGCCCGGGCCGCGAGTGGGGAGAGGCAACACGCATGCGCGCTGCCGCCGGGCGCTCGGCGCCCAGAGCGCGGAACCGCAGCGCCGCCGCTTCTGCTGCTGCTGCTGCCGCCTGGCGGCCCAAGGGCGCAACTGCAGCGCTGCCTCCGCTGCTGCTGCTGCTGCCGCTGCTGCTGCTGCTGCTGCCGCCGCCTGGCGGCCCAAGGGCGCAACTGCAGCGCTGCCTCCGCTGCTGCCGCTGCTGCCGCTGCTGCTGCCGCTGCCGCTGCTGCCCCAGGCTCGTCTCTGCCTGGTCTCGCTCTCCTGGCGGCGCGGGGACCAAAAGGGACAGGAGCTGCCCGTGCCTGAAGCCGGAGAGGCCACCGAAAGGCAAAGAAGAAGAACTTGAAGGCCATCTGGCCGGCAGCTGCCTTCTGCTGCAGGTAAGAGAGAGAGCCTGCCTCTCCGGGTGAGGAAGGGTCCCTCTTCGTCTTCAGCAGCAGGTCAGGCCACCAACGTCCACCGCTGTATGCGTCGCCAGCAGCGCCGTACGGCCGCGTCGTGCGTGAGCGAGCAAGGCTATGTGTCTGCGAAGCCTCATCTCGCCAGAGCTGTAAGACACCCACGTGTTCTCTTAGGTGGAGGACAGCCAAGCGGCCCGAGTTACAGAAGAAGAAGGGAGGAGAGATGGAGAAAGAAGCGTCTGAACTGTCAAACTCTCCCAGCAGCCCCAAGAGCGAGAGCTGCGGTGAGTCCCGGGGCCCTCGGGGCCCTGTTGCCCTTCTTGTGCTTCTTGGTCCCTCCCGGTCCCTCCCCTGGCCCCCTCTCTTTCCCACACTGCTGCAATATTTTTTTTGTTCCCCTGTACCTCTCCTCTCTATTCTTGTGTCTTGCTCCCTCTCCCTCTTTTTTTTTTCATTCTCTGTCCTGCAGCCCGTCGCTTTTTTTTTTCCCTTTTCCATCACTTTGTCCTGATCTGCATCCATCTCTTGTTTCCCCACAATTTCTCTGGCCTGTTCCCTGGCGTTCTTCTCCTCTCTGTGCCTGGACGTGCCACTCTGTGTCCCTACCTTCCTATCTCTCTCTTACCTTCCTTCCTTGTCTTTTTCTCTCTATCCCTTTGTCTTGCCCACTGTCACTGGGTTTTTTCATTCAGTACCTCACCGTCTCCATCCTCCTTCCTCTTCATCTCTTACCCTCTCTGACCCTTTGTGCTGCTCCCTGCCTTTTTTCCCCATCCTCCAACTCTCTGCAGGGCTCTTAATACCTCTCTTTCTTTCTCCAACTCCCTGTGCTTCTCACAGTCTGTGTCTTTCTCTCTCTCATTGTCATTATTCTTGTCTGTCACTCTGTCTTGCTTCCTGCCCTGTTGATTCTTGCTATATCCCTTTGTCCTGCTCCCTGCCCATACTCTTTTTTACTCCCTCTCTGTCCTGTTGACCATCCCAGTTTTTTCATTTCCATCCTGCCACTCTCCTGATCTTTCTTTCTCTGCCATGTTCCCTGCTGCTCTTTCTGTCTCTTTTCCTCTGCCCCTACTGTATTTTCCCTCTATCTCTGTCCAGATCCCTGTCCCTTTTTCCCCCCTCTTCCTGTCCCTCTGCCCTGCTTGGTCTCACTATCTTTTCTGCCTTTCTCTCTCCCATTCCCTCTCCCATCCTTTCTTTCTATACCCCCCTGTCCAGCTAGCTGTCCCTTCTCTCCTTTCTCTCTTCCTCAGTATTTTTTCCTTTCTCCACATCTCTCTCCCACTGCCCATCACAGTTGTTCTTTTCCTCCAGTGCTGTCCTGCTCTCTGTCCCTTTTGCCTCTCTGCGTGACTCTGTCATGCTGCCTGTGTCTCTTTTTTAATTCCTCTGTCTCCGTCCTGCAGCCCATCACTATTTTTTCCCTCTTCCTTTTGTTCTTCTCCCTGTCCTTGTCTCTCTTTCCCTTTCTTCTGCATCCCATCCTTTTTTCCTTTCTTGCTCCATCTCTCTGTCCTGCTCTCTAACTCCCCCTCCCTGTTTCTCTGTCCTTCACCTTGCCTTTCCCCCCCATTTCTCTGTCCTGTTCCCTCTTTGGTTTTTTGGTTCTCTGTCACTCTGTCCTGCTCCTTGTTGCTGGTGTTTCACACTCCATCTCTGTCCTGCAGCTGAGTGCTTTTTGTTCCTTCTCCCTCTATCTGTCCTGCTGCCCATCCTAGGCTTTTCTCCCTCCATCTCTGTCCTGCCTCCCTGTCCCTTTTTTCTATCTCTGTATCACCTTGTCTTGGTCCCTGTCTTTCTTTGACAATCTGTGTCCTGCTCTTTGTCCTTCTCCCTCCCATGCCCCATCCTTCTTCCTGTCTTTCTTTTTTCTCATTCTGTCCTTCTGCCCCAATGCTTCTTTCTCCACCTCTGTCATTCTCCCTGCCCCCCAAGAAGTCTGAGTTCTGTGACTGTCTTTCTTCCAACCTGTATTTTCCTCTCTCTATCCCTCTGCGCCTAATGCTGCTTTCTCCATCTCTCAGTCCTGCTCCCTGCCCCTTCTTTTGTCCCATTGCTCTGTCCTGCTGCCCATCTCTGTCCAGTTCCCTTTGGGTTTTTTTTCTCCTCTCTTGGTTACTCTGCTTTTCTTCCTGTCCCTATTTTTCTCTCTCTTCATCCCTCTGTCCTGCTCTGTGTTCCCTCCCTCTTACTCCCCCAGTGTCCTGCTCTGTGTTGCTGTCATGGTTTAACCCCAGCTGGCAACTCAGCCCCACACAGCTGCTCACTCACTCCCTCCACAGTGGGATGGGGGAGAAAACTGGAAGGGTAAAAGTGAGAAAACTCATGGGCTGAGATAAAGACAGTTAAATGGTAAAGCAAAAGCCGCACACTCAAGCAAAGCAAACCCAGGAATTCATTCCCCACTTCCCATGGGCAGGCAAATTGTTCAGCCATCTCCAGGACAGCAGGGCTCCATCACATGTAACAGTGACTTGGGAAGACAAACGCCAGCACCCCAAACGTCCCCCTGCCTCCTCCTTCTTCCCCCAGCTCTATATTACAGAGCATGACGTCCTATGGTCTGGGATGTCCCTTGGGTCAGTCGGGGTCAGCTGTCCCGGCTGTGTCCCCTCCCAACCCCTTGTGCCGCCCCAGCCTGCTCGCTGCTGGGGTGCGGTGAGGAGCAGAACAGCCCTTGGCTCTGGGTAAGCACTGCTCAGCAGGAACAAAAACATCCCTGGGTTATCAACACTGTTTTCAGCACAAATCCAAAACGCAGACCCACACCAGCTACTGTGAAGAAAATTAACTCAATCCCAGCCAAAACCAGCACATTCTCCACCCCTTATTCCATACCATTTATGTCATGCTCAGGTCCCACACAATCCAATACGTCCTCATTAACAACCACCCCCCTTCCCATCCTTTGATATAATACACAGGTATCATTCTCTTAGTCTATGGACCACCCCTGCAAAATGCCTGCAAAATGTCTGTTGAGTTAATTTATCCATGACTTTAGCCTCCATCTTTTACAGTGGTCACTCAGGACAGGAGAGGTGGTGTGTTGCATGGAGTTACTGGGCACCAAACCAGCTCAGGTTGGGTCACTGCTGCACTTGCACTGCTTCTTATAAAGCTTGTCGTCCACTGGTTCAGGTGGTTCCTGCTATAGTAATTCCTATAACATGCAACTCAGATCATGGTTGTGTGAGCCAGCGCAGGCAGGACGCAGGAACAACCACAAAACCACAGATAAAGTGCAAAGACTAAATTTATTTTCATTACCTAGCGAATCAGGGGATCCCCAAAGCAGCACCCGGGCAGAGGCACACAAGTGGGAATGCAGGCACCGTGGAGCTCAGTCCTTACCAGAGGATCACTGAACCTGCTGTTTGTGCCTATTTTTCAGGGATTTGTGCAGGCGAAGTTTACCGCTGTGCTTTGATCTTTCCCACAGCAGGGCAGGAATCTCAAGCATATTCGATGGGGTGCCTCTGAGTCTATCACAGGCCTATGTTATCTAAACACAGATGTTCTACATGTCAAGCACACAGGACTAGTATGAGATGTGTTTTTCAGCACCCCAGCTGCAAGTCACTTGAGCCAATCTTCTGTTATTGTCTGACATTCCGCCCCTTCTCTCAAGGGACCACTTCCACTGGGGCTGGCAATACTGGAGGTGTTCATTTGGGCTTGCAGGGTATAGCACAGAGAAATTTATAGAGGCATGCAATAAACACATACAGAAAAAAAGAATAAAGTTGTCTGTACAATGATGCTTTGAATCGGATGTCCCATTCATCCTGTCAGAATTAAACCACTCAGCCAGCCAGGCATCATCAGTAGATTGTTTCTTTTAATGCATTAAGTCCTGGAGATGTTAAATGTCATCCTCTACACTGGCTGATTTATCAGTTATGTTGGAGCTATACATACCTTAGAAATTGAAGCAGCGTTTATAGTGTTGAAGGAGGAAATAGTCCACCGCCAATCGATTTCGTAATGTTCATCGGTGTACAGCTGTTACTCTGTCGCTCCAGCTCCTTCAGCTAATATTACTCCGGGTTTGGTAACCTGATGTGGGGTAATTGCCCACACAGTTTGGAGAGATACGCTTGCATTTTTTCAGATTGAACTTCAGTTCAATGTTGGGTTCGTGACACCACTGACACTGTTCCAATGCTATCTCCTCTAGATAAGGCACAGGTGTTCATCAAAGACACCTGAAATACAAGAACTCAAGAGTCTGTTATCAGCAAAGGGTGTAAAATAAGAGGAGAAGTTGGGATACAAAACTGTACGGCATTCTCAAGGGTTATTATATACGTCTCAACTAATAGGTTGTGGTCCCACCATGCAATCCATCAGTGTAACCAATTCCATTTCCCCAGTAGTTAATATTCTGGGAGAGATACCATCTAGAAGAATTTCAATCTTCACCATGTTTTGTGCTGGAGGTATTGTAATATGATCATAGGGTGTTTGATTATGAATATTCCATCTGTTTAACAAAAAACCTGCTTTAGCGAGATGTGAACTCCAGTGTCGTAAAGTTTTAGTACTGGTTAGCTTTTTAAATTGTTCCCTCAGCATCCCATTCATTCTTTCAACCAAGCCATTAGCTTGGGGATGGTAGGCAATGTAGAATATCCAATCTATCCCTAGCCCTTGAGCCCAATCTTGGACATTACGTCTACTAAATCTTGTTCCTTGGTCACTTTGGATTTGGTGAGGAGGTCCGTATTGATGAATGGGTTGTTCTACTGCTTCAGCTGTGTTACATTGGTTAGCATATTTGGTGGGTTTAGCAAAAAACAGTCCTGACGCTATCCACAGCAGTGAATACATATCGCCACCCCCTTGAGGGGGGCAGGGGCCCATGTAATCAACCTGCCAGGTATTCAAGGCCCACTGACGCTGTTTTGTCTTTCCCCATGGCCTATGTAATGCCCTTAAATGCAGCTGTATACAAGTAGTACAGTTATGTGCATGTTTTATAAATATGTAATGGCAAAGGGGGTTGATTGTGAGCAATATCCAATGCGTGTGCGGTATAAGATGAGCGATGGATGTTCACAAGCTATATGCACATTTATAGCTTGAGCATGTACTTCAGTGGAGGTCGTATTATCTACTTCCCTATTATTTTACGACTCAAGTGCATCATCTTTTCGATGAGCCGAGACATGCCTTACTTTTAAAGGATACCTTTGTACATATTGCCAGATTTGTTGCCATATATCTGCCCCCCATATAGGATATCTTTGCACATGCCAATCTTCTTGGGCCCAGCGGAGTAACCACATTGTGACACTTCTGTATACAACCTAACTGTCAGTGTATAAGTAATGTGCCTTCCCTTCCAGGATAGCAAGAGATGCTGCAATCAATTCAGCCCACTGACTAGATGCCTGTACACCTGTTTGCCATAATGTAATTCCTGGTAGTGGAGCATATGCGACTGCTCTCCATTGTCTTTGTCCAGTTGCCGTCTATGTTGCACTTCTGTCGGTAAACCAGGCATCTATTTTGTGCTTTTCTATTAACTTGTCATAAGGGGGAGCGTCCTTCACAGGAGATGTAGGGATATCTCCAAGGGGAAGAGTATCCCCTGGTGTGGGCATGTGATTAAATGGCACAGTTCCTAGAAGAGTGGCGTGTGGAGCGGTGACATGTGGTTTTCCTGGTAGAAATCATTGCTGTAAATAATGTTTCCGTTTCTAATGTGTGGCTGCCTGAGCTACCCCTGCATGAGCCCTAACGGAATCATCAGTAACCCACCCATGAATAGGTATGGGTGTGCATACAGTCACACTATCTTGGCCTGTGATTCTTTCAGTTTCTTGTAGTGCCCAAACTACAGCTAAAATTTGTTTTTCCATCGGGTTATAATGTATAGCGGAGCCTTATAATAGCTTGGACCAAAATCTTACAGGTTCTTTCTGATTTGTTGGCCCAGTCATCTGCCACAATCCCCGTGAGACTGTATCATCTAGAACTGTTACTTCTAATTCAAAAGGAAATTCTTGCCTGGGACTGTATAATTGCGCATGCTCGATCAAAGCATTCTTGCAGGCATCAAAGGCTTCTTGTTGTTGCTTGGTCCACTGCCAAACAACCTTCTTCCTAGTTAATTTCTGCAGAGGGCCTGTTCATACCACCAGATGTGGGACAAAAGTTCTCCAATACCCTAAAAGTCCCCAAAAGGTCTGTAACTGTTTTACTGTGGTTGGTACAGGAAATCGCTGGATTGCTTGTTGTAGCTTATTTGGTATTTCTCTGATCTGCCCATGCCAAACTATTCCCCAAAATTGTACAGTAGTGCTAGGACTCTCTATTTTCTTTGGATAATTTGCCCAGCCTCAGTCTTGTAAATGCGCTTTCAGCAATTCAGCAGCTGCTTCAATTTCTTCTTGTGACTCTGCCATAATCAATAGATCATCAATATAATGGTAAACAGTAACGGTACCCGCCCATAGTGCTCTCATTTGGTGGCAAATGGGGGGAGGGACTGTGTGTGTATCCCTGGGGCAATACTTGGAAAGTATATTGCTTTTGTTGCCAGGTAAAGGTGAGCTGGTCTTGGCTTTCTGAAGCAATGGCTATCAAAAAGGAAGCATTAGCAAGATCTATCACAACTTCCAGTTGTAAATTTTTGCTAGTTTTTTTTCTATGAGAGTAAACACGTCTAGTACCGTAACTGCAAGTGGAGGGGTGACTTTATTAATTTCTCTATAATCTACAGTCATCCTCCAAGTGCCATCTGGTTTTTCAAACCGGCCAAATAGGATTTTGCCTAATTGCTGAAGTTTCTGTCAAATCTAGACTTTCTACTAGAACAGTTAGGTAAGCAGGTAGCCTTTAATGAAAATAATATGGATGGCACGTTTTGGCATATTTGAAGATCGATACGCAGAGTTAAGAGCACTTTGGCCATGAAAACGTTGCTCACTTGTTAGAGGTAAGGGGATGGTTAAGGCCAGTGAGCAATATAGAGCAGAAGACAAGAAAATGAAGCATAAGCAGTTTTCTTTCAATTTCTAGCAGGGCAAAGGTACCAGCCATTTCTCTGTAGTGTGATAATATTGATAGCTAGAGCCAGTTCCTAGATAAAACAGACCTTTGTTTATAAAACCAGCATTACCTGATTAAGAAATGAAGGTTTTTCTTAATGTATCAGTGTGCTGGTTTTGGCTGGGATTGAGTTAATTTTCTTCACGGTAGCTGGTATGGGGCTGCGTTTTGGATTTGTGCTGAAAACAGTGTTGACAACCCAGGGATGTTTTGGTTCCTGCTGAGCAGTGCTTACCCAGAGCCAAGGGCTGTTCTGCTCCTCACCCCACCCCAGCAGCGAGCAGGCTGGGGGGGGCACAAGGGGTTGGGAGGGGACACAGCCGGGACAGCTGACCCCGACTGACCCAAGGGGTGTCCCAGACCATGGGACGTCATGCTCTGTCATATAGAGCTGGGGGAAGAAGGAGGAGGCAGGGGGACGTTTGGGGTGCTGGCGTTTGTCTTCCCAAGTCACTGTTACATGTGATGGATCCCTGCTGTCCCGGAGATGGCTGAACACCTGCCTACCGGTGGGACATGGTCAATGAATTCCTGGGTTTGCTTTGCTTGAGTGTGCGGCTTTTGCTTTACCTATTAAACTGTCTTTATCTCAGCCCACGAGTTTTCTCACTTTTACTCTTCCGACTCTCTTCCCCATCCCGCTGTGGGGGAGTGAGCGAGCGGCTGCGTGGGGCTCACTCCATGCAGCTGCCCCCGACTCCAGCACCTCCCCTGCAGCCTGTCCCACAGCCACCGACTGCCCCCAAACCCTGTCCTCGTGGCAGCAAGCTGGCCCTTTGTCCTGGTTTTGGCTGGAATAAAGCTCATTTTCTTCCTAGTAGCTGGTACAGTGCTGTGTTTTGGATTTAGGATGAGAATAATGTTGATAACATGCTGATGTTTTAGTTGTTGCTAAGCAGTGTTTATACCAAGTCAAGGACTTTTCAGCTTCTCCTACTGCCCTGCAGGTGGAGGCTGGGAGTGCACAAGAAGCTGGGAGGGGACACAGCCAGGACAGCTGACCCAAATGAGCCAAAGGGTATTCCATACCATATTACATCATGCCCAGTATATAAACTGGGGGGAGTGGCCAGGGGGCACCACAGCTCAGGGATTGGCTGGGCATCAGTCAGCGGGTGGTGAGCAATTGTATTGTCCATCACTTGTTTTGTATATTCTATTATCATTAGTATTATTTTTCCCTTCCTTTTCTGTCCTATTAAACTGTCTTTACCTCAACGCATGACTTTTACTTCCCCCTTGCCCCCATCCCACTGCGGGGTCCGGCGGGGAGGAGTGAACGAGCGGCTGCATGGTGCTTAGTTGCTGGCTGGGGACACCCTGGAATATGCTTTATTCTCCATAAACGCAGGTGCCATTAGCATCAGTTTGGAGAAAGAGCGGTGTCTCCAGAAGCTCCTGCAGCAGGAGTGGTTCTTGCCTGAGGAGAGCTATGGTAATCACTGTGGGTAACAGTTCTTGTTGCTCTTTCCCTCTCCCAGAGGCAGCACCGAGGACTCAGTTGGCGGTTCCTCTCTGGGGATGTTGTTGACTGTGTCCGGCTCAGGTTTGTATGCGTTGCTTTTGGCCTCATTCTTCTCGCGGCGTGGGCAAAAAGGGACAGCTGGACACTTACTGGCTGTGGGCAGGAGCTGCCATGGCTGAAGCTGGAGAGACCAGGGAAAGGTACAACTTCTGAAGAATAAAATGAAGGGGATCCAGCCAGCAGCTGCCTCCAGCTGCAGACGGGAGACAGCCTGCCTCTCCAGGTGAGGAAGGATCCCTCTTAGTGTAGTCCTCAGCACATCCAGCGTGCACGGCAGGGTCTGTGTGCGTAACCAAAAGCACAGTACGGCCGCATAGTGTGTGCACACGTGAGGCTGGGTATCTAGGAAGCCTCATATTGTAAGAGCTGTAAGATGCCAATCTAATCTCTTAGGTGGATGATACTCAAGCGACCGGAGCTACAGAGGGGCAAGGGAAGGGGAGGGAGAGACAGAGAAAGACGCACCTGAACTGTCAAATTCTCCCAGCAGCTCCAAGAGCGGGAGGTACAGTGAGTCCCGGACCCTTGGGGCTGTGTGACCCCTCTTCTGCATCCCAGTCCCTCCCTGCCCCCACCTTCTCCTTCTCTCACTGCTGTCATTTTTCTTTGCTTCCTGCACCTCTCCCTCTCTTGTTCTCCAAGTCCCCCTCTTTCTCTGTTGTTCTACCCCTCTGTTTTCTTTTTTTCTCTGTGCTTCTGTCCTGTTCCCTGTCCCTCTTGTTTTCCTCTGTCGTCTGTCTCTGCCCTGCAGCCCATCACTACTTTTGTCTTTCTCCATCTATCTGTCCATCTTCCTATCCCATTTTTTTTTGACTCCTCCACGTCTGCCCTTTAGCCCTTCACAATTCCCACCACCCTCACCTCTCTGTCTGGCTCTGTGTCTCTGTTTTTAAACTCCTCTCTCTCTGCCCTGTATTCTAGATATACTTTTTCTTTTTTAGATTCTCTTGCTCCAGGTCCCTGTCCCTATGTTTCAATTTCTTGCCTCTCTGTCTCACAGCCCATTTCTGCCTTTATAATTCTCTCTCTATCTGGCTCCTTGTCCTTATTCTTTATTTCCCCACTCTCTCCCCTTTAGTTCAGTGATGGTTTTGGTATTTCTCAGTCTCTCTCTGTCCACCTCCCGGTACCCTTTTTTAATTCCTCCCTCTCTGCCCTGTGGCCCATCACTAATCTTTGTTTTTTTCCATCTCTCTGTCTGGTACCTTCTCCCTTTTTATTAGTTCCTCCTTTCTGTCCTGTAGCCCATTGCTATTCCCACCCACTCACCCCCTGTCGCCTCTCTCTCTGTGTCTCCCTTTCCCTATTTTTCAATGCCCCCTCTCTGCCCTGTAGCCGATTGCTCTTGTAGTGGGTTTACATGGCAAGGTTTTGTTAGCTGGGCGGTGGGTTCTCTGAGAAGACACCAGGAGTTGCCCCCACGTTGGGCACAGCCAGCTCCAGCTCCAAGACAGATCTGCTGCTGGTCAAAGCTGAGCCAACCAGCAACGCTGGTAGCACCTCTGTGATATTTAAGAGGGGCTAAAAAAGTGCTGCGCAGAAGCTGTGATAGAGAAAATGTGAGTGTGAAACAGCCCTGCAGACCCCAAGGTCAGTGCAGAAGGAGGGGAGGAGATGCTCCAGGCGCCGGAGCAGAGATTCCCCTGCAGCCCGTGGTGATGAAGACCACGGTGAGGCAGGCTGTCCCCCTGCAGCCCGGGGAGGTCCACGGGGGAGCAGATCTCCACCTGCAGCCCGGGGAGGACCCCACGCCGGAGCAGGGGGATGCCCGAAGGAGGCTGGGACCCCGTGGAGAGGAGCCCACGCTGGAGCAGGTTTTCTGGCAGGAGCTGCAGCTCTGTGGAGAGAGGAGCCCACCCTGGAACAGAAGAAGAGCGTGAAGGAGGAAGGAGCAGCAGAGACAACTTGTGATGAACTGACTGCAGCCCCCACTGCCTCTGCGCTGCTCGAGGGAGGAGGCAGAGAAGTCAGGAGTGAAGATGAGCCCAGGAATAAAGAGAGGGGTGGGGAGAAGGTGTTTTAGAGATTTGTTCTTATTTCTCATTATCCTGCTCTGATTTTGATTGACAATAAATTAAATTAATTTCCCCAAGTTGAGTCTGTTTTGCCTGGGACAGTAACTGGTGAGGGATTTCTTTGTCCTTCTCTTGACCCACAAGCTTTTCTGTCATATATTCTACCCCCAGTCCTGTTGAGGAAGGAGAGTGATAGAGCAGCTTGGTGGGCACCCGGCAGCCAGCCAAGGTCGACCCACCACAGTTTCCTTCTGTTAGGCTCCCTGTCCCTATTTTTTAATTCTTGCCTGTGTTTCTCGTATGCCATTGCTTTTGAAACTCTTTCTACCTCTCCATCCCTATTTTTTTAATTCTTGCATATGTTTCTTGAACCCAGTTGCTTTTTAATTTTTCTTGCTACCTTTCCCTCCCTCTGTCTCCTTGACCTTATTTTAAGGTCTGTGTTTCTTGTATCCTGTCGCTTTTCAAATTTCCTTCTGACGTCTCCCTCTCTGCAGCTCCGTGTACCTATTTTTTGTTCTTGTCTATGACTCTTGTATCCTGTTGCTTTCAGAATTTTCCTTCTGTCTCCCTCTCTCCATCTCCCGGTCTCTAATTCTTAACTCTTCCCTCTCTGCCCTGGAACCTGCCACTTTTTACATTTTCTTTCTACATCTCCCTCTTTCTATCTCCCTGTCCCTATTTGTTAGTTCTTGCCTGTTTCTTGTACCCTGTCGCTTTTTGAAATTTTCTTTCTATGTCTACCTCTATCCGGCTCCCTGTTTCTATTTTTTAGTTCTTGCTATGTTTCTTCTCCCCTGTTGCTTTAGAATTTTTCCCTGTCCCTTGTCCTGTCCCTATCTTGTTGTCCTGCCAGACCCTTCCCCCTCTCTCTCCTGCTGCCTGTCTCTATTAATTTATTCCTCCATCTCTCTGTCCCTGATTTTTGCTCAGTCTCTCCACTCTCCTCTCTCTACGCCCTTGTCCTGCTCCTTGTCCCTCTCCTGTTCCCAGCATCCTGTTTTCCAGCTCCCTGTCCCACACCTCTATGTCCCTCTGCCCTTGCCCCTGCTTCCCTCTTCTTTTTTATCCCCCCACCCTGCTGCCTTTGGGCACTGAGCCTTGTAGCCAACTCACTGCCAGGATTTCTTAACGAATAAACTTTTCCTGCCTGCCCTGCGCTGCGGATGAACCGGTTTGCAGCCCCCGGGTGCAGAGCTGATGGCTGCGGACGGGTGCGGGGAGGGGGTGATGTGCTGTGGGGCTCGGGCAGTGGCCCCCCGCTCCCAGTGGGCTCCAGTTGGGGCTGGGGCAGCCCCAGGTGTGGCCGGTGGGGCTGAGGATGGGGCTGGTCCTGCGGCGTGAAGGGTCTCCAGCTGGGAGAGGGGCTGCCTGGGCACGCCTGCCTGAGGGAGCTGATGAAGAGGAGGGTGAGGGTCGGGCGGGGGTGGAAGGGGCAGAGGCAGCGAGGGAAGCGCCGGGGCGGTGAGGGTCTCCTGCCGGCGCCGGGAGCTGCGGTGAGTTGCGTGTCCTCTCCTCTGCGTCGTGGCCCCTCTCTGCCGCCCTTCTTCAGACGGCTGCCTGCCTGCCCGCCCGCCTACCTGTACAGCTCCCCAAAACCTGTTATTCCTCTGCTAACCCTGCCTGGTACCCCATTGCCTTTTAATTTTAAAATACGTCTCCCTCTAACCAGCTCCGTCTCCCTGTCTTTTATTTTTTCCATGCTTCCTTATACACCGTTAGTTTTTAAATTTAATTTCTATGTCTTTCCCTGTCTCCCTGGCCCTATTTTTTAAATCCTTCTTCTCTGTCCTGTATCCAGTTGCCTGGGACAGGCTGGGCATCGGTCGGTTGGTGGTGGGCAATTGTTCTCATTTGCATCGCTTGTTTTTCCTGGGTTTTACTTTCCTCTCTCTTTGTTGTTGTTGGTTTTATCTCTTACAACTTAAAAAAAAAAAATCAATTATTAAACTGTTTTTATAGCAACCCATGAGTTTCTTTCTCACATTTACCCTTCTGATCCCCCCCATCCCACTGTGGGGGAGTGAGTGAGCAGCTGTATGGTGCTTAGTTGCCAGCTGGGGTTAAACCACACACTATGTCTACTTTCCTGAAGCTGCTTATTGCTACTTTTTAATTATTTCCTGTCTGTTGTGTACCTTGTCACTTTTAAAATTTTCTTTCTATGTCTACTTTTATCCAGTTCACTGTCTTTTTTTAATTTTTTCCTCTCTGTCCTGTGCCACGTCACTCTTAAATTTCCTTTCTATTTATCAGTTTTAGTTTGCTGTTGCTATTTTTTTCAATTTTTCCTGCTGTGGTGGGTGAAGTGAACAAGCTGCTGTGTGATGCTTAGTTGCCAGTTGGGGTTAAACCACAACACCTGTCACTTTTCAGATTTACTTTCTATGCCTACTTTAAGCTATTTACTGCCTTTATTTTTTAATTTTATCCTCTGACCTGTACCATCTTGCTTTTAAAATTTACTTTCTATACCTCTATTTGTATGCTGTCCCTATTTTTTAATTCTTTCCTATAACTAGTTACTCTTAAAATTTTCCTTCTATATCTAATTTTATCCAGTTGGCTGTCTTTATTTTTTAATTATGTCCTGTCTGTCCTGTACCATGTCACTTTGAAAATTTTCTTTCTCTGTCTTCCTTTATGAAGCTGCCTATTGCTATTGTTTTAATTCTTTCCTCTTGTTACCCCATTGTTTTTCAAATTTTCTTTCTATTTCTACATTAACCAATTCATTATCTTTATTTTTTATTTCTTTCCTGTCTGTCATGAACTGTGTTGCTTTTTAAATTTTCCTTCTGTCTACTTTTATGTAGCTGACTGTCCCGATTTTTCAATTTTTCCTTCCATAATTCTTTTACTTTTGATTATTTTTTTTTCCTAGATGTACTTTTATCTCCTTTTCTGTCCCAATTTTTAATTTTTTCCTGTTTGCTGTATCTTGTTGCTTTTAAAGTTTCTGTTCTATGTCTACTTTTATCAAGGTGTCACTCCCTGTTTCTTAATTCTTTTCTATCTGTCCTGTACCCCGTTGCTTTTAAATTTTCTTACCTCATCTATTTTTACCCAGTTTGCTGTCTTTATTTTTTAATTCATTCTAGTCTGTCCTGTATCCAGTCACTTTAAAAATTTTCTTTCTAGGTCTCCGTCTACTTAGGGGTTTTTGCTATTTTTAAATTTTTTCCTCTCTTAATGTCTTCACTCTTAAATTATTATTTCTATGGTCACTTTCATGTATTTTTCTGTCTCATTTACTTTTTTCCTCTCTCTCCTCTACATTGTGACTCTTTATTTTCTAAGTCTACTTTTGTCAAGATGTCTAACCCTATTTTTTTATTTCCTGTCCTGTGTCATGTTGCTTTTAAATTTTTTTTGTGTATCTACTTTTATCCAGTTCGCTGTCTTTATTTTATATTTCATCATAGTCTGTGCTGTACCCTGTCACTTTAAATTTTGTTTCAATGTCTTTGTTTCTTGAGTTTGCTGTTCCTGTTTTTTATTTTTTCCCTTTATTTCCTTAATCTTGTTGCTTTTAAATTTTTTTTATACATCTGTTTTTGTCCGAGTCCCACCCCTATTTTTTAATTCTTTCTTGTCTTATGGTGTCCTGGTTTTGGCTGGGATAGAGTTAATTTTCCTTCTAGTAGCTGGCATAGTGCTATGGTTTGGATTCAGTATGAGGATAATCTTGATAGGAACAACTGAAAACATCAGTGTGTTAAGTAGTGTTTAGACTAAGTCAAGGGTTTTTCAGCTTCTCATGCCCAGCCAGCGAGAAGGCTGGAGGGGCACAAGGAGTTGGGAGGGGACACAGCCAGGGCACCTGACCCAAACTGGCCAACGAGGTGTTCCATACCATGTGATGTCATGTCCAGTATATAAAGGGGGAACTTGACCTGGGGAGGGGCAGATCGCTGCTCGGGAACTAACTGGCATCGGTCAGTGAGTTGTGAGCAATTGCACTGTGCATCACTTGTTTTGTATATTCCAACTCTATTATTGATATTATCATCATTATTATTTTCTTCCTTTCTGTCCTATTAAACTGTCTTTATCTCAACCCACGAGTTTTACCTTTTCCCTTGTGATTCTCTCCCCCATCCCACTGGGTGGGGGGAAGTGAGTGAGCGGCTGCGTGGTGCTTAGTTGCTGGCTGGGGTTAAACCATGACAGTTGGGTATGCTCTCAATTTTTAGGTTTTTTTTTTTTTGTCTCCATTTTTTTAGTTTGTTGTCCCTAGTTTTTAATTGTTTCCTCCTTTAATGCCTCCATTTTTAAATTTCTTTTCTATGTCTACTTTTATCTAGTTTTCTGTCCCTATGTTTAAAATTTTTCTTCCTCTGCCTTGTACGCTCTTGATTTTTAAATTTTCTTTCTATGTCTACTTTTATCAAGCTCTCTGTCCCTATTTTTTAATTCTTTCTTGTTTATCATGTACCCTGTTGCTTTGTAAGTTTTCTTTGTGTCTGTCTTTTTTTTTTTTTTCTTGGTTCATCCGGAGGCTGTAGAGGATCTCCTTGGCATGCTTTGATCTCTGGACTGTCATTTGTACCCCTCTCGGTTTGTCAGAACATCTCCTCTTCCTCAGAGCAGTCTTTTTGTCCTCTTTTCCATCTCGTTTGCCTCCAGTGGGTCAGTGTCTCCCTCGTGACATCTGTTCAGATCCCCTCCCGAGTACCTCATTGCTTCACCAATCCTTTGTTTGTCTCTATGCCCACGTTCCCCCCGCCCCAGAGCCCCCCCATTCCCAGCACGACGCCTCCCGAGGCTGTCCCCCTGCCCCACGGCACCCTTTGAGCTCTGCAGCCCTCTCTGTACCTCTCTTATTCAGGCAGAACCCTTCCTCGGGCTTCTTGTTCGCTGCCATCTCGGATGTCTCCGTTCAGTGGCTCACCCCCTGAGGACATCCGTACGTGGCTGGGACACCTTCTTGAGTTTTACGTCGTGTCCCAGAGCCGCCTGCTGTGTCTTTCGCTCTCGGCTCCCTTCTTCTCCCGTCATCGTGCCTCCCGGGGCCATCCCCGTGCCCTACAGCCCTCTCTTGGCTCTGGAGCACACTTTGCACCCTTCTCCCTCCCTGGGAACTTTTCCTGATGCCATCTTGTTGTCCCAAAAGTGGGGTTCGGTACCTGGTGTGCAATAAGCCAATCTTACGCACAGAGCCAAGATATTTAATTCATGTCTGTGCAGAGAAGAGTGGTAGTTCCACAAAGCTAGCACACCACACCAAAGAATTACACCATATTTATCCTGTTACCTGATTAGTAAAAATCCACCTAAATTTACTCTCATTGGTTAGTAATCACCATCCCTTCTGTTATTGGTTAGTTATTTTTAAATTAATGTTGCTTGCTACGTAAACTGGAACACGTGCTCCTTATAGGTGGGGGGGCAGCAAGTCTTTTTGCTCTGGAATTGAGTCCGTGGTTGCAATATTCCCCTGCCACCTTTACCTTTTCCCCAGTTCATGCTGCTTTGGCAATCATCTGGCTTTCAGGCCTTCTGGAGCAGGACGTTTCCTTTTTATCAGTCTTCAGTTCCTCTTCAAGCGTATAGTGGTTAGCAAAGCATGCGTTGTTTACACAAAGTAACCAGGCCTAAACGATGGTCATCCTAAATCAAGCAGTGTCACTATGACCTAGGCATTAACCAACATATGGCTTTACTAAGTCTATATTTTAGCTAAAAGCACATTTCAAAATCGTATTGTACAACTATTCAACAGCATTTCAGCATAAAATACTCTTAATGCTAAACTATATAAATTTATTACCCGGACTACAGTGTTTCATCTCCAGAACACTCTTGCTGTCTTCTATGTTACCTCTGTTCAGTCCCTGGTCCCCTAAGGACATCTGTAGTCTGTTCAAATCCCCTCTGGACTTCATCATCATGTCCTTGAGCCGCCTTTTGTCTGTCCCTCTTGGAACCCCTCTGCTACTGTCACAATGTCTCCCAAGGTCTTAGATGTTCCCAGCAGCACACTTTCAGCTCCGCAAGCCCCGTTTGGACTTGTTTTGTTGCAATTGCACCTCTCCTAAGATCTCTGTTCCCAAAAGAGAGCATTCTTTTTTTTCTCTGTGCTGTCTAGGATGCCTCCCGAGACCTTCCTTGTGCTCCACGGCATTTTGGTAGCACTTTAGCTCCTTTTCAATCTCTCTTACCCCTCTGAGCCTCTCACGACCGTTCTGCTCCCAGTCCCCATGCCTACTGAGACCTTCTTTGTGTACCACAGCCCTGGTTTAGCTCTGTAGTGGACTTTGATCTTCTCTCGTTCCCTTGGAGACCTGTCCTTGGGTTTGTTTTGGATCCTTTTTTTGGATTGTTTTTTATCTTTGTAGCAGACCTCACATCCTCCTGTTCCCTCGGAGGACTTCCTGAGTCCACATCTGTGACCCAGCCCAGTCATTCTGGCCTCTCTTCTGTCTAGCCGTGCCTCTATTTGTTCTCTGGAGCTCTGATGACATGTTTACTCGGATCAGATTCCCTCTGGATTTAATTGCTGTGTCACAATCCTTTTTCTGTCTCTCTGGCTCCCTCGGGACATTGCTTCTCCCAGTGATGATGCCTCCCGAGCCCGCCCTTGTGCTCCACATCCATCTTGTATCACTTTAGGTGGGGGTATCTTTGAGCCATAGAGCACTCATTTGTTCCTCTACGCTATCTAGGATTCCCAGCCACCCGAGACCATCTGTACTCTGCTCAGATGATCATGCAAGTTCCTCCTTGTTGTCTCTAAGCCTTATTTGTCCATCATCCCCCCTTGACACCCCTCTCCTCACAGTCACGATGCCTACTGAGACCTTCTGTGATCTCCACAGCACCTTGTAGCGCCTTATCTCCCGTTCTATCACTCTCGTTCCGACACAGCCTTCCTTCTTTCTTTGCTACACAGCGCTCCTTTATCTTTCTCTCTGCCATCGAGGGTGTTTGCGTTCAGTTCCCCTCTCACTCTGTCAGCTGTAGTTTACCTAGGTGCCCTCCTGAGACTCCAAGGCCCTCACTGTGTCTCCAAGCCTTCTTTTCTTACCCTACCGCCTCCCAATTCCGCCTCTCTCTGTAACAATGTCTTCTGAGTCCCTTCTTGTACTCCACAGCACTCCTGTAGCACTTTAGCTGCCTTTTGTGGTTTCGTTTAGGCTTTTTTTTGTGCTCTTATCTTACTCTCTGCCATTTAGGATGCCTTCATGCAGCCCCCGGCCCCCAGACAGCTTCTGTACTTTGTTGAAATCCCCTTCAGAGTTCCTCTTTGGGATCTCTGAGGCTGCTTTGGTCCCTCAGGCCCCCTGGGGACCCCACCGCTCCCTTGGCTGAGCTCTTCTGAGCCATCCTCTATGCCCTAGAGACCTGTTTCAGCTCGGGAGGGCACTTGGCACCCCTCTTTTCCCCTCAGAACCCTTCCTGAGTCCGCATCTGGCCCCCCGGCCGGTCTGCCTGTCCCCTCAGCCGTTTGGTGCATCTCCGTTCGGTCCCCGGTCCCTTGAGGACGTCTGTGCTTTGTTCAATTCCCTTGTGAGCTCATCGCATCCCCTTTGGTCTCTCTGGCCCCTTCGGGACCTTTTCCGAAGCCGTCTTTGTGCTCCAGAGCAGTCTGGGGTTTTTTCTGGCTTAGAGAATGGTTCTCTTGGGTACCTGGTACCCCAGAGATGTCTATCGTCAGCTCAGATCTCCTCTCGTGTTTTTCAGAGGAGGCAATAGCCATCATCCGTTTTTATCGACACATCTCCTGTGGTGTTTTTTGTTGTGTTTTGCAATTTATTTTTGTTCTAGGTACTTACGTGTTAATTAGGCTGCTTCATACAGTTTCTGATATGCTTCTTGTCTTTCCATGGTTTGTTGGTGTTGGCCTTTAGGACTCATCTAGCTCGGTTAAGGGAGTCAGTCACCATCAAGGTGACTCTGAGTCATTGGTAATTCACAGTAAATAATTTACTTTGCAACCAGAGATATTTTTGAGAAGGGATTCTTAAGGGATCTAGTTCTGCTTTGTCATTCAGTCCTACCCAGAAGGTAGTTCTGGCAGAAGTTAGGTAGTATGCACAGTCTTTCTAGAAATGCAGCAAAACCCCACAGGTTTTTGGTTTTTTTACAGGAAACTAAAGCACATGATTTTTTATGATGATATTGTTATTGCATTTAATGAACTACTTTCTTACACAGCTTAGAAGGACATCTATCTTTTTCTATCTACACTCCAGAGAAGTTAAGTGTAATTACCTACCCGGTTACGTTGCTGATGTGATAGATGCAGTTGTAGTACAAGAGCAGGTGTTGTCATTCCCAGTAAGGGTCGCTTTCTCTGTTCAGTGCTTTGCATGCTGTAAATGGAGGCAGATGAGAACACGTGCTGCTGCTCCTCCATCCACCTTTATGCCTTGTGGTGGTTCACCCCTCCCCTTTCCCAGGAGATTGTGGGAAGGGTGCGTTGTGGTTTAACCCCAGCCAGCAACTAAGCACCACGCAGCCGCTCACTCACTTCCCCCCACCCAGTGGGATGGGGGAGAGAATCACAAGGGAAAAGGTAAAACTCGTGGGTTGAGATAAAGACAGTTTAATAGGACAGAAAGGAAGAAAATAATAATGATGATAATATCAATAATAGAGTTGGAATATACAAAACAAGTGATGCACAGTGCAATTGCTCACAACTCACTGACCGATGCCCAGTTAGTTCCCGAGCAGCGATCTGCCCCTCCCCAGGTCAAGTTCCCCCTTTATATACTGGACATGACATCACATGGTATGGAACACCTCGTTGGCCAGTTTGGGTCAGCTGTCCTGGCTGTGTCCCCTCCCAACTTCTTGTGCCCCTCCAGCCTTCTCGCTGGCTGGGCATGAGAAGCTGAAAAACCCTTGACTTAGTCTAAACACTACTTAGGAACAACTGAAAACATCAGTGTGTTATCAAGATTATCCTCATACTGAATCCAAACCATAGCACTATGCCAGCTACTAGAAGGAAAATTAACTCTATCCCAGCCAAAACCAGGACAGTGTCCACCCCATATTCTATACCATTTCCACCATGCTCAGGTCCCATACTTTCCAATACATACTAATCAATCACCATCAACTTTTCCATCCTTATATATATATGTTTATACAGAAACACAGATATCCTTCCCTTAACCTATGGGGCATCTCTGTAAAATGTTTGTTGAGTTCATTTAGTCCCTGATTTCAGGCTCCATCTGTCATACCAGCCTTCCTGGGCGGGAGGGATGGTGCAATGTCTGTTCAGTCGGCAGAGCAGGATCAGGCTTCGGTGCAGCGTGGTGAGCAGGTGACATTGGGTGCAGCTGGACGATGGTGTGTAATGTTGGATTGTTGCATGCTGAAGTCAGGTGTGGTTCCGTCGCTACTGTGCTTTGCTCAGTTTTATCAAAAGTTCATTCTTGCTTGACCTAATTGATTCTTACTGTAATACCATTGATATAGCATCTAACAATTATAGTAATGATAACATACAGTGGCAGGGTTATATAGCAACTCACATCATACAATTTAATTCATTGGCTATTCTTACCTAAAATCAAATCCCCTTGAGGCACACATTGGACTTCCCCATCCTTTCCATCACCCACCAAGGGCACCCAGGTCCTTGAGCAAAAGCAATCCCATGAATGGGTTTGCCTTTGCCTGATGCAGGAGTAACCCAGACTGTCTTCCCTAATGTATTTTTTTTATGTTCACTACAGGGACTTTATCCCCGTCTACAGCATGTGAAAGTTACGATTGGGTGTGGCCACCCTGATCGGCAGATCCTCTGGTGTTGACTAACCAGGTGGCTTTTGCTAAATGTGTATCCCCATGTTTGAAGGTCCCACCCCCCGTTGCTCTCAATGTAGTCTTTAACAGTCCGTTGTATCATTAGATTTTCTTGGAGGCTGGTTCATGATAGGGGATGTGATCTACCCACTCAATGCCATGCTCTCTGGCCCAGATGCCTATGAGGTTGTTTCAGAAAGGAGTCCTGTTGTCTGACTCAATTCTTTCTAGAGTGCCCTGTTGCCATAAGACTTGTTTTTCAAGGCCCAGGACACTGTTCCAGGTGGTGGCGTGGGGCATGGGATGTGTTTCCAGCCATCTGGTGGTTGTTTGCACCGTTGTAAGCACATGGTGCTTGCCTTGGCGGTTTGTGGGAGTGCGATACAGTCAATCTGCCAGGCTTCCCCAGATCGACATTTCAGCCATCGTCCTCCATACCACAGGGGCTTTAACTGCTTGGCTTGCTTAATTGCAGCACGGGTTTCACATTCATGGATAACTTGTGCAATGGCATCCATGGTCAAGTCCACGCCTCAATCACGAGCCCATCTATATGTTACATCTCTTCCCTGATAGCCTGAGGTGTCACAGGACCACTGAGCTATAAATAATTCACCCTTATGTTGCCAGCCCAAATCCCCCTGACCCATTTCAATCTTAGCAGCCCCATCCACGTGCTGGTTGTTTTGATGTTCTTCAGTGGCCTGACTCGTGGGTACGTGAGCATCTACGTGACCTACTTTTACAACCACATTCTCTAGCTGGACATCAGTAGCTCGCCACAGTGCGGCCGCCCAGATGAGTTTATCTCTGTGCTGCCTGTTGCTCTGCTTCCATTGCTCCAACCTCCCCCACAGGGCGTTTGCCACCATCCGTGAGTCAGTACAGAGACAGAGCACCGGCTACTTTTCTTTTTCAGCAATACCTAATGCCAGCTGGATGCCTTTCACCTCTGCAAACTGACTCGATTCACCTTCTCCTTCAGCAGTTTCTGCGACTAGTCGTGTAGGACTCCATACAGCAGCGTTACACCTCCGATGTTTTCCCACAATGCGACAGGACCCATCAGTGAACAGGGCATATTGCCTCTCATTTTCTGACAGTTTATTATACAGTGGGGCCTCTTCAGCACGCATCGCCTCCTCCTCTGGTGGTAGTCTGAAATCTTGGCCTTCTGGCCCTTCCGTGATCACTTCCAAAATTCCTGGGCGACCGGGGTTTCCTATGCGAGCCCGTTGTGTGATCAGTGCGACCCGCTTACTCCACATGGCACCAGTTGCACGTTGCGTAGAGGAGACCTTCCCTTTGAACGTCCAGCCCAGCACTGGCAGTCGGGGTGTTAAGAGGAGCTGTGTTTCAGTACCAACCACTTCTGAGGCAGCTCGAACTCCTTCATATGCTGCCAATATCTCTTTTTTAGTTGGAGTCTAGCGAGCCTCGGATCCTCTGTATCCCTGACTCCAAAACCTGGGGTCGGCCTCGGGTCTCCCCCGGTGCTTTTTGCCAGAGGCCCCAGGTAGGGCTGTTCTCCCCGGCTGCGGTATAAAGCACATTTTTAACATCTTGTCCTGCTCAGACTGGCCGGAGGGCTACTGCATGAACAATTTCCCATTTAATTTGTTCAAAGGCTTAGCGTTGCTTACAGCCCCATTTAAAATCATTCTTCTTCCAGGTCACTTGATAGAGAGGGCTTACAGTTTGACTGTAATTTGGAATATGCGTTCTCCAAAAGCCCACAACATTAAGAAAGCTTGTGTTTCCTTTTTATTGGTTGGTGAAGACATAGCTGCTATTTTGTTGATCACATCCACTGGGATATGACAATGCCCATCTTGCCATTTTATTCCTAAAAGCTGGGTCTCCTGTGCAGGTCCCTTGACCTTATATTGTTTTATAGCAAAACTGGCCTTCAGAAGGATGTGGATTATTTTCTTCCCTTTCTCAAAAACTTCTTCTGCTGTGTTGCCTCATACGATGATGTCATCGATGTATTGCAGGTGTTGTGGAGCTTCACCCTTCTCCAGTGCAGTCTGGATCAGCCCATGGCAAATGGTGGGGCTGTGTTTCCACCCCTGGGGCAGTCAATTCCAGGTGTATTGGATGTCCCTCCAAGTGAAAGCAAACTGTGGTCTGCACTCTGCTGCCAAAGGGATTGAAAAAAAATGCATTAGCGATGTCAGCTGTGGCGTACCACTTGGCTGCCTTTGACTCCAGTTCCTATTGAAGTTCTAGCACGTCCCGCACGACAGCACTCAGCGGTGGCGTGACTTCATTCAGGCCACGATAGTCTACTGTTAGTCTCCGCTCTCCATTAGGTTTTTGCACTGGCCGTATGGGACTATTAAAGGGTGAGCGAGTTTTGCTGATCACCCCTTGCCTCTCCAGTTGACAAATCAGCTTATGGATGGGAATCAGGGAGTCTCAGTTGGTGCGATATTGCTGCCGGTGCACCGCTGTGGTAGCGATTGGCACTTGTTGCTCTTCAACGCCCAGTAACCCCACACTCGAAGGGGCCTTCAAGAGACCAGGCAAGGTGGACAGCTGTTTGATTCCCTCTGTCTCCAAGACAGCTATACCAAAGGCCCACCGGTACCCTTTCGGGTCCTTGAAATGCCCCCTCCTGAGGCAGTCTATGCCAAGGATGCACGGGGCCTCTGGGCCAGTCACAACGGGGCGTTTCTGCCACTCATTCCCAGTTAGACTTACTTCAGCTTCCAATACAGCTAGCTATTGGGATCCCCCTGTCGCTCCAGAAATCCAGATGGGTTCTGACCCTTCATAACTTGATGGCATTAGGGTACGCTGTGCACTGGTGTCCACTAGAGCCTTGTACTCCTGTGGGTATGGCATTCCAGGACATCGAATCCACACAGTCCAATAAACCTGGTTATCTCTTTCCTCCACCTGGCTGGAGGCAGGGCCCCTCTAATCCTGGTCAGAGTATTCATTACTCACTTTTTATAAACATGCATCACAAGTCCCTTCAAGAGGATCAGAAGTGAGATCAGCCCTTCTACTCTGCCTGGGGAATCTCAGGAAACTGGAGCTCACTGGAAACTGGAGCAGCATGTTTCCAAGAAGAATCCCCTTTTGTGATTGTTTTTCCTTGCAACTCACGTACCTGTGCCTCTAAGGTCGAGGTAGGTTTTCCATCCCACTTCCTTTTGTCCTCTCCACGGTCACACAGGTAAAACCACAGGGAACCCCATGGTGTGTACCTTCTATGTCCTCTCTCTTGGGCAGAGGAAGGCTCACTCCTAATAGCTGAGATATGGGCCGGTACAGGTGGGGAGTAGGACGTATCCTCTTGGAATTGCTAGAACTCCTGGGCCAGCTTCTCCACAGCCAAGATGCAGGCTTTTACGGAGGAAGAGAGATTTTCTTTGTATTGCCAGAGTTGGCAAGCTATTTCATCCACTGCCAGTGCCTCTTTGTCTTTCCAGGTCAATATTGCCAGTGGGTTGGCATACGATGATGGTGCGCTCTGTACAAAATTCTGTCATGTGGGTCGTGTGTATTGGACTTCGTCTGGATCTTCGGGTAATTGTGCATTGTCCGGGTCATAATAAATCACCTCTAGCATGGCTAATTCCCTGGGATATTGGACACCTGTCTCCACGGTGGTCCACTTGCCTGTTTGACATACAACATTTTCCTTGAAGGAGTACCTTTCCTTCATGCTTGACAGGAGTTGCCTCCAGAGGCTGAGGGCTTGTGTCCCTTTTCTAATTGCCTTGTCAATGCTACCTTCCCTGGCAAGTGATCCCAGTTGCTTGGCTTCCCTGCCTTCTAATTCCAGGCTGCTAGCCCCATTGTCCCAGCATTGGAGCAGCCAGTTGATAATGTCCTCGCCTGGATGACAGCTGAAATCTTTTTGCATACCCTGCAGCTCACTCAGGGATAGAGATCGGGTGATTACCTCGGGTTCTGCCTCTTCCTCCTGTTCTTGTGATGACCCTGGTTCATCTTCATCCTTCGCTAAGCGAACTGACTTTTTTGTGTATTTTTTTCTTCTCTATGGGGGCAACTGATACTGGTACGGGTTGGTTCGCTGGTTCAGCTGCAGTGCCTGTCACTGGGGTTGGAGTGGCCGCAGTGCTTATTGCCTTGATGTTAGATCCAGAGACCTTCTTTTCCCCTTGAGGGTACTGAATAGTGTTGAACAGGGCTCAATAGGCACGGGCCAGGCCCCAGCATGTTGTGGTAATTTGTGTCTCCCTGGAATTGTCAGGGTGACAGCATGCTTTTTCCAAATGTTCTACTAGTTTTTCAGGATTCTGCACTTGTTCAAGGATGAAGTTCCAAAATGCTGGAGATGCGCACTGCCCTAGGCACTTGCCCATACTACCCCACACACCCTGCCACTCATAATTATCCAGCCTCGGGGCAGATCTGTGGGTGATCTTCTTAAATAGTTGTTTAACCCTAAACAAGACCTGAACCACATCCAGGAACATGCTAGTTCCTAGCACGTGGACCATGCTGGTTTCAACATCCCAAGGGTATTCAAATTTTTCAAAATTCTCAAATGCTATTGTAATTAGACTGGAGGAGAAAGGAAGGGGGAAGAAAGACATCTCACCCATAGATTGGCTCTCTGAGGAGGAAAGGTGAAGGGTGTAATTATTAATAGTTTCCCATAGATGGCTCCCAAGGTATAGAGGTGACGACAATGCTGAGTACAAATCCCAGATTAGTCCCATGACTGATAATTTTATCATATCATAAGCTAGAATTACACAACACATCAAAGCAAAAACCTTAATCCACCTCCCACGGATGATAAGCACAGCACAGGGACTGTATACCATAAGTGAGGCAATACATAACAACTCTAAAAACAAGTGCCACAACTCTAAGAGCCCATAAATAGATACTGTGACCAGCAACTATTAAACTAATATAATGAATGCTTGTAACAAATTCATTTTAACATTCTCTGGTCAGATCTGTCATTATCTCAACCCTTCGTGCCCCACGTTGGGTGCCAAAATAGACTGTTGTGGTTTAACCCCAGCCAGCAACTAAGCACCACGCAGCCACTCGCTCACTTCCCCTCCACCCAGTGGGATGGGGGAGACAATAAGAAGGGAAAAGGTAAAACTCGTGGGTTGAGATAAGGACAGTTTAACAGAACAGAAAGGAAGAAACTCATAGTGATAATAATAACAATAATAAAATGACAATAATAATATAAGGATTGGAATATACAAAGCAAGTGATGCACAGTGCAATTGCTCACCACTCACTGACCGATGCCCAGTTAGTTCCTGAGCAGCGATCCCCCCAGGCCTACTCCCCCCCTTTATATACTGGACATGATATCACATGGTATGGAATATCTCTTTGGCCAGTTTGGGTCAGCTGTCCTGGCTGTGTCCCCTCCCAACTCCTCGTGCCCCTCCAGCCTTCTTGCTGGCTGGGCATGAGAAGCTGAAAAACCCTTGACTTGTTCCCAAGTAGTGTTTAGACTAACTGAAAACATCAGTGTGTTATCAAGATTATCCTCACACTGAATCCAAACCATAGCACTATGCCAGCTACTAGAAAGAAAATTAACTTTATCCCAGCTGAAACCAGGACAGGGTGGCAGGCAGTGCCTGGGGTATATAAGCCACAGCCTCTGCTCAGGTTGCTTGTTCTGCTCCTGGGCTTCTCTGGTGTCAGTGCTCTGTTGTTTGTTCAGTTGATTGCAGCTTTTGAGCTGGCTAAGCTATTTGGGACTTCTCTTGGAGATTTTTTTGTCAGGTAGTCTGGGTTGCTCAATGGTATGGTGTCCTGTCTTTTTGAGCTTTGTGGGTTTTTCATGTTTTCTGGCCTTTGGTTAGAATTCTTTTTGGGAAGGTTTCTTTTGTTTATTCTTGCAGGTAAAGTCAGGTGGTCTTTTGGCATCTAGGTCCCTGTAGCTCGCTCTCTTCTCTTTTTGCCAGATATCCTCACCAGCATTTTCCCATGATGGGAGCAGCAGAGCGGGGAGCGGAACTCCAGGATATCCAGGGAGGTAGTGTCAGGCTTCCTTTTGTCTTTACAGGGCTGACCCTGAGGAAGTCCACTATGTGGGTCAATTGTGCAAGTATATATTATGTGTGTGCACTAATCCCTTTCAGAGCGCGTCAGAGGGTAAGGATTTTGTTTTGTTTGGTGTAATGTTGTTCTATTTTGTGTATTTGTTGAATATGTGAGTTTTGTGTGGGAGGAAGCCAGCTATCTGACTGATTCTGGGATAAGGTAATGTACTTTTATGTTGTTAGTTCATGTCTTATTTGCCAGATGTTTTGAACTAAGCGTATCTGACTTTCCTAGTAATTCATGAAGGTTTGGGGCACCTCAATGGCAGGCGCTGTTGCCGAAAGGCAAAGCAGGGCCATAGCAGAGTTTTCTGTTTATGGGGACAGGCTCTGTCATCTCCTGCACAAAATTCTTCTGTTATGTAACCATTGGGATGGCAACTTTCTTTAGATTTCTTGAAGAACAAGAGGAGGATGGAGCGTGTTATCGGTGCATAATCGTTTTCTCTTCCTTTGGCAGTACAGGTACCTAAGGGTTAGCCCATCCTCAAGGAACAGCATGAGGATATCTGCGTTGACTGTCAGCAAAGGAAAGAAGCTTCTTTTGGACACCGAGGTGATGAAGCAGAGTCTTTATTTGTTCTGTTTGACTTTCATTACAGGGGGACATGGTCATGGAGAGGTCGTGGCTCAGACATGCAAAACATGGTTGTGGGTGGGAGAGCTGACTATTGCATTTGAGTCTGCGAGGGATATCACGGACACCACTGGACAGGCGTTAGAACCTGGTGCTTAGGTCAGACCAATCTGGCAGAACCATCCTGCCATCTGAAGTAATGCATACTTCTGTACTGAGATTTTAATAGCTCAGTCTGCATCACCTTTGGCTTTTTCTCACAGAGCTTGTATGCTGCCAAGAAGTGGCTCTCATCAAGCACTTTTGTCTGAGGGTTCTCCATTAGATTTTTGGGACCATCAAGTTATATTCAGCATCTGTCTGCACTCGGGTCTCCTGTAACTACTATGCAGTTTTGGCTTAAGGCTTTATAGCGCAATGTTATCTAATAGTAGTGTTCTGTATGTGAGCAGGTTCTGGCAGCCCAGTCTCATGTCCCGTTTACGTTGGTGCTCTTATTCGAGCTTGCTGTCTACCGAGGAGCTCTCCATACTGCAGTTCATAGTCATTTAAGAGTTATTGATCCATAAAGGAAGAGTCAGTTACACCGGTCATGGTCATTTGCTACCTGTACTTCTTTTGGAATTTGTGGGGCTGAGTTCTTGAGCTCTATCGGCCTCTACGTATATTTGAATAATCTGGCAGTAACTGTAATTTTTGTGTCAGTGTGTGGTTTGACTTATTCTTGCAGTTGAAGTTAATAGGTCTAGGCTAAGCAGAACAGTTAAGCAAGGTGCAACAGCAAAAGTGAGAGGACAGTGTTGCAGGCTGTGGTGGGGTGTGAGGTTGATTGTTTGGGTTTTGTGCTTTTGGGATCTCTGTGTTGCCCGAGTATGTAAGTTAGTCAAAAATATTTGCTAGTCCGTTTTGCATGGCAGGTGCTCTCTTTTGGAAAGCAGTATACAACATCTGTTTGCCTCTCTGCATTTTCCCAAGGCAGGCCTGGCATTGAAGGTTACGGATCCCAAGACATCAGGGATGGATGGGCTGTACAAGCGGGCACCTGATGTGGCCTGTGACCCTGGAGATGTGGCACAGGAGGAGAGCAGAGCTATGTGAGGCTGCTGGGGGAAAGGGTGAATCTGGGACGTGGCTGTTGGGGTGGGGGAAAGAAGAGGGATGAGTGTATACTACTTCGGGGTATTGCTGTTTTTCTTCAACTTGCTGATGTAACTGAATCAGCATGGCAGATTAGAGTGCAAAGCAGAGATCAACAAGCTTAGTGGAGTGAAGAAGTTGGAATGGGGACACTTTACTGTTTGTTAGGGGATTTGTCAGCATCTGGTTGACTCGGTCTTATTTTGTTGCTAGACGTGTACAGGAGGGAGCCGGATGCCAAAGGGAGATGGCAAGGAGAGCACCAGAAGAAGGTTGGTTGGCACACAGCTGTGTCAGCGTCTCTTCCACCGCCCTGTGCCTGGGTGTCCCCCCCCCCTGTGTCTGGGGGGAGTGTCTGTCCCCCCCCCCCCCCCGTGTCCTTTCATTAAATTAAGCTGCTGAAGTACTAGAAAACAGAGAGCGATGTCTGTAAAGTAACACGTTGTTTTGCCTCTCCTTAGCTCTTGTGTCCATCTGGAATAAGGAACACGCAACTTATCCTGCCCTGTCAGGTCATTCAGAAAAATGCTCTTTTGGCAGCTGTTCAGCAAGCCTCCCTTTGTTATTTGGTCCAGCCTCTCCATACCCTGGATAAAAAGGTTAGTACATCTTCTTCCTCACATTGCACTAGTAATAATGGGGTTTGTCAGGCTTAGCCCAAAGAGGGTATCTGTTAATTCTGCTTGTAATCAACTGGGTGGCAGACCTGCGCAACACTTGGAACAGCATCACTGATGACTGCAGGAACTGCAGTGATTGTGTATTAGCATATGACAAAATAAATGGTGTCACATCGGTGATTTATTTAAAGTCTATTAGTTGGGTAAGTGATGAAGCATAGCTAAAAATATGCCTCAAGAGAGGAGTGAAAGAGGTTGGAGATGACTTGGATTCAAAAGGTACAGGTGAAATCTTATAGCCTGTGGTATGCAGTAAGGCTAGCAATCACAACCTGACCTTGAAATATGCATTCTTCTGGGATGGAGAAACCATCAGTACCTGCCGCTTTGATTTGTCCTGACTTCTGAAAACAGAAGTATGGTCAACACTGTTTGCATTGGGAAGCATTCATGTCAGCCTGATGCCATAATGTTGGTTCAAAAGCTACCTGCCAGGGTCACCAAGCCATTACTGTTCCCCATCTTACATTTGGCTTTTTTTTTTTTTTTTTTTTTCATTCTGTGTTTAATATATGGTGCTCAGGAGATGCCCTTGCTTCATACATGCTACATACATACGTACATGCCCTTGCTTCATGCATACATACACGTTGTAGGGCTCTGTGTTGCATTTTCTTACACAGCTATTGTGTCTCTTCCAGAGCTAGCTGGATTACAGTAATGAGCTAAGTGACCTCATATGCAATTTTGAATTCATAAGCAAATAGAGATTCTTTAGGGCTTGTCTTGCCTTCTCTGTGCTTATATTGGCATCTCTTTCCATGTTCCTTAAAACATCCTAAAACCCCCTCAGCCCCCTCTTGTATCCCCAATGCTCCCCACGCTCAGTTCCCTGCCACCAAGCAGTATCCTCAGCTCATTCCTGTCTATGGGAAGTGCCCGTGTTTTGTTTTTGGGTTAGCTGGGCAAGAAGCACTGTGTTTTGCAGCAGGTTCGTAGCTGTGCCTGTGCCGACTGCCTGGCTGTCATGCTGGGAGCCCAGCTGGCCGCTGCCTCCTGGGAGCTAAGCAAGCCAAGCAACATGGCTACAGATCAAACTCTCCTTGCTTTTTCTCTGAGCAGGGGGTTCTCCTCACTAGATGAATGCTGATTTTGCAAAACTGGAAGGAGCTTTATACCCTTGAGACCTCTGTTCTTATGTCAAATGTATTTAAAATCAGTCAGAGCGCTCAAAACTTGTTAGACATGTGTTGAACCAGCTAAGGGAATGAGGCTAAAACACTTCCTGTGTGACATCACTTTTTTTTCTGAGTTTAAAAATAAAATAGATGTTATCATGACTCCCCGGTGTCTCATTTTGGGTCACTCAGAGCTGCGGGGAGGGGAGGGAAAGATGTCTCATGCAGCTGTGACTTGCAAACTTCTGAGCATGAATCGTTGTTTTTAGAGCAGTGTCCTATACCCTTTCTTTCCTTACGCCGAAGGTGAATGTAAGGGAGGTCCTAGGGCCAACACTCATCCCAGAGACCGTCAGCTGCACCAGAACAAACTTGTTTCACCACTACATGGTTTGCATCCTGTCCCGACACGAGCAGGACACTGATTCCGCACCATACAGCGGAGATCCATCGGCCCAAACAAAATTATATCCTGACAGCTTATCCAGAAAAATGCTTAGTATCGTGCGGTCAGAGCTGCCTGCTTGCTGCTGAGCAGGAACCCTTTGCCCCACTGACCTCACGCAACTTTTGGCAGCACACGGGCCGTGTCCCGGGGAGCTGCTGCACTCTGCAGCCACTTGGTGGGCACCCAGATGTTGGCAGCTGGATGGCCAGCTGTGCAGCCTCCCAGAGCTGGCCATGGTCTAGTTCATCCCAGAGACTGGTTTCCATTCCCTCTCACAGAGAAGTCCGCGATTCCCCATCTTTATTTTTAATCAGATCCTGCAGCACTGAAATCGTCAGTGGAACTGAGCAACCTTGGTCTGTTTCCCAAATCGATCCTCTGCGCTGCCACATAAGGCGCTGGTGTTGTGTGTCTGCTGATAACCGTGAGTAGTGTTACTCTGGAAATAGCTCTTCATCCCCCAGCTGAAAAGGATTGATCTTCCAAACAATTGGAGCTCTTGTTGTCTAAATGCTGAATGGTTTCTTTTCTACAGAATGACAGCAACCGTATTTTTCATTTTCCGGTGTCTCCTCTCCTCTGTAAATCATTTAATGGCTGCTGCATCCACACACAGAGGACAATTAATGCAACCGGCAGAGGCAGCGATAAGGAGGTCATGCCTCTGTTATTCTAGATTAACATGTAAAACTGGAAGAGATCTTGTATAACCTCATTACATGGGAAAGGGAGACGGTTGCAGGATGTCACAGGCTGCGTCTGCACAGAGGGACCCACCACTGCCGTGGGTGGCACTGGTTGCCCGCCCGACACAGGCCAAGGCCCGTGGCGTCTCCCTTCAGGCCACGCGAAGGAGAGCTGGTTGCGTGGTGCCAAAGGAGCCGCGTGCTCTGCAACGCCCGCCGCGGTCCGGTGGGTTGATAGCCAAGACCCGTGGGCTGTGCCACGAAGGGCACGGGCTTAACCAACCCAGTCTCACCGTGCCCTCATGCCGTCCAGCCTGTTTGATACTGGTCTAGGGCCTTCGGAGTGGCAAACTCAAATGTATTTGCAATCTCAGTGCCAAACTTTTCTATACTGACTTTGTTTATAGGCTGAAATATTTCTCAGGAATGAAGACACTGCTCACGTCTGCCCATTTACTTCTAAGGCAACTGCTGACCACTGTTTTTATAATACACGTCGTACGTTCCCTGTGCTCAGCCAAGCAGGAAGAATTGTCCTCTGGGAAATAAGTCCATTTTCTACTACAACAGAGCAAAGGTGTTCTTTGGTAGATCCATCTGCAAGCTGGCACTAACCCAAGCCAAGCTAGTACTTAGTTAGGAGGAACTCAACTCTCAAAACATGGCATTTTTTTCCCGTTTTGGTCTTTTCCTTTCCCACTATACACAAAAGACAATAGCTCTCCTTGATTTGCAGGGGAATTAGTATGCTTTGTAGCTCCCCTGGACTTCAAAGTGCCTGTGCCACTTTTGAAATACGACTTCAAGAGCTTGGCAAAGTACCGCTTGTTCCTACTTGAAACTTAGGATTATTTTTATATAAATATGCAGAAATTTCTGAGGTTCCTTTATACCAGGAGACACTGGGACTTAAATAGGTGTTGTGGGGGGATGAGTGTAGTTTTTTGCATTCATGGGGAGGCAAACTGATTTTCCAGACAAGTGATCTAAATACACAATTATTTGAACATATTTGAAAATGTGAATATCTGGGAATATTCATATTTTATTTGCAGCTGAGTGAACGTCAAGAATGTTGTCTGATTTATAAATCGGGCGCTGCCTCTGAGTCCGCTGCTGCTACAGTTTCATTATGCCTGTGCTCAATGAGAAATGGTTTTTTTCTGTGACTTTCGATGATCCCAGTGAATTATTATATCATAAAGCTGGGGTAAATGAAAGCATACAGAATTGCAAATCTGCATTGATTTAGTAGGAAGAGCTGCCAGTCTTTATAAGAGCAAGCACAGAATTGATATTCATGATATTTTAAGAAGGAAATGTAAGTCTAACAAGTTGAAGCAGTTCAGCAAGTGGAAGAAATTCAGTGTCTGGGAGTGAAACAGAGGATCAGCTGCTGCAAGAAACCACACCGGCCACTTCATTTTCTCCTGGGCGTTCTCCAGGTTTACTCTGTACCATTAAAAGGTATTTGTTACAGACTGGCCGAGCCCCCTCCACTGGTTAGGGGTCAGTCTGGCGCACCTGTCAATCCTGAGCACTATGTACTTTACATTGCCCTGGGCCTCCGCCGTGACAAAATGTAGAGACGGGCTCTCGACCGTAAGAGACGTGCCCAGGCGCCCTGTGTCTTGGTGTGAGCTGGTGGTCTGAGCGTTATGGTTGTCTCGCCGTGCCCTCTCGATGGGACTCTGGCTTCACGTCAAACCCCATGGAGATAACCTGTACATTAAAGGAGGAAATCCAGATACCTCACGGGAGTTTCTAAGCATCAGTGAGTTTACAGTTGAAAACATTGCAAAATTATGACAAATGATAAGTGGGCCAGGATAAGGCCATTAAATATGACTTTGCTCCTCCTGTAGGACAGAGCTTGGTCTTGGTGCTTGTATGCCCACTTACTAGCTCCTTGGAGCAATTTTCTGGCTTTTACGTGGGGTATTGTGTACTAACAGGGTACTGGCAAGACATAGAGCAATTTTTTACATTATTCAGTGCTGATCAGCTGGAAGTCAAGCACTGAAAACTCTGTGCTAATGGTGAACAACCTGTGGTTGGAAGGTAGAAATAAAAAGGCAGTCAACATATCTAGCTTAGCCCAGGCAGCCTCCCGGTTCCTGTTACTACCTTAATGCCAGTATGAGGAGGTATGGTTTTGTTTGGTAGGTTTTTTTAAATTTGTCACTATTTCTTTCATCATTTATTTCACTTGCACTGAAATTAAAAATACATAGACTGGGAGACTTTCCCCAGAGCTCATCTCATCTCTGGTAGCTGATCCACAAGATCCAGTGTATTTGTACCTGTTATACATAAGGAATGAGTAAAATGAATGTTGTTGGAGAAGCTGCGTCTAATCTAAAGAAGTTATTTGAGTGGTTCAGAAGGAGGTTATCGCTTTACCTTTTGAGAGGTGACTCTTCTCAGCTCCTATGCTTTTTTCCTTTGTCCGGCCTCCAGAAGCCTTTGTTTCCATTCAGCTGGAGAAGCAGGGACCCCGAGATAGGATGCTGAACGCTTTCGCTCAGAAGAGAGAAGCACTGGGCAGAACCCCGTAAGCGCGTCAGGAGGCTCCTCGACGTTTTTGAGAGGGACTGTCGGGTTTTGGCACGCGTTGAGTTAGCGTCGTACTTACTCTGCGGTTACTTTAGGGAGAAAGGCGAGCCGGGGGCAGGTGCGGACGCCCCGGCGGGGGGGGAGGAGGCTGTGCCGTGGCCAGGGTGCGCGGGTCAGGCGGGGGGCTGCAGGTGGTGGCCCGGGTCCACCGGCAGCGGTGGGAGACTCAAGGGAACCTCCTTCTGCTGCGCCGTGGTCTGCCACGGGCACGGCCGCAAGGCTCGCGGCAGAGAGGTGCGCGGAGAGCAGCAGCGGTCCGCAGGCACGTGGGTAGCTAAGGGTCGGGGACGCTAATGGGCGTTGCTCCTAAACCGTTCCCAGCCTGGGTAAGGAGATAAATTCTGGCTATAGTTGTGCTGATAGGCGCAGAACTGTTCCGGGCTTTTACGTATGAAGCACCCAACAGTGGTCCTAGCTAGAGATGGGCACTATGCGAGGAAGGGTCCTTTAATAAATACTTCTAGCGGTTTTATTATTTTTTTTTTTAATTTTAGAAGAAGACGTAAGAGTCATAAGAAATAATAATTGCAAAGATACCATGATGGGTGCAGCTTTTGCCTTTTGCAAAATTCCTCTTTATCCAGCATACGGATAAAGGTGAGAACATGGATCCTGTATCAAACTGTTTGTGATTCCATATCTTGCATTGAATACGTTACAGGTTAGGCACGGCCTGTAAGAACTTACCAGGCAGTAAAAAGCAAACTTCTTCTACGCAAACCCTTAATGGCTATTCTGTTTTTTAAATAGTCAGCGTAAATTATTTAGTTTAATGTACTCATAAGCTTCTTGCCAGCTCGGTAGGCTATATGAGTGTATGAGGAAATAACTGCTAGCTGCAGACTCTTTTGGGAAATATTACAGAATTTGTGAACAGAATTATATGAACCAGATTTGAATAAAATCATTCTGAATTTATTTACAAGACTGCCTTAACTGTCTACTGGGTCTGGCATACTAGTTGAAATCTTGATTGATGTTTAACCTCCTTAAAATTTTGGAATTTCATAGTGTAGATATTTGTAATACTGTACGTAATCTGAAGGGTCTTTAAAAATTATATTAATGGAAAATGTTACAAGTGTTTTGGCTTTGAGATTCACAGTACATGTAAGTCCTACACGATACTAAGAAGAAAATACTGTGTCATTATAGGATGAACTTCTGAAACTCGAGAGACGTTATTGTTGAATATTGCCATAAGTAAGTATATCTGATATAGACGTTTACTATATGTCTAATATACGTTCAATATAGATGTAGTAGAGACATTTCCATACAAACACATCACGTTTTAAACATAACTCTTGCTCTGAGGGCATCTTTTCATGTGGATAACATGAACTTACGGACTTTCTATTCAGAATATTATGAATATACCTGTAAACTATTTTGCAAGCTGAGGAAAAGAACATTTTCAGTGGTTTAGTGGGATAACATTACAGGCAGTACAAGCCATGTTGCTGGATGAGTAGGAAATATGCCACTTGGTTTCTTTATGAGGAGAAAGGATTGATGACGGGATGCTAAGTAGAGGCACACAACACCAACGCTTTTTTGGTATTCCAGCAGAAATACCAGATAAACATCATTGACATGAATGATAAATTGTAGTGCAAGTAATGTGCAGTCGATCAGAGAACGAATGAGTGGGATGTGCTATCCTGTGAATTCAATCTAGTTTGTAAGACAACTTGGGAGAAACCAGAGGTTCAAACAGAGTTGGACTTGATTTTATTATTTTTTTTTTTAATCCTGTGTTCATATGTCAATGTTCAGTATTTTATGGTTTTTATTCCCAGATAAGTTTATGTTTCTGGAATCTTTGTCTTGCATACAGTATCATGAGATTGAGCACACATGCCAATAAAGAAGGGGGGGGGGGGGGGGGGGGGGGGGGAAATGGGCTATCACTAGTCTACTTTCACTGAGAAAGAGACCGTACTTGATATACCACCCTAGACGAGTTTACGCGCTACTTTTCTACTGGAGTGCGTAGCCTGTTGCGAAGCCACCTAAGAGCTGTATGTTCCGGGTCCACTCTGTCAAAAGACTGGGCAAGAAGCTGGCATGTGGCCAGCATCCAGGTCTGTCTTCTCCTCGTACGTGTGCCCAGGTACGCAGAGGTACGTGCGAGCAGCCTTGGGAAAGAGCATGGCGAGGAGCAAGCTGCAAGTAGGGCAGCTGTTTCAGTAAGCCACATTTTGCAAATGACGTAGATTTGTGTCACGCCGCAGGTGCAGACCGCCTTTAACGCAGGTACGGCTTATCGAGGGTGCGCGTAAGGCCGGACCGATGGGTCTAGAGGCAGCTTGCGGCCGGGGGTTGGAGTGGAGTTTCAGCACAGCTCAGTGATGATGAAATCTGACTCAGGGTCATGCTAATTCCCAGTCCTGCAGTTAACTCGTCATCTCATTTAGCTCCTTCCTGCTTCTGCTTCCTTATTGTAATGTAAGTAGCAACAGCTACCACAAAGCGGCTGCTGTATTGCTTTGTGGATATTTCTAAAGCATTGTGAAGACATCTGTGTGATGAAAAGCATTAAATCTAAAATTTACCTTGGTTCTTAAATGCCACTTTCACAATTTTTATTGTGCTGGTTGTCACAGTACAGAGGAATCATAGCTTGTAAATTTTGCTGTAGAAGATGCCGAAGATGTCCATACAGAAAGAGATTAAGTTCAGCAAACGTAGAGCTTATCTGGACAGAATACACCCTGCACCACACTATATATTTTAATTATACCTTTTTTTAGGCTGAATCAACCTGTGTCCCAGAGTGCCCTGAGATGTCAGCTCATTGGGTACTACAATAGCCTAAGATGACTCTTAGATGATTTCCCTGTCATCAGAGACAAGTACTTCATAATTGGATTATGTCAAGGAAAAAAAAGAGGAGCAAGACTTAAAGAAAAACCTTGCAGCTGATCCCAGTTTTGTATTAAGTTTGCAGGTGTGTTCCTGGGGCTCAGAGTCCTCCGTCAGTGCATATTACTAAGTAAAGGTGAAAACACATTTGTAAGGGGAATGATAGTCTGAAAGTGCCCTGACCAGTGTGTTCTGCCAGTCTTCAGGCAATTTTGATGGATGGAGAATATGCACAGTCAGAGTCTCCTGCAAAAGCTGGCATACACAGAAGGAAGAATTTAGAAATGTGCTTGCTTCTGATCCCAGCACTGCACGCAAGGGGAAATCAAATGGATAATTTCATTTTCAGGATGTAAATCCTCTGCTTTAATGATTAAGCATAGGTAAAAGGGGTTGTTTTACCCTTTAAATTTTATTTATTTGAGATTTAAATGAAACTTGTTTTACTTGCAGGCATGTGACTTGTTGGAAGTTAGGAAAGGAGAGGAAGAGCACACAACGGACTAGGGGATGACCCTGTATCATCTGCTTCTTTCAGAAGGGACATTTTTTTGACCGTGTCACAAGGATCTCCTTCCTCAAAACTTGTGGCTAGCAAGGTGAGCCCTTCTGCTGACTCTCTGCAAGTCTCCGAGTTAGCTTTGTTAGCACCAGCAGGAAAATGATTTTAGATGTGAAAGGAGTCCCCCAGCACACTGGTTTTGCTCTTGATCATCTTGTTCCCCAGCAACAGAGAGGCTCAGCAGAAAACACAGAAATGATGTCCATTAAGGTTCAGGCACAAGCTTTGGTTCCAATATCAAAAGTTGGGAGTGTGGTTACAAGCCCAAGAAATCATAAAAAGTGGTTCAACAAGATATTTGAGAAGGTGGTCGTCACCCCCTCCCTGTTGTTTAAATGCACGCCAGCTGCAGGCTTGGGGAGCTACACCAGTCCTGGGCTAGCTCTTATCTGGCTAGTAGTTGCTGGGGAGTAACCATCCCAGGCCCGCAGTAGAGGTCGTTTTTCTTCCTTTATCTACCTGCTTTTATTTTACCTCTAAGGCGCTGTGTTTTGTACTTCTGTCTCAGATGACCTGAGAAGCTTTTAAGCTCTATAGTATTTTGCGTATTATCGTTAAAAGTTGTACACGGGCCATTGGTAACACATTCACTCTTAGCTTTAGAAGGAGCCTTCTCTTGGACACGGTGACAGAAGAGATAATAGTAATATTACTCTAGTAATAGAGTAATAGTAATAGAGGAAAATATTTTAGTAGACTTACATTTCATGCTCAAGCTACCCCCCACCCCAGGTTCTTTCAGTCTGGGGGTTGTGGGTCACACAGTGTCCATCTTCTGCCCTGAACTCATTTGGGAGTTAGGACCAAGAGTGGTGGGTGACTTGCCATAGCAACTGATCCGGTTCCCATCCTAATTTGTTAGCGAAGACTAAATCAAACACGATTTATTTGTACAGAGGAGCTGAGTTCAGCTGCAGAACCTGTACTTCTGCAGTTCATGCTATGCACTACCTCCTACTCTTGGTGCCATGGGGACATCGAGCAAAGAATAAAGCCATGGTGGGTTTCAGGAGTATCCATCTTGTGACAGAGAAGGTCTTGCAGAGCATTGACTCTGTTGGGATATTCAACATACAGATCAGCAAGTCCTAGCATTGTGCATCCTAATGAGATATTGGCTTGTGCCTCTTGGACCTGTAACTTTTCAACGGCAAGAAAATACTTCAATACCCTAGAATACTTTACAGGGTTATACTATTACACTTCTCCAAAAAAGTTAATGTAAGTGTATTAACTTATGAACAGTTACACATTGTCCTTTTACACTTTGAAGTGAAACATCTAAAGCAATGAAACCTCCTAGAAAATAAGCACATATACATATGTATGCCCTTTTATTTTTTTAAATAGCCTTGAATTTTCTGAGGTTGCCTTTTCTCCTCCTGCGCTTCAACGCTTGCCTGTGTCTCTCCAGCAGCTTGTGGCCCAGCCACACTCACTTTCATATTGCTAGCTATACCGCGCTGCTTTTCCCTGTTTGATATACAAAGGAAGCCGAGAGCAAATCCTTAACTGCCGGAGGGAGGCAGACGCGAAGGTGTCCAGAGAGCGGCGAGCGTGGGTCCGCTGCAGCACGCCCTTTGCACCTGCATCGACCTGCCCCTGCGCAGGCTGGCACCGAAACCGGCATTCCTGCCAGAAAGGGAGCCGCAGGGAGCTGGAGAAAAGGCTTTAATTAAAAATGGCTCCTGCCCCTTCAGCTCCTCTGCCCCTTTTTTGTCCCCACTTTATCAGTTATTACCAGTTAATGTTTCATTTTCTGTTGTTGTTTAACTGAAGAAGCACCTTGTAGACAGCAACTGTCAATTAGTTACGATGAGAGCAGAAATATAGCTTCCATCTTGCCTGCGTTTAGAGGGTTATAGCAGGACATTAATTCAATTGCTTTCTTATCTTCTGTACTATTCTTGTTGCCTGCATTTGTGGCTGCCAGGCCCTTGCGGGGTGAGCAGGTCCTGCCTTCCCTGTCCTCCCTCCCTCCGAGAAGGACCTGCAGCTGGGTGGAAGAAACAGTGTATGTGGTGGATGGGGGTAAGCTGGCTAGTTACAGCAGAGGAAATCCAGGGAGGAAAAAAGATAGGTGGGGACTGAAGCGGAGGGGAGAAAAAAAAACATGGAATAAAGAAGAAAGGAAGAAAGGAGAGACTCTGCAGGAGGAGCAGAAGAAATGAGAATGGGAATAGTTACAATGAAAAACTTTCTGCAAATACATATATATGTATTTCCATAAGCCTAAAGTTCATTAAAATCAACGGGAAATGTTTGAGAATAGCCCACCTAACTTCAGACGCCTGTATCTGACTAGGCTTCCCTGATAATCAATAGGTGCTTCAAAGGGATGACTTGTTTCAGGCTCCTGCTTTTGGATGAGACGTGATGTCTCCTGGAAATGCCTTTTTCCCTCTCCAGGGACTCAGGGGAGGTGCTCTTGTTGTCAACATCTGCATTTGGTCCGGTGAACCCCCTGTCCTTCCCGATTTTGCTATCTTTATGTTATACGGAGTCCAGCTGCAGCGGCACAAAGGGAAGGCTGTGAATACGTACGCTGTGTCCACCCTTGCTGGCTTACCTAAGCCTTAGGAGTATCCCTTAGAAAAAGGCAGAAGAACTGGGTGCAGCAGAAATGTCATCTTACAGAAGATAGTAAAAGACTCCTGCAGCAACTGCCGTCTTAAAAGTAAATGTTAGAAGCAGGAAGAAAGAGGAAAATGTAGGGCTGTGGTTTTTGTGCAGTGGTGCCATCCTGTTCTTCCCTTCCCCCAGCCTTTTTCTTTGTTCCCAGATTTGGTGTATGAAACTAGGTCGTAGCTCTTAGTCATACATGTTTTAAACGTAGTAGTCACTCTGTAAGCATGACATAGCACCTCTGGGGTGTTTGGGGGGGGGGGGTTAGGGTTTTTTTTACATAGTGTAGAAAATCTGTTTTATTTGGGTTTAAACTGTGTTTTAGCTGTTTCTTGGGAAATGGCACTGCAAATTGTTTACGTGTTGCTGAGGTAGGCAGCACCTGGGCTTACCTGCACGCAGCGGACTGTCCTTATTTTCTCTCTGAAGAAGTTAGGTGTCACACCATAGCAGGGTGACATAGTGTTGGGACTCCTTTGCGAACACGGCTACGGAGAAGCCACCGTTAACATCCTGTGGTGTGGTGGGGAAGTACAGCATCTGTGACAGGCTGCCCGCAGCCCTCGTCTGCAGAAGTCTGTAAAGACGAGTCGTATCTGGACGGTGTGGGTGCTTCTGCCTTTGGAGGAAACCCTGGCCGCCGTCTTTGCTCGCTCTCTCTCTGCTGGTATCGTTTACGGGCTGTGATGTAAAGCAGAGGAAACGAGGAGTGTGAATGCTAATCTCAGCCTGAAAGGCGTCACTTGCCTGGTTTCCTTAGGTACAATTTGTGCTTATCATTCCCGTGCAAAAGTTAGTCGGGCACAGCTGGTCAAACAAACCCTGCCCAAATATAATTTCCGTGCTTACAACACGGAGTATTTAACCTTTCGTTACTCTATCCCACCCAAACCAGAGGTCTGTTTTTTTGCATTCAGCCTTGCCTTTTATTCAGACAAAAGGAAGAAAAAGATTAGAAACCCTGCAAAAGTAACTTCAGAAAGAGCTGAACTTAATCCCCAAGCTGAATTTATGTCTCTTATTTCAGAATGTATTAGCTGCGTATTGTACTTCATCTTCATGTATGTGAAAACAAGAAATGGCACATTGTATATAAAACCAGGAAAATACATTATTCATGTAATAAATGATGTATTTTCATATCTTCTAGCAAAAAAAAAGTGGGCTGTCTACTAGTAATTGCACATCATATTTTAAAATAATGATACAGATTTTTAATGCCTGTCTGCTGCTTTGCCCTGCCTGCCTCCTGTTCTAGCCAGCAAAAGCATGGTCCTGGGGGAAGGGACCCTGAATGCCCTCAGCACAGCAGCTCCTATCCTTGCTTTATAAGTCAAATGCTTTAAGAAAGTTTCCTTCAAATTTCTCTCGAGTTCAGCAGGTTTTGGAGGTCAGACCTTTACCTTGTATTCTACACACCAAAGCTAAATCATGCTATGTCTAAAATACACTTGCTCCAAATCTTAAAGGCAAATCCTATGTTCAAGTAACAGTTTTATCAAACTTTAAAAAAAAAAGTCTTTCTGGGAATTGACAGGCAGAAAGAAGCCTCAAAATGCTAAACACCTCTCACTTCTTGAAATAACTCAGATCCTTCCACCCTCGACCACGCTCTTTGCTGTCTCCAGATGGGCGCACCTTCCTTAACTTGTGGTTCATCCCTCACCCTACCGAAGTGCTGATCGTGTTCAAAACGCTTCCAGAGAAGGTCAGTATTTGCTAATGCTAAAAGAGATTTTGTTCTAGGCACTAAGCCATGCACATCTTTTCATGTGCATTACAATTTAGCTTGTCACTGGAGATGGGGAAATAACCATCAGTGGTTTTAATCTGGATGCAGCTAGCATGTGCCACTGATGAAGGCTGTTGATGAAGAGTGCCTGCCTGCCAGGAAGGAACGAGCTTCGGTCCTCTTGCTTTAGAGGTAGAAACAAAAATGAAAGGAAAGGAAGGATCCTTTAGTTTAAAGATCGGTAGTCATTAAACCAAAACCAAGCCATGCTGTGTTGCCTTTTCTTATTTGTGAAAGTATTTCCCGTCCCACCAGTTTATCAAGTATTGTCCCTGTCCCCGCGTACGCAGAAGCGGCAGGCAGGGACCTGTATGTCCTCTGACTTACTTCTGCCGAAATAAGGAGGAGAGGGGACAGGAGGGAGGAGGTGCCTGGGCTGGCCCCGGCAGTGTGAGAGCTGGACACGGTGCGGCGCAGCGGGGAAGGATTGGGAGGGGAAGGCTGCCCAGCTGCGTCTATCTATTTGGATAGATATAAACACCGAAAAAAGCGGTTGCAAGAGACACTGGGGAAGCAGTTTCTAAACCAGCAGCTGTGACACCAGATGGGATGGTGACAGCTGGGAGTGATATCCTGAGCCTGAATGAAATCCAGTGCTTGACCTTGCTCTGGGAGTCCCGGCGCCATCCCAGGGAGGTCTCGTTTGGTGCCCAGGGGTGGTTGTGGCCTGGGAAGCAAAAGCATTTGCCACTTTGGTGTGTTTGCTTAGGGACTATCGTCTGAATGGTTTTATTTGTGCATTTGTCTTGTCTGCAGGCTGCTCTGAGCTCTCCACCTAAGCCTAGAAATTGTTGGCGCGTTTCACGACCTGTTTTCGTATCTCCTGGCTTTTGCTCAATTAGGAAATCCCCAAACTGCTTTTGTGCCTTAAACTCAGAGCCTCTGACGCCAGACTGGGGAGGGACTGACAGGACTGGTAAGTAACAATTACTGTGTGCTTAAGGTAGATGGTTCCAGCTGCAAAAGACTATGAAATGCTGATGGTGAGAAAGGGGCAAAAGGAGCACGAAGACGAGAGTGATGTCAACCAAAGAATAAAGTCAAGACAAAATTCCATCCTTTTTTTTTTTCTTTTTCCTGCTCTATTTTACTGATGGAAGACTGTCATGTTTCGGGAGCATGCCCATAGCATCAGAGATCCGTCGCAATCCCACAGAAAAGCAATGTATCTACTGGGCTTGGGAGGTCTGCTCCAGCAGGGAACAGAAAACATGGTCCAAAAGTTGCTCTTCTGCCTCTAGCAAGTGTCTGTTAAGCCATCTGGTCAGCCCATGATGATTTTATTTTTACCAGAAGCTTAAAAAAGGCAGGCTTGGGTTCCTCTAGAAATCAGTCACTTGATTCTCTTTCCAAAGGGTGAAACATCCTGCGTGAACGTGTATTTGTGCAGAAATAGTACCGGTTTCCCTAATAGCTTTGACCTGTTGTCCAAGGTAAACTGTACTGCAGGCGTGGGATTTA
This sequence comes from Aquila chrysaetos chrysaetos, assembly GCF_900496995.4. Taxonomy (NCBI): domain Eukaryota; kingdom Metazoa; phylum Chordata; class Aves; order Accipitriformes; family Accipitridae; genus Aquila; species Aquila chrysaetos. Next base: position 56,548,437 of record NC_044005.1, read on the forward strand.
CCTACCTTTCCTTTAGTGGTTAGCAGTAAGGTAGGTAACTACTGGTATCTAACCACCAGTTTGGTACCTCTGCTGTCACTGCACACCTTTGCTGGCCACTGTTACAAAGACACCTTCAGAGGAGTTGCTCATCCCAAGCCAACGTGTTCAAAGTGGGTGGGATGAAACCCTCTTTGGAGGTGCCTAAGATCGTGGGAGCCCAATTAAACTTGATGCCTGAAAATTAGGCAACGAAGGTCACGTGAGATAATCCCGTCCCAAGTGCTGAAGTGCTCTTGGCATTTGGCTTTTCAGCCACTGGATTATTCCCACAGAATAGCGAGCTGGAGTTTCAAAATATGGCACATTAGGCATACCTCCTCCTCTGTGGGTGTGTGTGCTGCGTGGCTGGACTGTTTTTATGCTGCCTAGAAATGCCCACATTTATATATCTGTATGTTTGGTGCTGCTCAGACACAACTCAGGAGTAAAAATTTTACATGCACAGCTTCCCTTCTGTCCAAGTGTCTTTTAAAAAATGAAAAACTGATTATGACAATTGGATAAAAATATTAAATTCTTCAAGAATTGGGAAAAATATGTAAAAGACTAGCTTTGTCTTTTAACGTCTCCAGATTTTATCCCTTATGTATTTTTCTTTTTATGTGAGTAAGATTTTTATTATCAGTTCTGAATTTATCTTCTTGAAATTTCATTTTGGAAGGGAAGAAAGGACTCAGTGAATCATAAATACTTGTTACAGCTTTTATTTTCATACCGTGCTTGTGAATGTTTAATTTTGAATTGGGTTTATTGTCTTTAACAAAAAGCACTGCCTGTTCTGTGCACTCATTATACTATCAAGTACGTATTAGTAACTTCATTTGTATATAGCTGAGAAAGCTCACATAAATTAGCATGCTTAATGAGCTTTGAAACGATCAAGAAGACTGAGCTCAGTGATCAGTGAGAAACCACATAACCAGATGTAGGAGGAATATTATGTGCAATGTATTTCAATTTCAGCCATATCTAACCTGTGCCTAGCTACCACACTTTTAAAACAGAAAATACGGACAATGATGGAGTCCTCAGTACTCTGCCGTCTCTATAATGCATTTTTTACAGACAGTTTAACTCCATTGCTTACACCCAAGAGATCTTTTTTGTTGCTGCTGCTGAGGAATAATTTCCTTCTCCCCCAAATCAGACCATTTAACTTCCTTAAATGATGGCAGCCCCTGCAGCCTGACAGAGAGAACATTGGGTTTCTATAACAGGTGCTTTCAAGTTAAATCACTTCTGCGGTGGCTGTGCCTTGGGAGGCGGTCAAGCCCTGTGCACACATTTCCTACAGACACCAGGTAAGAGCCGGTGCTCTTGTAAGGGTAATGACTTGTAGAGAGCCATTGCTTTGAGAAGTTTTTTGCTAAGCTTAAAGGGAATAAAACAACTTTAGAGCCTCAGCAGAAAAGTATTCATTAGGCTGCAGAACTGAGCCCCAATAGTATTTTATTAAAAACAGTTGGAAAAGTTGTCCCTATCATTCCTTATCAGGTAGTAACTAGTTTAGGTCTTTGCAGTATGTGAAATGACATCTCGGGACCTGATGCTGCTCCTGTCTGACAAATCTAATCTTGATATGATAATCAGTAAGATATACCGCCGTCCTTGTTGGCATTTTGTAATATTTCACTTTTTAATGGGAAAGGCTAATAAAAGAACCATTCTTTTGAGATGCTTGTAACTTTTCATTCCCATGTCTTTTCCTCCCTGACCTTACTACATCCTCATAATTCTCCACCTGCCACAATCTCTTTTCTTAAAGCCTGGTTTCGTAGTGTTGAGGGGGATGTAAACACGTTCTTCTTCTGCCTCCCAGGGGAGGGATGAAAAATGAAGAAAGTCCTGAAGTACAAAAATCCTGGAGGGAAAATGAGTTTACAGAACTGAGATGTTTCTAGGTTCATTTCCCGACATCTTACCTGATAAACTTACTGTTCTTGGGACTCCAGGGACTGAACGTCAAGACATACAGAAAATGATTGACAGCCTCCAGAATCCACTGGATCCCAGTGAAGTAGCCCAGCTGCTAGCCATTCACAGAGAAGTGATCTTTCTACAGTTTGATGCAGCAGTTGAGCACTGACTACGGTAGGAATTACAGCCTGTTAGGGATGGGACTGGCACCTTTTTTATAAAGAGGCTTTTTTTTTTGTTCACAAAGAAAGGAAAAAATGTAGGAAATATTAATTTAAATTTTGTCCATGGTATCTGCTCCAAGATCATGAAATGTGCCCTGTTAAGTGTAGAAATTTTCCTTTCACTAAAAGTGCCATTTTTCCTTTAACTAAAAGTGGTGATAGTCCTTACGTGCTTCATTGAGGGATCTCAACACACCACGTCTGAGTACAGCTGTCCTATTATCTGTGCGTTATATCACCTTTACGTTGTGATTCATAGCTTACTAAATCAGGGACGTTGGTAGCTGCTACAGAGGTAGACTTATGAGTTAATCTTTTTGTTTTGCTTTGGGATCTACATTAAATTTTATATTTTTCTCTATCAAAAAATGCTTAATAAACAGGTACAGGTCTTAGCTGCTTATACCGAGATCTAGGTTTACCCTCCTGTACAATGTTGTTATTTGCCCCATCACAGAAACCCAACAAAGATACATTTTTCACATCTTTCTAAAAAGTAACTGTCTTCTTTTTTTCCCCCGCTCTCCTCCAATAATGGTCACAGAGCGGTTTGAATGTATTCAACAGAATAACCTTGGCAGAACCAAAACAAGGGCAGCGCATGTGGAAGTAAAGGAAATTTTAACTCTCCTCCCCTCTGTAGATGCCACGTGGTGGCTTGACGCAAGACTGGATTTGCAGGTGTAGCCTGCGTGGGGCAGGCAGGCCACGGAGTCCACCAGAAGAGAAGCAACTCCTGGACTTGCTTTTGAGTAACACGCAGGACCGAGTTCAAAACGCTGCGGTTAGAGAGTGTTTCTCTAAGAGCAGCCACGATGGGCTTCCGTGAAACATCCTTGAAGGAACAGTGAAAGCCAAATAAATATCAGCTCAGCTTCAAAATGGGAAACTCCATAAAAAGGAGAATACTTGCTGAAAAAAAACCTATAAGGATTAGCTAGGGGAGTTAAATCCTTGCAGATGGCTTGGAGACTCTTTGGGGACATGCTGGAGCCACTCAAGAAATGCATACCACATGTGAAGAAAGACTTAAGAAAGGGTAAAAGGACACTGGCATGGCTAAACAGCAGGATTAAAGACATTACTAAAGCAAGAAGGCATCCTTCAAAAAGCTGAACTTTCGTTCAAATGAAGAAAACAGAAAGGACCATAAACTGTGATAGGACAAGTGTAAAAGGATTCAAGAGAGCCCAGCAAAGATTTTGAGGAACAATTTTCCTGAAGGTTTCAAGACTAATAATAAATCTTTTTTCAAATATATCGGGAGGAGGAAACCTGCCAGAGAGTCCCTAGGGGCCAGTAGGTGATCAGGGGTGTTCAGTGAAGATAAGTCAATAGCACCCATTTTAAAAAGTGATTTGTTTGTTTCTGCATTCACTCTGGAAGAACTTGAGAAGGTTCCCACACCGAAACCTTTCTTTATGGGAGATGCATCAGAGGAGCTAGTGGAAGTGTTGCCAGGGAAAGTTATGGGCCAAGTGGACTGAAATGAAGATGAACAAGTTGCCAAGACCAATGTTCAAGAATTCTGAAAGAACTCAAGTTGTTTGTTTTTTGTTTTTTTTTTTTCTAAAAAGAAGCCAAAGTACTAGGTATGGTGTGTAGCTTCTTGCTTAACTCTGCCTTGATACCCAGAGACTGGAAGTCGCTGGTGTGTTGCCAGTTGTTAAAAAGGATTGCAAGGGTGATCTGGCTAATCACAGGCTGATAAACCCGATATCTGCAGTGTTCAAACTAGCAGAAACTGTAATGAAGTGGATGCATGGACAAATATGATGTATTTGGGAAGAGTCAATGCTGCTTTTGGAAAGCGCAGTCGCACCTTACAAACATAATGGGGCTCTCTGAAGGTGTTAACAAATGTGGATAAAGCGTTGATACAGTTTATCTGGATTCCCTGAAAGCTTTAATAGCCTTGACAGAGGGTCTTAAGGAGTCTGAGCAGCCGTTGGATTTGTGAGGAGATGGTCATATTTGTAAATAAATTGTTGAGATTCAGGAAGGAGAAGGCTGTAAATGGGCAACTTTTGCAGTGGATAAGGAAGGTTACCAGTGGCTTCCCACAGGAGTCTGAGCTTTCTCCTGTGCTGTTCAGGTGCTCATAGATGACACTGAAAAGGGACTGAAGCTGAGGTGATACCGTGTGTACATGATACTGTGATAGCCAGGATACCAAGGGCAAGGGCTGGCTGGAGAAGGACCTTACAAATCAGAGTGACTGCAAAATAAAATAGCAGATGGAGTTCAGTGTGTTGGTGAAATGATGCACCTGGGGAAAAAAAAAACAATCCCCATGTATAAAATGACAGCCTCTGACTTGACCATTACCATGCAGTAATGAAACTGAAGAGTTATGACAGATAATTCTGTCAAAATTTCAGCTCAGTAGCAATCAAAAAAAAATATTGAAAGCGAATTGATTCCCTTTAGGAGAGCAAAAATAAGAACCCTGCTACGCTGCTGAACAAATCTGTGTTAACGAGCCTGCACAGTTCTGGTCCCCATCCAAGGAAGGACAGGGACCTCGGAAAGGTTCCCCAAGCAGCCACACGACTGATGAAAGGTTGCTGGGTGGAACAAGTAGTACAGCTGGGGGACAGCTCTGTAAAACCGTCAGTCAAAGGCAGGCCATAAACCAGGATTGTCTGCTCATGGTCTTTTCCAGTGTAAGGTGCATCCCAGGTGAACAGCAGGTAGCCAGCTCTGAACAAAAAAAAAAAAAAAAAAAAAAAAAAAATGGTTCTTGTACGTGGCTTGTAATTAGGCTGCGGGATTTGTCTCAGATGCCTCCACCCAGGCGGAGCTGCTGAAGGGAGAGGCTGCAGTGCAGACCTCAGACCGCAGAAAGCGCCTAGACCTTTCTCCTGGGGCAGGGCCAGGCGGCGGAGCTGCCTGCAAACCGTATGCCCAAGCGGAGGACCTCCTGCCGCAGGTTGAGCTGCAGGAGGCGGTGAGAAGGCTGCAGACATCAGGGAGGCTGAGAAGGAGTTAGAGAGCCGGTTCCAAGCACGGTCTGCAGTGGAACCACGGCCAAACAGCCCAAAACTCCCCCACCAGCACAGACGGTAGGGAGGGGGGGCCGATAATGCAGCAGAATGGAAGCTTGCAACAGCGAGGACCAGCGAGAAGAAGGGACTTCCTATGAAGCCCGAGGTGCCCTTGCAGAACCGCTTCACCGCTCCGCAGACTGAAGAGGAAAGACCCTGCCACAGCCAGGGGTTTGGTTTGAGACCATGGGACTCACTTTGAGAAACCTGCTCTACTGGGGGCTGATGGGGTCCGTCTGTCAGAGAAGGGGACGAGCATCTTCAGTCATAGGCTTGCCAAGCTGGTGAAGAGGGCTTTAAACTAACGTTGCCAGGGGAGGGGAACCTCAATCCATCCCACTCCTACCAGTTTGAAGCCAGTGCCAGCAATAGATGCCCAGAGCCTGGAGAGGGATCACGGGTCAGCAGGAGAGCACCCAAAGGAATTCCAGCCACTACAGCCAGTAAGTCAGCTTCATCGGGGGCCCAACTTAAATGCCTCTATGCAAACATACGTAGCATGGGGAATAAACAAGAGGAGTTAGAGACGAGCACACGCCTGCAGGGCTGTGATCTTATTGGCATCACGGAGATGTGGTGGGATGGCTCCTATGACTGGAGTGTTGGAATGGAAGGATACAGGCTCTTTAGGAAGGACAGGCAGGGGACACGAGGAGGGGGTGTTGCCCTCTATGTCAATGACGAGCTGGAGTGCATGGAGCTCTGCCTGGGGATGGATGAGGAGCTGAACAAGAGCTTATGGGTCAGGATTAAAGGGAAGGCAGGGACAGATGACGTTATAGTGGGGGTCTGCTACAGGCCACCTGACCAGGAAGACCAAGCAGATGAGGCCCTCTATACACAGATAGGAGCAGCCTCATGTTGACAAGCCCTGGTCCTCATGGGGGACTTCAACCACCCTGACACCTGTTGGAGGGACAACACAGTGTGACATAAGCAAGCCAGGAGGTTCCTGGCATGTGTTGATGATAACTTCCTTTTCCAAGTCATAGAGGAGCCAACAAGGAGAGGTGCTATGCTGGACCTTGTTCTCACCAACAAGGAGTGGCTGGTAGGGAATGTGAAGCTCGAGGGCAGCCTTGGCTGCAGTGACCATGAAATGGTGGAGTTCAAGATCCTTAGGGCAGCGAGGAGGGTGCACAGCAAGCTCTCTGCCCCGTACTGCAGGAGAGCAGACTTTGGCCTCTTCAGGGATCTGCTTGGTAGAATACCATGGGATAAAGCCCTGGAGGGAAGAAGGGCCTGAGAAGCTGGTTAATATTCAAGGATCACCTCCTCCAAGCTCAGGGGTGATGCATCCCAACAAAGAGGAAGTTGGGCAAAAATGCCAGGAGGCCTGCAGGGATGAACAAGGAGCCCCTGGAGAAACTCAAACAGAAAAAGGAAGCCTACAGAGGGTGGAAGCAAGGACAGGTAGCCTGGGAGGAAGACAGAGAAATTGTCTGAGCAGCCAGGGATCAGGTTAGGAAAGCTAAAGCCCTGATAGACAGGGACGTCAAGGGCAACAAGAAACGCTTCTGCAGGTACGTTGGTGATAAAAGGAAGACTAGGAAAAATGTGGGCTCTCTCTGGAAGGAAACAGGAGATTTGTTACCCAGGACATGGAGAAGGCTGAGGTACTCGATGACTTTTTTTGCCTCGGTCTTCACTGGCAAGTGCTCCAGCCACACTGTGCCCATGTCACAGAAGGCAAAGGCAGGGACTGGGAGAATGAAGAACTGCCCACTGTAGGAGAAGATCAGGTTTGAGACCATCTAAGGAACCTGAAGGTGCACAAGTCTATGGGACCTGATGAGATGCATCTGCAGGTCCTCAAGGAACTGGTGGATGAAGTGGCTAAGCCACTATCCATCATATTTGAGAAGTTGTGGCAGTCCGGGGAAGTTCCCACTGACTAGAAAAGAGGAATCATAACCCCCATTTTTAAACAGGGAAAAAAGGAAGACTCGGGGAACTACAGGCCAGTCAGTCTTACCTCTGTGCCTGGCAAGATCATGGAGTGGATCCTCCTGGAAACTCTGCTAGGGCACATGGAAAATAAGGAGGTAACTGGTGACAGCCAACATGGCTTCACTAAGGGCAGATCATGCCTGAAACATTTGGTGGCCTTCTATGATGGGGTTACAGCATTGGTGGATAAGGGAAGAGCAACTGATGTCATCTACCTGGACTTGTGTAAGGCATTTGACACTGTCCCACATGACATCCTTGTCTCTAAATTGGAGAGACATGGATTTGACAGATGGACCACTTGTTGGATAAGGAATTGGCTGGATGGTCGCACTCAAAGAGTTGTGGTCAACGGCTCGATGTCCAAGTGGAGACCAGTGACAACTGGCGTTCCTCAGGGGTCGGTATTGGGACCAGCACTGTTTAACATCTTTGTTGGCAACATGGACAGAGGGATTGAGTGCGCCCTCAGCAAGTTTGCTGATGACACCAAGCTGTGTGGTGCGGTCGACATGCTGGAGGGAAGGGATGCCATCCAGAGGGACCTCAACAGGCTTGAGAGGTGGGCCCGTGTGAACCTCATGAAGTTCAACAAGACCAAGTGCAAGCAGGGCAATCCCAAGCACAAATACAGGCTGGGCAATGAGTGGATTGAGAGCAGCCCTGTGGGAAAGGACTTGGGGGTAGTAGTGGATGAAAAACTGAGCATGACCCAGCAATGTGCGCTTGCGGCCCAGAAAGCCAATCACATCCTGGGCTGCATCAAAAGCAGCGTGACCAGCAGGTTGAGGGAGGGGATTCTCCCCCTCTGCTCCACTCTGGTGAGACCCCACCTGCAGTACTGCATTCAGCTCTGGGGCCCCCAACATAAGAAGGACATGGACCTGTTGGAGCGGGTCCAGAGGAAGGCCACGAAGATGATCAGAGGGCTGGAGCACCTCTCCTATGAGGATAGGCTGAAAGAGTTGGGGTTGTTCAGCCTGGAGAAGAGAAGTCTTCGGGGAGACCTTAGAGCAGCCTTCCAGTAGTTAAAGGGGGCCTACAGGAAAGATGGGGAGGGACTCTTTGTCAGCGAGTGTAGTGATAGGAGAAGGGGTAACAGTTTTAAACTGAAAGAGGGCAGATTTAGGTCAGATGTAATGAAGAAGTTCTTCACTGTGAGGGTGGTGAGGCACTGGAACAGGTTGCCCAGAGAAGCTGTGGATGCCCCATCCCTGGCAGTGTTCAAGGCCAGGTTGGATGGGGCTTTGAGCAACCTGGTCTAGTTGAAGGTGTCCCTGCCCATGGTAGGGGGGTTGGAACTAAACGGTCTTTAAGGTCCCTTCCAACCCAAACCCATTCTATGATTCTATGATTTCTTGCTGTGGGATGCAGCGGGTGGTAAAAGTTCATAGGACTCAGGAGGAGACTGCGCAGGCTCGTGGAAGACAAATCTATGAAGGGTTATTAAACATTTGGCAATCGCCTGAGCTACAAATTCTTGGAGGCCGTGAGAATATCAGTAGGAAATAACGTATGCTCGTTCTCGAGATTTTTGTAATCTTCTCATGAATCCACTTGTGATCGCTGTGGGAGACAGGACTCTGAGCTGGACGGACCTCTGCTCTGACCCAGTATGACCACTCTTGTGCTATCCAGTGGAGATGTGTTTGTACGTATTTGTAGACTAAAGATTTTTCTGGAGACTCGCAAGAAGATAAAACTACCTTGAGCTTTTATTTCTATTTTTTCCTGATTAAAATACTGTAAAAACAATTGGTGAGGGAAATGTTTTCCTCGGATAAGGAGCGTGTGAACAGGAAATAAGAAGAAACGCAGCATATCAGGTGCTTCATCTTTCTTGTTCCTTATTGCCAGTGCAATTAGTTTCCATTTTCTCCACACCAGGGCTTACAGTGTGGCACTAAATCACATTTAATCTCTTTTGAACTTCTCTGCCAAGTTTGATTCTGGAAGCTGTTATTTGTCCCTGTAATTCCTTTGTTAGTCCTGCAACTGATACAAACTCCATGTCATTTTCAAAAGTGCTTGTTTGCGTTTGACAAAAACAAAAGAACAAGATCCTTGTCTTAGAGTTGCCATTCAAAGGAGGATGTGCAGCTACAGAAAGAGTTGCGGTCTAGATTGTTTCTTATATTGCAAGAACTGGTTGAACAGGGGCTCTTTGTTTTAAAAGCATGTGAATGAAGTACAGGAGAATTGAGGGTGACAAAGAGGCTGCAATGAAATTACAAAGTCACGTCTAAGCTTGGTTGGGTAATATATTTACATGATGCATAGAGTGTAGTAAAAGGTAGCTTTTTGTATGTGATTGCACAGCACAATGCAATCCAAGCAGGAGGAGCCAGCTGGGTCCCAGAAGCCCTGTACAACTGTGCTGGAATAGCACTCTGCTGTTTTAGCTGGGCTCTGGTGTCACTTGCATTGCTGTGTGAGACCAGGCGCATTTGCTAGGTGAGAATGGGTCTCGTGAAAATCAGCGTGGAGTGTTGTTGCTAAACCTAGCTCTGGATTCCAGCTCCAGGTGTCCTATAATTTAGATTCTAAAGCTTCACAAGCACTTTTGAAAACTTGGAAAAGCTTTAGTGGCTCTCCCACTTTGTATAGGAAATTATCCTAATATCAGGAATAGGAGGCAGTAGAGCTCCTGAATTATTATCCAGTGTATTAGCTACCTGAGCATCCCCCTCCTTTAACATAGACATGTGTTTTGCTGTAAATGTCCCCAGTCAAAACAACTTTCACACATGCATCTACATCATTAACATGTGTGTCTATTTGTTTTAATCGTCATATCTGCCTCTATCCCTATCAGTCGCTACCATGTTGGGTTATAATGAGGTGCAGGTAATGTTGTTATAGACCATTTGGAGACTTTTGAAGTCATCTTACTTCTTTTTTAATACAAACATTTGGGTTCCTTTACAGAGAGACATTTTTGTCCTCAGGGAATGTTTTAGCCTGCCAGAGTGTTACAGACAGGATATACCACGCGCTGCCTCCATTGAGTAACTCTGTGATTCAGAATGCATTTGCTTCACAGCTAAGGCTCCTGCAGCTTCTGGGTCATCAAAGCTGCAGGGTGAGTAAAGCGTACCCTCGCTCTTCCTCCGTTTGCACTGAGCCCCTTGGAGAACAAAGTCCTCTGGGCTTCTTGCTGGTGTGCTTACTCCTTCCCTACCATGGTGCAAAGAACCTAACTGCTAATAGCTAATTAAAAAAATTCCCATGATCACGGCTTATTAACTTGACTCACCCCTAGGAGTTCTAGAAAACACTCTCTACAGAAGTGAATAATAAAAATCTGAGATGGAATGTAATCACACTGATGTCACCAAAAGGGAATTACTCTGCATGATAGATGTTGGTGATTCCACTAACTTTCCGTTTTGGGTAATTACCCTTCTGAGCTATCTCATCACCTGGCAGCAGTTTTGATTGCCCAACCTGTCTGTCATGGTTGTGTGCAAGATATTTAGGTCTAGTGGTTTTCTTAGCTATAGCATCACGCAGAGTTACATAATGCCAAATTACATACCTATGTGCTCAAGAGGCACCTTGAATGACACCGGCAAAAAAAGCTGGGGTCATGTTAGGGAAAGCAAAGATAAGTCTTGCTGGTGATATTAGCATGTTCCAATATAATAGGCAGTTTTAAATAATCATTCAAACTTACGTTTCCTCATTTTAATGCCATCCTGCTAATTATCTGGTATCAGGTACTATGGTTTCACGTTTAATAATGCCTTTCCCAAACAATGAGTTACAGGAATACAATTTTCTGCCACCCCTCCTTGATTTAGGTGACAATGACACATAGGACCTCCTTAGCATAACTGAGAAACAGGATTTGTACTGGCATGCAAAATCTGGATGTCTTTGATGAACAAGTTGTCCTGATGCCTCTGAGATAGGACCAGCGATAGATGATTGACAGTAGGTAGGTAAGGACATGGGAGCTATTCTGTGGAGGCAGAAGTAGCACAGCATCTTGGTAGGAAGTGTATTCTGGAATGAATCTTATTGCTTCTTTCCCAAGGAGAGATAATAGATGCTTCTCTCTTTTCTAATACATGGCCTACTTTCAAAGTCAGAGCAGAGTGTATCACATATCAAATAGCAGCTTGACCTCTGAGTTGCCTTTTCCTTCTGAGGAAAATCTAATCTGAGTTGCAGATTAGATGGGACTCTCCTAACTAATTGAACGTTCTTATTTATGAACAGCCATCTCTATTCTTTTAGACACTCGTGCTTTTTCCTTGAAGGACATTCCTAATGGATGGAGGATTGTTTCCAGTCACTATCAACAACACAATTAATACAAATTACAACATGCGGGTACAGTGAGACAGCAGCCTCGTGCTTATGTCCAAAGACATAAAGACAAGAGGAATCTACGACGCAGGAGGAAAACAAACCAATACTCTCTCGTCTCCTGTCTTTGTTTTTTAAAGAACAGAAGGGAACAAAAAACATCTCCCCCTTTTCTGTCCAAAAGCCCATTTTGCCATTTACTTCACATTTGGTCTTTCTTCAAGCAGAGCATTTTGATTGATAACGAACCCATAGTTACTATTTTCATAGCGTGCTAGAACTAGGAAAATGCAAAGGCATATGTGTTTTAGGACCACGGTGCTAAAAGCTGGAAATCCATTTGTGTTTATAACACAGAAACCCCTGTGCTGACAGTTATCTGAGGTTTGCTATTGCTGGTTAAGCTCAGCGCAGCAGACCTTCGGAGACTCTCCCTTCCTCTCCAGCTGTGCCCGTGCAGCCCGAGTGATGCAGACCGAAGAGTCGCTCATGGGGACCGGGTGGCAGGGAGGACGTACTGCAGACCGGCTACGGCTGTGCTGTGGAAGATCACGCTGACTGTCAAGCCTCGTTAGCTAAGAACAAGCAGGTACCTCTGACAACTCACTTTGAGACGGTACAGCTTCTATGTAGGACTCCCGTTAGTTTTGGCAACCAAATCTCCGTGAACAGAAGCGACCTAGACCTGAGGTATGCCGAAATAACCTACTCCTGGCCATCTGGTAAGAAGCAAAGGGAACAATGTTGTCTCCTATAAATCCTGAGTGCTCGCAAAACAAGCCCTTGTGATAGAGGCTCCTTGAGGGCCTGTTGGTATCGCCAGAGGATTCTTCTCTGGAGAAAACAGAGACTGTGCTGACTACTCCCCACGTCCCACCGAAGGTCCAGCTCTTTCTTTATCAAGAGGTGCTCGGGGCAAAGGGGAAAGGAACAGCCTGGCCACCAAACGCAAACCTAGTCCAGGAGAGGCAAGGTACTTCCAGGCTGTACTTTCCCGAGTACCTGCATTGCGGACGTGTTGTGAGGAATGGTTCTGGGGGCACCTAAAGCCTGCCAGAAGCTGCACAATTTGGTTCAAGGAATGGGGAGAGATTCAAACTGTTTGTGATGGAAAACAGATACACTGATCAACTTGTAAGGTACAATGAGTGGAAAGGACAAATTTAGTTATTTTAAGGTCTGCTTCCTTCAAGACCCGACCTAAGAATTTGATTTCTGTAACGGTACTTGTAGTAGAGACCAAGCAGAGTGTGATGCTGTTGAAGCGATTCAGTTGAGGAAAGCAGCAATAAAACAAAGGATTTAACTTCTGTGCAATTTTGTCCCCATCTCTGCTGTCTGTGAGTACTCGCTGCAATCAAAAAGTAGCCTGATTTTTTCCTGTACCATGCTCTGAAGGACACTGGTGTAAGCCCCCATGGCAAGGTCTAATTGCACAATAGCCTGTCTCATGTTTCATCCCACTGTATATTTCATGAGATGCTATTAAGCAAAGAAAATCATGTGAAAAGCTTGTAATAGCTTTCTGAAGCAAAACATTTCCCTGTGACTTCCAGCAGAATTTGGCAGAAATGGTTGACTCAAGTGCTAACTGGTTGCAGAACAGCAAAAAGACGTGCAAACTTTTGCTGAGACATTGTGATCTGGTCACATCACGTAACTTGCTGAGATCTTTTCTGATACTGTGGAAGCAAATAGAAATACTAAAGGCAGAATGGGGCTGGCTCAAACTGAGGATATCAATACAGTTCCTCTCTACAAAGAGTTTTACGAGCCATATGGGTAAATTACCTTGGATGCAAGAATATTCCAGGGTGACTGAAAAGCTGAAAAATGAGAAAAGTTTCTGCCTTCTCCATCTATTTTCCTCCTGTCCCCCTCTTTCATTTGCCTCTTTTTTTTTTTTATTTCTATGTTTCTTTATTTTCGCTTATAATTAACCTAGTACTTTCGCTTTTCTCTAAAGGCTTGAGAGCTACCTTTTGTTTCTTTTTTTCAGTACAGTTGTTTTTTCCCCTCTTTCAATGTCTATTCAGACTGTTTGCTGATGATGTTTTCCAAGTGCATTCTTCTCAGTCGTGTGACCCGCCTCTCTATTTCAGGCTCCATAAACAATGTTAAATACAGTACTTGAATAAATGGAAATTTTGGAAGCCTGTTAGATGAATTGTAGAAGAATTCTTCCTATCCTACTTGGCTCAAGTGTGAGCAGTCAAGAATAGAAAATTGGAAGATTTCCATCAGAGAGGCCCTTCTGAAAGCTTTTTAAAAAGCCTTGTCCCCGGAAGCCGCAGGAAAGGAAGTGAAAGAGCAAGATCACACAGTAAGGGTGAAATCTGTGCATGAAGGCACTGGAAAACACCATTGTCATGCAACAGAGCACGGAGGAAGCAATGCTCAGTGGGCCTGTCCCTACAAGGCCAAGGCGTTTTGGATTGACAAGTCTGAATTCGTCACACAAAATTCGTGTGTGTGTAAAGAGCTGGTATCAGATTTGCTCCATTCTGGTCTCCGTTTATCTGTATCCCAGTGCTACCTCCCATGCATTACCACCAGATTGGAGGGGGCCCAGTCCAATGCCGGGGGCCCGCGGTCTTCGCCTCTCACTGATTTATAAACTCTGCCGAGGGAGCAGCTCCGGGGCAGAGCAGGACTGGGTTGCAGAAGAACTGGGAGTCGGGGGCGCGAGTTCTCCGTGCAGAGCCAGCAACAACTTGTGGTTCCACCATGGGGCTGGGCGGCTGCAGGAGAGCCCCGGCCTCAGCGTCTCCCAGTCCCTCCACACCCCGAGCTTTCTTTTGGTGATGCCTGAGATCGGGCTTAGCAGTTATTGCCTCCTGGGAGGAGAGGAGAACTCCCTGCCCCTGGCTTTGCTGAAGCTGGCCTTTGAGCAGGAGGAGATGCTGTAGCGGCACCTTCAACAGCTCTTTCGTAGCAGGCAATCTGCCAAATGTACTGTACCCAAAAATCCCACTGCGTTTCCCTCCTCCACATCCGCAAAGAAAAGCTCCCTGCTTCCTTCTCTGAGCTCTGTGCTAACCTTTGTGTGATGCCATCAAGGGTTTGAAGGGCAGCGTGATGAAAGCAATAAAATGTAACGAGGTCTATACGCCTTGCTAATGGCTCCTCTGCTTCTAAGAGCAAAGTGTCCGTCTGCCTTGGCACTCAGCGCTCAGAAGCACTTAGCAAACCCATGGTCAGGTACAAAAGAGAGCAGGGGGAGGAGGTGGAGGAAGTTTTGTGGTCTATTTGAATGGCGGTAATAGCCAAGTTCTTACTGGTGACCAGATTTCCCTGCTTTATCTGGTTGACCCCTTGTTCCTTCCCCTCCGTTTTAGTTTTGTGTTATTATAAACTTGGAGAAATTACTGAACTTTGTAATAAGGCAGGACCAGTGAAGAAGAGAGTGTCCTGGCCTGCTTGTAGGTTGAGTGGGGCTAACACTTACTCATGTTCTGCGTGGGTTAGGAACAGGGGCAGGGGAAGAAAAAGGAAAGTTAAGGTCCAAGGTCAGTAAATGCAAACACAGTAATTTTGAGAGAGAATGTGTGAAATACCCATGTCTTGGTGATTCTAGCACAGATACCCTGTACCCGGCCATGAAAGCCATAGTTGGACGAATGGGCACAGAGGAGGGGTTTGGAGAGCCTGTTGTTACAAGCACTCAGCATACACTTCGCCCCAGAGGAGCACCAGAAATCAAAATGAAAGGTAAGGGGAGGATTATTCGTAGGGCATTACGGAGGACCACGCAGCGTTGCGTTTGTCCACAATTTCTGATAAGCGTGCCACAGTCCGGCGGGGGCCCGTGGAGGCTGCCGGGGGGGCAAGTTTGGCAGATGGGGGTGACCTGGGAGGTTCTGCAACGGCAGCTCCGCTGTGTGGAGCCAGGTGTGGGTGCTGGGACAGCCCGAAGCGACAGGGAAACCTGTCTCCATCCAGATTATTTGTGGCACAGCACTCGGCATGCAGTCACCCCCAAATATTAACCTTGATACTGTCTCTGAAACGACTGTATTTTAGAAAAGAATGGGAAGAGGAGAATTGCTTTGCTTTATTTTGCTAGTTTTTGATAGTTGGCAAGTTGCTTTATAAGCAGTATAGAGATTTAGTACGAACTCAGTATTAAACCTGATTCTAGCTTCAAAAGCTTCTGGAAAGCCTAGAAATCCACATGATCCGTGATGTGCCGAAGAAAATTAACCAGGAGGTGACCCTAGTGACATCTGAAAGAGCCCGATGAGAGCAGTCTCCGCACTGGTAAGGAGAATCAAAATACCCTTCCTGGGGAAGACGGGAGCCCCGGTCTTCAGTGGGAAAAGCAGCCTCGGCAGGTAGAGGCAGCAAGGTCCTGCGTGTGAGCGGCAGAGCACGTTTGCTCTCGGCTCCCTGCTTGCCCTTGGGCCCGTGTGGAGGCCAGGGACCAGCTGAACCCGGGGAAGGTATCACTGATGAAAGGTGGCTTACCCTCAGGAGACTTCTGTTTTGGAGAGCCCATTGTGAGAAATTCCAGAAATACGTTTAGCAGGAAGCCCTGAAGAATTGCGTACTGAGATACCATACGCCTTTCTCCACGGACCTGTTTATTTTGTCTGTTCAACAGATTCAGATTCCCTAAATCTAAGAGTTCACATGCTCTTTATAAGGTGAATGTTTGGCCATAATCACTCAAAGATAATTTTGCAAACGAGGCTGAACACTGATTATTCTGGAGTTTGCAGGCAGCCCAAACCAGATGATTGATAGGAAATGTCTCCTCCTTTATGTTGGAGCGTTAATATTTTAGGCCTAGCAGTGCAGTTTAAATGCCAGACTTTTTAGTATGTTAGGTGCTTACTTGGTACAATTGCTGCATGGGTGTGGGCAATTTGGGTATTCACAGGCACAAACAGTAAAACAAAGAAAAAGTAAAAATAAAAGGCGGGGGGGGGAAATGCCTTACTACCACTGGTTGTGGTTGCAGACAGCAATAATTAGTGCTCAGAAATGTTCAGTTTCACACAAAAGCCATGTCCTTTACTCAGTACTTACAGAAAACTCCAATACACAGTTGTGGGCTAGGTCATTATTGACAGAACTGGTCTGGAATGAAATTGCATTTTGGCTTTGGTACCAGAACAAATTTGATATTGCTGCTTAACACTGGCTTTGCAATCTGTTTGCAATGACATTTACTTTTTGTTGTAAACATTTTAGGAAAGCTGAGAAACCCTAAGCTATAAAGCATACCCAGCGTCAAATCCTAGGGATTACTGAAGGATCAATATTTTGTGACAGTGATACCCACTGATGTGTGGTTTTATTCTGTTTGTTTGGGTTTGGGTTTTTTTTTTTTGCCTCTGTTCCTGCAGAGCTCTGGAAACACAGGGTAACGCAAGAAAATTTCTCAGTTGTATGACCACAGATAGTCGAAACATTTGTTCAAAGGCTGACGGAAAACTACCAAGGATCAGATACAGAGGTACATAGTCTGCATTTCTATCTAAGCAACAGCTAAATCATGTTTACAGCTTGCTTTATTAAAGCCCTTGTCAATCAGTGACCTAAAAGAGAGACACATTTCTTAAGTTTATGAGCTTAGATTCAGATTATGTTGGCTTGTAATAGCAGCGTTGGCAGCAAACTTGTGTATTGCCCTACTGCCTTCTGACAGGTTTATTTCGGCTCTCAGGACTGTAATAATGTGAAGATGAGTTAGGGCTGGAGGTTTATATGCAACCGCAGTGCAGGATTGCAGGACTTTATTCACAGATTCAGTAGTGGGAACGCTTCTTCCTGAGTCATTGCTAAATGAGGGGTCCACCACGATGTTATGAAGCAGTTTTAGGTTCTTTTTCAGTGAAATTTAAAGGAAATATTTGTGAAAATATGACCACTTCTGGTTAAAAAACACAAAACATGTTTTTTTCAAAGAAGGGATGTTGGGGCCCAACTGCAATCCAGGCAGTTTCTGAGCTGGTGATTTAATTTCTCTGCTGAAAATTCTCTTTCAGCTTCAGATGGAAAAAAATACATTATATAGTTGCAGCTAGAACCAGTCAAAAAACTGACAAATCTGTTTTCCATTAGTTCAGTGAAATTGTAGATTGGGGAAAAATATTTACATTGAATAATTTTATGTTTCTTCATTTTGATATCGCAGAAGCATTTTATTTACAATAAGGTGACCATGTTTCATTTTGATGTATGCTGTAAACAGCAAGTCTTGTGATTCAGGCCACCCACAAGGTTTCTTATTTTGTTTTCCTAGGTTACTTTTTGAAAAAGCCATTTACAACAGTGTCTCACCATACTGCGCTGTGACATCATGGCCAGAGAGTGCAGCAACTTTGAGACCTACTCCATGTTTTATGAAAATACTCTCCAACAGCAGCACGGTTTACTTTACCAAAACGAACAAGTATGATCAAGAGCGTTGATTCTACTCTTTGAGAACGGGGGAAGGTGGTTTCTCTGGGTGGGAGGCAGTTGCTAAGTAAAAAATAAAGTCAAGCTGTCAGGCTGGGAAGTAGCTGAAGTGGAGCTGGGCTACACAAACATAGTCACCGTGCATCTTTGTGCTTTGCTTCAGGAGCTGCACGCCGTGGAAGAAGGTGGCAACCAAAGTGATACGGCTCTGACGCAGGTTGGTGATGGTGGTCCATCCAGTGGTGGTACTTAGCGGTCTCGTTTGGGACAGAGTCCCACTGTGCAGGCACATGGTGACAGTCTTGGAGAAGAAAGGCAGGGGGGCTCTGGGGCTGCTGTTTCTGCGCTCAATGCCAGAAGTCGCGTCAGAAGGACTTGTAAAACAAAGATAACCTGAAGGCAAAGGTAGTGGCCTGCTGTTCTGTGGTTCATGTTCACAATGGATGGTATACTGGTAACCCTCTAACTTAAAATTCTACTCACGGGTCTCCTCCTTCACGAGGCATTTTCCCAGAGCAATTCCATCCTGTGCATTGACTGAGATAGAAAATAGAAGTGGGTCAGGCACGTAGGCCATACTGCAGTGGAGGTACCAGGTATGCTACATCATGGTTGCATAACCAACACCTCTTAAGTTCTGAGTACTTGACTTTGCAACTTCAGCTGTGTCTTTTAGTATAGCTTGCATGTGTGGGTGGCATTTTTTAAAGAAGTAAACCCAGCCAATAAATAAGAAATGCTATCTTGTGGAATCATGTGATATCCACGTAATCTATTAGGTGACTCGGAGGCTTGGCTTCATCAACACAAACTCTACTGCTAGAGGCATGTCAGCTTCTATAGAAACCTACGCTAGGGAGAAGACCACTTGGGTTTCAGGGATGTCTGTACAGCAGTGTTAGAACACCTGCATTTTGGATTTCATTCCTGGGCTCCTTTTCCCATCTGTCCTCATCACTGACTACAAGATTTCAGTCCTTCTCTGGGCTTCTTATCAGTTTCTTGCCTGATTTTCTCATGCTTTTTCCAGTTTTTTGCCCCTGTACCCTTTTCTGTACAGTGTCTTGTCAGCAACCTCCCTTCTCCCCTGATTTCACTGTCCTGTCCATGTGTTTGGGAAGGCTGGAATGAGAGAGAAAATGAGAAACACGTGTGAGGTTTCAGCTGGGAGGAAAGATCCAGGAGGAGTCAGTAGGGCTTTCCTGGAGCCTGTGGGCAGTGGAGTCTCTCCCTGGTCCCCCCTTTGCCAGCCCATCACCACTAAATCCCTGTCTCATCCGTGTTGTACTTGAAGGCAGTGACCTAGGGTGGCCAGCCACCTACTGTCCCCGGGCTCTGCTTCAACCTCAGAAGAGACCTTCTGCTCCCAGTTCCACTTCTCACCAGCCTAAAGCCGCTCACAGAGGCTATTGCAAGTCTGAAGAGCAAGCTCCGTTGCTCAGTGGAGGTATTAGAAACCACGAGAAAGGTTCAGGCACGATCAGCCGAAATGGGATGGCAGATAGTTTAAAAACTAAAAAGTCTCTAAGGAACATAGATGAACCATGTGGGTTAGGTTTTTTTCTCCAACAAAGTCTTAGGATTTGACCAACTTCTTGCTGATTTTACAAAAAAGACACCCAAACTGAGGAAAACTAGTGCTGCTCTCAATAAAGATTACCAGAACTGTTCAGCAGGGCTAAAATACATGTATTTTTCCCCAACATTCATTTTCAGAAGTCTCTCAGTAATATTTGCTGTAAGACAAAAAAATCAACACAGAAAATTTCAGCGAGAATCCAGTGAAGTTGGTAGCATTACTACTTAGATCTGGCATGCGGAGGTGCCAGGCAACCTTGAAAGCAGACTGTGCTTTTGGCTGTGCCTACAGTCTGCAGTTGTGCCTATTTCTTATCTGAGTAACATAATATGCTAAGAATGATTTTTAGCTTTCCTCCATTGTGTTCATCTGGTTGCAAATGCTGTTCAGTGGTATGAAAATGACCAAACATTTATAGCTAGCAATGACCTACCTATGTGAAATTTAAATACTGTCATTTAAATCTTTTTAAGTTCTATCAGGTACCTTCCTATTGGTGCTAACCTGCGTGCCCTTTCTGAGGGTATGTTAATTGTCAAATATCAACAAATGGAACACGTAATTGGTTTTATCATATATTAAATGGTCTGTATGTACAACTTTATCAGCAGACAACATATTTGCTCTGATAAATGCATTACCTCACAGGTTACTGGATGAAACTTGGTCACAATTCTTCTGACTTTCTCTCTGGAGGCAGGGGTGATTAGGCTGTGGGAGGCCAGGCTCACCGACATAGCAGAGCCATGCACAGGATCTTCTCCCAAAATCAGAGTCCCTAATCCTGCTCCCTAATCCTTCTGCTCCTCTGTCCTCTGCACACCTTTCCTTCCGTCAGTTCTCATACCTATCAGCGAGGAGATCTTTCTTTCCCGATGACCAGAAACAGACTTTTTAAGGTTATATATGAAACTTATGCATTTGCCCCCTTCAAATACCGGTCGTGAACTGCTACCATTCTTCCTCCTGTTTCCAGGGAAGAAATGTTTCTAAAACCAACAGAGATGTACAAAACGGATTATTCCATATCATCAATGGATTATTTTCATTGGGCCACTCAGTTAGGATGATATTCTTGCTCTAGTTAATCAGGTGTCACGCAACATACTCAGAGCTCTGGATCGTTTACTCCCAGGCTGTGGTGTTTGCTCATCCCTGGCTTTGCTCATTCACTTTCTCTGCTGTGATAGATTGTGGGGCTGTGCCATGGGATGATTATGGAAATAACTGCTCTCAGAGCCCAGCTCGCTGACTCACAGGAAGAAAATCTTGGTCTCAAAGAGAAGATTAGAAAAGAAGTACGGGATGAATATGAATCATTAGTGCGGAACCTATTTGTGACTTGTGTCCATCTAAAAGTAGGTACACAATAAGAGGCGGTACTCAATCGGTCTTTTTTGTGCTGCTGTATAATTTGACAACAAGTGTGGCACTCAAAGGAATAAATTACTGCAGTGTGCCAGGTGGATGAATGGGTGAATCATTTATCTCCTGCTGCTAGAAGCACCTTGTAAAAATGTCTGGTAGAAAAATAGTGTACCTTTTCCAAGAGAGGAGGCATATTCTCGATGGAAGAGGTACCACATTAGAGAGAGTGATGGAAGCTCTTTTTAGTTACAGTGGAGGGAACTTCTTGGATGTAATACTTCCGTTTGTAATATTCTGCATTATTTTTCTTGGAAACTTTATGTCCACTGCGTAATTGTATAGCTCACTCTAACCATGCCTTTGTTTTCAAGCAGTCTACTGATTTCTTTGGGGTGACATATGTAATTACTTACAAAAATTTCTAGCCTGTAAAAAGTGACCTGATTGTGACCATGTGTATTATAGAGCAACTACCTGCATCAGATCCCTGGGGTTTTGATTGATGGTCCACAAGCCCATTAATGCCTGTGGCCAGGGCAACGCTGACTTGAGGAATATTGTGATTTCTTTTGCAATTTTGAGGGTGAGTCCAGTTTTCACCAGAGAGCCTATTTTTTCACCGTGGTGCTGCTACTTCCATTAAATACATACATCCCAGGATTGCCGTTAGGTTGCCTGCAAATGATACAGTTGAAATTCCACATCTTGTAGTGCCTGGATGCAAGAAGGATATTGCTCTGTCTTCCTGATACATTGATTCTAGGAAAATAATTATGAAGAAAGACCATCTGGTTGTAGTTGAGAGACTTCTGAAATCTTCTGAGTGTTGCTTTCCCATATGTGCACACTTCATCTCTTATGGGTTCTGTTTGTAATTGCAGGAAAAGTTGGATGTCTATCGCCTTAGCATTGAGCAACGAGTGTTTGAAATCATCAGTTAAGTGAGAAGAGAAGGAGTTGACAATATGATTGATCTGCAGAAAAAGTTTGGCTCCACTAAAAATAATGGTGACTTGAAAGGACATTTGTCTAAAGTAAGGAAATATATATGTGTGTCAGTAAATGAACACAAGGATAATACCCTGGTTAAGCTTGCTGAGGCTTAAGTTACTCCATTCTGCCTGGGACGTTGGTTGGGTGAAGAGCATGGAGGTGGTCCATTACTAGACTCTGTTAATGGCTACTCATTTGTCAGGCTGTCATGAATCAATCATCTTTGACTACGTGTTTATGCTCCAAGTACAGAAATTTTGGGCCAAACCCAGCCCTTAAACCCTAAACAACTACATGTATTTGAATTGAATTTGGTTCTAAACTTAGGAACTCTGCTTTCAGTCTGTTCTGAGTGAAACTAACACCGTGCTTTCTACATGGGTGAACGTCAGAGAGGTTGAACTTGGATCTGAAGAAGTATAAATGTGAACTCACATACAATCATATGTCAGCATTGTCCTGTGTTGTCATCGTCCCTTTTCTGGGTGGGGGAAAGAGAATGTTTCAGTGACCCTGATAAATGTGTTGGTGGGAGTTTTATCTTCTTGTTGTGCAAGCTGGTCACATAAAAGAATGGGGACGGAATTCTCTTTTCCGCTTGGGGTTACTTAGAATCAAAAATAGATTCAGTTTTATGTTTTGAAAAAGTGCCCCCAAAACTGATGTTCTGGGAGTTACAAACTAAAGCCTGGAAAGTCGTTTCCAGGCTACAACTTCCAAATCAATCCCTTTTATAGTCAAACATATTCCTCCTCAGCAAAGTTCAATTTGTACTGAAATTATGGTAGTCAGTCAGTGAATACAAATAAGATCAAACAGATAACGGCGAAATATTTCTGTCTAAAGCCAATATGCCTGCAGATCTCTCAAGCAGAGAAGCTTGCGAAGCAGGATATAACCGTAACGCCAACAGAGTGAGAAGGGCTTTCAACACCCCCGGTGAACCTGGGGGATGGATACCCAGAAGTAAATGAGGAACCAGTGGAGATGGCAGAGGTCCACGTGTGAGAAGGCTGCAGAGACAATTCCACATCCCCGCTCGGAAAGGACGGTGCGCGGAGGCAGGGAACAAGGAGAGCGGGGAGCTCGCGGGCTGCGGTTCGAGCAGGGCGATGGCAACTCGGTGGGCTGGTGCACAGCGGGGTCGTGGGTGGTTACGGGGAGCTTAAGAAGGATCAGCAGGGAAGAAGAGGAACGAGAATTACACTCCGTGTAAGGAGTTCATTCCCAGCACAGAGCTCGGGTAGGAATGTGGAGAGGTACTACTGAAAGCCTGCGGGTCGAGGTTAGAGGAGGGAGGAACGTCGGTGGTGATTGATGACTGCAGTGGGGAATCTGTTACGGACTGCCTCATCAAGGGAATAAATCGGATGGGCCTGTCCATAGAGGGTTAGAAAAAGTGGTTTTGGTTTGAGGCCTTGGTCCTCATGGAGGTTTTATCCATCTGGGAATCTACTGGAAGGGGAGCACAGCATTGCGAAAGCCTAGGCAGTTCCTAGGCAGCATTAGTGATAATATCCTAAAAGCAAATGCTAGAGGAGCCAACCACGGTAAATCACTACTTCTGCTGCTCACAAACAGGGAAAAACTGGTGGTGAGTGTCATCTGAGGCTGCAGTGGCTATGAAGTGTTTTCAGGAGAAAGGTTGTGAAATTATGCTGTGGAGCTAGGACTTGGGACTTCAGGAGAGCAGACTCTGACTTATTTAGGCGATTGCTAGGCAGAATCCCTGCGAAACTGCCAAGAGGGGAAAAGTGCTGAGGAAAGCTAGTTGATTTTTAAAGAAAACTTAAAGAGATTTCAAAACCAACTACCCTGTTATGCAAGAAGCCCAGGGAGTTTAGCAGAAACTTGGCCTTGCTTGCCTTAGCAAGGAGCTTCTTAAAGGACTAAAATACAAAAAGAAAGATCGCAAGTAGTGGAAACATGGAGAGGCAACAAAGGCAGAGTATCAGAGTTCAGCCCCATAGTGATGAAATTAGGAAGGCCAAAGCCCGGCTGCAGATAAAACTAAGACGGAACACGAAGGGTAGGAAGGTGAGCTGACACTGAATGGTGGAGTAGAGCTTCTGGGCAGAGCTGCCTCTGCCAGGAGGGCCAGGACCTCCAGCGGTCCTCTGTAACCTCTGTACACTCGTCAGGAGGAAGTCTGTTCGGAACAAAGAAGAAGAAAACCTGATGACTGTACTTTTCATGAATTCACTAAGTTTTGTTCTTAGTAAGGACGTTGTAACTAGGGTGAATCAGGTTACTGAATGCGGTATGAACCAGAATCCCCATTTGGCATAATAGTGTTTATCACTCTTAACAAGTGCTTCATTTCGGAAGGGTTTACCTGCTTGCTGTTTTGGATTAAATTTCTTCCATTATTTTCCCCAGTTTCTGGGCAACGTTCACATGTCCTGTTTCCCTGGAGACACAGTAATAGAAATTTATTGCCAAAGGCTGCACTGTTTCAAACTGCAAAGCTTGAACATTTGAAAATTAAAATGAAATACAAATAGTTACATGATTTTACAATTGTATTTACTTCCAAACCACACAGTTCTTCCTGGGGAAAGTAATCTTTGCGGCTCTAATCTTACCAATGTCTTTAGCAGGAACAGCTGCAGCTCTTGCGGGATGAAAATATCAGGCTAAGCAAGCTGGTGTGTAAGCTAAAGACTCTGAACTGTTGGAAGCAAACCACTCGGAAGACACAGCTCTCTGCAAAGCTTAGAGATGCTGAGAAGGTGGTATTTCCCTACCATTTCGTTGTTATTAGTGTCTAATTTTCTGCAAAACTAATGGTCAGATTGGGCAGGCTCACTATTATTCAGTGAGCCTATAGGAGCCCATGGTAACTGCAGATTTTAGGTAAAAATTCAAACCTTTTCCCCCTCTATGTTATGGGTATAATGGTGGTCTTCAAATGTCAAGAGTGTGAAACAAATCCCTGCTGCTTGCTTGAAGCAAGAGTTTAGGAAGTATGAGTAGCCTATAGTATTCCTAATTCTGTTGTTGACTCAGAAGACTAATTATGTATCAAAATCAACTATCTCACAGCTGACCAAAATGTATGAAAAAGACAGGCAGACATGAAGTGAAAATGAACTAGATTGTTGGCTTGGGAGGTGGCTGAGTGCTTTTTTTTTTTTTTTAATTGGTATCTGCTTAAACAAAGCAGAACACAGCATGAGGTTTATAAATTTAATTACAGAAATACAAGATGAAGCACAAAAATTATTAAATTAAACTAAAGTGAAGATGGATGGAAAGAAAAGTGCCTCACTGCTTTAAATGAGGCTGATTAGAACGGAATAGACATGTTATTGATTGTTATATAGGTTAATTAGCTGCACATGTCAAGCAAAAGAAAGGCAGAATGGATCATATTTTTTTAACTTAAAAAGCGTGAAAACAAAATGGTTTTTGTGTGCTTGTTAATTTTAAACCCAAACAAAACTGGATGTGCATACACTTAGTTCAGTTATATCAGGGAGATGCTAAGTGATTAGAATATTTTATTAAACACATCAGTCGAAGATGGATTGAATTATTGCAAATTTGTGGGTTTAAAAAAGAAACAAGAGCTACCTTCACAGGATTTAAAAGAAAAGCCTGAAACTGGGAAAAATAAATGGGAAAATTTGGCTTTTTAAAATTAGAAACTAGTTCATCTTGCTCAGACAGAGCTTGCTCGTGTCTGACTTTGGAATGATCCCGAAGATCTAAGAACTTGTATTTCACTGTCCTCCATGCCAAGTGCAGAGAATCCTGGACCTTGCTTGTTCCAGTTTAAATGGCTGGGAAAGGAGAGCGGGCTGCTAAATCTGTGCCTGACATAGTAACATGTTTATACATACACATTTATGTTTGTGTTTAAAACAAACAAAAAGACCCTGCCCAGAAGGAAAACAAGCTTCATCACACACGTTTTTACTTTAGAGATAATGAAGGAGTAAACAGATTATGGATGAAAAGGTCTTTCTAATTGCATAAGAAAGATCATGTTTTGCATTGCTCTGTGCTTGTTTGCACACAAGAACTTGAATTCTTGACATGTGAATATAATGAAAGATGTGCAGTTACACCCATACGAAATATTATCTTAAGTTTTCTCCTTTAGAAGACCCCTCTTGTCCATCCTGTTCCCCACTTTGCCTTAAAAAAAGGTCCAGCCTTTATTAGAAAATAGGAACAATTCAATCCCACTTTTACTAAAAATCTCTGAGAGATTTACCTTTCAAGAAACCCACTGCTATATAAAAGAGAGAAAATTACTGTTCTCGTCATTGCTTCTGTTATACTTTCTGTGTACAGGAAGCTCTTCAGAACAAAAAAGAGCGTCTGAATGCTAAGATGATGGCAGAACAAGAGGTGACTTCGTTTCAGGGGCAGCTCATGTCTGTAAGGAAAGCTCTTGCAAAATCTCAAGCAGACAACGACAAGCTAAAGAAACAGCTCCATAAACAGGTTTCTGAATTCAACAGGTCCTGATTCACCAGCGCAACAAGCTGAACTCTCCATCTCACTTGCCTTAATGAGGACTTTGCCTGCTGCTATTCTAGGAGAGAAATGGATTCAAAACTAACTGCATAATACAGTTATTGACGCTGGATGGGTATTTTATGGCATTGAAACAATGTGTTCATCTGAGTGTTTTCACCGTTGCAGGTAGAGAGAATTAGGGAAAAAACTGCAGCATCTTGGATAAAGTCTGAGTCACGTACCAAAATGACAGCTACAGGCACTGCATTTATGTATGCCATCAACAGTGCTGGATGTATGTTTTAGTAGAGGAAAAGATACTATTCATATTTTATTCCACAGATTAAAAACAAATATTAAATTACAGATCTTGAGGTTATTAGTCTTCCACCCAATTAATTAAATTTCAAGGAAACATTCAGGGATGTTGTCATTAAATCCAGAGAAAATTCATTACATGGGGTTTTTTTTTTTTTCCATTTGAACACCTTCATGGATATATCACTGCCACAGCAAGCTCACTTTCACTTCTACACATGGCTAGACATGCTGAAATGGCCCATTCCTCAAAGTCAAACTGAAAAGCGCACCCTTCACTTGCAATATACTTAATGCCAAGTAACATTATTGTATGGAAAGTAAGTCTTGTCAAACCAACCTCATTTCATTCTGCTGATAAGATTACAAGTTAGATAAACGTAATGCTAGAGATGTAATACATATTTGGAAGGGCCTTGTAACGCTCAGGTTAGCAGCCCATAACTTTTGTATTTTAAATTTTAGTATTACGCAACATCAATAAAAATGCTAAATGGATTGAGAGATAGATTTTTTTTTACATATAAAAATGTGTTATTTTTATTAAATGAAGATGGTTTCTGATGGATTTCTACAGGGGTTGGTAGCAGAACTATCAGTATTCAACATTTTTGTCAGTGGCTTGGAAATAAAGGTAAAATTATAGATTATAAAATTTACCAATGACATATTTGGGGAAGAATGTTAGTGAATTTGATAAGGCACATTTAGTGAATAATGATGTGGGCAGAGCAGGAGTACAGAATCATACAGATAGCTCGGTAACTTGGTTATCCCTCCGAGAAGTATTTCAGTGCCTGAGTAGATGAAGACCAAGAAAGCAGGACTTGTACGGAAGAGGGTGACTGCATCCCTGGACAGGACGGGCTCGTAACAGACAGATGACTGGCCATGCGGTGTGGTACTAGAAAGGATGGATGCTGCAATCTTGTTGTTCATAAAAAGGCGAATAGTGCAGACATATTAAAAATGAGTTTGTAGCTCTATGTACAACACACCGAAATACTGCCACTTGTTCGAGAGTGTACCACTTAAAAAAGATGAAGGAAAAGCTTAAGAGAGTGCAGAGAGTTTCAAAAATTATTTCAGGGCTGCAGGAAATGCTTTCCAGTAGAGGGCTCTTAAAAGGCTCAATCTGTTTAGCCTATCTGAAAGAAGAGTGACTTGATTACAGTCTACATATATTTTTGTTGGGAGAAAATAGCAGATATTAAAGGGTTCTTAGGGAAAGGTATAACAAGAGGTGGTGCCTAGAAGTTGAGGCCAGACAAACTGAAAACACGAACTTAGAAACAATGTTTTCAAAATGTGATTAACTGTGGAAATGACAATATGTCTCACCGAGTTATCTTCAAGTCAAGACCTTTCTGGGAAACATGGTTTAGCCAAACCAACTTGCTCGTTCCAGTACAAGGGCAATTAAGGTCAATGTGATATTAAAAAGTCACATCTGATGGCTCAATTGCTCCATTCTGAGCTTATCTGTCTATAAAACTCCAACTTTAGTAAGGCTTAGAGAGCTCCCCAATGAAATATGTTTGAGCTGTGACTGCTTTTAGCTCTTTGTGTTCAGATTTTTCACCAGAGTGGAGTTGACTTTGGCTGATAAATTGGTTTTCTTCACTGACAAGCTGTCAATTTACTTCCAAAAGACCCACTGCATCTACCATCTTTCAAAAGCAGCTGCTTTTGTTATTGTTTTTGTTTTTCTTTGGTTTCTGACATCAGCTTCTGGTCCTTTCTCTTCTAATGTCTTTCCTTGGTACAGATTGTGATGATGGTGTTTACAAATAGCAGACTCCATTCCACAGCGCTTGGCTGTACAGGAGGGTTTGACCCGATACGGGTGGCTTGTAATACCATTGCATTCAATTGTGGTACAGATTCTAAAATGTAGCTATACTTCCTGGCTGTCTCTACAAACTGTGTATAAACAGCAATATTTGAAAAAGCTGTGCTTGTTTTCCTCCTCTCTTTCCTTGTTTATACGTTGTTTTAAAAACAAGTTCCACGTGCAGACCAGAGGCCGGTTGCAGAAAGCAAATTAAAGCCGATTGAGGGAATTGGAAGCACCTGCCTTCTTATTTGCAATTGAATGTGTTCTACACATGAATGTTGTTTTGAGGCTTCCCTCTCTAACAAGCAACGATGTACATACAGCATTCTGTTCCCACTCCCCCTTACTCTTCCCTTGCGCTCCCCGTTCCCACAACCCAGATTTTATTTTGGGTTTAGGTCTGACTGTGGTCCTTTTATAAGATCATAGAATAACTCAAGATTTCTTTCCCAACGTTTCATTATTTTCAGTACCAAGACATGTGGGACTGGGTCTCTCCTCATTTAACTCAGCTGGGCATGACATCAGAGGACTGATCATCAGGGTTTAAAAGGAAATCTAAAAAAAAGGTGTGTATGGGAGTGGGAGGAAAGCAATCTAAGCCTAAAACTTTCATGATTCTATGTTGTAGAAACAAATGGTGTTGGAAGTAGTACAGAGGAAGACAGAAGTGACAAGTATTCAGTGTGGTGAAAGCTGAAAATATAGAGAAGATGCTTGAAGAGATGGAAGAAAAAGAGCAGGGAGTAAAACGTCTAACCAAGGAAGCTGAAAAATCTTCTAAAACATGCCATCTTCAACAAAAAGGGGCCAAAAAAAGGACTACAGCAGGTAAGCTCATAGTGCAGATTTGAAAAATAAAGCCATTAGCGTTTCTGGAGAGATGTCTCAGGTTTTAACACTGCCTGACCACGTCTGAGCGTACCCCTTCCAGCGTCGGAGCTTCACGGTAGCCCTCCAGGCGCTCTGGGCGAGGGTCTCGCAGCGCAAGCCTTGGCGCTGCGCTGGGGGCTCGGGGTCACGTTCCGCTTACCGGTGGCATCTTGCGTTTCTGGCGCTTCTCGGCGCCTTCCTCTCGAGCCCGGTTCGGTATCTTCGCTCTAGAAAGCGAGTATTCTCCTCGCTTTAGAGCTAAACCGCCTAAGGGCGTGCGTAAGGCGCCGGTGCGGTGGGGACGGAGCCCGTTTGCACCCCCGGGGGGCTTTGGCCAGCCGTGCATCCCCCAGCCGCGCGTCCCGGGCCTCTGCTTTAGCTGCCGTCCCTGTCACCGAGCTAAACGGGGACCTTTGGACCCTCAGTGGGGCTCTGCCTCCCTGTCCGGGGCCGCGTTCCCGGCTTTCCCTGCGACGTTTCCCAGGCAGGGCTTTGACACCCGTGCTGCAGAGCTGACAAACTGCTCTCCTTTTGCTTTATCTAGTCTGCGTTTGACGTAAACCCTCTGCCTTTACCTCTGTTTCACATACGTTACGCCCCTGTTTCCCAAATTCTGGACTACCAAATGAACGTAATGGGAAGGGAGTTGCTTTAATCCAGTCTGGCCACAAAAATGGCATTAGTTTTCACTAAACTGATGCCGTTGTACTGAACCGATGTATTGAGTTTAAATCTGTTGCTGCATTGCTAATCATCGATTTAGTGTAACTGAGTAACCAGACCCACTTTTAAGATTATCTCTCTGTAAAAGGGGCTGTAGAGCTTTAACTACTTCAATTTAAAAACCGATTTGGCCAAGTAAAGGCAATCTCTGTGTTTAGCACAGCTGGTAGAGTGGGCTCTTGTCTGCGAAATGTGCAGTGCTTCTTTTGTAGTGTAGCCTGCAGAACAAAATACTGTTTGGCAACTACTTGATGAGACTTTAACTAGACGAATCCATCTACTAACTGACAACTTCTCTGCCACTGAAGTCTCCTTGCCCTTGCTTTCTTGGTCTAGAGAGAAAAAAGCTTTGTAAGTGTATCTGAATGCCTCTCCTGTAAAACAAGCAAAGTATATTCTCTCTTCAGTCTTCTAAAGCATCAAGGTGAAAGCATGGGCTGTTTGTTTTCCAGAGTCAGGATGACAAGTGCTGTTCTGCTGGGAATAATTTCTCAGGCTGCTGGCATGTTTTCTAACCAAAACAGCACAAGACGCTTTTGCACGGCCAAAGCAGTTGGTGCAGACATGAGGCCACTGATTTCATTGGTGTCTGTCTTTGATGGGGCTCTCAACTGTGTTGCTATGTTTACAAAATAACCCTTCAAGATCAGAGGTGTCAGCAGCTGGATCAGCCTTGGAGGAGAGCAGAAAGGAAAATGGCAACTGCAGTGCACAGGCTTTTATTGCGACACAAGAGTCCCAGCTGCAGCTAGCACCTGTGTGGCCATTCACACTAACGAACTCTATATTTAAACTTAGTTAGCAAATTACAGAGTCTGTGAGAGAGATGAGGGAAGAGCTGCTGTTTTTTCCACACACCTCTGCCCTGAAAAATGGAGGTAGGGCTTGTCTAGTTAGGGTTACATGCAGGGAACGGTGAGAAAAGGCCTCTGTGTTGTTTTTACCTTCCTCCAGCAATGCCTGAAACACAGATTCCTATTAAACAATAACGAGAATGTCAATTTGCACTGTTTGTGCTGTATTTTGCATTCAGAGGGATTACGGGTATGTTTAGCAAAGCTGTAATTATGGATTATTTCAACCAGCAAGAAGTGATGGGCTCTCATTCACAAGAGCGCACAAGGCAACAACATCTTTTCCTTTAAATCTAGGCCCCTGCTTTGAGGCAATGCTGTCAGATAATGAATTTTTGTTGCTGCCGTTAATCCTTTTACCACCCTTTAGATCAGAAACCAGTTAACCCAAGAGCGCAGTTTAAAATGGGAGGCCTTCCAGCAGGTTGATGAACTGCAGTGTGAAGTTTGTGACCTGGAAGCTACAGTTTCCCAGAGGAATGCGACTGCAGGTAAAAAGACAGGTCGTGTGTTGTAACCTGCCTTCTTGGGGAAATAAGTCTTATGAGCTATGTGTCCATGTTCCTGAATCCTTCCTTAATCTTTGAAGCAATAGGCAACTTAAGCCAAATATGAAAGAGGAGAAGACCTCCTCTGTAATGAAAGCACTTAGGTAGAGGAGAAAGACCTAAAACAATCTTGAGGAAAAGTCAGACAACTCAAAAGCCATGTGCCTTCTTACACCACAGCTGCTCGAGCAGCACAAGAAACACTGACTCCCAAGTTAATAACTTTAAACCATAACTTGCGTTGTCTTTTGCTTTGTAGGGATATAATGGGAAATATGAGGGGAGCTGCATTTAGGGGAGGAGGCAACTAGGAAACAAAGGATCCCAAGCGGTAGGAAATCGGGCTTCATTAGTGGCTCTGGTCCTGGAACAGCTTGCTTACGAATCATGTGGGGCAGCCAAACGAGACTGGACCCTTCTAATTTGATTAGATACATGCCTATGATTGCACGTATTTTTAGAGGATCTCAAAACAGCAGTGCGAGCTTTCTAGCCTTTAACTGAATTAACCTGGAACTTAAACCTTTAACAGAAATCTTTCTTCTCAGCTGTTTGTTAGGTAACCTTTTAATATTACATTAATATTTTTATTACGTAACTCATGTAGGTTAAAAAGCTTGGTTAGGGATTTCTACTCCTACCTGCCTGAAGTTGCTGCTTTTCTCTGTGGTATCAAGATCCTACTGTCAGTCTGACAAACGCATGCAGAAAAATTGATGGGCAATACCTAAATTCCTAGTAAATTAAGTAAACAAGAAAAAACTCCAATGATCTTTCAAGGTGCATTTCTATGCCACGAAGAATATAAAGTACTACAAATTTAATTAATATTCTGCAGGAAAATGTTAGTTATTCCTACCACAGGAAACTGAGAAATGCTCATTAGCACACTGCTGAAGACAAGACATGAACCAAACGTGGGGACATAAAGAACAGGGAGGCATCTTTAACTAATGCACAGATACACTTGGTTTCTCTGGCTTTAAACCAATCACGTTCAGTGAAAAAGTTGATGCAAAACTTGTAAGTCACGTTGATGCTACTGAGCACAAGGAAAGCAGCTGCCACAGAAAGGAAATGAATTTTTTTTT